>NC_091403.1:1252500-1877500 GCF_032191515.1 Phaenicophaeus curvirostris
AAAATCTTTTCTGGGAAGAGATGTTACTTACGCTTCTTTCTCTTTTTGCATCTCACATCGAAATTGTATGCCTGGTGATTTCTCCCCTCCAGTAGTTTTCAACATGAATAAGCCATATCAGAGAGCACTAGTGGAATTCATGCATATGCTTGGGGTTTTTTCTACATTAAGCTTATTTTATCCTGTGATAAAATAAAAGTCATGCTCGTCAGGCATAATGTGATAGTTGGATAATTTTGACTTAAAGTGGTTTTTTTTTTCTTTTTAAGAATAAAATCTTAGAATTACAAGTTTGCAAGAAATGGTTACGTGTACAAGTCCTACATAGTGGCAGTACAGGTTGACTTTGTTCTAGCCTGAATTCTTCACTTTAATAGTATTCTTATTTTTGCTGTAACCTAAACTTTGTCAGTAATAGTAAAAGGCAGCACCACATCAAACCTGGCAGAACAGCACTAGCACCATACCGGATACACAGCTATATATCTATATCACTATATAGACCTGACTGTAGCAAAACAGGGCTATTTGCTTGCTTGCAAGTTTCTTTGAATTGCTCAATCTAGCCAACCCTTTCTTCTTGATAATCCATAGTCAAATAAGAGTCACTTTTTCTGTGGAGATCATCTTTTTCTACTGAGAAAACATGGTGAACATTCTTTCCTTCCAAAGCAAAATCATTTACCCTTTTTTATATTTGGCAGCTCAAATGAATGACCAGGATAAACTGTTCCATGAAGTGCAAGTTAGAACTACGTGACTGTGTCAGGTTCTCACCATACTCACTTAGACCCATAGTTTTCTGCCACCAGTCAAGCTAGGCTGTCATGAAAACACTTCAAAGAAATGGGAAAACTTCCCCTTTCATAGATGGCCAATTGTGCAGTAAAGCGTAATGGGAAAATTCCTCCAATTGTTTCTGTTTGTTTTTTTATGATGGTACTGCATGTATCTTTGTAGATCTTCACACAACATGAGGTTATGGAAGAAACAGTAATAGACCAGAAAAAGGCTCTGCATTATATACAAGACATTAATGTGGGTACAGAAAAGGCCTAGTAGATCACAAAAAGTCACAGAACTACGTATTGTAAATGCACAGATGGGAAACACACAAACACACACACTCACAGGTTTCCTTACTTTTGAAGAGGGAGAAAATAAGCCCTGGAGTCACTGCATCTGACATACTTGCTAGATTCTAAGGAACTCTTCTGCTTTTGACAGGTACACTCCTGTCTTTTTCTTTCTAGAAGGAAAATAGGAGATGTGTGAAGCTTACACATGACACTGAAATAGCAAGAAAGTCTGTTTCAGTAGTGTTCTTGCCTGAAGGATCTGCATTAATGCTATTAGTTAACATAAATCTTTATTAATATTATGGTTATAATTGACTAACTGTACAAATTAACAGAATGGTTCGGGTTGGAAGGGATCACGCGGGTCCTCCAGCCCAACCCTGCTGCAGTGAGCAGGGACATCATCAGCTCGGTCAGGTTGCTCAGAGCCCAATCCAAGCTGACTTTGAACATTTCCTGGGATGGGGCATCTACCACCTCTCTGGGCAACTTATTCCAGCGTTTCAACATCCTCAGCAAAAAACCTTCTTCCTAATATCTAGCCTAAGCTTCTCTTTTAACTTAAAACCATTATCCCTCGTGCTATTGCTACAGGCCCTGCTGAGAAATTCTTCCCCATTTTTCTTATAAGCATCCTCTAAGTATCGAAAGACTGCAGTAAGGTCCTCTCAGAGCCCAACTCTCTCCCAGTTTCGAGAGACAGATGTTGTGGGGGTGCGTCTCAAAGACCTGAGAGAAATCCAGATCGATGACATCCATGGGTCTTCCCTTGTCCACTGATGTAGTCACTGCCTCATAGAACGCCAACAATAATAGTATATTAAATAAATTATGTCATATAACACATAATGAGAGAATAAAATATTGCTAACAACTGCTGCAGAAAACCCCCTTTAGTAAACAGGAAGATTTAGATTAAATTAAAGTGGAGATCAGTCATCTAATGTCATGTTTTAATGTCAGTGTTGTATTGTATTATCTCTGGAATACTGCCACTTTGCCAACTGGACTGCGTAATAAAAAGTTCTCAAATCACATTAAATACCACAAAAGCATAGAATACGACATGCGTATCAAGACTTTTTTTTATCAGCCACTGTAGTAAAAGTGAGCAAGGGGAACAAGAATATCCTAGGAATAAACAAAATGTTAGTTTTTCAGCAAACACAGCAGCGCAGTATTGAGAGCTATAGGGGACGAACAATGTAATGTTACGAAAAGTCTGTTCTACACAGAGTAAAACTAAAATTAAGACTATTCTAAAATGCAAATAAAAGATGCTATTTAATATACCATAAAAAAGCAACAAGTTTATTTAATATTTGCTTTAGTTCTAATACAATTTTAACAACCTAGAACTGGATGCAATCACAGGCTTAAAATGTGCCATTAAGGTCTAATCTAGCCTCCAAAGGTGCTGATGCGGCCGTTACAGCACTGATAAAGATGCCATTCATTCTAGCAAGATTATTTTTCTCTTTTTGCCAGACAGTGTAGCTTCTATGGGTTTGCTGAACAAAATAATCTACATCAGCAAAAGAGGAGTATTTTTGCTTGTTCACCACCACAGCTGTGCCAGTTAGAGGTGTAGTTTCTTTTTCCTCACATTATTGCAGAAAAACTACATTATCTGGAGTAATTTAAGCATAGCCAAGACTTTAAAAAAGTGCATTTCTGCAGCATCTCTGAAGGGTTTTTTGAGTCAGACCTAAATTTCTGCTCCTCCCATGAGCTCAGTCAAGACCGAGTGACACAGGTGAGAATTTGGAAGGGATGGCACCTGCAGGGATATGTGATGGGCTAATGATAAAGGAGAGCAAGAAAAGGTTCCGCAATCCATATTCAGGTTTACTGAAATCAAATCTAAAATTAGCAGAAGCAGATAACGCTGTAAAATCTTGCTTTGCACTGTCTGTAATCTCATGTGTATTCTAACAATACTGAGACTGAAAAAATTAGAGGCACAACTTGAAAATAGCTTTATGCCACAACTACACTCCCTTACTGCTACAGACAGAGGCTCCTAATGTAGAATTGCCTCTGTGACACCCTGTAAGCTACAGCCAGTCAGTCTCTTGCTGCTGGCAACAGGCTGTCACCCCCTGAAAACACCAAGGCCCGGGCCCAGATTAGATCACACGCCCTGGCATTAACCTTCGTCTTCTCAGGGTCCCTCCGCCTGTCTCGCAGGTTCACCGCTGTCCTAGTACAAACACCCGTCAGGAGTGGGGTTTGTGTTAACCACACATCCATTCAAGTCCAACAGTCATACACAATAACCTAACTAGTAACTGTCTGGAAGAGCAGTCTGCTCTTCGGAGCCAAGAAGCTTCTGAGGTGAAGTAAGCAGCTAAGTGACCTAAGCAAATAAAATTAAGAAATTAGTATGGTTCTGCTTGGATTTGTACTGAAAGACTATAAAACAACTATATTGACCTGATGTAATCTTACAGGAATTAAATTGTTTTTTTTTAAATGCACACAAGGCTCAAAAATATATCCGCAGCTTTCAGCTTTCTGTAGTGAAGGAGAGAGTATCTTGTCAGACGGAACGAGTTTGCACTGAGAATAGCAAATCCAGTCAGACTGTCTCTCTTGCAGGGATACTTACTGCATACACTTGGGACTCAGCTCAGCTAACAGGTCCACACAGGGCTCAGAGCTAACCGAGGGATGTCTGGATGCTTACCTTAACCTGGAAACAGCTGATTGACTTGTTAGAAATAGGCCGTTCATCTGAAAGGCAAGAAAGACAGGATCTTTTTACTTTTTCAGCTATATAAAACACAAGCGCTTAAAGTAAGATGTTCTGAAAGGCAATATATAATGGAGCAGCACTAAGAAGGAGCAGGCATGAGAGAAACAGATGTGCTGCCAATCAAAATTACAGGATAAAATTTCTTCATTGACATCTGGTTTTGTCTCTTTAATGCACATCAAGTAGCACAGGAGATGATATATAAAGTGTACAAAACAAGTTAATTTGTTAGTACCAGGTTGATATAATATAGTAATTGAAAACTACAGAGCTATATCTGGAATAGCTGTAATTCTTCTGCAAATTTTAATAGATTTAGAAATTCCTGTTGAATTAATAGGAATTGCATTATAGACTTTTAAAGAGGTTGGATAAAGGTTTGACTATACAGCCAAGGTCTGTCGTTAAGTCTTTATGCAAGGTACTGTCAGCACATTCCTTAACTCTTTTGTATTCGGATACTTGAATAAATTTATGTCCCAGCCCTGTTACTGCGGAAATGAAAAATCAGTGTTTTGGGACTCTCTATTAGGGAGTAAAAAATTCTATTTAGTTCTATTGCAAGATGAAGAACTCTAAAAGCTTATCTGCTCCTTCCAAGTTTATCAGCTTTCAAACAAACTTCATTTTCCTTGTATCCTTAGATTGTCTTATCTATGAAGTTTCTACCACTACAACCAGATTAAGACTAGATTATTCTTTCGAGAATTCATGTTTTTCTGACAGGTGTGATGTTCAAACCGACACGTGACATTCAAACTAGTACAGTCCCATCATTCTTTTAGTAAGTGTTTCCCACCATTTCAAGGTGTAAATTGTTTTAGCACGATTGCACAAGTGTAAATGAATATTTTGACTGCAATGTAGCTACCATTCCACCTATGACGGTGAGAATAAAATCTGGCCCACACGTAGTCTCTTATAACTTGTGTGGGCAACAAGTGTTTTTTCAGTCAGCTAATGATGACTAGATACACAGAAAGAGAAACCAATATATTGGTTTTACAGGATTTTAAAGGTAAAGTAAGATCTCTACGTGTTTTCCAATGGATTTTATGTTCTCTCTGTAGAGGATACAGGCTTTCCAGTTGGTATACTGCTAGCATTGCTTCAGTACAAAAATTAATTCCTCCTCCTCAACCTTCCTAATCTTTTCAAGTCACCAAAAATTAATTCTCCCTCTTTAACCCTACTAATTTTTTCAAGTTAACCATCCCTCATTGCTTGATCTCTCCGTAGGACCCCTTAACCATATCTTGAGGTGTGCAGGCTCATACTGAACATTGAGATGGCATCTGAATTTTTAAATCGTTTGTGACACAGAATTTTGGGACATTTGTATACATCTCAGGTTTCTCAGTTGACAAAGACAAGCCATCCATCTCCTTAGCTACAGTTATACAGCTATTATGTTTCTAATTAAGATCTCTTGTGCTTATAAGTAATGTATTTATATTCTCTGTTTCTGCATAACGAAGCGGCCTAGGTAAAAGGTAGCCTACTAGAGTCTTGAGATATACATTACATATAAACAAAGAAGAAAAATAATCACTGAAATATTCATCTCTGAGACATAAAGTGACAATTGCTGCTGACAATATTTTTCCTAGCTGACAGTGCCACCTGAGGACCTCAACTCTGGGTAAGTATTACACTTCCTACTATTTGCAGTACAGCATCTTAATGAAACATTGTCACTTAGCATGGATTTGGGGTTGCTGGTTGAGGAGGAGCTTGACATGAGCCGGCAATGTGTGCTCGCAGCCCAGGAGGCGAATTGTGTCCTGGGCTGCAGCGTGGGCAGCAGGGAGGGAGGGATCCTGCCCCTCGGTGCCTCTTTGGTGAGACCTCGTCCGGAGCGCTGTGTCCAGTGCTGGAATCCTCAACATAAGGAGGAGATGGAGCTGTTGGAGAGGGCCCAGAGGAGGCTGCAAAACTGATCCGAGGGCTAGAGCACCTCCTGTACGAGGACAGGCTGGGAGAGTTGGGGTTGTTCATCCTGGAGAAGAGAAGGCTCTGGGGAGACCTTAGAGCAGCTTCCAGTGCCTGAAGGGGCTACAGGAAAGCTGGGGAGGGGCTGTTTACAAAGGCTTGTGGTGATCGGATGAGGTGCGATGGGTATAAACTGGAGAGGGGCAGGTTTAAACTAGATGTAAGGAGGAATTTCTTCACAATGAGGGTGGGGAGCCCCTGGCCCAGGTTGCCCAGGAAGCTGTGGCTGCCCCATCCCTGGAGGGGCTCAAGGCCAGGCTGGATGGGCCCTGGGCAGCCTGAGCCAGTGGGAGGTGTCCCTGCCCAGGGCAGGGGTGGGACTGGATGATCTTTCAGGTCCCTTCCAACCCAAACTATTCTATGATTCTATGATTCATATCCCTTAAATAATAAAACCCTAACCGTGTCACACTAAGGGCCACCATGTGTTCTGCTCTTTGCTGAAGCACCCAGAAGGCAGGCGCCTCTCTCAACACTTTAGCTTTTAGCTTGACTTAATCTGATTTTCAAGCACACTTGAGACGCGGAAACCAGAAAAGGGGCGTGTGAAAGCTGCCCCCCACCCCTCGCAGCGGAGGGGACTCGGTGGGGAGCATCCCCTCCACTCTCCGCGCCCTTTGCCCCTCGGGGTCCCGCTCCCCATGGCGTTAGCGGGGGGGTAGGAGATGGCGGGGAGAACGTGGGGTGTCTGGGGTGCTGATGAGATTGAAGCGGGGCCAGCCAGGAGCCGGGGGGGCCGGGGGAAGGGGGAGAACTGGGGGACAAGGGGAGGGATGCTGTGGGAGATATGGGGGGACGTGAGGGGGATGCTGTGGGAGATATGGGGGGACATGAGGGGGATGCTGTGGGGAACCGGGGGGTCAATAGGGGGGATGCCGTGCGGGATATGTGGGGGATGCCCCGGGGAACCCAGGCGGGGGGTAACCGGGGAGCCGGGGGGGGCAGCGGGGGTAAGGGGTGACCGGGTAACGGGGGGCAGCGGGGCGGGAATCCCCGCTCCCAGGTAAGGGGCGGGGAGAACGGGGTGAGCGGGGGGCTCCGAGATGGCGGGGGGCAGCCCGGGGCAGCGGGGCCGAGGGCGCGATCGCGGGGAGGAGTGGAGGAGGAGGAGGAGGAGGAGGAGGAGGGGGGGGAGGAGGGGGAGGAGGGGGAGGAGAGGCCGGCGGGCCGGGGGAGGGCAGAGCGCGGCGGGAGGCGTCAGCGGGAGCGGGAGAGCGGAGGAGGAGAGCGTCAGCTGGGGGCAGAGAGAGAGGGAGTGCGGCAGCGGGAGGAGGAGAGCGAGAGAGAGAGAGAGGGAGCGCGGCAGGAGGAGGAGGAGGAGGGGAAGAAGCGCGACGCAGGGACGGCAGATGCCTGGAAATAAAAATTTGATGATTGCATGCAGCGGCTGGAGAGACTCTGTCGGTGGCGGCGGCGGGGACGAGGCAGGGACAGGGGGGGCGACGGCAAAATGAAGTATCAGAAATACCTGACCGTCTTGCAGATGGCCATAGGGGTGACCGCCTCCAACAGGGGCAGCCTCATGCCCTTAAAGAGGAAGCTGTGGTGAGTAGGCACAATCGCGGCCGCCGGCGCTGCGGGCCGGGCCGGGCGGGCGGCGGCTCCCGGGATGCGGGGCCTGCGGCTCCGGGACCGGCCCCGGGCGGGCTCCCGGCGGCCCCCGGCACCGGGAACCGCGCACCCCCGCGGCCGGCGGCCCCCCGAGGAGCGCATCCTCCTCCCCGTTCGCCTGGGTCCCCAGCCGCTGCTTCTCCCGGGCCCCCGCGCCGCCTCGCAGGTGTCCTGGGCGAGGGGAGCCGCGAGGCTGAGGGCTGAGCGAGCCGCAGGGCTGGTGCCGCTCCTCTGCCATCGCGTTTATTCCAAGCCCGCTCCCCCCGTGACCGATCCCCGGTGTTTCCGCGCTTGCCGGTTGCGTGCTCGGCTGATGTTTTTTCTGGATGGATCAACAGCCCGAGCGCTGCTGTAGCGCATCCTCCTCCCCGGGTGGGTTCGCAGCCGCTGCCTCTCCTCGCAGGTGTTTAGGGAGCACGGGGAGAGGCGAGCCTGGCAGCTTAGGAGCCGCAGAGACAGCTCTGCTCCTACACCATCATTTTTATTTCAAGCCTGCTCCCCCCTGACTTACTCCCTCTGTTTCTGCGCTTGCCGATTCTGTGCTGGACGGATTTTTTTCCGGTTGAATCAACACTGTGTTATGAAAAATGTATTAAAGTGTAACGGTGTGATGTGGGTGAGTAGGGCAGGTGGTGACCCAGCGCTCGCAGACACCAGAGAGCCCACGGCTCGCTTGGTGGGACGCGTGGCAGCACCAGGACACGCTCTAAGGACAAAACCCGTGAACTTGGGAAGCCGGGTCTGCTGCGAGGAGAACGCCGAGAACAGATTTGTACACCGAGAATGCCTTCTCTGTGACAGGAGTGTTATTTGAGGTGGTAACTGCCGTATGGTTTTCTTTCGCATGTTCCTAGGGAAGTGTCAGCGAAGGCACGCTAGGTCATTTTATTTAGAAATGGGTAGTTCACAGACAGGAACGTTTCCCTGTTGGCAGATGCAACAAAAAACCCCCCTTATGTGAGTTATAGAATGGGTTGGTTTACTTTTTAATTTTTTTTTCCACGTTATCAGCTAGTATAGACAGTGTCAAGGAAATACATCACTTGAAGAAACACTATGTGGGAGTAGTAATGACTTTGTGTCATTCATTTCAAATCTCGCTATTCATTGCCAATAATAACATGATTTGGCAAACCAGCCATCCTAACTGTAAAGTACAAAATCACATATAGTCTTAGACAAAAATATGTTGTCATGCAGAAAAGTTTTGTTACATTTAATCAGAGGGTTTTGTAGTGTATTCGGTGGTTGGATTTTGATTATGTAAGCTACATAAAGTGTATTGTACCTATTTTATTCTCCCCAAATGCCACTCCTGTCTGTGTGCGGCAGTGTATGTATTGATGTGTTTTTCCTTTTAAGAAGTTTGATTATGGGCAATTTAATGATACCAATCGTCCTGTTTCCTTTGTCTCCTTGGAAATGTTTTCTTTGCTGGCATGTTAAGTGAAGATATCTATATTTGCTTACTTAAGTGAGTATGAAAGGACCCGATCCAACTCCTACTTTATTGTCTGCAGCTGTACTTGGTCAGCTCTATATTGCCTAGTTTCGTGGTGAGATTCTGTGGTTTTTGAGCTGTAGCAAGACAATATAGTGCATCCCTTCGAATACATACTGTAAGCCTTGCATTTCATAACGTTTGTGACTTGACATCATGTTGCTGCAGTGCAATGCTGTGTGGTGATTTAGTTGAGTAAAAGTGCTGAGGAAAAGTAAGGGACCTTTTTTTAACTTTAGGGAGATATATGTGTTACTTGAACATTTGAAAGCACATCTCTGGAATATTCTTGGATAGAATTTATGCTCATGGATGAAATGCTGTTTTCTGATGCATTTAGAGAAATGCTTAAGGATAGTTTGTCATGTTTATTTTTTCTTATTTGTGCACAGTCTCTATCAAATACTGCATTAAGAAAATATGGCTATTAGAAGAGTATGTTGCTGTTACTAGAATCAATGCAATATTAGTGTCTACTTCCAACACGTGAAACAAAAGAGGAATTCAGTAATGTGTTGCTGCAAGTCTCAAAAAATACCTAAAGCAAATGTATAAACCAAGACAGCATATTATCAGAGGATGCTTTTTCTTCTGTTTCCTTATTTTTAAAAACTTAAAATATTCTGTTTAACCGATCACATTAATAAATTCTTTGATGTGTCAGTACTTACTATAAGTGAAAGCGAAGACATAATTTAATAAAAAAAGGGTTAAAATACTCATCTTTTTGTTGGTGGAGATAATCCACCTGAATCCTGCTGAAAGAAAATGAAAAAGGTAACAGCAATGTTTTATTTCTTTATGGAGCATCTGTCACTCCAATTTTCTCCCTCTTCCTCCTGCAAAATATTGTGATGCACGAAACCAGAGCTACAAATGAAAACCAAAAAGATGGGTGCCGATGTCTTGTAGTGGGTCAAGAGTAAATTTTTATAAACAAGCTGAGAACAAAACAGATGATTGCACAAAGAGAAGGAAGCTATGCCACAGGCTTGCAGTGAGACGTGGTGGAACCAGAAGCTTGCTTGAGTTTAACGTGAAGCTTGATAATTTTATGATTGTTTTTACCTGGGGCAGTAGAGTTTTGGACTTGGTGACGGAAGAAGTTGCTTGAGTCCCAAACTGCTGGTTCAGGTCCTTTCCCCTGTTTGTGCGGTGTTGTAATCTCATATATAGGAACCTAAGAAGACGAGTAGGATGTTTTTAATCGTCTTGCTGGGAGGACAGTATTCGGATACAAACCCCACCATGGTAATGCTGATAGTACAGGCAGAGCGCAGCAAGGACTAGCATTTGCTAAGGTGCTCAAGAAAAAGTAACTACTGACCTGGGAGCACTCTAAAAGAGTAAACTGACCGAAAATTTACTGAAATCACGATATGTGCAACCTGAATGCCCATATCGGGGAATGCTAAATAACATTATTAAGGGGAACTGCACCACTAGACCATAATTTGTCACACTGAATATTATGTTTCTCGGCTGCAAGGAGAAGGAGCAGGCAAACAGGACAAAAAAAAAAAAAAAAAGGAACAGGATATCCTAGCAACTCTAATAATTCTTCTCACTGAAATTCCCCTGTTTCTCAACAGCATTTGTCTCTACTTTGAAGGGCTCCCTCTGCTTTGGCTTATCCCCTGGTGCTCCCTTTGGTGCAAGGGACTGCAGAGTCATGAAATAAGGCAGAAAGCTCGGTTAGTGATAAGTTTTCATTGTGAAGAATATTGTGGAAATGGCTGAGGCTATTCCATAGTTACATTCCCTGCATCTTTTAAGACTGATTGGTATTTGTCTGAGGCAATCTAGGTTATGGAAGACAATGCAGATGCTGCGCATTACAGAAATTTAATTTTGACAGGATCCATTTCCCCTGTTTGGGGCTGTTGTTAAAAGAATATGTGATATGGAAGCCTGGATGTTAAATGATAGTTGCTTCTTGTGTAAGATATTGCACAGACACATTTGTTTTCAAGCGCGGGAGTACGCTTATTTGAAATCAATGAGGAATAATCAGCGTGTCTGGAATTAAGTACCAACCCGAAAGCTTTGTTGACTCAGAGTCTCTGTGTTCTTGGATGTGGAAGTCCAGGCTTATAATGAAGGATGCCTGTTTTATCATTAGGACCATCCCTAGGGAGAAACGTGCCATTTATGCTCTAAGTAGAGTCATATTTAGAGTAATCAAATAATGGAAAATGTCACTTCAATGCAGGAGAAGGAAAGCATCAAAGACTGAAGCTCTTGGGTGTCTCTACAGAACCATGTGGAAAAATACAGATCGCCAGAATGGATCTTTCCCAATTTTGACTACTAGTTCCTGTTAATATTTCTTTAAAATGGAGATAACAGTTTCCATTTAGCTCATTGAAAGGATTTGCTCATGTTGCAAAGTAAATAATGCCTTTTTTTTTTTTTTTTCCTGACAAAGGCAGGACGCTCTGCGTGGAACTAAAGATACTTGCAGAGGTAGAGAAGAATTTAGCTTTTCCAGCCCTGTGTTGGAGCTGGAAGGCGCACTGCTCACACTCAGCTGAGACCAGCTGACATCCTCACTTTCTGTGGTGTTAAGGAAGCCTGTCTTCCAGGGGGAGGAGATGCAACTATAGAAATTTTATAGATCTCTCAACTGAGAGCGGTGTAACTACTAGAGGCAGAAGTTTCTAACAAGTTTGGCTTCCGTGTTCTGAAACCATTTATAATAATAGTTTCCTAGAAGTACCGAGATGCCTTTTTTATAAGAAAGGCAGGCAATTTGCCTGTCTTACATGAAGCTATGAGAAGTGCAATAATTATGTCACTATTATAAGTCTTGCTGAGGCTATAAAGTTGTCAAAAACTTGTCTTCCCTGCATTAACTCAAGCACAGATTTATGCTTTCAATATTCTGATGTTGTCTTTTATAAAATTGTTCCAAAGTCTAATCACTAAACAAGAAGATAATTCTTTTAGTTCCTCAAAGATGCTCAATGTAACTGGTCTGTCTAGAAAATAACATGGCATGAGTCATTTTGACAAAATTAAGCTACAAAAAGCATGTTAGGTAATATTGAAGGTTGTTATACATAGTAATTATGTGCAAGTAGAATATAAATGTTAATAAAAACCTGTTACATTATATACATTCTATCTAGAACCTTTATGATGTATTTAAGTCCTTAGCCCCTGATCTGATGCTGCACCTTGGAAGCCCTGGTGGCTCAGTATTTGGCTAGGCTAGTGTGTTCATCAGTGGAACAGAGAGACTGAAAGTTTAAGGTTTTTTGCTTATTTTACAAACTAGAACAATAATTTAGAGTCACGATTATGTAATGTGATGGATGATCAGGAACCAGTCAAGGTCAATGAAACTGTTGTAGGAATTGTGGATGATAAATAAGGGCCTTGGGCTCCGGGTGGGATTTACAGAATGGTTCAGGTTTACTTGACTAAAACTTCCAGAAGTTAACGAATTGGGGTGCTTTAATTGAGGATTCTCGTGATGGGCTCCATTAGAAAGGTGTTACTGCTTCCAGAATATTAAATACATTCTTTGAACAGAAACAGCTTCAAACAAGGCATCTGGGATCATTCACTCCCTCCAAAAATCTTGATGCTATATTCTACTCTTTAAATCACTAGACTGCCTTGAACATCTCATTCTTAGGCTTTGATTCAAGAATACCTACCTTGAAGTAGCTGGAGAGTTGCAGGCATTTTAAAAGAGCTCTCAGGAATCTTTCTGCTTTAACCCATGAAAATCCCTCAGTACCTCTGATGCAGCCAGTGACTTAGCAAGTCACTTTTTAATTTTCTTATTAATTAAGCGATGCAAATAGAAGATAAGAGAAAGATAATCAGACGTAGTAAATTGCATGAATAATTAATGTTTTTAACTCTGAGGTTCAGATGCCAGGGCCATGGAATATTGCATTATAGTTTCAGTATCCATTTAAAAACAATAAACCCTGTTTCTCTGATTACAATGAATGCTTTGAGAAACCAAATTAGTTTAGTTCCTACAGAACTTCGATCAGCTTGATTATTTTACTTGTTTTTCTTTCACAGAAGGTTTCCCTTATTAATTTTTTTATAAAGGCTTTTTAGTATCAGAAAACATTAAAAGACTTACAACTTAATGAAATGCACATTTGTAGGTAGGGCTGTAGAATAGGTGGTTTGAACAGTAGTTGAAAATTAATAAATTCTTTAAGACATTAAAAGGAATCTGTGGGAATCCGTGGCATTATTGCAGTTTCTGTTTTTCTTCTCCCTAGCCTTCTATGAACATGCATTTGGACCTTTTATCCTGACCAGGGAGCTGTGTAAACTTAGGAGTCTCACTAATCTAACAAGTGCATCCAGCCTGTGGTTACTGTGTTTTGTGCTTTGAATTTTGTTTTTCAGGTGTTATTGTGACCTGCTCTAAGCAGGGTCCTTTTTTGGACATGCAAAAGATATCTCCACTTTTCTTTCTTTTTTTAAAAACATTTATGCATATACCAAAGCAGTTACTTCTAAGTAAGAGAACCTCAACCACATACTTGGGTATTTTTCATGAGAGTTATCTTAATGGTTACAGAGAAAAACACTGAACTGTTGTCCAAAGTCTTGGGGAAAGCAAAAAAGATGCATATTATTTCTCATTTAAGCTAGTTTTTGAAATCTCTTGTAGCTGCAGTTGAGAAATAATATGAAGCAAGTGTAAATCTGCACATTAAGAATTCCACTTTTTTTAGGTGGTTCTCAGTGAGGGTATTTTCTGGAATGCAGTTTTCCATTTGCTGATGTGGTGTCAAACTGACTGGAGACTATTTTTGCATTTTAACTAGTGACCTCAGAAACCTTAATACATTTGGTTAATCGTTAGCCCCGCTTCTACTCATTAGCAAATTCCAACAAGCTCCTTGGAATATGCATTGCTTACTCCAAACATTTTAGTTATGAGCTCCCCTTAAAAATATGTGATGAATATGTGACTACCGTGTGATTAAAGATCTTATGAAGTGTAATTCCTTGATATATTACCCCTATAACTTTAAGAGATAAATTCATTATTTATCATTCTTGATTGATAGAAGAGCTGAAGTGATATTAGTAGGCAAACTGGAAAAGGTCAGAAGCTGAACATTGCCAGGCTCCTACTGATTTCACTGCCAGCCATCAACAGGGACCACAGGCCTCAGCTTTTCACTGAGTTACAAGAGGAAAATATTCCTTTTAATTTTTAGAAGTTAAATATGTTCTTCTGTAACCTTTTTTTCCTGGTACTTCTCACTTCTGTGCAGAAGAGAGGACTACAGGATGTTTGTGACTGAATCTGCAAGCAGGGGTGGATTTGATGGGAGCTAGGTTGCTACATACTTTTGTGATCTTATTTTGGTACCTGTTTATTGAAAACTAAAGCTTTGAATGGCAATCCTTCTTTTTATAGCATGGCAATGCTTTTTCCTTCGTAAATTTTTTCACTTTAAACAAATGTATTCAGTAAAACCTTGTGTTCTTTGTCTGATATGTGGCTCTTTTTGTTTGGCAGGGTAACTCCATCTTCTGAAAATCCCAATGGTGCTACCTGTAGTGTAAGTCAGGGAAAGCCCTCTTTAAGAAGAATAAAAGGGAGAATACACAGAAGCAAAAGTCTCGATAGCATTGATTTCTGTGAATTCACCGTGAGTACCATGTCTTTTACATTTATCCTACATGATGTTGCGAGAATCTTGCTAATAAAGCGGTTGTCGCTCTTGTGTTGGGTTATCTTCATCAGAATTAGGAAAGGTGTTGTACTTAATGATGTTGTGGTTGCTGTTCCACACTGCCGATGTTAAAACCAGTGATGTTGCTTGTGTAATTAGTGATGCATAACTATTTTTTTATTCTTCAGCGACCGTTAGATATAAATTTTGATGTCAGATTTTAAGATTTCTGCCTGCATAAGATGAAGAAATCAATCGGAAATGGAGTAAACATGAAAAATGAAATATGTTTTCAAATTCTGGTTTTGTATTTAGATTTTGGAACTTGTGTTTAGAGTAAAATAGATTATTTTTTACAAAATTCAGAAAACTGTTTTGGTTGTATGTGGCTATAACAGACTACTAGAAAAAGAAATAACTGTTCCTAAAAGACGAGCGTGCTTATAGCACTAGATGCTAGTATCCCTGATGGTCTCTTACTACAGTTAAGCAGTACTGCCTTATACTTATTTCCTTCTCTTTGTTAGGGTGTAGATATGTTTGTCTTACAGTTTCAGAAAATTCAATGTGATCATGGTTTCAAAGAATTTATATAGGTGATGCTTGAGAGATTTAGCTGAATCGAGAGAGAAAACTGGAATAGTTTTTTACACAAGTTTTAATTCGGGGAGAGTTGTTTACACTTAACTAATGGAAGAAAAGAAGTTTTTGATAAGAAGGAGTATGGAACATGGGGGTAGATTTCCTGCTGTTTATACTGCTTGCAAAATAGCTGAATTAGTCCTGAAACACAGTATGTTTTCAAAAATTCTGTACTGAAAACCCACCAACAGCTACGCCTCTCCACTAACTGGGGGGAGCTTGGCCAAAATTAGTTTTATTCTGATAAATTAATATCGTGTAGTTTTGAAATACTGAAATAACATCAAAGAATATGTTAAATGACAAACTGGTTATTCAACATGGGGATGAAAGAGGTCAGCAGGAAATACGTGCTGTCTTTAAAATGAATCAATAGTGACATGGAGATACCGTCTGGTAATCTAAAGAGTAGAACCAAAATGTTCAGGTGCAAGTTAGGGAAACATCTTCATCTAAAGCAAACCCATGTCTGAACGTGTTGCATCATTCGGTGTGATGGTCTTTTACAGGTGATGCCAAGAGCATAATTAGTTTTTTTTTTTTCCTCAGGACGGTTTTGTTTCTAATTACAAAGTCTTGAGGAGCTGTTCTAGGACAAAGAGCTGCTTGTTTGCTGTTCAAGGAAATGATGAAATTAGTATGAAGGGTTTGAGATTTGTGTGTTGCGTGGTGTCCAGAGGCTTCTAACAGTGCGGGCACTGCGAAGCCGGGTCCCGTACCTGGGGAAGTGTGTGCCTGTGTTCAGCTCCACCCTGTCAGTAACTCGCACTGCCTAATTTTAAGCTGGTTTTGGTGTGTGTGCAAACTGTTGTCACAGCAGTGATATCAGTGTAATCGTTACCTTGGTGAAAGTTAAAATTTCCCTTAGGAAACAAGACTACTGGAACAATAATTTTAGGTTCTGCTATATAGGTCTTCATCTGTGTGGTCCTATTAAGGAGTTTTATCTAAATCTATCTCTACTCTTGGGGCCTTCAAAGAAAAGAGATTATAGCCAACGGTAAAAAGAATAGCTTGAATGCTGTAGAACCTTTGCAAAGAGGTTTAAGGCAGAAATAATGGGTATATCTCTATCTGTAGCATACAAATGTCTAGAGTGTGTACATGTATATGTATAAATTCACAAACGAATAGCTAAGTATTTATAATTGGGATCAGGAAAGGAAGCTCCCTCTATTCTGAGGTCTCATGTTATGGGATGATCCTAGTTTAAATAGCTAAGCACCTATATCAGTTATAAATATGCAATTTTTCACTGCTACAAAATTTAGAATCACACGAATATTTCTCGGTAGTCTATATTGTTACTTTTATGATTTTAAAATTATTACTAAAATGACCTAAAGAAATACTTGAGGAAATTAGTGTGCCTAAGTCTTTCCAGAGTGCTCCCAGAACTGAATGTTTTTCATGTTAAGCATCTTTTTCTAGTAAGAAATCTCAGGTACTGGCAGAGCGAATAAAACTGAAAATGAAAGAAGTAGTAGTGGTAGAAGTGAGAAATTCCTTTACACAGTGAAGGGGAAGAGCTTTTTAAAACTTTTTCTTTACAACTGCTCTCTGCTGCAGCTTATTCATTTTATGTACAACAAGGGTGAAAAGTTTCACATTGTGCATACTCAGATATGTGGGTAGCTTACATGCCGACAAACTGAGAGTGATCTGAGCACCAGTGAACTTCTGACTTTCTTCATCACGTATTGAGCTCCATTAATAATTCTGAATGCTACTGAATTTCACTCTAAAACAAGTAATGCCTGTGTGCATCCCAAAGTGATCTTTTTTGTAAACCTTTTGTTCTTGATCACTAAGTAAATTCTTACTGAAGACAAATGCTACCAGAAGGAAGACATTAAAAGTAAGTTATGCTTTCTTTTCTCCATGTGTGAAGAAATGTATCCCCAGTGGGAATGTTCTGAGTTTCCATGCAATATGCACATATGAAAATTCAATATGCAAAAATACTGCTTATACTACTTTATAACGAGGTGTCTCTTGTTACTATTTTGCTAAGACAGCAAGTGAGATGATAAAGCAGTGAGATAATTCTAAGCCACAGGGTGGTAGTGCAGCAGCTCCCTTAAAACACGTATCCGTCTTCAACTTCTTGCATTCTTTTATTAATTTTCTCCATGCATCGGTGCTACCACTCATTCGGATTAGGACCTGTTCCCACAAACTAAATAAAACCTGTTTTATTGCCCTTTGGTTCTTCTTTGGGGAGTATCGTCATGCTGTGCTTCCCCAGTTATCAGCCCTTGAAATCCTCAGCTTTAATGGTATGCATTAAGAAAAAAAATTGTATTTTTTTTTAATATTGGTAAATGGTTATCTGCAACCCAGAAATGTTGCAGAACTCTACTCCGCATTGCAGAAAACCTGGGAGAAGAGAGTAGGAACAGAGGATTATCAGCTCTCAGAAAGGTGGAGAATACATGCTACCATGTGGAATGAACTTGTACGAATGTTCATTACATCCACATGTTAATGTTTATTACACTGAAACAGACTCTGGCTTTGCGCAGGCTCCTCTCCTGTGTGGCAGTAGCACTTGAGTCCAATTCATTCACAGGGATTTTGTTGTACTAGGCATTGTGCAAACACAAGGTGTTTACTCTCAAGGACTTTAGGATCTATTTATAACAATAGGTAAGATGTGACTAACCTTTGATTCTTTAGCTGCGTGTGGCTCTCAAGCTGTTCAGGTGCTGCGCGGATGCTCGGGCTTCTCAAGGTCACTTTGGGATGCAGGTGCAGGTTGGGACTAGCCTGTGGGATAGAGCCCTGGGGCTGCTGGGGAGTCATCGTCCTCATTTCTGTGTAAACTGCCTCGAGAGTCTCTATGACAGCTCCGGGGTCTGGGAATGGATCTTGTGGTTGCTCACCCTGTGACAGATTTCAGACGTGGCTCTCAACATTACAGTCTTTGATTGCATTTGGAAATTACTGAAACCAGCATCTTGAAAACTGTATGTTTAAAAGAATAAGGGCATAATCCTTTCCTGCTAAAATCAGCCCTTTTGAATGAGGGAGCTTTCCTTGGAAATCGGAGCGCTGCAGCTATTTACAACATGAACAAGTCCAATTCTGCGTTTTTTCTGGAGGCAGCTGGTGCTAGCCTGCTCTCGATAAACCTGCACACAGCAAGTTTTCAGCTAACCTGCAGTCACAGCGAGGCACATACTCCCCAGTGTTCTTCCCCACTCATTGAGGTGCAATTCCAAGAAACAGTTTTGCAAAATGCTATAAAAGTGCTGAATCTTTTTTTTTCCCATTTCACTTTTCCATTCTTCTCCAGATTTACCTTTTTGAGATGCATTGTTTTGTCTCTTCTCGCCATGTACTGACAAAGAAGTGAATTTGGTTGGAGTCGCTGTGTCCTACTGCTTTAGAGGTCAGCGGGTGTCAGCGTGCAAATTGCAAAAGTAACACGGTAGGGTAGGAGATAACCCCCCAAAAAGGAGAAAAAAGACACAGCAAGTACAAAGGGTGGTCTGAACAAACCGCTATGGAGTGCACGTCAAAATGGAAGAGGCAACAAAGGCAGAGATAACTAGCAAGTGAGAATTGGCTGATACATCACTGTCTTTTTTAGATAGGGGATGCACATGTTCACCTCTCACATGAATTTTTGGCTCGCTGTAGTAAGCATTGTGCCATTGATTTGGTATGATATGTTGTGTGCTTTCTTGCGGAGGAGATGCAGAAACTGTGTTTGTCTCTGTGCTTGCCTGCTCTCATTAGCAGGATGGAGTGATTGACCTCGCGTGCTCTCTGTGGGGTTCTGCGTGTGCCCAGTGTGCTCTTTGTGCCAGGAGGTGCATCTGCACCAGAGAGCAGCGGGGGGCGGCTGCCTCTACATTGTTGTGCCCTGGCTCTTGGGACGGGGACTTTCACCTGCTTTATTGTTCATAATGAAGTTTTAAGGCTGTTTAGAGGTGATTAACTTCCATAGATGTTTGTGATGACATCCTTATTTTGCTTCCCTGGCCTCTTTGGGAGATTGTTAAAGCATGTGGGCAGCTGAAGAATCATGTTGTTGTTTGAAATGTCCTTACCGATAGGTTGGGTAGTTGTTGCTGTGATTAGCCCCGCTCCCCTCGATGAAAAAATCTCGTCATCAAACCAGGATACTGTGCTCTCCTGCTTATCGAGTCGGTAGAGGTTATTGCTGAGCAAGGCAGGCCAGGCTGTACCGAAGAGCATGGATTTATTGCAGTTTCTGTTTCATTTAATCTAACCCGAACTCATCTTCCCTTTGAAGCATCCTACAAATGGCTTCTGAGGTGGTAGATACTGTTCTGTAGTTAGATTTTTTATTTTTTTTTAAATTAAATTGTTCTAGTTTTATGCTTTTGCTTGTCCTGGTTTTTCCTGCTGAGTATTTTAATTTGAACATGTGTCTGTGAAACTAGTAAAATGAGAAATGAATAATAACACAAATGATACGAACCAGAGTTATTTTTCAGGATGGAGACATAAAAACCCAGGCATTCTTTAAAAAGTCCTGCAGGTATTTTGATCATCTCTGTAGATGTGGAAAGAAGAATTCATTAGCACAGCTGGAGTCTTGTGGATGCCCTTAATTTGTTTCTGTTCAGAGAAGTGTGGTTGTTATGCAGCTGTTTCCGAGTATTAAATCCTCTGAGTAGCTTAGATTTGCTTTACAATATTGTTGTTGTCCTGTGACTCACTTACTATCATAATAATTTCATCTATTGATGGATATGTGAACACAGCACTGACCTTATGCAGTAGAGCCAGTTTGGGCCAGTTTGTTTTACCTAAGATAGGTTAAATGATTAAAAAAAAATATCGTGTTACTAATTGACACATTTTAGAGTTACTGAAATGAAAGTACTTTAAATGATTCTTTTGTATTTCGTTGGTCAGGTACGTAGAAAATAATGCAGATAAATACATATCGCTGGCTTTGTCATATGTAGTTAATAGCTTTAAATACAGAGAAAAACCTCTATTTTGTAAACAAAAATAAATTAATTGAATGACTTTTGAGATACAATATTGATGGAAAGAGGAGAAAACCTGCAGGCTTTTGATCCAAGAAGCAAAATCCTCTGGGAAATATGAGAATATTTTCAGCATTGTTTATTCTGTATTCTTGCCTTTTATTTAAACACAGATCCAAAGTTTTATGTAAGAACTATTCTAAATGTCGAGGCAAATTATTGAGTCTCAAGCATAATACTAGGTGAAGCTTACGCAGCCTTAAGATTAACCTAAGGATGTTAAGCATAAATGAACAACTCATTTAATTTGCTAAATTCTAAATTATGATTGACCTTGATCTGTGTTTCTGACTTGATTTGGAGTGATTTATTTATGTTTCTGAATAAATTCAGCACTCCGGTTTAAATCTACCCAGGTTATTAACTGCATGATAGTCACTCTAGTAGCAAGTGGGTTTATATTTGATTTTGATTAGAAATATATTTTTGAGTGAGTACATTTTCAGGTCGTTTTTATTTCCTCTTAGGATGACATTATGAATTTGGGCAGACTGAGCTGTGCCGGAGTATTCTTTGTCATTCCTCACAGCAATACCTGGTTGATTACTTCAGTGCCATCATTCTTGGTGTATGATTGTGACTGAGCAGGTCTTTCATTTCTTCAGAAAACGGATGCAGGCCATCGTGTAGTTTGTCTTTAAATTATATAACATCAGCTCTCTCTTGTGTGGCTGTGTAGGGTGCTAGCATGATGCATTCAGTCTCGGTATTACCGTGCACGTGCAGTTACCTTGCAGTGAACTGAAGCCCCAAGCAGGATGGAAATCCAGTTGTTCATCCTTCATCTCACCCCGATATCCGGGGGGAGGTGATGGAGAATGATCCCCGTCTCTGTTTTGGAGGTTACCCCTCTGAACTCCCCCGAACGTCTTGACTTCTGAACTGGATTCTGTGTGAATCCACATGGTGATCAACGTTGTATTTAAGTAATCTGATGGGATGACTCAGGGGAAAGATTAACACTCATATAAGTATAAGCGCCTTTAGGTAAATGCTAATCTAATTTTTTCTTCTGAAAGTTAAGGTTCCTTGTTATAGATTAGACACCTTAACATTCTGTTAGGCATCACATATTTGTGTGGTACATAATTGTTTTCTGTCTAAAAGAATTTTATGGGAGTAAATCTAAACTGTTTTTTTGAGTCAAAGTACATTTATCTTTCATGCCAGAAGTTCTTCACTGATTTATTTCTAGAGTATAATCTAAGATTCTATTGCTCAATCCATTTTCCCATTATTGATAGATGTTATTTGTTTGACCTTTCTCTGCTGTTGTGCTCAAAGAGAGGCAGACTGGTTATATATGAGGAAACAAAGACTGCAACCATTTCTGTTGCAGGCTCCTAGCCTTGTGCTTAAAAATAGCAAATAACGGCAGTGTCAGTAGGAATGGCTTTTCAAATATATCGCTAGAATGTATATGCTGAGAAATCTAGTAGCATGGCTGTTTTAATATTCTTATTAGGTTGTTGTTTTTTGGGGGGGGTTGTTGGTTCAGTGGGGTTTGGGGTTTTTTTTAATTTTGCTTATGTTAGTTTTTTGGCCTTACCAGGACTGTTTTCCCTTGGAATCTACAATTTGTGAGTGATTAATTCTAAAGGTCTTGAAAATTTGCTTTTGTTTGCGATAGCTGCTTGGAATTTTCTGTCATGAAGTACATACCTAAATGTGGGCACCAATGGCAAGTCTGCAAAGATATAATAGTCTCATGGAAATAATAATGATACTGTAATGCAAGTACAATCAGTCTCAGCAGGTAGCCTTTGTTGGAGGCAGAAATTTTTCTTGCTATTTTTTCTACCAAAAAAAAAAAAAGAAAGAAAAGGAAATGTTTCTCGTGACTTTCCTGCACTTCTTTTCTGTTACTGTCTCAGAAACAGAATCCCTTGGTCTGTGCCCAGCAGTGCTGCAGGAACTCTTCTGGGTAAAGATGGGAATATTAGTATTCCACACACACTTAATACTTGTTTGTGCACTGCAATGAACAGAAGAATATTTTCTTCTTGAAATATGGGAATTGATCTACATGAAGTATCGGAGGATCCATAACTTATGTGCAAAGACAGAAGCCACAGTTATAATAAAGGTCTTTGGGTTTTCAGGAGTTATAAGCAATGAGCCTTCTCCTAATTGGGATTCTCCTAAAGTTCCCATCTGCTGGGATCCCCACCAAGCAGCATTTCAGCTGGACAGCTTGGTATGAAGGTACCCTTGGAGTTTTCCAGAGGAACAGGTACAGGTTTGTTTGTAAATGGTGCAGCCAGAATGTCTGCAAATGTTGCTGTCATACTCAGTTTTGGTTTGATAAGCCAGAAGATGCCTTTATGCAAATATTAAAGGAGAAGTAGAGAGGCGAGTTGGACAAGCTCTTGAAATAACATTTGGTTTCATTAGAAGGTTTTTGAAATTACTTTTTTTTGCTTGAAATACGATAGAAGAAACATTAATCAAAGCATTCCATAACCATGGCTTAGGCAGTCCAATCAGAATTGCTACCAGAACACTCTCCAAGTGGGTGTTTCACAGCAGGGCGTTATGTTTCTTTCTTTACACTTTGAAGGTCTTTTTAGTTACACAGAGAGATGAGAAGTTTGAGTTCGTAAACAGCTGCAGAATACCTGTTTTTCAACTCAGCCATGCTCAAGGTTATCTGCCACTATCCAGATGCTGTTGTGCATATCTGTCTATATAAATTATATAAAAATATAAAGATGTGTGTATTATTTATATACACATGCATGCAAATTGCATTTAATATACAAAATTTTACTGGTTAAGGTCACTTTCTGTCAGCACGTTCTCCACATACACTTTGGTTTTGTTGACTAAACTTTGCCTGTCAAATCATCTTGTCTCTGCCAGCAGCAAGTATCTCCTGACCCTAAACAGGCAGTTGTAGAATGTCATCCTCACTGTGTCAAGCTCTGCTTTTACCAGCTTTTTTCTTTGCTCTCTAGAAGTCCCAGTGGGTGCTCAGGAACAGGTCATTTATCTCTCAAGTAAAATGTGGCTTTTTTAAACATTCTTTGCCATTCTCTATCTAATTCTCCATCTACCCCTCTCCTCATCTTTATCATCTGAATGGCTGAGGAGTTCAGGAAACAAAGGAATTTGCCTTTAGCAGATGCTTTATTTTAAGAGGATGCACCAGTACTAATGTAGGAGAATTGACAGGATACTCTCAGTAGCCAAACGATGGGCTGTAGCTTGAAGTTGTGCTGCAGTCACCGGGAAAATATTCGATAGAAACAAAACGTTAAAATAATGGAAGTACAATTCTGTGCTTTGAAAGTTGAAAATGAAGTACATCTACCCAACACCTAAGTCTTCAACCTAAATGCAGAATAACATAAAAAAGATTGATTAGAAGCACTGTGGAATTCCAACTGGATGAATTTGCAAAAATGTTGTAGCAAACTTCTAGGAGAATGTTGGGTTTTTTTAGTCCAAAGAAATTTTTTATTTTTGAAGTCTGGGTCTGAGAGTAGAAAACAAATTGTTTGTAAGCTGTGCTTGGACTGAAAAAAAGAGTTAGAATGCATTAATGGAATGG
The DNA here is from genome assembly GCF_032191515.1 of Phaenicophaeus curvirostris. Lineage (NCBI taxonomy): Eukaryota > Metazoa > Chordata > Aves > Cuculiformes > Cuculidae > Phaenicophaeus > Phaenicophaeus curvirostris. The sequence continues at coordinate 1,276,336 of NC_091403.1, forward strand.
GGCAGTTAGCGTGGGCTGGCTCATCGTTCTTGCAGCAACAAAGGCACTTTTGGTTTGCAGAGATTCTGGTTTCCTTTGGCACAGATGTCCTTTTTGCCCTCTGGCACAGTTTTCCTTGATTTTTCAATGAAATATTGGATGTTTGTTGCCTGTCTATACCTAAGAGCAGCAGCTTGCTTCTCCCACTGGTATAATATGCCTTTGCTTATTGCTCTGCAGTATTCTGCGAGGGAGCATACAGGACTGGATAACCTCTAAAGAGCAGCTGCCTTTGGATATTTGGCACTGTTATTAGCAATATACTATTGGGATCACAGGCTCCTGCAATAAATTTAGCAATCTTGGCTGCAGTATCGTTAGACTTATCTAGCACCCCTCAGAGCTAGAGAATTTGAAAAGTACACATCCTAGTCTCACTGGTGAATGCCACGGCATGAATAAGAAGCAAATAATAAGTGTTTGTATCTTTATGAAGGCTTGACATTTAACTTCTGATATCTAGTGACTTCCTCCAGCTGTAGACCGTGTTTCCTCTCATTGCCCTTGAGGACAGCCCGGGGCAAAGGGACTGAAAGGTTGGTGATGACAAAGAAGGGGGGAAATCAGCATGGGGAACAGACTCTCTGGGAGCTGCCCAACTGTTCAGACACCAGAGAGAGCTTTCTAAACCTGCTCTGAAGGTAAGTTAGGAACAGAGAATACTCAAGTCTGAGTGAAAAGCTTTTTACTGAGGTTTTTTGCAGTTCTTCAGATGAAGGGGAAATAACAGTCACATACTGCAGTGTGACATGGAGATCGTACAATATAACCTAACCATAAACACAGTGGTCCCCCCACCCTAGGAAGCCAGCGTGTCTTACTCTTTGACTTGACTTTGTTGAATAAGACAGTTGTGAATTCAGGTACATCAAAGTTGGGTGTTTCCAGAAGTGCCCAGGCAGCACTTCAGCTGTGCATTTTTAGGAGTATTTTTTACATGTGGACAGTAAAATGCTGCTTTGTGAAATCATGGTTCGTTTACTTTACCAAAATCAAAGAATCATAGAATGATTTGGTTTGGAATGGATCTTTAAAGGTCATCCCGTCCAACCCCTCTGCAGCAGCAGGGACATCTTCAACTCAGTCAGGTTGCTCAGAGCCCAATCCAAGCTGACTTCAAATGTTTCCAGGGATGGGGCTTCTACCACCTTTCTGAGCAACCTCTTCCAGTATTTCACCATCCTCATCGTAAAAAATTTCTTCCTCTCATCTAGTCTAAAATAGTTGTGGGCTGTACAACACAATAGCTTTGGGCTGTACAACAAAATAGCTTTGGATACCTGGATGATTATGACCAAATCGAGTATTTACAAAGCAATAGCAATCCAGGGATGCGAGCACCCAGAGCTGACCTGCCTTCATTTCCCTGCTTCGTAGCAACTCTTCTGTGTGTCCACAGGCAAAGTGGAATGGGTTCAGAGACGTGCTCCAAAATGTGATGCATTAATCCAACAGTTTTGCAGCCAGTACTTTGTAATCTCGTATTTGCATTATTAATCTCTGCAGTATCTGTTCCGTGGATTCAGATCTGCTGCTGTGCATTCTTTGAGGGGTCCTGGGGCTTTAAGATGGATGCATGAAGAAATACAATTTGAGATGGAAAACACACCATTTTTTAGAACAAGCACAAAACCGGGAAGGTAGTGGATGAGTCAGGAAGATTTGCTGGACTTGATCCTAAAATTTCCTGACAGGAGCTTTGTTTTTTCTTCTACCACTGTGAATTTTTCCATTTAGGATAGTGCTTAGAATGGTGCCTGCACTCTGTGGAGCGCTCACCAATGTGGTACCGTAGGCTTTGCAGTGCTGTACATCTTCTGCTGATACGTACTGTCTCGTGAAGATGTGCTGCTATGGGCAGCAATTGCAGCTGTAAATTATCAGCAGAGCAATACACGTAGCTCCCTGCCGGCAGAAACCTTTCTTAGAAACTTTCCGATTCTGCTGATAATCTGGGATTTTCAGTACAGAGACTGTGCTTTTCAGACCACACCTTCCAAAAGGATCTTCAAAAATTGATGGGACTGACACACAATGCGGGCTTGGGATGAGGCATTGGCTGTCCTTGACTAGATAATACTTCGTGACTTCCAAAAAGACCAGCTGAAGTTCTGAAGTTATTTTTTGTCCCTTACTGATTTTCCTTAGTCAGGGGTTGCTGTGGCTTTTACGTTAACATTTACGCAGCTTGTCTTCTGTTTCTTTGTTTTCATCTTTTGTGGTTCTTTGTATTTATATTACAGTAGTATTTAGAGCACCCCGTTAGCATCCAGTTCTCCTACAAACATAGAAGAAGATTCAGTTCTCTAAGCATCAAATATGTTAAAATGTGTTAAAAATACTAGTGCAGATATATCAATTAAAATTAATAAAGTACAGGTGACTTATCACCATAGTGATAGTTTAGGTTCCTCTGATTTTATCTCAAGGAAGGCACCGCACGGAACTCTTTTAAGTGTTTGCTTTTCTATCTCTGACTCATGCAAACATCCTAAAATATTAACTATTCAGTAAGTTGAGCTGCATTTATCATGAAACCGCTGTTTGTCAGGACTGGTAGCTACTCTGGTATTAAAACACAGACACCTGCACTGGCTGTTTGGTGTCTGCTCTAATTAAAAGTGGAAGTGGATGCTGAGTATCCCATCGGGGGAAAAACATGTAGAAGGATATTAGAATGGAGCTCATTGCAGTGAGGGATTGTTAGCAGACCAGAATGAGTGGGATAAATGCAGGACTGAACAAAACAAAGGTGGTGTTGGGGAACACATGGGAGGAAACTCAACCAGGGCATTTTCACCAAAGGACAGTCTGGAGTGTTTCTTTAAAGGCTGTCACTTCTTAGGAGAGATATCATCAAGGGAACACCTTGGATGAAATAAAGTACATTTGAGAGGAGGAGGACCAAGAGTAATAGCTTGTTTTAAAAATATTTTCTTTTTGAAAGAAGAGAAAAATTCTTAGAATATCAGTTGCCATCATTTTGTTTCAGGTTCACAGTGTGATATTAGAGGAGAGAGCATTCTATTTTAAGGTTGTTCTTCACTTGTAATGGTGCAGAGAAAGTGAGCACTGATGAGGAGTAAGACAACCAAAAGAAGAATGAGATCCATTAATTGATAGTTTTTATGCTCCCTGACTAATGAACAAGCTGTGTCCTGGTAGTGCCGCCTAACTAACGACAATAATTGCATCTGTGGAGATGCTGAACGTTAATAAGAGTTGTCATCTTGCCAACTATTGTTATTACGATACTTAAGTGACTGGGCATATAAATACCAGAAAAGTTTTTGGGGCCTTTCTGATTGAAGAGGTGCTAAGGAATACGGAGGAAAATACCGACGCGTGTGTTGGGGTTCTATTGAGGTTTGCCTGGCATTAAGAGAAACACACTGCTGCCTGTCTAATTAGTATTTCTCTCTGTATGCCCCCTTTCCTGCAGATGAATTACATTTTTTTCCTCATTTTACTGAGAAGGAAGAAAAAAAATCTTTGCTTTATAGCACAGTTAAAAAGATAAAACGAATGCAGGGATATATACCTGATCAGAAGGGCTTTTAACCAAGTGGAATGGAAGCTAAATACTAGCAAAATCTTGTGTTTTGTTAACACAGTGCATGATCACAGTCATTTTGGAAAAACACCAGTAGGGTGCATAGTTGGGCTGCACAGTGGGAGGGAGCTGCCATTTACTGGAGTTCTACTCCAACCTTTTTGATGTTTGTGATGTGGGGTTTTTATGTTCCTCTTCATGTGGAAGATTTTCATTGATCCTCTTCCTCGTAACAGTGGGAGCAGCTTTAGAATGTGGTAGCAGTCTATACCAAAAGCTCAAATAAGAAAGGACAAAGAAGTCATCAGACCTGAAAAAAAAATGTGAAAGAAACCCAAACCCCCAAACTCCATGCATTTTAAGTCACTTATGACTCACAGTTTTGACTGACTGAATTTGGCAGCGTTTGTAGTATTTCGGGTATATTTGTGGAAGTCCACAGCGGTGGGTTTTGTCTTCCTTTGTATTCGATAATTCAACACAAATTTTAGTCTTTTAAATCATTGGAGTCCTTTTGAGATCTTTTCAGGAGTGCGAGTTAGCTTTGAATTACTTGAAAAGTATTATTAAATAGATTATGTAAAGAAAGTGTGATCTCCTTTGGAGGTTTTTCTGTCTTTAATAAGGGGTATAAAGCCTGGGAGCAGGGCCAGGAGTAAAGGAGTTGGCAGGGACTGTGCCTGCTATAGAAGAGGGAAGAGAATTTGGAGTCTAAACCTGAGCAGGCAAGGGGATGGAGGAGCATCAGCCAAACCCAGGGTGTGCAGCTTTGAGGAGAAGGGGCTGAACCAGTGGGGAGTGAGGCGAACTGACAGCAGCTGCTTGACCAAACCAGACTGCAGCATCCCTCTCACAGCTGGAGCCAACCTGCATGCGGTCTCAGAGTTGCAGTCACCTGCCCTTGTCCTGTCCTTGTGGGGTATGAGGGTGATGGTTCATCTAGTTCAAGATCCAGAGAGCAGTGTTGAAAGGATATCAAAGCTAGGGCAGTATTCAACTTCTGTAGACCGCTTCTCAGAGTTGTGTAGGTTGAGAGAGCTGGGGTTGTTTAGCCTGGAGAAGAGGAGGCTGAGGGGAGACCTCATTGCTCTCTACAACTACCTGAAAGGAGGTTGTGGAGAGGAGGGAGCTGGGCTCTTCTCCCAGGTGACAGGGGACAGGACGAGAGGGAACGGCCTCAAGCTCCACCAGGGGAGGTTTAGGCTGGACATTAGGAAAAATTTTTTCACGGAAAGGGTCATTGTACCCTGGCAGAGGCTGCCCAGGGAGGGGGTTGAGTCCCCTTCCCTGGAGGGGTTTAAGGGACGGGTGGATGAGGTGCTGAGGGACATGGGTTAGTGATTGATGGGAATGGTTGGACTCGATGATCCGGTGGGTCTCTTCCAACCTGATTGTTCTATGATTCTCCAAAAGCTACGCACTGAAATTTAGTTGGAGGAGAAGCTGTTTGAATATTGGCAGAGCAGTACCAGGAGGAATATAGCTGCAGTTGTGCAGTGCAGAGGGTGATCCGTTCTGGGCCAGTAGAGACTTGAAATGCAATGCATGATTTTCTCATTTTTGAAACATTTTTTTATTTACTCTGCAAATATAGATCAGTTTTCAGTAAACAATTTCTTCATGATCCATGGGGACAGTCTCTGCAGCTTGCTCACACTTAGCAATGATTTCCAATTTATACAACCAATCAAACTAAAGAACTTAGAAAGCAAGTGAATAATATTCTGTTGTAATTAAGCCCTCTTGACTTTGCTTTTTGACCTTTTTAGATGTTTTTCTTCAAAAGGCATGTAAGAAAATCCTGTAACTACTTTTGGAGAGCCATTCCAAGCTTTCTGTCCTGCTAAGAACCCCCAGTATCCCAGTCCATGAGGGATCATGTCAAGTAGGTTACAGAACATATCGCATCCGTTACTGCTTTCACAAGCTCCCACTGAGGGCAGGTGAGACAAACCCGATGATACTGCAGTAGTGGTGCACAGTGGTTTATACACTAGGCTACATTTTCTTATTTCTTTTTTCCTTTCTTTATTTTTTAACCATTCCATATTGCCAGACTGATCTTGTTCCAATTCTAGTGACAAGAGAAACTTCAGAACTTTTGACAGTTCCTTCCCTGTACGGCTTTGACAACTGGAATTAAGTGTCTAAATTAGGCTAGCCATCTTTTCACAACTGTGCGTAGGCTAAATTTAAATGTGATATAAATGTTTTTGCTGTGTCAGTTTGAATGCAAGGAAGAAATGAAGTTTTAAGCAGGAAAAGCAGCTAGGCCAACTATAAGACAAACTATACCTTGTCTGATGCCCCCTATCGCTTTGCAGACTTATCTGCCAGTGTAAGACAGGTTAACATTAAGTAAGGTATACAGACCTTATAAATAGAACTTAATGCCTAACCCTGTTAAAAGTGATTTGAAGAGAATGCTTTTACCACAAATGAATGCCTATATGCACAGTAAGAAATTTGTTGTATCACAAAGAATCTACTTACAGAAAAGAAGAAGGGTCTGAGAAATGAATAGAATTTGTTATTATACAGTCAAGCATTTTTATTAAAAGAGTAGGAATATTTCCATGGGGAAACCTACTGGAGTTTTCCTAGGAAGGGCCCTTTGCTTTTTCTCTCGTACTGCTGCATTTTCTCCCATTCTCCAAATCTTGTGCTAATTAGCCTCCTACCTGCTTTTTCCCAATGCCAGTTCTCACTGTCTCACACCACGTTCGGTGCTTGAATCCCCTTCCTTCTGTCTTGTGCTGGCTGAAATCCATCTCTCTGCATGCTGAATATGTTAATTAATTTTCTCATACACTGGACTTATATAAACTTGTTTTATCTGATCACACGTATCGGCCACGTAGTTTCTTATGGAATACATGTACTTCTGTAACAGCCCGGGAAAAATTAACTTAAGAGCCGTGTCTCCAAATATGTGCTTCTCTTTCATCCCTAGAAATGGAAAGTATCGATCAACCTGAAGTGCATCATGAAGCAGCCCATCTCTGGCTGTGTCTCTGCTTTCCCTCTCCTCCAGGTTGAGTCACCTTCCCTGGAGGTGTTTAAGGGCCTGGTGGCCCCTTTGAAAATGGAGAATGTGCAGAGAAGGGAAAGCTGTAACGGCAGTGAGCCGTGTCGTAGAATAGTTTGGGTTGGAAGGGACCTCAAAGATCATATCATAATACTGTAAGTTAGAACTGGTCTGCAACAAAGCAGAAAGAGCAGTAGGAAGAGTTGGTATGGCATTTTCGGTCATTAGCAAATGAGCACTTTGTCCCTAAGGAGAGGTACAGTCTCTCTAAGTATTAAATACTGCATTTACATAGTCTTAATATCAATGAGGGCAGCAAACGATAACAAAGGTACCGATTGCACTCGTACAACTTTTACAACTTCCTGTGAGAAGGGCTCGAACCAGATGCTGGAGATGTTTCAAGCAAGCATGGGTATAAAAATCTTTCCCCTAAATAACTCATGTTGCTTTTGTTTCAAAAGAAATTAGCTTTGGCCCGTAGCCGAAGTTTTAATATCCTTTTCAAAACTGTTGACAATGTTTGTGTATTCTTGAGATGCAAATATCTCATCTCTGATGTACAAATAGAAGAGATGAAGTTTCTGCCCTGAGAGCTTCCTCTGGCAATGAATTCTGTAGTTTAACTGCATTTTAAAAATTATGTTCCTTTTATGATGTTTTTAATTGATTTTAGGAAGTTCAGATATTAATTTATTCAATCTTCTTTCTGGTAATCTGAGGCAAAAATCTAATCTTTGTACCCATCATGAGAATTTTCCAGTTTGTCCAGTTGTAGTTTTTCTCTTTATCAGTAAAAGAGATTTTTTGTACCATCTTGTAACTTTCCTCTGGTTCTGCATTTCTTTTTTTAGAAGGAATGATACATAAACATAGAATTCAGGTGAAGACCCACTATTGATTCCTTGAGGAAATTATAGCATTTTCAGGGCTGTTCTCCATCCAGTTCCCTGTGCATCTTAACATTGTGTTACCTTTTGCTGGCACCGTGATCGGCTATTTCTGCTGATCTTACTACAGTTAAATCAATGGTCACAAAATGTTTTTGGTTTGATAAAATTAATTGAGAACTCCCTCTCTTTTATTTTTCTTTAGTTTGCATGTCTTGGTATTTTTGAGCATTGAGTTACACATTAAGGGTGAGTATTTAGCAAGAGATCTAAAATATTCCTATGCTACCTCAGCACAAGGAGATACTTCTGTGAAAAGCACAGGCTTTACAAGTTTTAATTATCTTGGCTAGCTTCAAGTTTTTTCATGTTTTAAAGGATTCCGTTGTATATTCATTTAATATGCCAAAGAACAATATATTCCAGTGTTTTTTCTCTTATTAGCACCCAGCAAACCTGTAACCCTGTGAATGAACTCCACAAACATAGGTGCACCCAGAGCCAAAGTGAGTCGTCACCATCTCACTGATTTTATTTCAGCTGCTCTACTAGTTACCACCTTGCTTCAACAGAAAGGAAACTGCAAACACTAATATAAATGCAGAGTGGAATGAAAAGAAGAAATAAATGAATGGGAATCCTTTAGTTCAATTTTGTCAATGCCTGCTTCTAATCTTACTTTGCAGGTTTTGTCTTTTTATTGCCATACAGTGTTCAGACCTCATTAGCACTATCTTTCTTCACTTTTAATTGCTTTTCTTTAAATCCATTAATACTCTAAATGAGATTACTCTTTCTGATGTCCAAGAGTCAGAAGGGAATCCTCAGAAGTGAATTGTTGGAAATTATAAATCAGAGTATTGTTCCCACTTCAATAAAATTCTAATTGTTGGTAAGCGTACCTCCCTCGCAGACGCAAACAGAGGTGCTTCTGTTGAAAAGACCTGGCATGGAGGTTAGGGAGCGGAGAATTAAGCTTTTCTGCATCCTCCCTTTTTCACCCTTGTCCTTTGAAATTTGCCTTTGTGTCAGTGTGCTCTGGGGCATTTGTAAAAGAGAATGCAGTAGGATAACTGTGTGGGTGAGTGGATTTTCACAGATGTCTTGTGGATATTCCCCATCTGCGAGCTGCTGGCAGTGCTAAGCGCGACTGTTGGGTTTGGTGGGAGGCGTGTGCTACAGCCACCGCACAGGCTCTCTTACCCTGAGTACCTGCGTAGCTTTGGCTGGTGCTTCCAAGTAAGTCTAGCTTGAACCCTCTGTTTATTCTGTATATACCTCTGATATAATCATACAAGTAATAAGATGGTCAGTTATTATTTTAAAAAGCTGGGCTACAGGAAATCCTTGAAATGCCCTACATTTTTAAAGATTCATGTCTCATTTGGGCCAGTTGGCTTTGCTTTCACCAACTTTTTTGCAGCTGTAGGACTGAGCAAGACCAGCGAGTTTAGAAAGGCAAAGCTGCTGACTTGCAATTACTGTCTACCAGCAGGAAGGGGTTTATCTCATTACTTTTCCCTGGAGGGCTAAGCCCAGCCCACACACACAGCAGAATATTTAAATATGTATAGAAACTATTTTCAAACTCTTTTGAATCAAGTTTTCTCTTGCCTCAGCTGGCTTCGTTTCTGTGTCTTGGCCTCCGTTGGGTTCCTGTGTTGAACTTGTAATTCTTTCATTAGTGCTTCTTCAAGGAAAACTACAAAATCTGCTGACACAAAGAATTTTGTCAGTTGTATGAGTAAATCTTCTTTAAATGTCAACTTATGTTCCAGGTACATCATTCTTAGTAGCACTTCAAGGCTGGAGTTCACCTTGTGTGCTGGAATGCATCAGTGTTGCGTAGCATGAGTCACTAGGAAACCTGCAGACTATCTTTGAAAGAAATATTTATACTGTGTCTGTCATTCTGAACTGTAGATCTGAGAATGTTTTAAACAAGGCTGAATTGTCTAAAAAGATTAATGAAAGAAAACTATGGATGAAGAAAAAGAAAATAAAAACAATTACTGTGACAAATAATTCAGAGAAAGTCCTCACGTTTCTCTTGAAATTTTTTAATTTTTTACTTTTAGCTCTGTAGAATCTAAGATTCCTGAAAACACTAGTAACTACATTTTCTTATCTTGGCTTTTGAGCCAAATCTGATGCCTCTAGACTGAGAGTTATACAACTGACTAGTGAAATTCATTTGACTAATTCTTTCTTAAGAAGAGTGGAAGATGCAATAATAATTGGGTTTGGAACAGAAGCGTGCTGAGGGTTAAGCACATAGGTAGCTCTTTGAAGTATGAAGTGCCGTCACCGATAAATACCACTTTGCAATCTTGTGTTTCAGAAAACAGTGTGTTTTATTTCCTCACATTGAATTCTGTTTGATGTTTGGGAGTGTAAAGATCTCTGTGATGTTCTGTAAAGAACACAGGATCTGTAACATCGAACGGTGATAGGAATATAATAGTTCCATAATGAGTCTTTCTACCTCTTATCAAAACTGTTAACATAAAGCTTAAAGGTTTTGGGTTTGTTATTCGTGCTTATACAACACTCTGTGGATACTGCAGTGCCACCTTCCTGGTACACTGCCAAAACTAAGGAAGGGCAGCTTTAAAAATAGTAGGATGGGAGCACAGCTGGGCTGGATGGTGACCAAGCATCTCAGGAGGACTTTAGTGACTCCCTGTCACAGTTGTCTCGGCACTCTGATTCCTGAGCAGCCGCTCTCCAGGACAACCCCACTGCTGGCTCTGTGATGTATCAGAGCTGACTTGAGCTGTTTCAGGACTGTGTGTAGCTCAAGAGCCACACGTTGGTCCCTCTGGCGTAGATTGTTCGTGTTTGTCATGTCTTATGGCTGTTGGATAAGCTGTATGGTTTGTTATCCCTCTACGTAACATAGGTATTACAAGACAAGAAGCATATCCCTGTGACAGTCCCTGTGAAAAAATACATATCAGTATGATACACAGATACTTCATGTTTTTTCTGCAATTCTCTTTGTGTGTCACTTAGATTCTACAACAAAAATTGTTTTCTGAAGTTCAGCTTCAATTCTTAATCAGCGTTGAGCTTTCAGTGACGAATGCTCATTAATGTGACTGACTTTCTGTGCGATTTGTTTCCAAACCAGATTTTTAAACTGGACTTTATTTTTTATGCCTCTGCTATATATAAGGTATTAGACCTTTACTGGTTTTATTTTGTATCATATCACAGGTTTCTTCTTTTTGGGAAAATCAATGTGAAAGCATGAATCCCTTGCTCCCCCATTTAGTGCTTTGATTACATCATAGATTTTAGGATGTACAGAAGACACCAGCGCTGAATACTTTTCTAACTGTGAATGTCTCTTTGCCTACTGCCATCACAATTGCCTCGTGCGCACTTTTTTAGTTGATGCTGATTCTTACTGACCTTAATCCCTCTTCTGAAGAGCAATGCCTGTCGAACCTTGTAGTACTGTCAAAAAGCATGAAGGTCAGAGAATCATAGACTGGTGATGGAAAAGTCCTGTTAGGTCATCTGGTCCATCTCTTGCCAGCACAAGATTCTCCACAGGGATACTCTCTGCCGGCTTGAGAATGGTCTGTAGTTCTTCAGCTGGAAACTCAGAGACTGATTTATTTTACAGATGGATGTCCCATTGCAACGTTTCTCCTCTGTTTTTGCTTAAACTTCAACCTGGCGACCGTTCAGGTAGTAACCGATTGTCGATCCAGGGCTTCTAAGTGTGCGTGTGGCTGTGGTATCATCTCCAAAAGGGCATGAATGAATACTGGCAAAATAACAACATTACCAATGTCTGAAGAGACACATGACTGAGCAGACTAGCATCCCGGTTCTGCACTGGCAGGCGATTCTTGCCAAGAAGCTGAGTATCACTGACTGTGTTTATTAGTGTAATAGTATGGCAGCTGTCTTCTCAAGTATCTCAATACTATATTGGGTAGAATTTTGAGCTTAGCGAAGCTGTGTGTTTCTTGCAGGTTCCCTGATCTGTCGAGTAGTGTGTGGAGTGTACGTCTTGCAGTGTAAGGTCATTTGCGATATTGGAGAATCTTAAATAAATTATTATGGATAGATATTACTGAAAAACTACCATGATGAGAGTAGTCTCAAGTTTACTTTGTATATACATCTGAGTCTGTTTTCTTTAAATAAATGTAATATATGTAATATATAAATATAGATGTATATATAATATATATAAAGATATAAAATGTATATATAATACATATTTTTATATGTATATAAAATAAGTGATAATATGTAATAATATATAAAGTAAATGACCAGGTTGGATGGAGTCTTGAGCAACCTGGTCCAGAGGGAGGTGTCCCTGCCCATGGCAGAGGGGCTAGAATTAGATATTTAAGGTCCCTTCCAATTCAAACCAATCTATGGTTCTATGATTCTATTATAATGTGCTCGTATTAAAAGCTGAGAGAGTCTCAGGAGGAATCCTAGTCCATTTGCGTGGTCCTGGGGCGTAAGGCTTCTCATCTGCTACAAACAGTGCTAGGCAGAGACTGGGTTTTGGAAGGTTTTATATGTATATTGGTAACGGTCTTGTTTGAATGAACAGAGTTTCTTAGGGGATACCCCAGAACTCTAATACAGGGTTTGGAGTTCAGTGGATTCTTTGGGGTCTTCCGGAATGGTCAATCAGGCTTCTCTGGCAGATTTCTGAGCTGTACAGCTGGTCATTAGATGTTTAGTTGGGTACTAGCCAGTCATGTTGCAAGCTGTAAGGACAGTGGCTGCCTTGAATTACTATGCATATAATTAATCCTTAAAATAACTATCTTTTCCACTGTAGATAAAAACATTAAAGTGGTATGTACAGCGTAATTTTTTTTTCCTGTAATGGTTTAATTTAACTACTTGGTACAATGTAGGAAAGCTAGTGCTTTAAAAGCTTAGAATTTATGGTAGAACATATAACGTAGCTTTCTTTATAGTGTTTAGTCTCAAGGTGAGCATTTTCCTGCTACAAAAACTGCAAAATTTTTATAGTTTTGCACTAGATATTCTTAAAGTGAAAATAAAAAGTTCATGAGCGTCGAAGTTAATTTAATTTTGCCAAAGGGAAAAATAAACAGCTCTGAAACATTACTTTTTTTTCCTCCAGATGTTTTCTGAGAAGACCATGCCTACCTCACTTTCTATCATCAAAGTAATCTTTTGATGAGGAGTACCTCTTCTTAGGGCCTTTGGGACTGATTTCTTTCAGTTGCTGAACACTGATCAGCACAGCTTATAAACAGATTATGAAAAGGTGATTCCTACCAAAGACAGATTTTTAACTCTTTCTAAGGAAATGCTGGAGTAGGCACAACTCGAAAAAATTTCTTTTCACAGATATGTGGTGAAATCTATGCATGCAATTCTGTTGTGAATTTTTGGGTGCATGGCGCTATGTGAAGTATCAGTTCTATGATTATATCCATATGATAGGTTCCACTCACAAAATCCCTAATAAAATTGATATTTGAAATTGGAATTGGAATATGAAATTCCTTATAGGGAATGTCATTCATATTACGTAATGACGTGCAGAGCTAAGAGCAGAACTGAGACTAAGAGATGGTCTTGCAACTTTAAACTCCTGTATCATAAAAAGCATGGAAATTGTGTAGATGCAGAGATGTGGGTTTTCTTAAAATACTGACTTCATCTGTATCACTCTTATCAGCAGAAGAAAAAGAAAGATTAGGTGAAAAAATGTGTCAGCTTGAACCATTGTCTTTGTTATGGAAAATTATCTTTTTTTCTTCCAGCTAGGATTTGAATTTACCATCCATGTGAAAAGTGGTGCAAGTGGAGAGGAGTTTTGTCTTATGAACTCCTAAAACTTTGAGAGCGAAGTGGTTATTTGAAACAAAAATGTCATTAAAGTTATGAAGTTAATGGAAGGTAAAACTTTTGACATTCCTTAAATTTTAATCCCTCTGTAGCACATGTGATTTCATGTGATCTCTCACCCTCTGAGAAACTGCTTCATTATCTTGCATAACAGTCTGGCAGATCTCCATCTTCGCTCTGCAGAATAAAGGAATAGTGTTTCTACAGAAACAAGTTTGAGAATATGCAAGATGGAGAAAGATCTCCAGGTTTAAAATGCAATTCTTAAATAACCACTTGTTAGAAGCTAAGCTTTATTGCTGTAGTCATGATACTATTAACAGTAAATGGAGATATTTTTGTTGGAGCTGAATTTTATAGAATATTTTTGCTAAATATTGAGGAGCTGCTTTCATTCCTAAAATAAGAACTTAGTGCTGTTTTCCTTGGTCTTTAGAATCAACACTTTGAATGTTTGTTTAATTAGAGGCCAGGTTGGATGGGGCCTCGGGCAGCCTGATCCACTGGGAAGTGTCCCTGCCTGTCGCAGGGGTGGGACTAGATGATCTTTAAAGTCCCTTCCAACCCAAACTATTCTATGATTCTATATTTTGTCCTTTTCAGTGGGTAACTTTGTTCCAGTCTCTTTTTTAGCTTATGCTGGTATAAACACGATCAGAAGCAGGTGCCTGGGCTCAGGACAGTTTTATACTGTTGTAGCTTTACAGGTTTCTTTTTTACCCAAAGGAAGCTACTGTTCATGTTTATTACCTAAACTCTCTTTGTAGAGGGTTTTGGGGTTTTTTTTTCCAGCATACAGTTTGATTTAGAACACGGTTTGTTTGGTTTTTTTAATTTTGAAAAATGTATAGACACAAAAAATCTGGGCGTATAAATTTCTGTTCAAAATTTCTCTTTCATAGAATCATAGAATCATAGAATCACCAGGTTGGAAGAGACCCACCGGATCATCGAGTCCAACCATTCCTATCAAAACCACAAAGGATTATTCACACACAAAGGATTCCCAGAGAGTGGCCAGACTTTTGTGGTTTCTCTTTTATACAGAATGTGTCTCTGATGTGCGAGTAATCGAGTTCAGTGTCCAGCATGAAGGAAGCTTCAGCTTCCCTGCCCACAGGTTGCAGTGCAAATTTGCGCCGGGCAGTGGTTGGACTGAGAGGTCTGACAACATGGGCTGGAAAAATTTTGTGCAAGGACCTGAAGCTTCCCGCGGCACTGGAAATTTGGACAGACCTTGTGAAAAATCACAAGGAAAGGCACAATTCTCATTCACTTCATCATTGGAATATACAGATAGCACCCTGTACTTTGCTTACTGTTCATTTTTTCATGTACAGGGACAAATACAGTTCAGAAGTTCAATTAATGTCCTGTTATTGATAATCGTAATTCTTAAATGTCAGATTTTAAAGGAAGTATGTCCAGTTTATGCAGCATCTCCAAACCCGTGCTGTGACTCCTGTTACCCTTGGGATCTAATCGTAACACGGGTAAAAAGAAGCTGCGCATTCCTTAGGTCTAAAAAACGAAATCAAAGATATTGTTGTGTATGGGTACATGCATCTGTTTGTGTGTGTGTGTCTGTGCACGTATGGAAAGTAGAGGTCACATGGATTGGCTCAAAATGCCAATTTGAAAATATTTATTTTACTAGTAAACAAATCAATAGCAATCACTAAAGGTCTCATTAGATTAATAATTTACACTCATGTAATGCAATTGATTTAGTTATTGTGGATGCACTTGAAATAATTTCAACTGCACTTATATGATTTTAATTTAATGAATTAATGGATGAATCTAATTCCTCAGAGTGTAATTGAAATTGATTTAAATGTGTCTACATTAAACTGGATATGTAAGTAGTTTCCTTTAGAACACGACAGCAAAATATTTCACATGTGCAGCTGTAGCTGATACTTCTGCATGCGCTGCCTTTGAAGGGGTGGAGTATCTATTCCAGTTACAGTACTTTTTCAGACTTAGTGCATGCCCAAAGGAGTGGGCAGCTTCTTTCACTCCATGGACATCCTGCTCAAAACATTATCAAATAGATTTTAAAAAAAAAGCAGAGATGTTCCTACTCTGATTCGCTGTGTTCTGATGTAGAAATGCAAGCGCTGTGCTGATGACCACAGCCGTTCACTAAGGAGCCAATCCATTCATCTGAAATAACCGTAACCACTATTGATCCAGTAAGTTTAGCCACCTGCATAGGCTTTTTGTTATCTATAAAGTAATGAACACACAGAACATTCTTCAATTATTGCTGCATTAGCTACTGAGTTGGAAATTCATCTGCCCTTTGGGAATGGGTAAATCTTGAGAGAAATTAGGAGGTTTGTACTCCTAATTTTACACTTGATTCCTTTGTTCTGCTAGACTACCACCGTAAGCGAGTGGTTCCTACTGTGAAATGGAGTAGCAATAAAAGCCAGTGAAATTTAGCACAAGAAGGCATGGAGGAGGTTTGTCTCTGTCATGGTAAATGGAGAAATAAACCCCCGTAATCTGGATGTGAGCAGTGTATTTCTTTGCTACAGCAGAGAGAGGAGCTTGCTTACGGTGCTGCTGATGAACTGGTGGTGTCCTTAGGATACCAAGGAAGTTTTTGTTAAGTAGCAGTAGCTAAACTTACCAACATACAAGTCAAGTGCTGGTAGTAAGACTGGTCTTTTAAACCAAGATAATTTGCCATTGGCTAAAAATAAAGTTTATAGATATGACAGAATGGGCCCTGGTGGAAAAACATGCCACTGGGACCCACAAAGGCTGTAAACATTTCATGATATATGCCAACTCCATTTAGATTTTCTTTTCTATAAAAAGAGGGGACAAGCGGATGCAGCGGACTGATGTAATATTTGATTTAAACTTTATGTAAAACAAGGGGGTTTGTGATGGATGTGTTTAAGGACATATATAGCCCACTTTAAACAAGTAGTTCTGACTAGTCATGATTAAAAGATGAGCCAAATTTGTCCTCCGAGACAAGGTGCGTGGCTGTAAACGGTGAAACTAAAATTCAGCTTAGGCATGCGTTACATCCACTGAGGGGAAATTTAAAAGTTTCAAAAATTTGTGTGTGTGTTTTACTTTGTTTTGTCCAAGTGTGTTTTTCCACTCCAGTGTTTTTTCCCCAAGTAAAATCACTAGGGAGCAAGGTGCAGATAGCTTTGAAATGCACCCCTTTTAGATGCGCTCAGGGTGAGGTGTAAAGTGTTAAGCTAGTAAAGGAAATCAACACTGTTCTTGTTTATTTTCAGCAGTGAAATATACCCCATGGAAAAGGCTCTTTCGCATTTGTGGAAGCAGACAAGTGCTTAGTGAGCTTTCCTACTTCTGTTTCTACTTCTGATCTACTTTCAATCGTCCCACTTTTTATATTTATCACTAACACACATGGAATGAAAAATTAAAATTCTTGCCAAAAGGCACCCTAAAAGAAGCTTCTGTTGGATCTGTCAGTTGATAACTAAGTTCTGTATGATTTTTTTCTAGGTCATTTGAGCGTATGAGGCAAAGATCTTGCTGATGGTGTGCTGGTATCTTTTGTCCTCTGACATTTTATCGACTAGAAGATTTCTTTCTTAATTTGAGTGAGGTTGAGTGAAATAGTCAGGAAGTACAAGGCGTGAGATGTGTATATGGCATATTGAGGGAAAAGAGGTTTTTAAAAGCAAGAAGATAATCAAAGGCTGAGAAAATCTTGTGAGACAGTATGGAGAAACACTCTAAAATTAGATAGGTAATAAAATAACGCTTCCAGCAATAACACTGGAACATTGAGAAGTGATTAAACAGATTGAAAATGGGAAGGCCCACTTTTCAAAAAAACAATGCTGATCATAACTGCATGGAGAAAAAAACAAGGACTAACTTAAAAGAAAGCACTGGAGGAAACAAGTGATCTTTATTGCACATTTGACTTCAGTTGAGCAGTGCAAAGTATCTCTTGAGAACTTGCTTCCTTGCAGCAAGCCTTTGTCCATCTTAAATACACAAAAGGGATAAAAGTCCCTTTTAAAAACAATTATATAGAAGCCTGTCCTTAAGTAGAACCATTATGCTAAGCACGAAATAGCACAGATTCCTGGCATTCTCCTTCTGTCAGTGCTGCAGCTGGTCACTCAGGGCTTTGCTCAGGAGTGAGGGGAGCTGGGGGCAAGCCTATCCTTATCAAGAAAGCTGCATGTAAAGAAATTCCTCCACCAGGAATGGCTGTTAGGAGGGTGAAATTGTTGTTACCAGCCTGCCAAAACGAATCCTGGTAAGGAATAGTAAACAAATTCAGCGAAAGTAGAAAGGTGACTTTTTTTTGCTTTCCTTTTAGTATTCCCACAAGGAAGGGTGGAGTCATGGGGAATAATAGCACCAGTTTCCTTTAACAACTAGAGACAAGGTGATTCCAGTGGCAGAGTAAATATCCTGCTTTCTGTTTATGTCTTGCAGTTTGTATTTCAGAGTGAGTTCAGAAGTGGTAACTCTTCATTGAATTTTAAGTCATAACACATCTCTCTATAGTCTTTGCATAAGAGAACAAGTAGCAGAGTTCAGTTAAAAAATATTTTATAATCTTTAGGTTCTGATTGAGGCTTTTTTAAAGTTTTAAAGCAAATTGTAGAAGTAATGTTGTGGCTTAATTTAATCACAATTATGATCTCTAGACACCTTTAGAAATAAGCAAAGCTTACCTGACAACTTTGAAATGCAAAGGACCTGTCCAGTTATTTATACAGGTGACATCGAAAACCAGCTTCCAGGCTTAGAGATTTCAAGTAACACTGCCAGTTTTGCATTTTGGTTCTCACTGTAGTTGGCTGTAGATAGTTTAATATCACCAAGCCTACTGCTCTGGGCCAAACTCCCCCTGGCTTCTGTGGGTATTAAGGATCCAGATATTTGAATCTTTAGAGTATAATTCAGTTTCAAAGACAGGAAAATTCAGGTGGCCAAATTACAGTTCCATAAATTTCAGGAACTTTAGGAGCTTTACAAGAGAATTTCATAGAATCATAAAATAGTTGGGGTTGGAAAGGACCTCATGGATCATGCAGTTCCAACACCCCTACGATGGGCAGAAGCACTTCACACTGGATCAGGGGCTCCAAGCCCCATCCAACCTGGCCTTGAACACCTCCAGGGATGGGGCAGCCACAACTTCCCTGAGCAACTTATTCCAGGGCCTCCCGACCCTCATTGTGAAGAAATTCCTCCTTATGTCTAGTCTAAATCTGCCCCTCTCCCGTTTATACCCATTGCCCCTCATCCTATCACAACAGACCTTTGTTAACAGTCCCTCAATTTGTTTATTATCTGTGAGAATGACCTGGCAATATAGTCGCAATTCCAGAGGCAAGTGGGAAAACCATGGCCTAATAACTAATTACAGTCATTGTCTTTCAGTCTGAGTTATCAGTAGCTCAAGAAAAACTGCACATTGGATAGAGAATTGAGAAAGGGAGCTCTCTTGGTTTGTGTGAAACCAATTTGTTGTGTCAATAGTAAAATCTTTCTTTGGAAACTGAAAATGATCTATATGTTAAGGAAGAACCCTGCTGAAACCAAGTGGTACAGTGCCATCTAGCAAATTCTGACTTTGTGGTGTTCGCTGTTGTTTGCGGTGGTAGCACTGAGAAACCTCGGGTGGTGATGGAGTCTAATTGTGCCAAGAGCTCTAATTGTGTGTGTACATAGAAGAGGCAGTTCCTGCCCGTGAAGAGTTTACACAGTTAAATTTAAAAGACAGACAAAGCAAAGGAAACAAACCTGCATATAGTTGTCCACCAGAGCAACGAGACAACTAGGAATGGCATCCATCCAGAATGCTGCTGGGCCTCCAGGCCAGTGCTCTGTGCACTACGAGAGGGCCGTGGGGGGCAGGAGAAAGAAAAACGTTGAAGGAGTGAACCTGCTCTTTAATTCTGTGAGGGTCTATACACAAAATACATTTGCCTAGCTAGTTCTTTTAGACAGCTCGAAATAGAATATTTCTGGCTTTCCAAATGTACCCTCAATAGATTTAATTCCTGACGATTTATGTGTCATCTATGGAATGCATATTACTATATATTCAAAAAGCACAGTCTGGAGTGGACAGGGTTTGGGTTGAGCTTTTCTGGAACATTAGAAAAAGCCTCCAGATGGCAGAATAACTTCTTCAGTGTGTACAGCGGTAGATAGGGATATGGTTTTATCCCTCACGATGAAACATTCCTATTTTAAATAGATATCTGATAGAGTAACATTTTTTTGAAAGCAATTCTGATCAGAGCCTGTGGCAGATTATGTAATTTGAGGAATATTTGCTTGCTATGTTCAGGGTGCTGACTGAGTACCTTACCTTTGTTCTATTATTACAGAACTAAAACTCAGAATCAAACTTATTTATATGTGGGGTGGCTTGAAAGACCTCATTAACAGTACAAAGAAGGTGGATGTAGTAGGAGTGTGGGGGATATTTCCAGGTTAAGTTTCACATTCCATTTGTTACTGCACAGTGCAGCAATAGTGGTGGGAAAGCTTCAAAATTAAACAGAGCATGAAGTAAATTCTGTTTTGACACTTATCTTTTACTTAGTAAGCTGTAAATGGCAAAGAAAATTAACTCTCTCCTTCCTTCAGAAATCTCTCTTGCTTCAAGTCTCTTCAATAAATCTGTGTGGCATCATAGATTTGATACAAAATGTGTCACATATACCATCCGTATATGTTTTGGCTCTCCTTGTGCCTAGACTCTATCTCAGCTTCTTCCAGACACATCTCAGGAGAACACATAATCTCTTTATATTTTCAGGATTTCTCATTCATTATTCAGTAATACCAACTTAAATTTCAGTAGAGTAGATCATATAATAAAATCATTGGAATATGTTTCAGATTTCCTCTAATGCAATTATGCTGCTGAAAGCAGAAGGAAAAAAAAGATAATTTTATAACTCTCTAAGTCATAGAATCACCAGGCTGGAAAAGACCTCTTGGATCATGGAGTCCAACCATTCCCATCTGCCACTAAACTGTCCCTCAGCACCTCGTCTGCCTGTCTTTTAAACCCCTCCAGGGGTGGGGACTCGACCCTCTCCCTGGGCAGCCTCCGCCTGTGCCCCGTGACCCTTTCTGTAAAAAATTTTTTCCTGATGTCCAGTCTGGCCCTCCCCCTGTCCCCCGTCACTTGGGAGAAGAGCCCAGCTCCCTCCTCTCCACACCCTCCTTTCAGGTAGTTGTAGAGAGCAATGAGGTCTCCCCTCAGCCTCCTCTTCTCCAGGCTAAACACCCCCAGCTTTCTCAGCCGTTCCTCATAAGGCCTGTTCTCCAGCCCCCTCACCAGCTTTGTTGCTCTTCTCTGGACTCGTTCCAGAGCCTCAACATCCTTCTTGTGGTGAGGGGCCCAGAACTGAACACAGGATTCGAGGAGCGGTCTCACCAGTGCCGAGTACAGAGGGAGGATAACCTCCCTGGCCCTGCTGGTCACACCGTTTCTGACCCAAGCCAAGATGCCATTGGCCTTCTTGGCCACCTGGGCCACCGCTGGCTCGTGTTCAACCAACACCCCCAGGTCCCTCTCCTCCAGGCAGCTTTCCAGCCAGACTTCTCCTAGTCTGTAGCTGCTCAGGGTTGTTGTGCCCCAAGTGCAGGACCCGGCATTTGGCCTTGTTAAACCTCATCCCATTGGTCTCAGTCCAGCCTGTTCAGATCCCTTTGCAGACCCTCCCGACACTCCCGCAGATTCACGCTTCCACCCAGCTTAGTGTCGTCCTCAAACTTGCTCAGGGTGCACTCGATGCCTTCATCCAGGTCATTGATAAAGACATTGAACAGGGCTGGACCCAGCACTGAGCCCTGGGAACCCCACTTGTCACTGGCCTCCAGCTGGAGTTAACTCCATTTCCCACCACTCTGGGCCCTCCATCCAACCAGTTTTCCACCCAGGAGAGGTTTCTGCCTGTCCAGGCCAGAGGCTGACAGCTTCCTAAGCAGAATGCTGTGAGAAAGTCCTTACAGATCACCAGCATATGCGCTGCAGGTGGCTGGTGGTGCATCCACCACAGAATGAGGGGATCGGTGCCATTTTGGCGTCTTTGCTTTGGCTTTATTTGTGGAAAGGCAGCAGCAAGGAGATGGATGCGTCCTTTCGCTATTGCTTCTGGGCCCTGCATGATGGTGAGTGATTTATAAACCAGCCTTTCGATAAATAAACCATGAAATGCTCTTGAAAGATGCTTGTCCAGAGTTCTCTCTTGTGTAAGTACAGGGTTTGCTTTGAGAGACGTTTTGACACATCTGGACGCGCAGCATGTTAGCTGAAGGCAAACAGACACTGCGGTGGGAAGGGACAGCTGGGTCCTGCTGGCTCAGCACACCAGAGGCTGCAACGAAAATGCTGACACCGCATCGTGACCGCGGTTCCCAGGTGATCACTCCATTGCCTCTGACATTAGAAATCAGCAGAAAGTTGGCTGAGAAACCATCCGTGCAAACTCGGAGGGAGAGGAAGCAAAGGGGAAACCACAGATGCCTCTCTGAAGAAGAGGCGAGTTGGTAGTTTCTCCATCACAGAAGTTTTGGGGGTCCTTCCCATTCCTCAAAGTCAGAAGTAAGTTCGGGTTCAGATGTAGACGTTTGGTCAGTCCCACTGTGCCCTGACATCAAGAAACATGAGAAAATACGCAATGTATTTACAAACGCTTGTAGTGATGGGATGTAAATGTAACAATGGGTATAAATTGGAGAGGGGTAGATTTAGACTAGAAATAAGGAGGAATTTCTTCACCATGAGGGCAGAGAGGCCCTGGCCCAGGTTGCCCAGAGAAGCTGCGGCTGCCCCATCCCTGGAAGTGTCCAAGGCCAGGCTGGATGGGGCTTGGAGCCTCTGATCCAGTGGGAGGTGTCCCTGCCCATCGCAGGAGGGTTGAAACTACATGATCTTTAAGATCCCTTCCAACCCAAACTATTCTATGATTCTATGATATTTTATTTAAATTTGCATGATCTGTATAGATGCATAGGACTTTTGTCATATTGGCTCTCATCCTCCCTATCCATTTATATCTTTTTACTGATTCCAGCAGTATCGGCCAAAGGAGGGGAAGGAACACTTGAACTTCCACCTTGTAGCCCTTATTTATCATCTCAGTATGCAAACACCTTCAGTACTTTTTTTGATTGGTTGAAAGACAAGTTTGGAACAAATAAGCGACTCACGTCCTGATATCAATTTTTTTGCTTTACCATGGATTTTACAGTTTGGCAAGTAAAAGTTGAAATAAGTGTTGAAAGGAAGGAATGTTTATAAATATTTTTTAGGTTAATGGCGTATTGCATTTAGTTAGAGCGCTAAAGCAATTCCAGAGGGTTTTTATTTGTTCAGAATTCAGAGCATAGAGTTAGGCCTTGGGACTTCATGCTTCTAAGTAGTTTGCAAACAAACATTAAATATGATTGAAAAGCAGTAATTCCTGCATTAATTTCAAAAGGGCATGTATGTTTGCTCAAAATATCGACAGAAACAGTAAAATGAGAAGTCGTATTTTGAGACAAACACTTTTCTCTGTTTATATATGGATCAAAATAGGTAAAGCATTTGCGATACTTCAGTAAATTCCAAAGCAGACAAAAAATCAGATGCAAAACATAAAATGAGGAATAACCAGTTGGCAGCAATAATGCAAAGGATGAATGGGGGATTGTGGAGAGCCTCAAACCGAGTATGTAAACACTGTGATGCTGCTTCAAAAAAAGCAGACATTGTTCTAAAATGTATTCATAGGATTGTCAAGATCAGATGTAGTAGCGAGACCTCCTCTCAAGCCAGCAGTAATTTATTCAATTTTTTGGCTCTGCCCTTAGGAAGAAAACAGACAATTTTGTTTGTAAATATGGTATGTTTAAAAAAAAAAATTGACAAATGGGGTTTGCAAAACCTAGAAAACGTAAGGCTAGAAAAAAAAGTCGGTTTTCAAATATGTAGAAAGTTGTGGAAACATCAACCCTTGTTCCCAAGGACCGCTGGCTGTAGGATCAGGGATATAAAGAGCTTTGTTTGCAACAGAAGTGACAGACACAAGTCAGCTCAAAATCCATAATTTTGTCTTAAATTCTCTTCCTGTCACATCTAAGCGAAGTCATGAGCTGTGGTTTCTTCTGAGGTGCACGTACACCGACTGTGTTTTGGAGGTTTCTGAAAACTCTGAGAAACACCTAGAGATTCAGTTATATTTATCTTGATTATAAGAAAATGGACCCTGGCCTTCAGGCTGTCAGTCAGGCCCTCCTGGGCTAGATCATCTCTTGACGTCTCTTACAGCCTTAAATTCTCTGATTCTTTGATTATTTAAATGTCATTTTCTGTGGTCAGAATTACAGGCTAAAACAGCAAGTTCCATTTAGACTTTTCACTTTATGGTTCATTGACTCAAAGAACTGTTCTGGTCTGTTTGTTTGCTGTGGGTGATGAACATCTAGCTAGTAAGTACTTGCTAGGGAAAAAGAATATTTCTTTAACATTCGGGATAAGATAATTTTTCATTTGTGTGTTCAGATGTTTCCCTAGAACAGAAAATGTATTTTTAAACTTGGAGAAGTTTAGAATATAAACAAAATTATGTTTAAATATTGATACCATTGATGATAAATACGTGAAATATGAGTCTGTATGGTAAGCTAATTAAATGTCTTATATAGTGTTTTCCATAGTATTAAAAAAATCCCATAGTGTTGCATCTTAAGGCAAATTGTGACCATATCCAAGACTTTTTAATGGCTGGTTGACAGGAGTGTTGAAAATGAGTGTTTTGCTAAAAGCACTTAGCAGGCTGCTACATCCAGAGAGGGATCAGCTGGGCTCTGTAATAGTCCTGAACGTTCAGTTTCTCCTGTGCAAGTGGTACTAGAAGGAATAGTTACACAGCTGCTGCATCCTGGCGAGGGTCTCGCTACATCCAAACAAATGCACTGATTTAGACCCTTGGAGAATCTTAACGCAACCTGCAATATGTACCTCCAGTTCCTGCAGGAAGGTTTTGGTAACAGCTAAACACGTTTTAATTGCTCAGGCCCAATCTCTGAGGGTTAGCTGCTGCATCCCTGTTTGTTCAGAATCCAAGCAGATGGATCGAAAAGTTATATAGGGCAAGCTTATCTTTGTTTGCAGTTTTTTTGGGGTTTACTGGACTGAAATATGAGAGTTGAACTCCCTCATGTGAATGATGCAAGTATCATGAATTCCCTGTCTAGTTATATTATAGAAATGTTCCCAGTCACCGTAGCGGCAAGTAGGCATTTCAAGCGAGGAGCAGAAATCTTTTCCTAAAAGTGACATTAAAGCATCTTTTTGTCACCAACTGTTTTACTTTTATGGTAAACAAGACAATAGGATGTTCGTATTCAAACTTCCAGCCTAGAATATTTTGAGGAGAGAGAGAACATCGTTAGAGGTCACAGGTTGAGAGGCTGGGTGATGCTTTTAGTGAATGACTGCATTAGAGTACATGGAACTGCTGCGTCTCTCTGGGATAGCGTGCTTTCCTCGGTCATGTACTATTTAAAGTAAAAGGGCTTTTAGTTTAGTGTAGGCAGAGCAATTAGGATTCCTTTAGGGGGAGGTATATAATTATTTTGGAAAATAAGAAGCATCATCAAGAAGTGTCTTAACACACCTAGCTAATTTTCTCAGTGTTAGGAGAATTTTCCAGGTTTTGTGGTGTATGCTTTAAAAAACGAATATTTATGGTTCCTATTTCAAGTCTTCTAAGGGACCAAAATGCTACAGAAATGGAAACAATGTCTTACAGGATGTTATTAAAAGCAATTATAATAGCAGCAAAGAAGCTCTGCAAGTAGTAGAATATGATCACAGAAATATCTTAATCTACGTGTGTTGGGGTGTGGGGAATCTCTTTCCCTTTTGATGGCATCTTAAGGTTTGATTCCAAGTTGATTTCCAGTAGTGGGAGAAATCTGTTATTAGTGAATTGTTAAGGTATTTATTTTGTTATTGATGAAAAAATGATCTTTATAAGAAAAAGCACTTCCTGGAAACAGGTAGAACATTAAAAAAGGGAAGTTCACTGGACTTTCTCAAGTTGTGTCTTTGAAGTCCTGGTGCAGAAGGCAGTTCCCCGACACGTAGCTGTTTCTGGAGTATTACATATTTCTCAGTTTAAGCAGAAAAGGTGAAATGATGCCCAAGGATACAGAGCCTTGGAAACTGCAACACACAAGATGTCTGAGCTGAAATGAATCCTCCTACTCCCTTGTGAGGGATGCTCTTGTGATGGATCTCCACTCCATGGGACGTGGAAGCCCCTCCTTGCATCTGATTCACGGCTCGGCCGTCTCTGCAAGACCTTCCACCTGCGCTGTGGGTTGGCGAGGACGCGTGTGGACCCGCAGCGCAGCCGGTCAGTGGTCTGGCACGAGTGGCCCTGTTTCTTGTCCTTTTGTCCTGCCCTGGCTCCGCCAGCTCCAAGCGTGAGCCCCGCGGCGACTTCCAGCAGCTCTTTGAAACACGAGCTCTGCGGTTGTGTTTCTGTGCCAGAGAACAGAGCAAGTTTGTGCAAATTCTTGAGCAAATCCTATGCAGATGACTCTAGTAAACTATAACCGCACTCCGGATTGCTCTAAAAACCAGATTAGTAGCCTGTGTTATTGTCTGTGGTTGCAAACAGAGCTGCCACATCAGCGGAGGAAGCAACTGTTTCCTGGGCTGGGGGCTGCTGGTCCTCACTCTGGGTGTTTCTGTGCCACCGCCAGGGAACGCGTCGGTGCTTCTGAACGGTAAATGAACGCGAACGTGGATGTCTAGAGGAAGAAAAGAAGATATGTTCATGATTTCCCAGTGCATCTGCAGAGCCAGAAAGTGGTTTGCAGGAATAAGACGCAAAGTTCAAAAGAGATTAAAAATACACGTAGTTAACAAAATCTGCATAGCTGCTTCTGTTTGTTGCACTGAGAAATCTCAGGGAGAGCTCTTCTCAGTAGCAGGATATCCCTGTGGTAAGGACTCATTCAAATAAATCTGCCTGATTCATTTGATTCCACCTGGGCAGATGTCCCTGAATTCTCTGTCCCGTACTGTGCTTCCCTCTACGTCTCTGTACTCGCTTTTTGTTGTGAGACTGCGTCTCGGCCCATCCTTGCCTATGTAAGCAGCAAATTCAGAATCCATCCCTTGACAGAAATCAATTAAGCTGGCTCCTGCTCTCTGCAGTGCTTGTGTAACTTGAGATACTGTGTTATCTGCCAGACAAGAATAGCTGGGAAGGGACTCGATGTGCTTAGGTGGGTCCCGGTAACTCAAAGGAAGGAGCTAGTGGCCAAGCTGGGAAAGAATATGACTGGGGGAAATGAGGAAGAAGGTTTTATTCTGTAGGAGAAATTTGGAAGATGACAAAGCCAAGTGTCTGGAATGCTGAAGTGGAGAGAAAATCAAGTAGGCACCTTTCTAGTGACCACAAGCCCACAGCTGTCAGAAGCACGCTGCGTCCTCGCCCGTTGCTTCCCCATGGTGACAGATGTCCTACTTTTGCAATTCAAAAATCTGGTCATACGAACTTATGAATTATACAAGGAAAAAACACAAAAATCACTTCACCCATCGCTGAAAAGAAGCTACCTCTAGGCTGCAACATTGTCACTGTTTAATGGTGTGGGACAACTGCATAGAGCACTTATGACTTCAGGAAAATGTTAAGCATAAGATAGCTATTCATTTTTTAAAAATGACCGGGCTGCTAATACTCCAACATTGCATGCATGGAAACACAGACACGAACCCACTGCTTTTTCACATTCACACTTTTTCAAGGCATTTTATCCTTGATCTGATTGAAAACAGTACCTGTGTGCCCTGTCCTGCGTGGACCTGGGGGAAGGACTGACTTACCAGATCATTACTGTGAGCGTTTCTAGTAGAGCAACCCCTGCACCTTCTCCCTGCTGACCTTTCATACAAATAGATAGCCAGGCTAGTCCCGGGGAGTTTAAAGAAACAGTGAACTACTTTTCCAACAGCACTGATTGCAAAAAATATATTTGCTTTGATTTATGAAAAATTAAAATCTTTTGGGCATAGGGGATCAAACTTTGTGCATACTTAGTAGCATTTTTCTTGCATTATTTATGTCTTCAACTGCAAACAATAGCAGCAGCATTTATACTTGGGAAATAAATGGTGTGTTAAACATGGCCTGAGTTAGTTGTCTGCAGAATAATCTTTCCCCACTCTGAATGAGGTAAAAATACTGTAATAAAAGAAGTTCTGCAAAAATATTTGAACAGAGGCACGTACATAGGAGTGGCAGACCAATCCTGGAAAATAGCTCAGTGTTATTTTCTTGTGATACGCAAAAAGAATTGGCAAACATTTGAGTATTGTGGCTTGAACTTGGGTGGGAATGATATTTTAATATAACCTCCTGTTCCACTTACATAAGAAGTATCAAATACTCAATGTTATGAAAGGAAGAGATGGATCTACCCTCCCAGTTCATTGAACCAAGTGAACAGTGTTAGACCTCCTTTTTTTTGTTTTCATTCTGGGTAACAAATATTAGTTCACATGTTTGGAAATAATTAATCCTGCCATCATTTTTGTCTGTCGTGCACGTTTTTGTTGTTAGTTTAAGTATCCAGTCCAAAAGTAGCAGTAAATGTAGCTGAGCTCCTTCTCCTCTTTTCTCCTTTCCTCCTGATCTCTTTCGTGGCATAATCCCACATTCACATCTTCACATCCCACACAGTTCCAGAGATATATGTGGCTTTCTGGACCGTAAAAGGCTTTGATGGCTTTGCCATAGGCCAACATTTCCAGAAACACTCGGCTGCGACGCTCGCTTTCCATTTTCTGTGGAAGTAAGTGCTGTAAAGTTTCTGCTTTGCCCCCTCCTGCAGGTTCCCTCGAGGTTAAACGCTGCACAAGGCTTCCTGCCGTCCTAGCAGTGATATCTCTGCACCGGGCCTGGTGGGAGAAGGCACAGTTTGCAGATGACATTCACAGGCTGAGATGGTAGCATGTTTAGTGTTGTCAGACACTAATTGATTCTCATGTCAACCTCTTGCTTTGCATGTAAGCTGGATATGAAGAACTATGGCTTGCAGCTTGTCTAGCATGAAGCTGGTTTCCAGTGCTTGGATATTCTCACTAATTATCTCTCTGCATTGTACACACTGTGACAGACCGATAGACCAGCAACATCCTTGGTTTTAGAGGTTTGAGTTTTGGAGATGAGTAGCATTAGAAATGTTGGTCATTGCTTCTGTCAAAGTAAACATGTCTATATATTGCAAGGGAATATATAACTGTAAGTGCTGTCATTGCAAACTGTCCTTTGGAATTTATGGTGAAGGTTTGATTAGGACAGCCGGAGTTGAGATTCTTTTCTGGGTAGATGCTGTACTTGAATGACCTCAGAGCAGAAAAAAATCCTGTCTTGAAATGTTCTAAGTATATGAACAGGAAATGCACACTTTTCACTCTAATTCCTTCAATGAACTTAATATAAAAATAACCCACCGTTGCTGCAAGGTTAACGGTGCAGAGAATTCTTGCTGGAGTTGGGCTGGCTTTGACAATTCTTTCATCCTCTTTCTCCAAGGCCATGTGGTGTTTCTACAGCAGAGCAGGCTCAGACTGTGTTTAGAAATTAAAAGCTGTGTGGATGCACTTGGGTATGTGAAAGCAGGAATGTTTGGTTTCCAAGCAGATGAAATGCATAAGAAAGTAAATATGTGTTTGTTAGTGTACAGTTGCATCTGCTATAGCCAGTTGATTTTTCGTGCCTAAATAACAAACGTACTTCTTGGAAAAATGATAAATATAACTATCCTACACATCTTGAGGCCCCGTCTTTGTTTAAAAGTGCCCTGAGAGTCCCTCAAAGCTTCCTCCAGAGGGTTCCCAGCTTCTCTAGTTTATTGCTGCAGTACCACCCAGTAACCAAGTGGTCAGCCAGAAGCTGTTCAAGCTGCCTTCAGAAAGGCTCCAAATCCAACCTCTGGTAGGTATTGCAGGCAGCATATTTAATAAACAAACAAACAAACACAATCCAATTCCTCTGTGTTATCATTTACTTATCTCCCAGATGCTTTCTCAGTGCTTTGGCATGTGTGGCATGAAGAAAGATGAGCTGCTGCACTTTTTTTCTCTCCCGAACATTTCTTTATGCAGAATTCTGCTATAGGATTACAGGCTGGCAGAATAATGCCTGACAGGAATTGATAAAGAATTGCACCACGAATCCCTGCAGGGCACAGTGGGGCAAGTTTGTTATAGGAACAGTCTTCCTCTGTTTACATGAACAAAAGCTGGGTTTGACAGTTCCACTGCTCAGCAGCTTTGGGAGTGTGTGAACTCACTGTTATTCTGTGCGGCTTTTTCTACAGTTTTCTCTGTGATAGCAACAATCTCTTTTTTTAAACTGTTCGCTTTCAGAGCGTTCTCACCCCGATTCTCACTGCTGTGCAGTACTTTCCAGCACAAAGCTTACAGAGTATCACTGGTGAAATTAAACTTAATTTGCTCTGTACATTGATTTATGGCTGAGAGCAACATTAATATTTAGGGGTGAAAGCATGTGATGATTGTAGCTTGGTTTTCATATACTTTCCACTGAGATTTGATTCCACAATTACTAAGTAAGAATCCATTTAAAGTAAAGTTGTACTCCGACTGGAAGCACGTTGCACCCATGTGAGCGCTGGTACAGATACAATTCCATCGGTACCTGCTCTTAGGGCTAAATTTTAGTCATGCTGTCATCATCATGCTTGTGTAGGGAGAGGGATCCGTTCCAGTCATACAGCTCTTCAAAACGCAGTCAGGCTGATGAATCTCTACATGCTATTTCATGCTGAAAGAATGCATTTTATTTTCTAGAGGCTTTAATCCAGGATTCTGCAAAAACCCAGCTTGGCACTTCTGTTTAAAAATGACGTTGCACTTAACGTGCTCATGGTATTCACCGGAGTCACATGGAAACGAGGGAAGAGTCATTCACTTTTAAATGGTGTTTCCCTTGTACTGAGCCCTCTAGAAAAACCCTGTTCCATAGCAGCACTACGCGAAGCTCCTGCACCTCAGGAGTGCAGCATCTCCTCGTTCCAGCCCAGAAGAGAGGGGAGTGTTTTCTCTCTGAGAGTTAAATGGTGGGAATGCCAATTAATTCGTGATTATCATGGTGCAGTCTTGGCTTTTTTCTTTGATATCTTGGTTTTGAAAACATCTGAAAGATTCTTTAAACATACACGTAGCGCTTAATTATGTATTTCCTGTTTGTCATTTGCAGTTATGCTGTAGCACTGGACCTAAAGAAATATAATAGCAATTGTAGGTGATTTTTCTACCCTTTGCTTTTTCCGCTTTTCCTCCCTGGTGCTTTTCATTCCTTTCCCCCAGATTTAGGGTGTGACTACACAGAAAAATGTCCTCTCTGACAGATGGAAAACAGAATTCCATCACAACAAAAAAAATTGCAAGGTTGCTGTAACTATCCCCAATTTCTACTCCAAAAATAATAATTTTCCTAACCATATATTGCAAAAATTTGCATAAAAATTAATGGGAAGGGCAACAGCATTTTCCATGGTAGTATGGTCAAACTTTTAAGTCCAAATTAGAAAGGACTTTAATCTGTCATTCAGCTTCTTGTTATTTGCTTTTCCTGCTACACCCACTTCCGCCTCTTGGAATTATGATTAAACAAAGCAGCAGCAGAATCAGTTTTGGCCAGAGATTCTTGTGTGCCCCTTCCTTTGCCTTGACTTCCTCCAATTTGTTGCTGGCAGTCTCTGCGAGCGCGATTGTAATAGAAGTGGTTTCAGGTTCCTATTTCTCTGAAAAAATTCTGCTGCTTCTAGAACTCTTCTCTTTGTGCACAGAAATACGTGAAGTACATCAGCTTCGCTCCTGCAAGTGCTGGGATCTTGAACAGCTCCATTATGCAGAGAAAGAGAAGGAGGTGCAACCAGGGAATTGCCAGCTCCGCTCAGAGAATCCGATTCCCAAGCTGCATCTCCTGCAGATGGACCAGTGGGTCCAAGCGGATGTAAGCTCTATTTCTACATGTTCCTTTTCACGTCCATAGAATAACAGAATCACAGGATCACCAGGTTGTAAAGGACCTCTTGGATCATTGAGTCCAACCATTCCTATCTGCCACTAAACCGTGTCCCTCAGCACCTCGTCTACCCGTCCTTTAAACCCCTCCAGCCTCTGCCTGTGCCCCATGACCCCTTCTGGGAAAAATTTCTTTCTGATATCTGGTCTGACCCTCCCCTGGCACAGCTTGAGGCTGCTCCCCCTTGTCCTGTCCCATCATTTGGGGAAGTAACACAACTTAATGTCTTCTGAAGGTTCACTTGACTTCACTGGAGGAAAAGTAGTTGTTGAAAAGCCATTTTCATGTAGTCTCTTAACATTGTCACTAATTTAACCTTCAAGGACTAGAAGGCAAGAAGGTTAAAAATTAGAAGGGAATCCGTGGTGGTTGTGAGACTGCTGCGTGTTCGTTACATCCTCGAGTGAGCAGGCAGTTGGGTGTGGAGTTTGCCTCTTTGTGTACAGAAACGGGAGTGTTTGCAAATGCTAGTTTAGGAAGCTATTTTGAAAATGTGATTAAAAGGCGAAGAGGAAATCAAACCCCTTCATGAACAGTCTGCTTCGACAGCTTCGTATCTCTAAAGTCTTTCATCTTTTCTGCTGAGCTAATTAGGATTTCATATAACCTAGTGTCATCATTTAACTTATAGGATATTCATTCTCTTTAGAGAATTATGCTATTGAAGCATGTTCTAATCAGCCGGTATTAGTCCTGTTGTGTTGAGTATTAGCAGCAGAATGTGTGTGGGGTTTGGGACATGTGAAAAGGAGTCAGACTTTAAATGCCAAACCAGACCAAGAGCTATTCTTCTGGTGCACACAACCAGGGATTTATCAACACTGCTGTTTTTTCAGATTGTGCATATGACTCTTTTATACTTAACTATAAATAGAAAAGACAGGCAAGCACTGGTGTAACCTTAGTACCTTTTCAATACGTATTTAAATTATCTGGCATTTGCTTAGGAACTTCAAATTCCTCATTATATATACAAAAAAAATAGTGAGTAGTTTTGTAAGTTGCACAAATTATACAATTTAGTTTAAAATCAGTTTTTATGGTATTTACTCAATTACTTATAAATCCCGTAAATCCTGACACGTCTCTGAAGAATACTGCAGGGACATAGTTTATAAAAAGTTCAGACAATATTCTTTAATTTATGACTTATAAAATTGATAATGTATACCTCATTTATCATTGCTTAGGTGTAGATAAAAGAGTCACTGTGTGCAAGTTACCATAGACGTGGTTAAAGCTGTCTTAGTTAGGACTCAAGTTGATGTTACTTTCCAAACCTGTCCTGCTGAAATATTCCATTCATTTTGTTGCCTAAAATCTACGTTTTGGAAAGGTGAAGAAAGATTTCAGGGGTTTCTTTACTTATTTAGTTTGAGGGGATTATGTGTTCTCTTATTTGAGTAATACTTAAAATAATCATAAACTGAAATATTACCTGCAAATGATGCTTTCCAAATGATAGTGAATAACAAATCATCTTTGAGCTGCCTCATCTGCGAGCACAGCAAGTCTAAATTCCCAGTCTTTATTTTACTGAACTCATTATTGTGTTTCTAGGAAAGGGCGTCCTTTATATGCATGTATCGTAATTGACATTGCAGTGAGCTGGCTGGCCAGCCAAGGTGACGGTCAAGGTGAGGAGCTCTTACCACTGTGTAAGATCATTCGTCTGGACTCCTGAGCAAATAGGAGAGCGTATCCCTTCCTGCAGCCTCACTGTATTTGTAACTCATGCAGTTAAATTAGTTTTCAGTTAAGAATTATTTATTCCATTAAGATATTGCAACAAAATCCCTAAAAATAGAGCAGAATTGACAGAGAGACTGTTCTTCAGTTCTGAATATCTGCAAGAGGCAGTAATGTTTGATCATGCTGTTAGTTAGAGTTTATTACAGCACAGGACTCCAGACAGACCAATACGGTGGTTTCTGCTCAGAGATCGTACAGCTTAACTAAAGACAAGAGGCACGCGATGGTACAGAAGGAGACAGCACTGGTCGGTGTGAGAGAGATGCTCTCACCACACCTGCCTAATCCTGCCAAGGTTTTGTAGACAAGGCAGAAGTTAACAACACTTTTATTGCAGGGAGCTCTTTTTAAGAATGAGGAAGGTACGAAAATGCTGATGGGGGAACTTAATGAGCCTTAATAGAAGCTGACATTTTTGCCAAATCAGAGGCGAGAGCTGCAGTGTCAGTGAGATCTGATTGATTGGGAGATTGAGGAGGTGTTCGTGTCAGGGGAAGGTGTGAAGGCCATGGAAATAAAGGCAACCCTTTTTCTCTTCCTTTACTTAGAGCGTATTGCATGTTTTTCGAACAAACTGTGCCGATATCCAGTTGTCGGTCATCTAAAGCTTTTTATGTTGCACATATATGTTCAAATACATAGAAAATATAAAAATGCTATTTTGTAATTTTTTTTAAATGCCTTATAGTACTCTTAATTGAGCAAGAAAAACCCTCCATAACTAGAAAAACAAATGGTGTCAGTTCAGGATTCTGCTAAACCTGGCATTTACAGAGCGTTCTTACTTACAAAGACTACTTTGAGTAGCTTGTAATAGCAGAACTACTCAGATCATAGCGCAGATGAAAGAGGTTATTCCACGAGGAGTATCAAATTTAAACCAGTCACCTCTGGTTTGGCTTTTGAAATTTGACAAGAGAATCAGTGGTTGCTGCTGTTAGAAGTCTGAGGAAGCCTTTGGCTTACTAACAGTCTAGATATTAACAATTTTGAAGTCTCTTCATACTAAGGGACTATTAAGATGAAACAGTAGCTTTAAATTAAGTACCATCGTTCCCTCAATTTATCCCGAAGGAGAGAAGTAATTAGACTTGTTTATTTGAGAGAAATGAAAGATCACATTACATGGAATGCCCCTAAACTGACCCTGTGATTAAGTTGAGCTTACCAGAGACTTCATCTCTTTCAGCACTTTAGCTCCCATTCTTTTCAAGCATTCCCCTCTTGCTATTTAAACCGAAAAATGCCAGACTGTAAACTAAATTTGTGTATTTTCCTGCTAGCAAAGTCAATGATCCCATGCTTCAGAAATCAGACGTCCTCTTTTTCTTCTATGAAGGCTGATATAATTTTGTAGCAAAGATTTTGTAATGCAAATGTTTCATAGAATAAAGGCAGCAGCCTTTATTTCATTATTAGTGTGATGTTCCTCTGACGCTTCAGTTTCATCCTTCTTTTCCTGCTTGCTCCAGGTGAAACGAACACCTTGCTCTGAGAGCCAAACCCAGGGAACTGCAAATGTGAGGATTTCAAGACTGTAATGAATTAATTCCCAAACAGTTGGGAATTAAAGTGACAGAACAGTTTTGTTTTTAGCACATTGCTACCTTTTACCTTGCTGCAGGTGAGGCATTACGTGGAAGAATTTTGACTGCATTGTGTGAAGGCTTTGCTAGCATCTTCGGACAAACTTTAGGATCTATATCAGCTCCTAGAAATGTGATTCAGGGGCAGCTCTGCTGCAGTTAGGGCTAACGAGCACCAACAAGAAGGAAAGCAGAAGAAATTCTAAGGCCTTGGAAGTCATTAATACTGGAAAAAACTTGTGAAATGCCTTTTTTTTCTTTTTTAAAAAGAGTTTCTACTGGCTATTTGTATACCAGTTGTTAAGTTTACTAAGTAACTAATTTCATTGATCTTTAAGAACAAAATTCACAAAGCCATTTAAAGAAACTGCTATGATAGCTTTTCCACATTTCCCTGATGAATATTTCACACTTTCATTAGTTTTCTTCTGCTTCTATTTCTAGTTAGGGCATGCAACTCATTCCATATTTAAAGACTGTTCAGCAGCATAGCTTCAAGCCAAACAGTGGCCGTGTTTGAGACGAAATAGCTGTGTTGAAAGCTGACTGTGTCCTTACTGTAGAGCATCAGGCTTTAAACGAAGGTCATCTAAACGTGAGGAAATATAACCTAGGTGAAGGCATTAAGAATAAAAAACCCCAATTTTTTTTTTATTTCTGATTTTGTCACCTTCTGTGCAACTTATCCACATGGTTTGATCTGTTTCTAATTTTTCCGTTTTCCTTCCCGTTCAGATGGTCGGCTGCTTGGGACGAGCATGATTCTTGCTACATTATCAGATGTTTGGATACTATAGATGCATGTAGCTTTCTTTGGTCCAAGTGCCACAGGAGGGCTCGGTGTGTTTGAGTAGCTGCAGTGATGGCCCTACCCTCTGACAGCAGAGTAAGATGATAATTGTAGAATGTGTTGTGTTTTACGCGCTGGATGCAGTAATTTACAGACGTATGCATGGGGTCAAAATGGACTTCATTTTTATTTATATGAGGAGAAGCACAAGGGAGGAGAATCTGGGTATCTGTACAAGGGAAAACGCCGTTTCATTTACACGTTAGTCTGGTGCATCCAGCTTCTTCAGATTCTGCTGCACAGCTTCTCTCTCAGCTGTTCCCCGGGCAGCCCCTGAGCACCGCCGTTCCCTTTTCTCCCTGACTGAGGGGGGTTTATGCTTCTCTTTCTGTTTATGCTGCAATATTGAACACGACATGGGCCTGCGTAGCATCCGTCTGAAGCCCAGCCAGGTAACACCTGCAGTGACTGCTCAGCCCTCTCTGCGGGTCGCTAGGTACCTGAAGAGCTATTTCAGTCTATTCGTGGGAAATGCTAATAATCAGAGAGAATTCAGTCCAACCCTGTGGAATTAAGGAAGAGAAACTTCCAGCTTATGTAGACTTATTTTATGCAGTGTGACTGCAAGTCTGACACATTTCTTCTTTGCTAAATCATGGCATTTGGAATTAAGCAGTCTGAGAGGGAGAGAACATTTTCAGCTTATAAGGAACTGTTGTCTCAGTGTGTTTCAGACTCTTCCATCTAATGTGCTCTTCACTTTGTTTAGAGGACTTTGTCATTGGCTTTAACTGATACATTTTCACAAACACTGCAATTTAACATCATAATTAATGTTTTGCAATGTTGTATCAGTATAAAATTATTAGTAAGGGCAATGAAATCAACATTATATGATGGCTGATACTAATTGTAAAAATGCTTTTGCTAACAATTCAACATAAGAGGGAAGATACTGTGGAATCGAAGAGACCTGGAGAGCTGTGGTCTTGTCAGAAGGCAGTTTTTGCAGGCAGTGCTGTAGTTCGTTTTCAGAGCTTATGTAATCATACACAAAATTGTCACTCCCCAGCAGTCCCCGGAGAACATCTTGCAGCCTTTGTAACCTTATTAGCAGCCTGAGCCTCGCACGGAAGTTTCTGAGGTCCATGGTAAAAAGTAATGCTGACTTCCTTCCATGCTGATATTAAAAATTTATTTAGCCTAGAGATATCAGGTGGAAATTGAAGATGCTAAAACCCAGGTATGGCTTGACATCAGACAGACTTAGTTTAAGGTAAAACTATAACTTAACATCTGTACAGGAAGATATTGTGATAGGCTATTTTGAACTTGCTCCCAAAGTCTTGGATCAAGGTCCTCCAAGCATTTATCATTTTTAGTACTCAATAGCACAAATCATAAATTTGGGTTTAGCATAATTACATACAAAAAATTGCCATCTGTCCTTAGAATGAGATGTTTGCTATGCATACAAAACCTTGGAAAGAGGGGAGTTTTTGGGGAAGGGAGTTGAAATCAGCTGCTAAGGAGCGCTGAGGCTGTGTGACGTATGTTTGAGATCAACAGACCGTGCTTCCCCTCGGCCAGTCCTCCCTTGAAAAAGGCTCACCCCTTTTCTGTTCCTGGAGCAGAGCAAATAAACACAGATAAACAAAAATGGGCTCTTGAGCAGGTTAAGGACATTCCTTAAGAACTATTTGAGAACAAACTCACTTTTCAGAAGGCTTTCAAATTGGTTGCAGAAATTGACTGTGCAGAAGAGGTAACTCTCTGAAAATCATTTATTTTGGTGATCGTTCCTGTTTTTTAATTAGGGAAAGCAGCTAAAACACAGTCCTAGAAAGTAGAGGGCATTATTCATATATTTGTAGTCCTTTTATGTGTTCCATCTTGAGACCGCAGTAATCGTTAAGGCAGTTACATTGTGACCACAGAACAATTTTTACTCACAAAAAAAACCCTGGATATCAAGAGAAAAAGAGAGTAAAAATTGCAAACTAGATGCTTATTTGTGCATCAGTTCTGAAGGAGAGTCCTACATGGTGCTGGAACATGTGTTGCATCCTGTGGCTGCTGCTTTCTTTATTTGCTAAGTCTCGGTGTGGTGGCATGGAGCCAGATATGTTAGTTTTTTACCACATCACTGTTTCTCAATCAGTAGGGAATCCCCAGTTTACTTACCAAGACAGACCTCACCTTCCTTTTCGATTGATGCCAAAGGGGTGGAGCTGGAACTGAACAGAATGTGATGTTATTTAACATTGCATGTCCTCGAGGCTCTCGGTGTATACACGCGTGTTGACTGATTTAATGTTTCCATGAATTTTACCCGGAATGGATGTTTCATTTTGTGACAATAATTACATAACGTTATAAAAATCCCATCATTTAAACCCGAAGCTCTCAACTCCATGATTCTCATACGAATTCAGAATTAGTTTGTTGTGTGGCGTACAAAGGCAGTTTTGTTTCAGACACAGTTTGTCCTCTTAGCTGGAGAGGCTGGTCTGCCAAGAAATGAAATAGAAAGAAAGACATATGTGGTGCTGAGGAGGTGAGTGGGAGTCCTAGAAAATGTGTAACTGTGTTATACTTAAGATTTCTTAACACTATCAAAAATAATTCTTCACTTTCTGTGCAAGGCAAGAACAGAGGATGTGTTTCATTACTGCAAGCCCAGATTCTGCCGCAAGCTAAGGTTTATGCACATCAAAACACACAAAGAGGTCTGTTCTAGCGTTTCTCAAAGCCCCACAAGTGTTTTGTGTCGAAGTCAGGGTGTGGCATTTCATAGAATCATAGAACCATAGAATCACCAGGATGGAAGAGACCCACTGGATCATCGAGTCCAACCATTCCCATCAATCACTAACCCGTGTCCCTCAGCACCTCATCCACCCATCCCTTAAACCCCTCCAGGGAAGGTGAATCAACCCCCTCCCTGGGCAGCCTCTGCCAGTGCCCAATGACCCTTTCTGTGAAAAATTTTTTTCCTAATGTCCAGCCTAAACCTCCCCTGGCGGAGCTTGAGGCCATTCCCTCTCGTCCTGTCCCCTGTCACTTGGGAGAAGAGGCCAGCTCCCTCCTCTCCACAACCTCCTTTCAGGGAGTTGTAGGGAGCAAGTTAGATAGAAACTTTTTGATGAGAACACAAGTTAAAATCTTATTGGTGAATTGAGTCCTTAATTTGCCTGAATGTAATTTACTTCGGTGCTGTAGACGCCTCAGATTAAGGCCAAGCTGCAAATGGGGCTGGTGTTGATAAGTCTCGTTACCATCAACAGTATCGTCTCCAGTAGGAGAGCGATAGTTAGAGCACTAATATAAACGGTAGAAGTGATCACACCACAACTTTAGATCCTCTCCTGCTCCTCCTGAATTCTAGGGCAACGCTCCTGTTGGCTTCAGCAGTGATGGACACGGGTCCAGCTGAATTATCTGACCAGAAGGTTTTTCCTTAACTCTGCCCTGGTTGAGCTCTGTAGGCAAATTGTTAAAAAATCTTATTCATAATCCAGAAATCTTCACAGCTGAACAGTGTTGATTTATGCACTGTCTACTGGCAACAATGATTTATTAGCAAGAGAATAGTCACTTTTTCAGCTCTACTGTGAAAAAATATGCATATTTCGTGAAAGATTATTTTTCCTCAGTTTTCTCTTTCCCTAATAGTCTTTAAAATTTGTAATCTTAAGACCACACCTAGTGTTGAATTATTCTGTTATTTATTCAAATAATAAAGATGTTAAATTCACTTTTTTACAGACTGTAGTTTTTCAAAAGAGTTCTTAGAAGGGGTATTTTTAAACTACACCATCTCTGTGTTGCCATTAGCCAAGTTTCAGGCCAAAATATCATGGTTTTGCCTTTTTCATGTCAAGACTAGGAATGCAAGATGTTTTATGTAACTTTGGAGCCTGTAACAACATAAAAATGTCTGTAAATGGTACCACCTACATTTCTAGTGTGTATATTGACTATGTTTTGTACCACTACCTCTTACTTGCAGTGAAATAAGTTTGGATGTCATGGATGCTCTGTGGGGAACGCTGTACACGAACACATGCCAGGAAATTCATGGCCCCATGCAGGGGGGCGGGAGGCGAGTGCACGAAGCTGCTTCCAGATAGGATGAAATACTGTGTTTATAGTGGCTGCGTGCTGTGGAGAGGTATTTAAGGGTGTGGGGCACAAGTTTATGGTTCTTGCTCCCTGGCCCAGCACAGGACCTGTGCGCATAGTTAGGGAGGAATTATTTCTGGCTTTAGTTTGAACAGATTGAGTACGGGGCCCTGGTTTGGCGAGCAGACAAATAAACTTAAAGTTGACTTTCCAAAGGATGTGTACGCCCATTCGAAGTTGGATTTAACTTTTAAATTTAAGGGTAGTAACATCAAACTTTTGATGAGGAGCTTGACTTTTGTCTCTCATTTGACACTATATGGTAGAAAACTGATTCCACGTTATCTGTATGCAGATAAAGTAATTTTCCCTGGTGCCAGTCAAAATATTGGTTCTTATTCTGGATCATTACTGAATGATATCCTTTGCAGCAGAAACAAGTGAAACCTGTGGTTTCCGCAGAGGGGGAGTTCTTCTGTTGTTCCGTTTTGTTTGCATTCCTCTGTGTGTGTGTAGGTTTTTATTTGTCTCACTTTTTGAAAAGAGCTGAAAAGGTTTTGTTGTTGTTGTTGACCCTAGAAGATTGTATAAACCTAAAATATCCTCCAAAATTTGACAGCCAGACAAAGCTTCTCGAGCAGCAGAGGTCCTGGTCTGTGATTCCATGTGAGTCGGTGCCTGAGTGCCCTGCTCCTCTTCTTGGAGAATCTTTCTGTGTGAAGATCATCTCTGAATCATTCACTGTTCACAGACGCCTTGTCCTCAGTCCTCTTCAGTGTTTCTACCTGCCATCAGCTGAGGGAAGATAGCAGGGAGATAAGAGGATAAAACAAGTTTGTTTTCCTAGGAAACCTAAAAAAAAGATGAATGGATACTTTCTTATTTTGAGCAGAACAACTGATTAATATAATCAGCAATGCCAGTCCCATTTGGCACTCGCTAGTGTTTAAATATCAGCAACAAAGCGTATTGTAAACGAGCTCATAAGAGGAAGCGATGTAGTCATGTTGTCATCATTTCACTGGAGGCTGTTAGGAGATGCATTTGTCAGATCTTGCTTGTACTTCATCTGGAAAGATCAGTTTGGCATGATAATCAATTAACAATGCATATTTCCAGTGCTCTTCCAGGTTGGAATTCTGTTTGCTTTGCGATTAAAAGATGTGAATGACTTTTTAATTTAAGTTGTAAATATTTGTGTGCAGATTTTCCTTAGTAAACCGAGAGCTGGCAGTCAGAAGTGTATTTTAAGCTGAAATAAAAAAAAGGTTATATTTTCTGACAGGAGAAATAACCCTTCAGTACTGTTTAGCTTTTTTTTCATTTCCATTAATTTTTTTCCTACAACTAGCTGCTACTAAGCACAAGATCATTTTACTGTGGAAAATACTAATTTTAGATGAATGTAAATGATGTCATGTAAACTACTAATAGGTTTCAGGAAACATAAAACCAAAATACCTCTTTGAGCTGTTTATCAGAATGAAGATATGTTTGTAATACTGTCAATATCTGGTATTTATTCTGCTCAAGCTCAAAAAAACAGTGTAAGCTTTTTGCTACAGGGTATTTCTTAAATATTACTCTTACCATGGATAATGCAAGTTGACAGGATCTGTAGTCGAGGGGCAAGTCATATGGAGTCTGCGTTCAAGGGCTGTATTTTGGCAGGCAGAGGACAGGTTGGAGACTCTTCAGCAGAATGATCAAGTTTTGCCGCTCTCAGATACAGGTTTTTGCCAGGCATGCACGCAAACATCGATTTATCCTGACTAGGCAGGTGTCTTTGAAGTATAGTGTGGAAAAATAGTCATTGAAAAGGCAAAGAGTCATAGAATCACCAGGTTGGAAAAGACCCACCGGATCATCGAGTCCAACCATTCCTATCTTTGAGGTGAGAGCAGATATTAAAGCAAAAACTTCTCTGCAAGCATCCTCTTGAGGAATGTGTGTGTCTCTGGGGGTGAGTGGAGGAAAGTTCCGCATGGCACGGGTGACTGACAGCAGAGTTTAATTTCAAGACCATCCACACTGGTTTCTAGGCTCTGTGAACTGTTCCCGACGTCTGATGGAACAGAACAATCTTCACACGTGGTTTAACTACGCTTCCAGTCTGCCAAATCTATGTCAGGAATTGTTTTGTTGGTCTGCACCTGAACATTGTTCTGCAACTGTTTTTGAGCTTTCGTATGGGTGGGTCGCTGAGCTGTAGCCAAGGTTTTCCCTTTTTAACCATGGAATTAGGTCCAGAGTAAGGAACAAAAAGCTGCAGCCTGCAGAGAAGCTCGCAGCCTGTCAGGGACAACATGGAGAGGTTTGTGTATTGCATTGGCAGCTGTTAAAGGGAGAAGCTCCCTGCTGCTTCACCCCGTTGCAAGCAGGGATTTGCTCCAGAGCGACTGCGGTCGGCGTGATCGGGGCAGCGTGAGCAGGACGCCACCATCAAACGCCCTAGTCCAGGCTCAAGGTTCAGATACGTGTGAACTGAGCTTTGGCTTCCTGATTCCCAAGCTGCCTTTCCTAAAACAGCACAGGCCTTCCCCACCCT
The DNA here is from genome assembly GCF_032191515.1 of Phaenicophaeus curvirostris. NCBI lineage: Eukaryota > Metazoa > Chordata > Aves > Cuculiformes > Cuculidae > Phaenicophaeus > Phaenicophaeus curvirostris. The sequence continues at coordinate 1,318,631 of NC_091403.1, forward strand.
GCTTCTCAGCCTCCGGCTTCAGTTCATGACTTAAATTTGCCCTTTGTGCTACCTGAGTGACCTTAGAGACCAACAGAGCAAGGTGAGCCGAGTCCTAGAGCTGCTTGAAGGTAACAGGGAACAGAAGTTCAGAGCAGGAGAACATAGCACAAGAAGAGGGTCACTATCAAGTGTAATAAAGGCAGAAAAGAAAGGGGAAACTGATTAAGAATATGTGGATTTGAAGGAAAGTGCAAAGAGCGAAGCCAAAACTGGCAGTGGAGCATCCTGCCAAATATTTTGTGCTGGCGAAGGCGGCCCCCGGGCAACGTGGAGCCACTAATTATTCAGCTGCTAAGTGGGGAATAAAGTCCATGTGTAGAAGGCTGAAGGAGAGAGCTCTATTTCCAAAATAATTGGGAAGCGATGTTGCAACTAATGTACCTGTATCTAAAAAATGCATCATAGAGCTTAATAGCAACATACCTAGAAACAGGGATTTCAGATAGGTTGGACTGGGAACACGAGTGGATTTCTTAGCTAGTTTTCACGTGAAAAATACTCCTATGTGTAATATTGGCACGAGATCACTGTTTACAAGGAGTATTACATCCTCCTGCGCTTCCTATCTGTGACATTAACCCATCAGGAGAGGTTGTAAATACAAGCATAGCTTTGTGGGCTAGAATTTCTAGGGGTAAATCGTAGTGCTGGTGCTGATGTTACAGGTTTTTAACATGTTTTCCTGTATTTTCTTGAGACAGGAGACCCTATAGTTGTAGAGTCTCTCATGTCTAATTCTAAGAACTGCAATGGACAGTGTATTATGCCTGTGCTTAAATAAAACATCAGCTAAATCTTTGTGCAGTCTAATTGGGGAGAGGTTGGGGAAATATTGCTGATTATACTTTAATATCCTAATAAAACATTTTGGCATAACTGTGGCTTCTAGCTTCACTTAATTAAGTGAACAAGTCCTGAGCATGCACAAAGACTTGTATTAAACTTGCAGATAGACCTGAGGAGAAATTAAAGGCGGTGAAATGATTCTAGCTACTGCCAACAAGGAATTAAAAATGAGATATAATAAAACCCACATCCTGACGGACTTTTTTTTTTTTTGTTTAAATCAGGCACCTTAAATGGAGTAGTACTGCTCCTTTTATTTTCCTCCCCCTCCTGCCTCTTCTTGCAGTATTTTGGTGCAGTATTTTGTACGGACCATGCACCAGGTGCTTGCGTGTTCTGCACTTGCTTGAATTCGGTATCTTGGGAACACGAAACGGGGTTGGTGCTGCCTGGCTGGAGGTGGCGAGGAGCCGGGAGGAGCAGGCAGGGATTCCCTCAGGAGGTTGTCCCTGCATGTACCCGGCTGCTGGTAAAAGACACCACGACAGGACAGAGGCGACTTGGCACAGCGAGTTGTCCCAGCGTCTGTGCAGATGCCGACCCCTCACGAGCTCCCGCAGCCGATGCTCCCCATTGCCTGTGGTCTGGACTAATTCTGTATTCAGTTTTCCATCATGTCAAGAACATTAAGCCTCGCAGCCCCTGTCTTCCCACACCTGTATTAACTCTTTGAATTTGGTGCCCTGCTTGGTATTTCCTCAATTCTTGTTGCCGATCCCTCACTTCTGTTCTCTGGTGCAGCACAGTGGGTATGAATCATAGAATCATAGAATCACCAGGTTGGAAAAGAACCCCACGATCATCGAGTCCAACCATTCCCATCAAATACTAAATGCTCACATTCCAGGGCACAGTGAGTGGCCCTGCCGGTGTTGAAGGGATTGCAAAGAAAACTAGTAATTATCCAGTAACAAGACCTGGGGGAAATGGAGACAGTGAATCCTAGAATCACCAGGTTGGAAAAGACCCACCGGATCATTGAGTCCAACCATTCCTATCAAACACTAAACCAAATATTTCCGTGGCTCGGTGTTTGCCTTGTTTGTATTTTCTGATCTGGAGTCTCTCCCAGCTGTGAGTTTATCTGTCTGGGAGTAGCAGGTGACAAACAGAGAGTTTACGGCTGAGAACACCCGTGCAAGTTTTCTTCATTATTAAAGTTTAATAACTTTAAATGGATGTGGAGTTTTACATATCCCGAGCCTAGCGAGGCTGGAGGAGGGCAAAGTGATTCCCAACAGACCATGTGTCACCATCTTGGGTTTCATGATTGTTTCTAGGGTGAAGAGCACATAAGAGACAACTTTCCTGTTCCTGAGTAAATGAGGTGCAGCTCTGTGTCCAGAAGGCAGTTTCTTCAGCCTTTCCAAAGGAGAGCTGAGTACAGTGTTGGTGATGTGGTAAAGGAGGCAGCAGAAACAACGATGCGCAAGAGCAGTGTTTCCCTTACCATCTAACCTACTCAGTCAGCTGAAATTCCAGTTGCATAACTAAATTTTAAGTGCTAAGTTTGCAGGGAGACTTGAGAAAGTAGAGGAAGGCCCAGAGAAATACTGATAAGAGGTTGTTCCGAGTGCTCGTTTGATGAGTAACTGCAGAATGAGCTTCAGTGGCGAGGGGTTCAGTCCCTCCCAGAAGAACAAAAATGATCTGGTAGCAGTTTTGTCATCGCAGATATCTGGATGAATTTCGTGTGCTGAAGGGGAGCTTAACACAGCAGCCTACAGATCCTTAAGACATTTCCCAGGGGAAAAGGATTAACAAGGGCAATGCTGACATCTGATAGCTTTTGACTGTTGGATGTTGATAAATGTTAATCATTGAAGAAGCTTCCATGAAAAAACAAAGTTTTACTTCTGTACAAAACTTGTAAGAGGCGATTCTATGAATCTAGTAGTTTCATACGTTATGTAATGCTTCGTTATTCGTGTAGCATCTAACATAATAGCATATAGTTCATATAGAGTATAACACAACGAATCCTGAAGGATTTGTTATACTGTGAAATGTTTCATGTTTGTCTTCTGCCTTGTCTCCTCAGGAACCTATGAAAGGCAGATAAGTGGAAACAGGGGGGTGCAGAGAGCACTCTGTAAAGAGGAGAAGGCTACTGAGCAAATCCTTTTCTTAGAGACAAGACTGGATTGCCACAAGTCACTAAATGCCCAAGTGCAGGAGAACCAGGGCTCTTCCCAGCTGTGAGCTTAGCCACTGAGCAGGAAAATTGCTGTCTCTGTATAGTAAAACGTGCATCACCATTAACAAACACTGGAAGAAGTGCTAATTAGTTTCTAGCATTGTATCCTTTCTTTCTTTAATTTTTGAAGTGTGGCTTGGAGTGAGGAGGGGGAGCATAGGACATCTTACCAATCTGGCTCTGAACAGGCCTTCAGAATATTTTCCCCCAATGTTCAGAGGGACACGATATTGCTCAGGATTTGCTTGGGACAGAAACACCACTGTCTGTTGCATCACAGGAGCTTTCCCAAGATTCTCTTTCTCCCGTTCCCCTAATAAAAAAGGCTTCTGGTGAAGAGCATCACTGGGGAAACCGGCTTCAGTGCTCAAAGCAAACAAGTCATCACGCGAAGGCACGGAGCCTTGACGTGGTGTTGCTTCATCTCTTCGACACGCACCTCTGCCACAGCTCAGTGCCGCGTCCGTACAGCCAACGAGGTGGCTGCAGTTGGTGCTATAATAACTCCCTTTCTGCCACGATCCAAATTATAGTGTGTCTGAAGTATTCCTCCCAGATATTCATCAAAATGTGAGTGTGTTCTTGCCACTAGCAGCAAATCTGAGTCACGCCCTCCGTGTGGCCAAGAAAGAGTTTGTCAACAGTCTGAAGCCAGAAAGTTTGTGCTGGAGCAGCGTGAGGAAAAGGTAGGCAGGAGGAGATGAAGCACCACTCGGCATCCTGGTGGGAGAGGGTAGGATGTGGGTCGTAGGACAGAGGAATAGGGAGCTGTGGGATTGCCCCTGCGCTGTCTGAGTGACGTTCTCCATTCACAGCTACGTGGCAACCACAATCACGTGTCAGTATGGAGAGCTGAGGGGCAGCTGCAGCGATGATCAAGAGCTGGGGAAGTGAGGCTGCCTTTGCCTTGTGAGATAATGTATGGGTAGAAAAGGGAAAAGGGGAAGAAGTGAGGCGGAGACTGCGGAAACCTGGCAGTGTCGACATGTCTTCATACTGAAAGCACCGCAGGGTGGGAATTTGCTTACCCACGAGTCCCCGAGATTAACTGACATGGAAGTGCCACGGAGCCCTGGTAGAAGCAGCAACCTTTCCAGGATTTCTTTCTGTTCTTGAGGCAAATTGTTCTGCTAGTCTTCCCTCAGCCCACCCTACGCTGCCATCCTTTACGTGATCCAGACACTTCCCCACTCCTCTCTGACCTACTTTTGCTGTTGATTAATAATGGAAAATTTGGGGAGAAAATGAGAATAATGTCTTGATCTTGAACTGCTTGCGTGTCTGTATTAGTAAGCTGTGGATAAGTAGAGGTTGAGTGCTTCAAGGAGGCATTCTTCCCTTTCCTACCACCTTCTGTTTCTCTTCAGGTTTTAATCTCTGTGGGTTAGAAAATGCCAGCAGACTACGGGGATTGCCAGAAACTAATAATAATTAAAATTCCTTGCTATAAAAAGCAGCGTATGCTGTTTGAGCTGAAAGCATTAGAACACTTTCCAAGAATTCCAGCAGATTGAATTCTGCTGTGACATTTGACTTATAACGTGGTAATTTTTTTCCTGCTCCAGCGCAGTGTAATGACAGTAAGTCCCAGTTTTGTAAATAAGTTCCCACGCAAATTCTTCATGACATTGCGTGTGGGAGCTCACATAATCAAAAAGGAATGTTCCCTTCTTCTTTGTGTTTCTTTACCAACCTGTCTCCATCATTTAAACTAATGTCAAATTTTCTTTCAAGATGGGTGTCTACCTGCCTGAGCTGCTCAATCTACTCTTGGTTACCTACATTAATGTGCAGAAGTGCTGTATTATTAATTGACCTCATTGATAAGCAGCTTATAAAGAAAAAAAAAGGAAACTCTTTTGTAATATTCAACAGCACAACCCAGTTGCTGTAGTCGATTGGACTGGCTAATCCAGGTGCTTTGGTGGCAACTGCAACCTCAGAACTGGCTTAACGAGTTACGTAGGGATTTCCCAGCTGACATATTGACATAAAAGCAGCACAGCTACCTTCATCGCCGGGCTCAGCCAGAGGTGCAGATCACAGAGGTGGAAAGGAGAAAGCGAGACTTCAGCTCAGGTCTGTTCTCGTGAGTCTGTGCTCTGTCAGATCCTGTGGAACTCCGTTAAGGTCCTTCCCAATGCAGTTAATTTAAGTTGTGCTGACCTGTTTGTGAACGATGATGGAGACTAAACTTCAGGGACAAAATGGGTAATTTAAATCCACTTTCCCCCAATCACTGATGTGTTGGCACTGAACCTATACTGTAGCTTTGAATTTATTTTTATATGCCCAGGGCTCTATAAGCAAAATCTGCATCACTAGACTAACATCAGAGCAACTCTTTGTAGTTTATCACTTATACCCAGGACAAGAAATCTATCCCTTGTCAGTGATCTGCGTTTGGTTAATGAGCGTTGCTTTTACTTCCGTAAAAAAATGATTGGTACTTAGATATTAGCTTCGCAAAAGTTTTTTTTAAAGTTTTTTTATTACATCTTGTCATAAGAAAAGATGAAGAATAAAGTATATACCTATCTAGCCCAGTGAAATGAGAAGGAGAATGGAAAACAAAGACAGAAGGGTCATTCCCAGCAATTAGACACCTCTTTCTCTAGTAACAAAGTAATTGCCAATTATATAAGTGAATTCAGATCAATGGTAATAGTATTTTCAGACTCTTGACCATACCACAAAATAACCTTATATTTTCCAGGGGCACATTCTCTGTAATTCTTTTGCATTTCAGATTATCACATTTAATGACAGTTCTGACATTCTCCTGTGCTAGCTAACACATCAGTATTTGTTCTGCTCTTCTTCTTTTCCTGGGCCCATATATACTCCATATAAAACTAAACGAAGGAGACATGCTAATGTTTCTTTTGTGCTGTCTGCTCAGCATTGAACACCGCACAGTGCTCTGTAAGGTGCTGTGACAGATCAGTTACTTATAAATGACTTATGTGGTTCTGGTATTACAGTCGGAGTCATGTGGAAGATGCCGTGACCATCTGCAGAGTGGAAATCTGGAAAGACTGTGATACCACATACAGCACCCGCTCATTCCACGCGGCGGTGAAATCGGTCTGAGGAGCAGCTCTCTTGGGCTATAAAATGATTGAGGCTGGCGATACAAACAGATTTTAGGAGTGTCTCCTGTGCGTGTCTGAAAATATCTGCACAGTACCAGAACAGTATTTTATATGAGCCGTTTCAGATGTAGAAACATTAAAAGGATTAGTATTATTCTAAGGAAAGCAGCAGGATAGTCACAAACAAAGCAGAGGTTAAAATGAACTGGGTAACAGCAGAGTATTTTCTAGGAGCATCTTCACGAGCAGCCGACGTGCAGAGTGATGGGGAAGCCCGACAGTCACCGTTGGGCCTCAACGCCTCATTTACAGCCTGGTCCTTCAGCACTTTTCCTGTCCCTTGGCCTCCCTGCAGGTTTAGCTTACATAGTTTTTTTATTTTTCAGGTTACAGGTGTAATTTTTGTAGCCCTTTTTGCTTCTAACAGCCAGGCAGTGAATGAAATACAGGGATACAGGTTGATTGTGTTTTTCATTTAGCTCAAGTGTGCGTCTGGTTCCCTCCCACCCTCCGGTGAGCTGCAGTAACGTGGAGAGTTCCAGAGAGACGAGGAGGCGATTCCCATGATGTGCGTGATGCTAGGAGGCCCAGGGCTCGCCCGCTGCAGCTCCCGTCGCAGGAGTTCCTCTGAGGACACGACAAAGCGTGCATGTAGCATTCTGCTCATTTACACAAGGAGCTGCGTAACCCGAGGCGTGGATAGAGTTCAGGCGATACAGATAGCACTTCACGTCATTTTTGCCTTGCCCTGGGCTGCACCTTCCAGAAGGAATGAAGTGCCGTGTCTGCCCAAGGAAGTACAGACAGATGAAAATTTAATTTTAGTCATTGAGGGTCACCTGGTGGGCAGAGGACTGGAATGGAGGGACAGCTTTCAGATTCTTTGATACTCCTCCTGCTCTTGGTGGGCAAACTCCAGCACCGATTCTTCCACGGAGGTGCTGTAGTGCTCTCCTTGTTACTGTTCTGCATTGCTGCTGCCTCTTACCTGTGTTTCCAGCTGTTAACTCCTTTAAAAGACAACTAAAACGGAGGTAAATCACATCCTGATAATTTTTCTCCTTTGAGATAATTGCTGTGGTTACGGTGCTACTGCAAACTGGGAAGAGGGACATTGGCACCAGGCAAGATGAGGACAGATTTGTGGATACAGGGCAGCGCTGAAACTCTACAACTCTTAGCCCCTGTTGATGAGGATCTTGCTGTGTGTAAGGTGCCAGTAACTGTGTAAGGAATGACAGAACCCATTCCTCTGAAAAAAAGCACAGGGACCCTGGTTTAGAATGTAATTTATCTTTAAATGGAAGCCTTCCCAAAATATCTTTGTTTGGCCCTGGGGTTATTGCCAAAAATATGTTGCTGTGACATTTTATAAACATACCTGCATCCCTAGATAACATTATTTTTGTTGTTGCTAAAAACTATTTAGAAAAAGAAACAGAAAGAGAGAGGTATAAACTCTGTCAAAATAAGTGCAGGCGGTTTCCTAGCAAGACAAAAGGGAAATGACAGAGATGGTGAAACCAAAGCTGGATTTGAAGTGCAGCAAAAGTGGCTATCTTGCAAAATTCATTGCGGCGTGTGAGTTGGCTGCGGTGGGGAAAGGTGATTGGAATGCTCATCTTCAGGTTCAGGGGATGAGAAGTTTACAGGCATCACTTAAAGCCAGGAAGGGATTCAGTAGGCTAAGGGCAGCCAGGAGTTCGACATTGTTGAAGCAGCACAAATGAGAGAGCAAGTCCCGTCTGGGGATGAGGAGAAACCTCAGAGAACGAGGCTGAAAGTCGATTGAGCAGAGGAGAATGTCCATGTTTAGAGTCAAAGTTGCAAATAAAGGATGTCATGGAAGCATTATGAAGATGTTCCAAATTCTGTTTGGGGATAGATAGAATTGTGAATATAGCAAAGAAATGTTTACTGTAATAAATAGCATTTATATAACATGTCCCTCATGAGATCTTTAAGTGGTTTACAAAGGCACTTACATATTTAATGTTAAACTATAGGTCATAGAACTGAGCAAATGAAGTGACTTGAGCAGCTGGACAGAAGGTCGGCAGCTCAGCCAAGCTGCTGATAAAGAGCCGCTACGTCCAGCAGTCTGAGTGTAAAGATGCTTCACGGAAAGCAGCTGCTCATCTCACAGCTGACATTCCTGTGGAGCTAAGCCATGGAAAGGCTAGGCTGCTGCATGATCATCCCTACATCACCTGAGTTCAGGGCATCACAAAACTATTTCTGAGCATTGGAAGCTGATGTCAGATGTTTATCAAGATAGCTGGCAATTTCTCTTTGCGTTTTGTCTGCATTTCACAGCATATTATAAGTGGCATGTCAGTAAAAAATAGATTCAGTCTTGCCAGCAACAGCAAGAAAAGAAGGAAGCAGCGATAGTTGGCTCCCAGCAATGTTCTCTTGGGAACAAGTCTGAACTGAGGCAGCTGTAGGGCTCTTTAGTAAAATTAGAGTTTCCCTTCGGTCCTCTACATGATGAGGTTGTTCTTTTAAGGACACCACCATTTTGCAAACATCTGGAAAAAAAAAAAGAAATACACACTTAGGAAACAAGCATCTTGTTGCTCTGCCTAGGTTAGAGCAGATACCAGTTCACACTACACAGAGAAAAGAGCTCTCGGTACCGTACAAACGAGAGCAGAAACATTCCATAAAACACTTGAGGAAAACTGTCTCTGGCTGACAAGTTTTTATCTTTAAGGCGCAAAAAACTTGGGGGATGTGACAAAGAGGCACAGATATCGTACGAGGAACAAAAGGCAGTTGTGGCCGTGGCTGTTCCTGGGGTTGTGAGGCAGAGCTGGAATGCGCTGTGCGTGTCAGCCCTCTCTACTGCCCACTATTTCACAGCACTACAGGGGGATGAGTGTTAGAGACTGTTTACATGATTATTTCAGTTGTTTGAAGCTTCTTCCAGAAAACTCATCTTGCATCCGTATCTCGATGTAAGCGATCTGCAAGTTTTATCACTCTACTGGATTCAGTTTGATCTGTGGATTAAGTTTACCTGAATCAAAGTAGACCTGTGTACATTCCAGCCCCTCCTTTTGCTGGTTCTCCTGTATTCCCTAGTCATTATATCTGTGAGATGTTGCAGCGGCTTCTTTGTAGTCGTTATCATGACGCTGAAACGGCTTAACAGTGATTCCTCCACGTGGCTCATCACAGCTGGAAAATGATGTGGATTGTCCTGGGTGAACTGGGTAAACAGCTAGTCATAGACAGTGTTAAATTTGGCATTGGGATTTATTACCTTTCAGTAGTGCTCAGCCCTACAATCCTTGGTGCTGCTATCTCAGACGTGGCGTGCTGGGGAGACCAGCAGGTCTCTGAGCTTATGAACGCACTGGGAAATGCTCCAATGTGAAGTGGTCACAGCAAAAAGAAGCCTAAGTGGTTTAATCGTAAGATATTTGTGCCACGGTGACTCACTGATCACGGGTGGATCGCTGCGCTTACATATCCAGAACCCACCAAGAGCTTGAAGTGTGGAGAGGCTTTGGCAAGGAACTGAGAAGCGTGTGTGCAGACAGAGAGTCCTTTTTTCTGTAACTATCAAAAGAGTTGTCTCCTTGGATGCCTGATCATGAGGATGGCAGCAGTCCTCTCGCTGTTTTGCTCAAAGCTGTAAGCAACCTTCAGTAATGTGGATAGTCAGAGAATACGCCAGACTTATCTAGTGGCCCTTAAGGAAAATTACTCACTGGAGCCATTTATACCAGCTTGTATTTGCAAGGAAAAAAAAAGATATTTTGGTCTAGCATTACAGCTCTTAAATCCGTAAAAACAAAAATACTGCAAGTATTTATGTATGAATATTGAATGGGGCTTAAAGGAGATAAAACATCAACGATTTACTGAAAAATCTAAGTGTGGATAAGGCGGAAGTAAAAGTGATTGCATCTGAATTGACCATTTTCTAGCTTCTCTCTTTTGGTGTCTGATTCCAGCAGTCATTTCACTAAGTTTTGTATGTAAATTATTTTGTTTTCACATTAGCTTTTAAAGGTAGGAGACGTTCTCCTGTAGGTGCGTGCAGAGCTGACCTAAGCTAACTCTTACACTATCCCTTTGGGAAAAGAGTAAGGAAAAAAATATAAACCACACAATTTGTCAAAGAGCAGTAATGTCCCCTGTCAAAGAGTAGGAAGGGGGAAAAAGGGGTATAATAAAGCTCACTGCTGCTACTTAAGAAGCCTGAAAAAGTGACCTCCACTGGAGGTGAAAGATCTCAGACTGACTGCTCCGAATCTGCGAAAACTTTATGCTGTGAAAGGAGCTGACAACAGGGGGCTTTGCTGTCCAGAGCAGCCTGTCGGACTCCCACCCTGTGCCAGTACATAAGATGCTGTAATAAGCCACCTCGCTAAGTAACTGGCACTTTAAAACACTCAATCAATAGAGAGAAAATGAAAACATTAAGGGTTGGATGTGCAAATTGAAGGAGTTTTTAAGAGTGGCTACCAATATTTGGCTTAATTTGTCTCTTTCAGTTACAATTCTACAGCAGTACTGTGGTTTTCTGTACTGCCAGTTAGTTTCTAAAGCACATAAAAGCGTTTTCAAGTTATTAATTTGGCTATTTAGGTAGCATTGATGTTCAGTGATGGACAGGAAAGTTGTGTGATCAGCCCAGTTCGCTGGGGTGGCGCGCGTGCAGTTTGTGTCTCAGTGACGAGCATCCCTGGGGAAGAGGTGACAACACTAACGCTGTGCAAGAGAATTCCCTGTGCACAAGGAATACTTTCCTCTAAAAGGTTCCCAGAAAATGCTTGGAAAAGGAACCCTGAAAAGCGGAATGCTTCGTGCTATGTATTTTACGCTTTTTTCCCTTCAGACAGACAACATAGCAAAACTGAAGAGCCTGGTGAGTTATCTCCATATAAAGAAACCCAAAAACTGGAACAGAAAAATGAAAAAGCCTGGCTTTGAGGCCATCCGCAGAGCTGGAGCGTGTGAGGCTAGCGCAGTCCAGAATTATAACATCTGCATCCTGCTGCTGCTGAAACGTGGGTGTAGTCACAGTTGTTTGCCCTTTCGTTGCAAAGTGGAGGTTAATAAACATCCCTGACAATAGAAGCAGGTATGATTTAATCCCAGCTGTTACCACAGACAGGACTGTGCCAGTTATGTTTGCATTGCATATACATATTTACCGAAACAAGTTTGTTCAGAAGAAAATTATCTGTCTGTGAATCTGTGCTTCCATCAAAGTATGTCTGTTACGTACTTCTGCCGTACAGCAGAGAATGGAAATGGAAAGATAATAGCACAAATTAAATATTTGTTTAAAATATTGAAACAAATGTTAAAAATAGGGGAAAAAAAGGTCAATTTATGGAACATCTTCTTATTAAATATGTTTTCATAATGAGTATGGACTTCCCCAGAGAGGAACAAGGGCAGAGGGCAGTTTCCACACTAACTATCGGATTGCTTGTGAAGGTTCCTACAATGTTTGTCTTGCCCATTCCGTGCTTTGCTCTGCAGTCAGAAACAGATTTCTGTGTTTTCAAGAGCTGTTCAAGCATAATTAGAGGCTCAGAACAATTCAGAATCTCAGCTGGCGGCCTAGCGATTTGTTTTCATGCTGCAAGTCACTCAAGATTTATACAGGCATAACTTTTTGATGGAGTAAGGGGGTATCCTCAGTCCAAGGACTCTTATACCTGTGGTTTTGTGCAGGACGTGCTGCTGGTGGTGTCCAGCCGTGTGCCGTCTCGTGCCCCTCAGCGTGGCAGAGCAGAGCCTGCCATATAATTCCAATAACATTATATAATGGTGTGTTCCTTTCGTTTGTAATACATTGCAGCAACAGGGTCATTTCTAAAAATACGAGCAGCGCAGGGAGCGAGGCTGCTCTGGAGCCTGGAGAAGGTTTCCGTGGCAGAAGCTGTGCCCGGGGCGGAGGGCTGTGGGTGCAGATGGAGCAGGTCGGAGCGGGTGGCGGGGAAGGTGCCTCCGGAGGAAGCGCCTGACTCACCGCGTCCTCTAACCGGCTTTTTCGGGAGGGCTTTGGCAGAGTCCTCTGGCAGGGGTGGAAGCTGCCTTCTCCCCAGCGACGCGGGCTGGGGGTGAACGGCAGCGCCAGCGGCTCCCCGGCCACGCAGCAGGGCTGTATGTTCAAGGGGTGCAGCGCACGGCTGGCTGCACACGCTGAATAAACCGCAGAATCACTCCCGACCAACTACGGATGCGTGACTTTTTAAAGCATTTCTATTTCCTTATATTCAAAGCCTTTTAATACAGGGGCGCATATGTTGGCTGAATTAATTTCAGTTTCAAATACAAGAAACGTCTCTTTAAAAATGTGCTGGTGCTGTAGAATACTATTTTTCATGCCATCTGAAGAAGAATACGAGTACCGGTAAAACAGATTGTACCACGGTGTCTCCTCGCTGAGATGGTTCCTTTCCCTGTCCCTGCGAGCAGGGCTGTGTTGGTGGAGCACTCGCTGTCCCCGCGGTTGGCACGTGGCACAGATTTTGGCAGTGGAGTTGGAGAAGGCTCAGGCAAGCTCTGTATTTGCCTTTTCAGTGCAGGCAGGAAGACAGAAAATGATTGTTCTAATTGAAAATCAAGAAGCCGCTTATCTGCATATGTAACACACGCATTTGGGAGACCTCAGTCAACTTCTCCTTGAGACCAAGTGGAATGATTTTGGCAGTGATGTGAAAAAGGCTCTGGTGTAGATATCTTTCAGTTACACAATCTAATCTGCTCACTTAGAGTTCTAATTTTTAAATGCATTAAGATACATAGTGAAACTTTAACTTAAGAAGTTTTAATTCAAATGTCAGCGTTCACCTGCTCACCATCCATCCCGAGTCATGACGTTGAGCTGTATTTTGATAAGATCTCATAACTTGCATTACCAAGTACTAAGAGAGCGACTTGTTCTGAGGATGCATCCACCTTGCTGCTCTCCTGCGTCTCTCTAGCAGGTTGTACAAGACGGGGCTTGCGCTGCTGGAGGGAGGAATCGCTGTTCACACCCTTGTCTCTGGGCCTTTCATGACCATGCATGGGGAAAGCTGACCCTGCATATATATGAGCAAAGATTTTGCAAAGCTCAGAATGTATTTGTCATTCTTAATATAGCAAGGGCAACAACGGCTTTATTATCCCATAAATTTGTGTATGTAATAAATGTCATGCATGATTTGTAATCCTTGTTGAATATGCTTATGTAGGTAGAGATTGTTTCACTGATTTTCCCAAATGATCTGAGCGTTCGGAGATTACCCCTCTGATTTATTTCTGTGCCAAGAGTAACGAGCGGGTTAACTGCTCGTGATGCAGCTCTGCCCGGGGACCAGAGAGAGGAGGTTTCGTGTGAGTTATGGCAACTGTGCCGGTTCAGGGCAGAAGGAGGCCTCCACTGCCCCTTCTCCCCTCTGCCCTGTAAATCTCTGTCAACCCCCATTGCTGCCTCCAGATTACAGTGCTTTTAAAGAGAAACAATTAATTATCTTCATAATCAATTTGTCAGGGCCGTTAAGGCCTATTAGTGCAGCCAGGGCCCTGACACAGTTATAGAAGCAGAAAGAAGTAGGCTGGAAAGAAAAATTAGCCTGTACTGGGAGAGACGTGTCTAAAACAGGTGTTTCTTGTAGTAAAATGGTTTTGGATGCTTTCTGTGTTGACTTAGGAGCTAGGCTTGCTCTGTTTTTTGCTGGGTCTTGGTGTACAGCGTTCAGAAAACAGAGAGATGCCCAGTTATGAAAACTGAATACAGCTGCCCTGATAGAAATATTCAGAAGTAGGAATCTGTTCAGTAGCGGAATCTGTTTGTTCAACAGAGCATGTCTAAAATGCAGCGGTGCATGTATTTGATATTCTGAGAAATGTCAGTGTGACACATAGCCAGGAAATAGTCATAGGGCTTATTTCAGTCTTCACATTTGTAATCAGGTCTTCAGGACACAAAAAACCCCTGGTTTGAGGGATGCCCCTTCTAATGAGAAGCTTTTGAAATAAACTTAAGTAAAGTACCTGTGGAAGACCTTCTTCAAAACACTTGTTAGACTTACCATAAGAAGCTGCATAAATCACTTCAGTATCAAGCATCTTGTTGTCAATTATAATATCCACTCGTCTTTGTAGAAGAAGCAAGAGTGTTTTATATATAAGACTCATGAAAGTTCTCACGCTTGGCACAGTTGGCTTCTCCAGGTTTGTGGAGGCTTTCAGGAAGACTGGTGAGTTAGGGAGCAAGATCTGTGGGGAGAAGCTCTGTCTCTAGACCAAAGCGGAGCATGGGAATAACTGCCAAGCTTTCAGGCAAAGGAGTCAAGGGGCTGAAAGCAGCCACACCGACTGGGCTTCGGCGAGAAGCTTACTTCAGTGTTTGTTCTTACTTTACCTGCTCTGAAAGAAAGAAGCATTTCAGCCCCTAGACTCTTGCTTTAGCACTTTCACAAGTATTAAAATATCACACATTTAAAAAAAGCTATGGCAGTTACAGGTTTTTCAGCTGGCACACTGGATTGAACTGACAGATGTGTAAAGAAAAGTTTAGCTCAGGAAGCTGATATGATGTGCACGTCTCTGTGAAGCCTGTGCTACCTCAAAAGGCAGAAATATAACATGAGAAACACTCATCCAAGTACGGTAAATATAGCTTTACACCGTAAATATTTCTGCTTTGAATCGTCCTGTACTGTCTGTGTTTAGCTAGATGAAAGCATCGTTCTGATTAGAGCCTCTCAGCATCGCTACAATATAGGTTGTGGTCCCATACAGCAAGGAAGGTTTCGCTGGTGCTGCAGCAGAGTCAGGACAACCTCTGACTGCTTATTTCTCAGGTTTGGTGTTTAAGTTGGTGTTTAAGTAAAGATAACACCCTTAGTCACCTATGTTTATCTTCCCCAATGCTAATGTGTTCTGAGTAAGCAAACACACAACCAGTTTTAACCAGCAGCACTCGGCTGAGATCAGGATCGGTCCCCCTTTTCCTGGAGACGGATGCCGCCTGTGAGATTTTCTGAGGAACTTGTGGTTTGGCAGATGTAAATCAGTTTATGGATCTGTTTGCAGTGTAAATGCCTTGAGAGCTGGACTGAATCTAATCAGCTGAGAGAAATAAGTGAAGTTTGGACTCTGTATCAGTACAAGCAGTGTGATGACTTATAAAAGATTTTAGTACTTCACATCTTTTTGAACCTCTTGTTTATTGTGTGAAACGTATCCAAGATTACTCTGATCAAAACTTAATTTTGTAGGTCTTGAACTAAAATAGTATTTAGTTAGTTCTAAAAAGTATCTTATTGAACATGTACTGAAGGTTGCAGTTAGTGGGACCAAGAGTAATGAACATGTATGGTTTCTGAGGGCTTCCAAGTGATTCAGTGATGACTGGTTTCACTCAGTCTACATACAGCAAATACTATGTGACTCTCCAAACCTTAAAAAATACACATCTAAGGATTTTTTGCACATGCGTCGTGGCCTGTTTTACAGGAACACGTGAAAAATACAATGCAGTTCTGCAAGGAGTGAAGAGAGCAATCTTAGCTCGGCTAAGGTGCAGGTGCCTTACCTTGGTAAGGTGGAGGATGCCTCTTTCCCACAAGCTTGGAAATCTGCAGCTGAGGATCATGTTATTGTATATTGCCCACTGATTTCATGTGCTGTGACATACCAAAGCCCCAGAGCCAGTCCGTGACAACGTTTTTTCTTTCCTGACAATGAGAAGTCAGGAAATAATGCAATATCCTCCCACACTAAGCACTTTCTGTTCTATTATCCCCTATTGTATTGCCACTTGAAACTCTTTCATGAGGTGAAAACTTTTAGTCTTGCTTTAAAAACTTGTCGTGAGTTTTATTTCAATAATTAAAAAGAGCAGTATTAACCACACTTTAACAGTTACAGATGAAGTGTTGCACCAGGGCACACTGCAAACCCACATGTTGTCTCGGGGAGATAAATTTTCCTCTTGATTGCAGACACAGCTAAAATGGAATAAGCAACATCGCGCGTAACCAGATATCTCCTTAGTTGCTGCAGACTAAAAGTGACTGAAAAGCAGTCTTAATATGGGGAGTGTGTGATGCTCAATAAATTTGTCTCAAATAGGATCTGTTGCGGATGGAGGCCGATTTATTGAAACATGGAGTTAAAACTCACGTTCTACTATATTCTACCATGTTCTGCTGTAGTGTTTTATGGTTTTATTTGACACAATCGTATCTCAGGCTTAATATATTTTTTAATTATGCTGATTTTGAAAGGAAGCCCCAACGAAACCATTGCAGACCAGTGGTGACACCACTGTGCAATGCAATCATCCGATCATCCCGAGTTAAGAAAGCTGCTGAGGGTACAAATAAGATAACTTGAGTTTCTTCTGCTGACACAAACAGCAATCTTTTTAAAGTGCTTTTCTTTTAACTGTTTTTAATATCTGGAGGGAGAGGCAAAAGCAAATACAAAGGTGGAAAGGTTCATAACCCTGTGGGTGTGACCATCGGGAGCCTAATCCCCTTACTTACCTCCTCTAAACCTTGCTGAAGTCACTCTTAAAAGCAGGTGCTACTAGGACAGAGCTACCAGCTAAGGTAAAGATTACACTGGAATTACTGGCTGTAATCTGATGTTCCTACTTTCCAGCACATTGTTACTCCCTTGACTACATGAAATGTGCATGTGAATTTTAAAAAAACAGATGAAGTCTTGGACCAGCTGTAGTATGAAAGGTTAGAGGATAAAAATGGCATTCTAAAAGTCAAAAGCTGGGAGGCAATACAAATGGATTATAGTTTATAAATTTCAATAATTTAAGTTTCTACATTTTTGCAAGTACACTGCAAAGTCTTTCTTATATGAAGAATTAAGAAGTAAATGAGTTCATGCTTTTGTGCTATCTATAAATTTTGTTAGCAGTACAACAATTTTCAGTGTATGTTTTTGCATTGAATATAGCAGTTTTCAGTACACATTTTCCCATTCTCTATGCATGCCCTTCCCATCAACAAAAAGAAGTCATGATCATTTCCTGCGGTACCCATCGCAACCGCGATATTTGTGCTCAAGAAACTGGAGGAGTGATCTCACGTTTCAAAACTATCTGGGCTGGAAACCCACACCTCTGCAGCCCCCTCTCCTCCGCAGGTTCAGTTCCTTTACGCAGGGGGATTTCTTTTGGGTTTCAGAGAACAGTTTTGTCGCTTTGTGTCTTGTGCAGAGGTCCTGGAAAGCTTCTGGGTTTACATACAGATTTGTTTGTCAGCAAGGTAATTAAGTCAATTAGTTTTATTAAGCTATCCCTGAGCTGCCTTTCCAAAATATTTACAGTTTGTGAGTAACAAAGATCTTTATCCTGGTGTACGTTCATTCTTCACTGTTACTTATCAGAGTTACCTGGGCAGCTAATCTTTGGTTCAGGTTCCTTGTGCCTAGGCAAGCATTTTTAAGAATGGACTGCTAGTCGTGCCCTCTGAAAGCAAATGATGAAAACTAGGGGTTGTGGATCAGTGGAGCGTGTGTGGTGCTTGTCTGCAGTGTAACTATGGGACTGGGACCGCGTCGGCGGTGAATGGACGCCACCTGCTTCAGTTTCACAGCTGTTTGGGACTATTTTTACTGTCCCCTCTTTACCAAATAAACTTGGAGAAAGTGGAACAATTCAGAATATGTGACGCTTGGCCATTCCATGGCTACTTATAGTGAAGCATTTCATAAAGTCAGCCTTGATCAGCTGCAGTGCATTTAAATATACAGTCCCGTTCACAAAACGTATGTCTGACATGGGAAATAGAATAGTTGTACAGAACGTGGTTGTAATAAATTAGCTCTGCTGTCATGAAACATGATTAAAATTTACAGATAACATTTTCTTCAGTGGTGGACTCAGATTTTGCCACTTTACATCATTATAGAGATGACAAAGATTGTTTAAGATCTGGTCCAAACCAAAGAGACCATCCTTCAGCTCTACAGTGATAAATTCTTTAAGGATTTTAAGGCTGAAAAGATTTTTGCTTTGCTACTGCAACTTACATTTAATTCTGTTTTTATACTTGGCATTTGCTTAAAAATTGAAGCGATATTCTGACTGAACAGAAAAACCTTGCGCTGTGTTAAACCTCGTACTTTCCTGTGAGGTGTTGAACAAGCAATAACAATGAACAGCAGGAGTTTCAGACAGGCTGACAGGCAAAACAGGTTGGGTTTATTCCCATTGAGGGCATAGCCAGCTTCTGGTGTGTACTTGAGATGTGTGCTTTAACCTCTTAATGAATGGTAAAGTGCAAGTGTTTGGGATTTTGTCTAACAGCTGCAGTGTGTGAGAGGCAGTGAGTTCTTGTGAGACTCCGTTCGCTGTATTGAGCGCTGAGATGCCGTGTTCCTAGGAGAGGCACCTGCAGGGCTACTCGGCCTTTTAAGGAGGAAGCAACTTTAACTGCGTGGAAGTGGGAGGAAGATAAGAATCATTACCAGACATGATTACTATACTGATTTTTTCCCTAGGGACTTGATTCAAAAAGACACTGAAATTCTGTGTCATTTTAACATGAATTTCCCACAGCCTTCTTTAAACCATTTTCTTACTTCTCAAGTTGGAAACAGATATTGTTTTCTCTTGTGGTTTGCGTGGTGAATTCTGATTTTCTCTTCCCGTTTTCCTTTGTTCCTGAAATGCTGAAATCAGGTGACAATTACAAATACAGAATGTACAATATCAATTAAACTGCTTGACATGATTGATAATATATAGGCATATTTATAGCTACGTATCCCAAGACTACCTCATGGGGCAGCAAAAGCACCTGATATCTCTGTAAGATCTTATATGAATTGTTCTCTTTCTCAGCCACATACACCGCAAAACCCACAGGAAGTTCTCTCTGTAGTGGCTGCGGTTCTGTGTTTCCTTCTTCCCCTTCTTTAAGTAGTCACAACATTTCCTAAAAAGTTAAATCAACACCAAGTAGAGAACAGACTTCTTGTTCTTGCACTGTAACAGATACACGAGCCTTCAGTTGGAAGGCAGGATTCACATGTCTGATCACCCTTCTGTGTCCCTTCAGTCAGTTTAGGGTTATGGTTTAAACTACACTGATTAAATAGTAAGGTCTTTATAGGTTTCGTACCAAGACAATGAATGAGTACTTTTTTTTTACATATGTCACAGTAGCAGTTATTAAAAGGATGAGTAAAGCATTTGCTTTTTTTCAGCTGTTGACTTCGAAGAAGGAAGGAAAGAAAGGGAAGGAAGGAACAAAGATAAAGAAACAGGGGATAAAAGGAAAAAGCGATTCAGAGAAAATAAGAAAGAAAAGAAAGAAATTCCATTAGTCTCTGTGGGCCGAAAGAGTTATGCCTGTCCTCTCCCAGAGGGAGAGGTTATCTGCGATCATTTTATATCCACTGCCAGATGTTTCAAGCCCCTGGACAGAAGCCCTTCCATGTTAAGCAGTCTGCTTCCTTGTCACATTCTGTGTAGGGACCGATAGCATCTTTTCATCCAATGTAAGATGTTACAAAACTGGCATCTCTGTTTTTGGTGGAACTTCCTTTGTTTAATTTTTTTTCCTTCACCTTCTTACTAGTTCCTGTCTTTTTTCCAATACCTAAATCACTACTTTTCTTTCCCTTGGTCCTTCTCCCTTACTATAGGCATCCATCTCCATCTCTCTGCATTTGCACGCCTGCAGCCCTCCTTCATTCCCCTGCTGTACGCCTCTTCTTGTTTTATGGTCTTTAATCTTTGTTCCCAGCCCATCCTCCTCCCCAACCTGCAGGCATTGCCCACGCTCCCCAGAACTATTCTTATTCAAGGGGGGTCAGAGGAAAGGGAGGGATTATTTTACCCTACTCTTTATCAGGTCACCCTCCCCTGAATTTCTTCTCGTGCGTCTCCACACCTTGAAATCTTCCCCCTCCTTCCTGTTGTGATCTCAGCCTTTTCCTTCCTGCGTGCTCTGGTGAATGCTCGTAGACTCTGGCAATGAAGCATGCGGGCATAAAAAATATCGCATTCCGCCTTCTGCATCTGTAGATTAAAAAAAATCTGAGGCTTAGTAACGTCTAGCAATTAACAAATAAAATATGTGCGGTGGTGTTTTCGTGGGAGAGGCCAGCAGCAGAGCTTTGGCAGGAGGCCGTGCTGCAACGCAGGAGAACTCCCGCGGGGACAAGTGCCTCGGAGCCTGCACAGCCCCTGTCCCTCTGCGGGAAAAGGGGATGACGCCCCGCTATGTGGGAACTCCGGGAGCAGTCAGGGGCCAGAAAGGGATGGTGCTGGCCAAAGGCAGAGGTTGCTGGAGGTTTGAGGCTGCCCCAGTCTGCACTACGGAGAGGGCTGGCACCACTGGATCTGAGGGATAAGGTCCCGGTGGGCTTACTCTGCCCCACAGTGCCGTGTTTTCCACGCTGTGGCCGAGGAGCTGGCCCTTTCCCCCCTGATTTCGGACTACTGCCTTGGGAATTTCCTTCAGCTGTTTCCTGGAACATGAATTTGTTTATTTTCAAAGGAGAACAAATGTAAAACTCATACAGTATCTGTGGATAGTGCGTTTCTTAGAAGAGGAATGATTTGGATCATTGAATTATTACTTCTTGTTAAGAACTGAGGTACTTCCAAAGATTGTATGGAGCACAAAACCAGCTGGTAACATAAAAAGTACAACTGCCAGAAAGTCGTGGCCCTGCTGCCCTGCCTTTTAGTATCAGTCATGCCTCGTGAAATACTGGCAAACAAGAAAAAGTGTCCTAATTTTGCTTGGGGATTTTTTTCTCACTTACTCTCCTTTCACTGGAAGCCAATATATATGATGAGTCATGGAATTTTTGTTCTAGTCTAGTATTTAAAGAGTAAATTAACTATCATGATAAACTATGGATGGTAGCGACGTGGCCAGCACGCAGAGCGGGCCACCTTTTCCCTGGTGTTCGAAACAGTTTGGTGGGTGATTCTTGGGGAGGTGGTTCGGCGAACTTATGACTCAGTCCTACAAAAGTTGGGATGTGCACTGGGCTTTCTGTGGCGGGAGCCGTCCTGTCGGAGTGAAAAAGTGAGAACGCAGAGCGTGCTCGACTCACAACTCCAGCTCTGTTCGCAGGTACAGCCTCATCCCACATGGGTTGGGCACCCACCCCCAAAAGCAAGGCAACATCTGTAAAAAGCCTTTTTATAAATAGAAAAAAAAAATGTTTGCAGTGTTTCTTGTGTATCTTAATGTGAAAGAGACTGAAAAACCTTCACGTAAAGTACTTGGAGAGGTTTATTTTTGGAGCCGCTGGCAGCAGTTTGTGATGCTGTAGGAAGCGTTAAGGCTGTGCAGTCACCACCGTGAACCCAATTGCGTCTCCCAGGTTCTTTTCTTTTTGTGCCTTTATTGCTGTTCTCTCCAGAACAGCACGAACAGCTGGGGAGCTCCTGTCCTGCCCCTCCAGACACGGGGCACGCGCCGCGCAGTCCAGGCCCTCGCTGCCCCCGGCCCGGTTCTGTGCCAGTGACGCCGAAAATGCCGCAGATCTGCTCTCTAAGACCCTTTTTGGAGATTTGGCAAGCGAGCTCCTTCCTCAGGGCTGGGAAGGCGATGCCCATGGACCGTGTGCGGCCAGGCAGGAGCTGGGGCAGGAGGGGCCCCTGTGAGGGGCGCGGGGATCAGGCCTCCCAGGAGGCTTAGGCACGTGTGGTTGGACTTGGGGGCAGGTGGCAATGGTTGGGCTCGATGACCCAAGAGGTCTTTCCCAACCTGGCGATTCTATTCCTCTCCAAGGACTCATTTTAATACTTTTATGAACTCGGGAGCGGCCGGAGCCCTCGCTAACGGGGAGCTGGCCCCGGCCCTGCCCTCGCCTCGGGGATGGGGAGAGGCTGCAGGCAGAGGGGGAGCAGAGAGACCCCTGCCCGGCACAGACCAGGCTGGACACGGGGCGTTCTCATCTCCGGAGAACAAACGTGTGTGGGAAACAGCGGTTAAAGTCAAGATGCTCTGGAGGGACAGTGTTTCTAACTTTCAGGGCGCGATTCCCTGGATGCGCCTCGGCGGTGCCCGCGCCCCGCCCCGCGCGTTCAAACGCCCCCGCGCTGCCATAGGCTGCGCCGCCCGGCGCCGCTCGCCCCGCGCCGCCCGGACCATCGCGCGGGGGAGCGGGGGGGGGGGCGGCCTCGGGCGGGACCCGCAGGTGCCCCCCGCTTGGCGCGGGGCCGGGGTGTCCGGCGGGGGCTGCGGGGCCGGGGCAGCCGCCGCTCATCCCGCCGAGCGGGGGTGTCGCGGGGGGCGGCGGGGCCGGCTCGGGGCGCTCCCTCCACCACTCCCCCCCCCCCGCGGGATGGTCCGCGCCGGCGGCCGGACGTGTCCGCGCTGCGCGGGGAGGGGGAGGCGGGGAGCGCGCAGCGCGGCCGCGGCGGGGAGCGCGGCCCCTGAGGCGCCGCAACTTCCCCGGACCCGCTCGCTCCCCCGCCGCGCTCTCCCGTCCCCGCCCCCTCCTCCCTCTCCTCCTCCTCTTCCTCCTCCTCCCCCGATGTTTATTCGGGCGGCTGCGTGAGGCGCGGGAGGTGCTGGCGAGTTGCTCTCCCCCGGCCGGGGCGGCTGCAGGCGCTCACACGCTCGCCCGACTCCGGGGGAGAGAGAGAAGGAAACAAAATGTCCGCCAGGGCCGCGGCGCCTTCCAGCAAGGTAAGTGCTCGGCCCGGGAGCCGAGCGGGGCCGGGGGGCGCCTCCCCGCACAGGCACAACCCGCGAGGGGCGCAGGTGCCGGCGCCGCTCCCCGCAGCCGCACCTGTTGGACACGCGGGACCCCCCGTACCCGGTGCCTGGAGTGCGGGGGGGGGCGACAGAGCAGGACCCCCAGTTCCCGGTGTCTGGAGCGGGGCGGGGGGGGGTCAGAGCGGGACACCCCTCATTCCCGGTGTTTGGAGTGAGGGGGCAGAGCGGGACACCCCCCATTCCCGGTGTCTGGAGTTGGGGGTCAGAGCGGGACACCCCCCCATTCCCGGTGTCTGGAGTTGGGGGGCAGAGCGGGACACCCCTCCCATTCCCGGTGTCTGGAGTTGGGGGGCAGAGCGGGACACCCCCCCATTCCCGGTGTCTGGAGTGGGGGGGCAGAGCGGGACACCCCTGGTTCCCCGTGTCGGGGGTGGGGGGGACAAGGAAGCAGAGCGGGACCCACCCCCCCTCATTGCCGGTGTCGGGGTGGGGAAGGAGAGCGGGATACCCCCCCGTTCCCGGTGTTTGGGGGCGCAGAGCGGGACCCCGTCCTCCATCCGCGGTGTCCGGGGCGGCTCGGAGCCCCCCGGGCCGTGCGGGGGGCGGGGCGCCGGGCCGTCCCGTGCCCCTTTTGTTCCCGGGCGAGGAGCCGGGCGGTGACTGGGGGAGGTTGAACCGGGAGAGGCCAGTAGTGCCGGATTTTTCTGTGGGCGCTGAATCAGCCGGGGCTGATTGCTGCTGACAGACGGTAAACAGATTGGGGGCGGCGGTAAATCCCTCGGGACCCGGCACGGGCGCTCCCGGGGGGCGGGGGGGCGCGGGGTCCCCGCGGGGAGGACCCCGGGCGTCCCGGGGAGAGGTGGGGCCGGAGCGCGCAACAGGTTGTTCTTCCTTCTCATGGAACTAAAGGTTCGCTCCGAAACTCGTTTGAATTCAGGTTTGGAGCTGGTGCTGAGCCGCGGCTCCTGCGGAGTTGGGCTTCGTGGGGTTGCGCTCGGGAGTGAAACCGAGTGGTTTCGGTCTGATGTCACTGGCACGCACTGAATCAGAGGAGCTGCTGTGCGGGATACACACCTCAGGGCCTCGCTGCTGAACAACTCCAGCCTAGCGCAAATCCCAAGTTCCTGCTGAGCTTACTAGTTGTAATGTGTTGTTAGCTGTGGTGATTTTATCAACTCCAAGGTCTTAGTTTTACTTTCAAGCTGTATCGAGGGCACCTTCAGCTTCCAGAGTGCAATTTTAAAAACTTAAACGTGCCAGTGTTAAGAGTTGCGTGCTCTAAGTATCCTCTCTGAGATCTTTTATTAATTCTAATATATACATACACACATTTAAACCATAAATGCGTACGAGTAGACTAATAATTTATTCTGGGTAGTATTTCAAACTGGGGGTTGTTGCCTAGCTACAGAGAGAGAGATAAAGCATAGTTTTTGGGTTTATCCTCTGTTCAAATGCGTTTGTTAACAACAAACAGGACTTTTAAGATAAATGGTCTCTGCTCCTAAAAAGAATAATGTGGTGTTAGAATTCTGCCATGGGAAGGGTTGTGAGAAGTTGCATCTGCTTAAATTTTCAGATTTTCTTGTGTGTGAAATCGAGGTGCCCAGTTTCTGCTTCCAGTTCAAAATACTCTCTTACCATATAGTTACTTCTTTAAGGTTGCAGACAAATGTTGCCTTCTACACGGTCTTAAACTTTTTTTTTTTAACAAATAACCTCAGATTTTTTTTCTTATTTTTGAGTGTAGAGTGGTATACTGACTACTGTAAAATTGGAAATTCCATCTTGCCATAGCAGCTATTTGAAACTTCTTCCAGATCATGGTCATGTCAAATTGGCCATTCAGGCGTGTGTACTGTATCAGCAAAGCTAGTTATACTGAAAGGTATGTTAATTTTAGAACGTTGCAAAACATAGTCTCTCCAGATTTTGTACTGGTGTACTTTCAGATTTTGTAAAAATGTGTATTTGAATTTACAGGTCTCTTTCTCAGGAAAAAAAATATGTCCTGTCACCTTTTCAGTGTAAATTCTTAGTCTGTGATTATCAAAGTTATTTCTTACTTTTGATCTTGGTCACAGGAATTCTTTTAGTCTTATATTTCTTTAGTCATATACGTTTCTTTGTCAAAACAGAGATGCTTCCAGTAGATGGGTAGAGTTATTTCTACTTCAGTCATTAGTTCCTGAGTTACCGTTTGTACAGTTTTAATATTTATAATCACCCACCTAAAACTATGTTAGAAATACTAGAGAATTTGTGTTTCAGATCCTTTTTCCTTTGGTCACCCCTTCAGATGTGCTATCGAGTTTCTCATTTTGGGGGTTGTAATGCATTAAAAACCTGTGAATGCTTTTCTCTTAATGGTTAATGTACTTTTTAGCCTTGTGGTCCTTTTGTCCATGTCCACATTTATCTTGGCATACTTGACCAGAAGAGAACTAAAAAAAATATTTTTGATTAGCTGAATAACTCCTGTTTGTACACGTGGGAATCTTGGCTGCTGTGATTGATTGTGTTACACCCTATTGTCAACAGTCTTTATGCTACCTGCCACTGCCCCTCTGTTTTGGTTACTTAACTTCTTCCTGCTATGCTGTAAAAGAATGTGGTTTTATTAAGGTTTTAAATGCTTGTTGTAGCTATTGGGAGGCAAGAGAAATGAAATCTTGCTTGTAGTCTGATCTAGTGGTGGCTGTGATTGCAAAATGTAGGGTCTGGATCTTTTCTGGTGTCTCTTTGAACAGCACTGGTGGCTGCTCTGGGAGTGACTCTGTCAGGGGATTAGTAATGAGATGTGAAGCTTTCCACATTTAAGCTGACGGTTCAAATATTGCCTGTTGGTTAAAAAAAAATATTTACAAATACTTTTAAGTAGTAGATGTAGGGACTACATTTCTTGAATCCTTGAGCCTTTTTGAATGCTGAATCCGAGTTGTTAATTTTTCCTTCTGGTATTAAATACATGCATGAACCGTGTTTCCCAGTCTTTCACCTCAGTCCTGTAATTAATTGGATTTTGGTTGTTGTAACTGTCTTTCTACCTTCAGGCATATATCTTATTATCTACCACTTCAATCAGAAGTTGATAACTCGATCATATTAACAGTTTAAGACTTGCCGATTGCAAGGACTCTTTGGTTTCCTCTGCTGGAGGGAATGACCTATAGTTTTCATAAATGTGGCTTAGTGTTCTACCCCAAATCCTACTTGGAGATACCAATGTGTTTGTGTTTCCTTTAGGGGATGTATGCACAAGCTCTGCAAGTGTTTTTAATGTGCTGTAGTCTGCAAGATAATTAAGTTTGGAACAATATTTTTTTTTCCTATCAAAGTCTGTATGAATGCTACTGTTAGATCCGTTAGTAGGTAGTTGGTGCAGTTCTTCAACTATAACAACAACAAAATAAACACGTAGAAAATCCATGTGGGGAAATGACACCAAGCATGCAAATAAGCTAAGGATTTGGTTTAAGATCAGACCGTACCTTCTGCTTGGGGGAAAAAAATCCTATAAAATGCTTGTTTAATTTTGATAGTGTTCCTGTAAGTTGTATTTGGACATTAGGAAATAGTTTAATGTTTTGTTTTCCAAGAAGCAATTATATAGATGACTTCTGGGTTAGCATTTTCTTAAATTTGTTGACTGCTACAGCTATGACAGTAGGCACCTTTAGCTACCAAAGGTAGTCTAGGCACGCTTCTTGGTGAAAGTTTTGTTGCCATG
This sequence comes from Phaenicophaeus curvirostris, assembly GCF_032191515.1. Lineage (NCBI taxonomy): Eukaryota > Metazoa > Chordata > Aves > Cuculiformes > Cuculidae > Phaenicophaeus > Phaenicophaeus curvirostris. The sequence goes on from NC_091403.1 coordinate 1,345,220, forward strand.
TGGGAAGAGCCATGAGCTCTGTGTTCTGTAGGTCACTGTGAAGTGTGTTCTGGAGTTTGCCTCTGGTTCAATGTGCAGCACAAAGATTACTGTAATGTAAACAGAGCTTGAAAACTGACTGTGCCTGGGAGCTGGTTCCACCTTTATGGAGTGGAAAATCAGTAAGAGCTTATCAGTGACCAGCTAGCTAATCTTAGTTTCAAGGAAAACATCTAGAAATGGGTTATTGTACATAATAGGTATTTTAAGGTGCACATTGTACTACTGCTTCTGTACTGTAAGAATAGATATTGGGCTTCTGTCTATGCAGAAAAGGCATTGAATTGGTGTTTAAAGTCAAGAGTTGATCAACAAGCTAGAGTGTATGTCCATGTCGACACTGCAGTGTCCCATTGTTGTCAAAGCTTTCTGGTATGGGCACTCATTAAAATACTTGATAACAGGTTCTCAATGTAAGATACCGAGTTGAAAACTGAACTGTAGGTAGTGAACTACTCAGGCTGTGAATTGTGCTAAATGCTTTGGTTTTACTACTTGAAATGTTATGTTTCAGGCCAAAGCACTTGTTGAAATTGTCTGTATCAGAGTTGGTGTGTTTCTGACAAAGCTGTTAACCCATGTTACAGGCTGTGCCTGTAAGCTTGCAGTAGGAGAGAGGATCCTGTTTTCAGGTTTGTTCTCCTCTCCTCTATAACTAGAGGAAAGGCGATATCGGGGGCACGGGGAAAAGTTGGATTATAGACACAGGGTGAGGGGAGTGAAGCCTGTGCATCTGTGTCAAAATTACTAGTCCCAATGTCTGGCTTATTGACAGTGTGTCAAATTATGCATCTGCTTGAGTAAAGGGATAGTATTTGAATCAAGGCGCACTGGGTGGTTTATAGCATGTCTCAAGTTATGTAATCTTTACAGCACGCTGCCCTCTGGTTAAGACAGATATTGGTCATTTATACCCCCCCATATTTGTCCTGGTTGTTAAAGTATAAATGCAACAAAAAATAATACCAAATGGCGCTCGGTGTTTTCTCAGGCAAATACATTGCTAATGACTTCTTCACTGAATGTACTGATTAAGCAAATAGCCGTAAGGGAGTCTTAAAATGAATTCAGTGATTCTGAGCAGTGTATTTATGCTGAGTCCAAAAAGTCCTGAAATGAAAACATTGTCTTGCCTTATAATTATGCTATTTTAGGGACAGATTATTCAAATATGCGCTCTATAGTCGTAAATAGTAGGGGTGCCCTAGTTCCAAGGGGCTGTGATGAGCTTCGGTGAAGGATCTGAGAAAATGGAGGAGCACGTTCATCTGGATGCTGTAAGGTCCAGTGTGAGTCTCTTGGATCCTGCAGAGGAACAAGCGCTGCTGAGGGCCACAGATGTGGTGACTTGTCCAGGGCCAGTGGTGTCTGCTTGGTTACCCATGGGGTTTTCCTGTTGTGGTATATCCTTAGGTAGCTCCTTAAGCCACAAGCGCCACGGGCTGTTTGAGCTATGTAGATGGGCTACTGCAGGGTCAAACTGCCCCGGTGTGTGCAGGACTGGGTGTTCTGCTTATGGTAGCTATTCCTAACTCTGTAGGATCTTCAGTAGCTTTTCAGAGTTGTCTTCTGCCTTTGCATGTCAGGATTAATTTAGGCACTTGGAAGATTAAGTATGTTGTGGGTGCTAAAAATTTTAAATATTAGCTATATATTAAAATAGTAGTCATTTTCTCAAGGATATTTGGTTATCTCTAATAGGATTCTTGTTTCCTAATCCATTATAAACAGATGTTCTACCCTTTGGTGGGGGAGGGCAGCCTGAACTCAGTAGGGGGTGTTGCATTGTAGAAGTTCACACTCTTATGAGAAGTCGGCAAATGTACTAGAATCCTTTTTGGCTTGCATAACTCATCATAAAGTGTTTTGTTAGTTTTCCATAGCAGAGGAAGCAATAACATAACTTGGTACTGCTCTGATAGCCTTTTTTGTCTCCCCACCCCCACGTGTGCCGAGTACTGATATGCTAAAAATAGAAATTGAGCAAAAGTAGGCAGTTTCTTGGATTTGTAGTTCCAAGCCTTTTCCTGGCAAGTACTGCACTGAAGAGCACTTCTCTTTTCCTCAGCACTGCCTTTTACGTTTGAATTCTTTCTTGGTAACTTAATTACAAAATAATTGTAATTGGGTCCTCCCACCCCTCCTAAACCAGGCAGTAATTAGTTTTCAGCTCATGATCCTTTGGGATTGTATCGGCTATTTTTGGCTCAGTTTGAATGGGGCCCAGTAAAAGTGCCCCACTGGGTCAGCAATCATTTTAACAGATGGCCCCGACTTCTGTATCCAGCTTGAAATTTATTCTTGTAAATATTAAATGGCCTCGTTTCAGCTATTTACACTCTAGGCTGGTGGCTGTTTATTGTGGTTTATTCAGATGGGAGATAGAATAAACAAGATACGCATAGAGGGTGTTTTAGACTTTTCAGAAGATTATGGAGTGTACGGTCAAGCTTTTGCATGTAGCTCTTGGAGTTGATGTGGTTGAGAGAGCATCCGTTGCCCTTTCCTACAAACCTGGCTAATTATCTTTGTTCAGAGCACAGCCACTACAGCGCTGGTGTTGCTGTGGCAGTATTCATGACTTCATTATATTCATTATGAAGTTGGGTATTGCAAAAATGATGGGGAAGTAACTTGTGGTGGAAGAGAGACTGCTCAAGTTTTTAAGTAGTTAATTAAAAGTAAGCAATTATCTTAAATTATTACTATAAACAGTAATGTAATGAAAGAAGACAGATTGTGAAATGGGAATAATGATGTCAGTTTTTGCATTGCTTAAATCATGAGTGGTGGTGGTGCGAGTTTGCAAAAGGACTGGCCTAGCACAAGTTTGAAGAATTAAAAAAAAGGAAAGGGGGGAATATTTACACAGTTGGTTTCAGCTTCATTGGAAATATAATAGGCTTAAATTATGCTGTCTGAAGAGTCTTCCTTTTTTTTTTCTAATAAAGTGACATTTGGTTTTACTGTAACTGTAAAACTGTAGAAATATCTTTAAAGGTGCTGCTTGACAATGTGTTATCAAATAATTAGTCAGTTGTAACTAATATGGGATCAGGAGAGTACCTGGGGCTAAGTATGCCAAGTATTGTTTATCTGAACAAATTCCAAGGCTCATAATAAATCTGTAATTCGTGTTCATTTTAGATGGCTGGCTTCCCCAGAATTAAATCTGGGAGAAGGCCAGACCATGTTAACGCTTTCAGCACAGGATACTTGTTTAAAAACTTTATCTCATTCAACCCAGCATTGTTCTTACATGTTACTTGGAAAAAACAGTCCTGTTTTTTGCCTGTGAAAGCCTCTGTATGAAATAGTTTTCTAGCATAGTGTTGGATAGAAAAGGTACAGGCTTTTCCTGTAAATCTGGACTCCATGGAACAGCATTCCCAGTGGATATTAAGATCTTGAAGGCATGGCTTTCTGACAAAAGAACTTGTGTTTCCTTCAAAATTGAAATTAAGTTGTGGAAAGTGATTGGCCATCGCATACAGGATAAACCCCTCTGTTAATAACCCAGCTATGCAGGAATGGAAATCCCTGGAGGGTAATCTGGTATGAGAAGTAAATGGACCTGCATTTTGTTTGGGTTTTACCCCCTGTGGGTAGTGTACGCTGGATTAATGCTCCTAAACATGGGAGCTTTTAGCTAGGGAATATGAGAAAGGTCTACAAGTTTATAAGAAGCATAATAACAGCTTGAACCAGGAATGTTTCATCTGATTTGGATGCAGTGCTGTAGAAGTGCTCTGTAGTGTGCCAGCTTGCTGTTGCCAGTTTTGTTCGTGTAATTCATTGCAGTTGTTGGTAGTTAGGTGGTAAATGCCCCCTAGAGCTGCCCAGAAAACTGCTGAGTCTCAAATTGGGGAATCTGTCAGTAAAATTGTTTGAATACCCTGTTAGTTTGCAGCTCTGAATATTTGGTCTGTTACATTAACCTCGCAGCTGCCGGCTCCTGTGTTTTGTGTTTCTTAGATTCAGTAGTACTAGTTAAGCTGAAAAATAATTACCACTTATCTGTAAGGTGAGAAGTGGGCCGTGAAATGTCATCAGTCTTCGGGGCAGTTAGGCAGCTTCTTGACTATATGCCACCAGCCTTGTCAGAATTGGAAGGGTTTGCATGTGTTGCAGTTGGCAACAGGTCTGAAAATCTTATGTAAAGATAGTATAAACCTATGTGCTGTTATCTTCTGAAGTGAACGGCACAGGCACTGCGTCACTGCAAAGTTGCTGCTGTCATCCATCCCCATCTGCGTGTTATGTCCCCCTGTTCTTATGCTGAGTGCCTTTGCACAGTATAGTGCTTGCCACTCAGTATTTCTTAGATGTCTCTGAAAACATCTGTGTTGGTGTGTTCTCCTTCATGGAGGTGCTGCGAGTGTACCAGATGAAGTTGGTCTTCAAGCTAGGAGATCCAGAAGTTAATAAATAAAAGATGTGTTCCAAGCTACTGCAAGAGAGCATTGTCTGCAAGAATTAAGAGAGGAGGCTGGAATAGCTAGGTCTGTGCTATACTTTGAGTTGTTCGGATTCCGTAATCTTCTGAATGGAAATGTTTGCATCTGATTTTTCAAATGAACTTTCACCAAGGGGAGGCCAAATATCTCTTTGGTGATGTTGTAATTGTATTTCCCTACCTTTCCTGAGTTTCTGTGCAAGCTTCTGTTGGCTAAGCCAGAATTGAGAGTTGTGATGTGAGAAAAGGAATTACAGAAAGAAAATGCAGAAAAATAGTAGGCCATCTTTGAGGGAGAAGAGAATGAAAGGAAAGAGGGAGCCAAAGGCAAGCTGGCAGCTCTTAATCCAGAGCTGACTTCCTCTTCTTCCTCCTTGCCTCTGCCCTCCCTGGCAAAGAAACAAAAACCTTAGCACAAAAGCTGAGGTGTCTGAACTCTCCCAATAATTATTGTGAAACCTTATGTGGCATGACTAAGCCTTACTCACAGAATTGTCACATCAAGTCTAACTGTATTGCTGTACTTAAAGTTTATTATTAAAAAGAATGAAGGCTCTAGTCTCAGACCTAACCTCTGAAAGAGGCATAATAAAAACTTAGATGTCTTGCTCAACTTGCAAGAGTATTGTTTGTTGTAGCTGTCATGTGAGCTCCTTTGCGTATTTCTCTGTTCTGTAAGAGAGCGCTGAAGGCAGTGGGGAGAGGAAAGGAAAACCATAAAAACCCTTGTAAATGCTAAAGCAAATAAAGGACAGTTTGAAGGGCACTAGGATTCTATATGGAAATTCTAGATAATGAGCCCTTCCATAGCAGGCTGGAAGTATTTCAAAACCTTTAAGAATGCAGACTTCAGATGAGAAGTAATCGGAAGCTGTAAACAAAACCTGCTGAAATGCACCTACTGCTTATCCTTTCTTGTACTGCATAATGGAAATCATCGCGCACACTAATTTGGGTGTTCTCTTCAGTTGCAGTATTTATCTGAACATATTCCCAGATAACTGGGAAAGGGCAGAATATTGAGTATGAAGATAATTTGGCAAGCTACATCCTCTTCAATGCCTATCTATCCTTTGTGTAAGTTTTGTGTGCCAACGAAGTGTCATCTGAAAGTCTTTGATCATACTGGCTTAGCTCTTCATGTGGGTAGGACCTGAATTTACAGGTGGAGTAAAACAAAGAGCTTGCCTTTCTGAGAGTATTCTGCTGGTTTTGGGGAAAGGAGATGCTGACCTAAATGCTCCCAGCTGTGCAAAGAGTGATAGTTTGAATTTATTCAAGAGATTGTAACAGTTCCTGTGAAATGGAAAACTGCTCTTATAGATTACATGATCTGGTTTAAGGAAAGTACCCCCCTTCTCCAACTAGAACAGTGTAAGGAAGGGGTTTGTTCAGAATGTCTCTCATTCACAATTTGCCTTTTTCATCCAGCTGAGAGTGAACAGCACCGTAGCAGCGTAAAGGCACAGTGCCTCTCACCCCAGTGCACTGTGAATGTTGGTGGTATTTGTAATGTTTAGAATATGTTTTTTCTTCGTCGCTATCTGTCATGCTCTTCGCATACTGGGGAGGAGCTAGGATGGGGGCTGTTGCATGCTGAGAAGAGCTTCAAATAGGATTGAGAAAGTAATGTTGGTTCCCCCGCCCCAAGAATAGAATCAAAGCTGGGAAGTGGCTCTCTAGGCAGGACTGACTGCAGCTTCTCTTGGGAGAGGGGAGTCAGTGCCCAAGAAACATCTCTTGGACAGTGCATTAGTCACAGGAACTCATTCTGTTCTTTATCAAGTGGCTTTCTTCCAGTTAAATTTTACATTTGAATTGTGAGATTAGGTAATCAATGTGCTGTATTCCAAATAAAATTTCTCATTTTTTGTCTGACTTCATAGCTACCTGTCCTGTCTATTTAAAAGGAATTTTGGGGTTGCAGGTTGAAACATACATTAAGTGTATGTTTGCTTTTTCTGGTTTTCAGGAACTCTGCTTTTGAGGGTATATAAAGTCAGAGGTGATTCATTTGAAAGAAACCAGTGCTAACTTAAAAGGTTTTCCTACTTGCTGCTTTTATCTTAATCAGTAAATGCCTCTCTATCTTAGGAAGATGTGTAAACAGTAGTAAGAAGCCAGTGGTTGAGAGTTGCTGAGATCTTTCTTCTTCAGAAAGACCAGCGGTGTTGCTTTTTTTTTCCTCACAGCTTTATGAGGATGCCTTTTGAGTCAGTTGGATTTTTGATAATTCTAGGACTGTATTTTTAGCTGTAAACTTAGTTTTGTTGGCAACAATGTGAGATTTATGCCCTTCAAATTGTGCCAGCATCTTAGTTTAAAATGCAAACAGGTGGGAGATGCCTTTTAAACTTGAATGTGGTATTTCTTCAGCATGCATTTTGCTGGCCTGAACTTCTGATTACATTGACTATCTCTGTTAAAAAAGAAATCAAACATACTTTAAGTAGTTACTGATAATAATACTTGAAACAAAAGCAAGCATTAAAGAAATACTGTATTGGCTTTTTCCTGTCTTCTCCATGATTGAATTAAAATAGAGAATTTTTACCATGTTTGTATTTGTTCTTGTTTTTACTCCCTTCTGTGTGAATGAAGAGTGCTTGAAGTCACCTAGTGTTAAATAGTAGAAACAGGTTTCTTAGTGGTGTAGTGTCAGAATAAGCAGTGGTCTTCTCTGCAGCAGAAGGTCTACGCAGGACAGGGTGTTGTAAACTGTGGTGAGCAGCCGTTTGGTGAGCCTTATAATTGGGTTAGTGTGCTCTGTGTGAGGAGTGTGATGGGAGGGAAGGACAGGAATCAAATAGTGAGTTGAAATAGCTTGAATCTTCCTAAAATCCTGATTAGGCTGCTGGCAACTGAATACTATTTTTTTAATCTTGTGAGGTAGGTAGATCGAGGGATCCAAATAATATTTTCTAGCCTCACTTTGCTAGGAGTAAATGGCTTGGGATGTTTATTGTTGGCAGTAATTTCTTCTCTTACACAAAGTATCATTTTTCAAATGGAATTAGGTGCTTGGTATGAAAATACGTTTTTCTTGCTTTACCTTTTAACTTCCAGATCAGGACCTTTTAATTTACTCAGTTCCAGTTTTTCTGTATAGAAAAATAATCAGTTTTATAGAAATAGCTTCAAACCTTTTGGAACGCTTGTTAGAGCAATATAAAAGTCTCAAAGATATTTATATTTGATAAAAAACTATAGACAGTGTTACAAGACTTAGTAAATGGTTTTCCTCTCTATCAGAACAGCAGATCTTTTCCATATTCTAATGTTCCATTATTTGTACGTTAGTCCATATTTCCTGGATCTGCTTACAGTGTAGAGGTTAGTATGTAGCTGACCAGAACGTAATACATAAAATCTGTCTTTACCATCCTAGCCCTTCAAGCAATGTAATTATGTTGCTTCCAAGCGATAAGCCAAGGCAATTTACAGATTACTGGAATGCTTGAAAACACTGACCTTTCAGGTCACTCCGAGCACTCCTATTATGCAGCGATTGCTGTGGCACTGTTATAATGTGCTGGCCTGTCACATGCTGACTAACTTGCAGAAAGCTTTGATGCAGCTGTTTTAAAAATGCTTTTGCTGACTGACAGGCACTTAGACTACTGACTGTGAACAAAGCTGGCTTTCCTTCCATGCTTTTAGCCCCTGTTTTCTACAAAAACACTTCTCCCCTGCTGACTACACGCACAGTTCTTATCTGGGCCCAGTTGTTGACTTGTTTCGATTTAAATTGTATTCGTGTTAATTTTCACTTCAAAAATAGTTGTGTGAGTGAGAGAGATTTGGTTTGTGTGCTTTATTCAGAGCTGCTGCAAACAAGCAGCCTTGAACAGTTCATGTGGTGGCTTTAAAGGGTGGGTGGATTAGGGGAGAGAAAGAGTTTGTGAGACAGGGCAGAGCTGGGGAGGAAGGGGATTAAAAAACAATGGCCCTTTATTGATGATGACCAATACGCTGGAAAGCAGTTTCCTGAGATGTAGCACATATAGTATAGAAGTTGGAGTTCTATTGCCTTTTCTTGAATTGGTACAAAGAGCAGGAAGGAACCGATAAGTAAATGTTTCTTTTGAGCATGGGATGTTTATGGATATCGTAGATGATAACAACAATACCAGTACATGCTTAAGTGTTAGAAGCAGGACTAGAACACGAATAAAAATTAAACTGACTTGTTTTTTTTTTGTTTAATCTGTTTACCTTTATTAATGGTTGTTAGATCAAGTAGTGCCTGACCTGCAAAGATCATAGTAACAGGAAAACAGTCCAGAAGTGTAGCATCTTTAATTCTACTAACCTGAATTGAATGTTACAAGGATACACCTTTTTTTTTTTTCCACTTTCTCAAGACTCTTATGGAAAATCTGTATCCTAACAGAAAATAAAGTGCAGAATGTTCATGAGAAGTGGATGTCTAATCTAAGCAAGCCTGTAGAATGAGAAGTGTAACAGCCTGTTACTTATGGAGGGCAAACTTACCAATTCACAATTTAACCTTTGACTCCAGGACATGTATTTATATTCAGTATAGCGTCTTGTATCTTGATTCTAAGCTTGCTTGACTTCAGTGTGTTTCGGTCAAAAACTAAGCATCTCCATTCTGCTCTACTGAGAGGTGGAAAATAAAGTAGTAATGTTTGACTGATATTGTGAATGTGTACCATGTATGCAGTCTTGGAATTCTAAGAATTGGCTTCTGTTGTGCAGCACAGCATCACTGTCACCTTGTTTGGGGGGAGCGTGTCTGCAGGTGTTCACCTGTCTACTGTATCTCCAGTAACTGCAGTATATGTGCAGTGTGTGCCTAGAATCTCGAAGCAGTAGTGCCTATTCAGGGATAAGCAGCTGGTGCCTTTAAAATTGTTTGCTATTTGGCTAAATCGTATACAGTGACAGTGCACTAAAATATAAACTTTTGAAGTTGTAGAAGAATGTAAAATCTCTTTCCTGCTGCAGCAATGAGAACAATTGAGTAATGAATTTACAGCAGGAAACTAACTGAGCAGTGTGATTCTGCAGTAACTTTTCTCCTGCTCTTCTGAGTTAAAAAGTCTGTGCAGAAGACTATGCAAAACAGCTTATTGTTCATATATATTCAAATTATCTTTTTGTAGTTGCACTTCAACTTTCTCAGAGGAAAGAAATTTTCTGTGGCTTGCTTCAACATTTGTGAATCTGGATCAACGTAAATGGTGCAGTGAGGCAAAGAAAGATGCATTACTACACCTGCTGATAACAATACAGTAGCTTTTAGAGGATTAAATTTCAAAAGCAATGCCTTCTGAAAGTGAACCACCAAAAATTAATGAGAAGATGCAACTAAATCAATACCTTGATAAAAGTAGCACAAATTTAGATACTGTCACTGTTCTTAATTTCGTCTTATAAATAATTAGAACTTGCATGACAATGAAGACAGGAGTAATCAGTCAGTCACGTGTCAAAAGCACTTTTTTTACAGTAAGTTTTCTTTTGCTGTTTGATTCTGGTTTTACTCTTTGGAAAAAAAGAATGTAGTACAACTATCTTTGGAAGTACTGTTGTTTCATTTCTCATCTCTTCCTTCTGACCAACTTTTTTTTTTTTTTTTTTTTTTTACCCTTGTCTATTTAGTCTTGGGGACTTTTTTCCAATGAATACTCTGGATTAAATGGTTTCTCTGCAAACCGTGGGCTTTGGTTAGTATTTTCCATTGAACTGACTCATCAACAGATTTCTCTGGTGTACTGAAGCTAAACTCTTTGCAGGTTTCTTACTTGTTTAGGAAAGGTTTTCCTTTAAGAATAAGGCTAGCAGATTTTGCAGGTTTGTAGGTGGTTCAGTTGCTTCCTTCTCCCCCTGCCATCCCCAGCATCTGGTTCTTGTTGACATGTAACTTTATAGCGTTTCAGGGCAACAGTTGAATGAGCTGTAGCTGTAACCTAGGATAAACAGGTCATTGGCCAAAATTATACAGGCATTTCAGCTGTTAACCAAGAGCTTATCTGGTTTCTTCTCCAGCTGGTTGGATAAACAGTTAGAATGTCATTCATGCTTTTTCATTTAAAAAAATGTGCTGAGTAAATGAATAAGACAACTGCCTGTTAAGCACAGATGGGAAATACTTGCTAAGAGATGGGTTTGATGGGTAGCATGTCTGAGTGTTTAGGTATGGCCTTTTATTTTTAGTCTTCATGTTCAGAGTTCCTCTTCTGAAATACTCTTATGTGCTTGTCATCTTTACCATAGCTTGGCTAGCAATCAAGGATTATTCTCTATGAAATTATAATTACCTGGGGAAAAAGAGCATCTTCTCATAAGTTTGTCTCCTAAGTATGTAGCTATCTCTTCTTGTTTTACTACTGCATTGTTGATTTTTATTTCAAAGTGGAGCTGGAACCATGACATCTGCTATTACTGAACGGGCATGTGTTTATGTAGAGATTAGTTTAGCGTTCTTCACTTCATGGTCTTATCTGTGCGAAGTCAGAACAATGTTTTTGGTCATAATTCATACTTTTTGTTTGCGTGTTTATAAAAGATATCAAACTGACTGCTATAGAATTAATTCTGGATTTGTGTCTCTCGAAGTACTGAAGTTGATAGCTGTTTTAGGCTGAAAAGGTTGGCAGCTCTTTGGGCCTGTGCAGGTAGGGAAGCTACTGGTAGATCAGTTGTCCTGGCAGTTTTGTGAAAAATACCATGAGATTCTCTTGCTCTTCAGCCTGCCAACACAAAGCTTTCACTGTTTCTTACAGCGCTGCTATGTCCAGGTTTTCCTTGTCAGACATTCTTGATGGGTGTTAAATGGCTGCCTGTTCTACTGGGTTTTATTTGTAGCTTTCTTTAATACTTTGGTAATTTTTTTTTTTCTGATGAGTGCTTGTAGGATGCGCATCTTCTTCCTTTGAATTTTGAAAACAAGTCTGCAAAGGTAACTGAAGCGCATTTAACTGTGAACATTACTTTTGATAGCATTGGATTCTTTTTCTTTGACTCATGCTAAATGTTCTTATGACTTGTGCTGGACTAGACTAATCTTTTGGGAGGGAGCCCCTTAAACGTGTTATGGAAGAAACTGAAAATGAGGCCACTAAAAAGCAAAAATGCATTGTAATTCAGTCAGCTGTACTGTTCTATCAGACTTGTTTAGGCTGACTTCCAAGTGCAAACTTCAGATACTACAGTCGTGTGTGTTTTGATGCTTATCACTTCCTTACATGTGAAGCTGATGTTTCGTCTTGGAAAAAGTGTGTACCCAGGTCTTGTAGCAGTAGGAAAAAAAACATCTTGAAAATGTGGTTGTATTGCATCCTAAAAATAAAAAAAGCTGAAGTATATCTAAGATATTGCTTTTGAAAATTATTTCAGAGAAATATTAATGTTTGTGTTCAATTATACTGATGCAATTGTGTGCTGTGTAGGTATGTGGGACTGTAGATTATTTGAGATAGCAACATTAAGCTGTTCTCTACCTAATGCTTTGCAGCAGCCTTCCTTCCATTTCGGAGGGAGAAGTTAAACCCTGCAGAAACCTTGCATTTGTGTTGCGGTGCTGCGTGTCTCAGTGTTTAGGTATAGGCATCAATAATATGCTCTGTTGATATGATAATGCATGTTGTGTCTTTGGTCTTTTGAGGGTCAGTATGGTTTGGAAGTACTGACTCCAGAGTTAGGATGCACCTTCAAGGAAAAATGGCACTGCTATGGTGCAAGCTGATAGTTGGTATGTGTTCATGGAATCTGTATGTGTGCAATTTGTGATGTGTTCATCAGGATTGGGTGGGTACAAAATGTCCTTAGTTTGCTGTGTAGTTGCAAGATGTGAAGCAGAGGTGGCAAGGGAAAAGAGCTTTTAACTATGTTTTTTCTGTATTGCCTCATAACAAGTTAAAGTTTTGAAAGGGAAAAAAAAAAGGCACAAAAATGACCTCTGGGTCCTTGACTTAAAGAAAACAGTAACACCTGATATTTGGGCTGCTGGTGGTGGGGAGCATCCAAGGGCAAGAGTGTGGTACAAAAAACCAAAAATGGAATGAAGTTCTGCTCTTGAAAGAACTTAAGTTTAGCACTGAAATTAAATGAGGTTGTTTTGATGTGTACCTTCCCCATCAAGAGTCAAGAGGCTGGCTTGAGTAGGGCAAGGGTGTGGAAGTGCTTTTGCTGTTGATGACTTATTTTTTTTTTGTGTGGAACAAGGAACGTATTGACGCTAATATGCAGCAATGTGAACAAATATGTGGAGTGGGGGAAGCCAGCTATGTGGGATTTCTGTTATCTTCCTTGCTTCTTTTTGACCTTTGTTGCTCTTCAGGTGAATTTGGTGTCTTGTCAGTTAAGCCTTAACATTGCTGTAGAATGTGAAGCATAGACAAGGTAACAGATGGGGAAAGACATTAACTTATATACTAGTTATTTCCCCTGGTCTGTAACCTTTTGCTATTTTCTTAGGATATATTGTAATCAGAATCAGCTCAGTAATGCTCCTTTCTGTACCCCAAGGAGCAAGGGGTGAGGTAAAGGTTGTGTAAACTTGAGTGAATTTTTGGTTTGTGGACTGGAGTGTCAAGTTATAGTTTTGACTCTTCCAGGTTTTAAGTTAAGGTACAATTGGAACAACTTTCAAAAGAGAGAAGCTTGTCCTTGTTTAAGGGCTGTGGGTTTGCAAAGTATCCATTTTAAAATATGATTCCAGGTAGTTGTAAGATGCGGTTCTGGTATAAGCACAACACATTTTTAAATAGCTCTGATCATTTCTGCCCTCCTAGTTTTCTTGCCTGTTTGGGAGTGTGCATTCCGGAGTGGTGATGAATGGACACGATGCATTTTTGGTCAAGAATATAATCCTGCATCCTTGATATACTTGAAATTGTGGGAAGAGAAGTTTAGCGTCATGTGGTTAAAACTGCTGGTGAGGCAGTTTGTACTACTTAAATGAGTTTCTTTTTAATTTGTGATGTAAATGCAAAAGTAGCTGTGTGGCCATTTTTAAGGTTCACCTTTGGCTTTCTGGATGTGCCTTTTTTTTTAGTTCGATAGAATTGTGCTTTTACTTATACTCTCTTAACACCTTAAATGCTCAGTTGGGGAAATAGAAGGTAACATTTACACTGCAGAGAAAAGGCCTCAAAGCTATTTGATCTGAAAGATTGTTATTTTTGGTGATTCTGTGCTTATAAAACTTAGTATGCAAATTTTAAGAAGTTCTCTTTAAAATTGAGTGTTAGTTCAGCCACAATGGTAGGAGTAGTTGGAAGTCTACCAAGTGGCTCTTCCTGAGAAGAGAAGAGGGCATTTTATTGGTTTTGAAGCGCGCTGTTCACTTTGTGGGCGTAGAGGCAACACGCTGCTAGGGAGCTCTGATCTGGTAACAGCTCATGTTCTTGAGCATGGTAGCTGGTTCCCTTGTCCCTTCCCCTGCTTTGATGTGCAGACAGGAAAGAAAAAAAAATCCTAACTGTAGGTCTGTCGGGTAGGTTGGGAAAAAGCTTGATGGATATGTAAATCTAAATACCTACAGAGCTTTAATTTGAAGCCTCTGCAAAGCCTCTTGTCCAGTAATTACTCTGTCATTTTGTTCTGGTGACTGTAGCCAAAGCCTCTCCTACCCTGGCTTCAGAAGGGGAAGGAGGGAGACTGGGTGTTGTCTCCTGACTCAGTGAGACATGGCTAGCATAGTTCTTCAGGCTGGGATTCGTGGGAATTCAGAGTTAGTTGGAGCTGGGGTAGGGATGCAGTCTGCAAAAGAGAAGATACAAACCCCACGAAACACTGTTTCTTGTAAGACTTGCTTTTCTTAGCTTAAGCTTAATATGTGGTGATATGCATCCAACTTTTCTTAAGAGATCAGCAAATTGGAGAAGGCTGCAAACCACTGGTATAGTGAAAGGCAACTGGGATTGCTGCCAGTAGGAAGTCCAAGAGGAGGGTTGTAATCAGGGCAGCTGGTGGTGCAGAGCGGAATCTCAGGCCTGCTTTTATTGCCTCTTGGCCAGGCTTGGCTCACCAGGGGAGTGGGTTTCATTGCTGCTTTTTAAAAATGACGTTTCTGGCTTGCTTTGGGTGGCTGGAGCATCCCTCTTGCTGCCGAGTGCCCTTTTAAGGGAAGGGAAACTGTGGAAATGCCTTGCTGATTCTTCTTTGCGTGCTGCTTCTCCTGGAGCTGCTGCTGTTTTCTCTTGTGCTTGTTAGTGGGCATGGCTCCTGAAGAGAAGGAAGACTATCATCTGGAAAAAGGGATAGGATAATAAATTTGAAAATTGCTCTATTTTGTGATGAAGAAATACAGAACTAGACATTACTAACAGGATAGGCATAGTCTCTTCTCAGGAAAAATGAGGTGTGTTCCACTTGCTTGCTAAGAAAGTTCAGGAATGTTTTCCTTGAATAAGCCTTCTGGGGCCTTTGACATTAATCACTGCTGCAGTGTTTGTTACCTTGTCTTCCTGTCCAAATCTCCTGCCCACCTCTGACCAGCAGGCTATTGCAATGCTGCTCCAATGTTCATTCCTTCTCTCCCAATGACTTCTTGTACTTTCCTTTTCTTCTCTCTCAGCTTACAAGCACTGTGCTTTAAAAAAACAACACAAAACCTTCTTGTGTTTTCCGATACACACTTTTTTAACCAAACTGCTTGTTACTCAGTTGCTAACAACTTTCCAACTAAAAAAATAATTCTTTTTCAAATAGTTGTAATATTTAACATTATTCACAATCTCCTCCGCTTTAAGTTCCTGTATTTCTGTGTTCTTGGCTTCTAACTTACTTCCTTTGAATGGGTAAAGTTAGTGTGAGCTTAGAGTTGTAATGTGTTCTGCAGATGCTTTAACAGCCGTGTGACTGCTGAAATTGAATCTTCTTAACTGACAGCTACCCAAATTGGGGGTGGGGAGAAATACCATCTGTGTGTGTGATTGTTCAGGGGAGGGAAGGACACTTAACCCCAAAGTTCTTGCTAAGACTGGTTGCTTGAGATGCAGAGGAAGAAATAACTAAATAAGGAATAACTTAAAAAGTGGTACTACAGTGTCACATACTTTTTGATACTGGTATTTGGAGGGGGGTGGGGGGTGGACCCCCGAGAAAAAATCCTGTGGAATTGTGCAGCTACAAAAGTAGTTGTTAGATGCTTCTACCAGGCAAAAGGCAAGTGTGTGTTTGTACTACCTGCATTTTCACATGTTCATTTCAGAAGAATTTGGTGAATTAACCATAAAATGTATAGTTTTGTTGTGGCTGTGGGGGATTTAAGAAAGGAACTAACCAACCAAAACCCCAAATATTTTAAAGAGAAATTAACCTGTGTGTGCTGTTTCATTGTCAGGCTGGAAGGTGGCACGGCTATAATTCTGCACCTGTAACTTGAACTGTGTGAACTGCACATTTTTGTCTTAAGACCAGCTTTAATAACAGTATCTTTCTTAATACAGGCTTTTTATGAGGTGGCCTGTTGAATTTAGGCAAGTGTTTGGAGGAGTGAAATGTTTGAGAGCTTGGGAGCCCTACAATGAGGAGAGAAAAAAAACAAACAAATGCATGCTGAACCTGTGATGCATGCTGCTTTACTTTTAGGTGTTTAGTACATCTGCTTGAGAGAATAAGTTCAGTGTTTCTGTGTCCAGAATAGATGGTCAGTGTCACTTCCATGGATGTGCTTTCAGACAGGAGCAGTGAAGAATAAGACCTTTTTTTTTTTCCCTCATACAGATCTCGCAAGAGAATGTTTTACAGTGTGTTCTCCTCCGCTTTGCATTGCTATGTAAGAGATGATCAGATAGTGTCAGGTGTATGTTGTTTGTCTCTGCAGGAGTCCCCAAGCTGCTCTTGAGTCTTTTCTCAAACATACATTCAGAGGAAGTCTTTCCTCCTTGCAAAGTGATGATCATGTTAAAAAAAAAAAAAGAGGCTGTAAGCTGCTTGCAGTCTATTCCCGATTGCACAGTTCTTCGGGCAAGCAGCCAGTTTGAGCAGCGTGCCATTGGCCGTGGTTGTTCCACCTGGGAGTGCCCTCCTCCTCGCCTGGCTACGCTTGCTGTAGTAGGTGGCTTCCAGTATTTGAAATAGCTCAGGTATCTCTAAGGTGCTCTGTAGAGTACATGTGGTGTATAAATACTGTGGAATACAAAGCTGTTGTTTCAATTGATAATCAGTCAGATAATAGGATTCTGTCCTCATTGTGCTAATTGGAGGGGAACAGCTGTTAAAAAATCAATTTTTTTTTACCCTGTAGTCAGCTGGAGGCTTTTATGATAAGACAATTTATGGGAATTTTTTGGAATTTAAGGTGATTGTATTTTAACAAGGCAAGGACAAAAGTGAGTGCCTGTGGGAAGTCTTCTTGATCAGCGTTGGAAACAACACACTGCTCCAGCTGAGTGCTGAAAGATGGTGTGTGTAGTGAAATGACCTCTTAATTCCCTGCTCCAGGCTGCCTGAGGAAGATTCAGTTTTCTTTCCTGAGCTTCCTCAGGAAGCTGTTTATTTTGGATATTGACTTTGATTTTTTTTTTTAAGTAAATGATAAATATCTCTTGCCCCTAGCCAACCAACCAGCCTGCAGAAATTCTTGAAACAGTTGCAAATGCTGATTGTTACCATAAGCACTTTTAATTCCAGTTCCCACAAGTGCAGTCAAAATGTATTGATTCTGCATTTACCCTTTAAAACTTTAAAGTTCAGTAGCATCCTACTGCTGAAGTGGACTTCCCCAAGAATAATTAAGAATTAATTTTAGAAGCCAAATAGAAATACAGCAAGATAGATAAGGTGTGTCCTTCTGAAGAAGTGACTCTAAATATAAACTGGCTTCGCTCTTTTGATACAGCCCCTTACCAGAGATCTACTTTCTTTTCTTTTTTTTTTTTATGTCTTGAATAAGAAAACTGTTCCTCAAGGTTATGATTTTATTGGGACAATTAGGAATGTTTTTAGGTGTCGACATTTTATTGGCAGTAAAGTGTATACAGAAGCTACATCATCGGGCTGCAAGTTTTGTGCAGAGATCATGTTCTTTATATGGCTGAGTTGGTGATCAGGTCATTCAGTTTCTTGCAGTTTGCTTGCTGTGGTTGGAAGGGTTAGAGCAGGGACTTGGATCTGTCACAGATAGCTTTTCTCTCTATTGTTTTTCTGAGAACAGAAACAATGTGCCCCCTGAGGTGGCAGAAGTGGTTGCTTCATTGTATTGTCTGCAGCGCAGCTATCAATGCTGAACCGCAAAACTGGATTTGTAAAGATACTTGAAGTACGTCATTGCTTCCCATGGTAGGGTTACTCTTGTTGGCTGGAGGAAAATCAGTCAACGTGTCTGTTCTAAGGTAGATACCTGAATGTGATATTCTCTGAAATGTAATAACCTTATTGTCCTTAGTGAGAAACGTGTAGAGATCTACAGCGTAGATGTTTAATGCTTACTGTTTATTTACAGGAAATTATTGTTGAATTTTACTAAGAAATCAGGTGACTGAAATTTCTTGGACAGTCGTCCACTTGCATTTCAAAGATACTGAATGGTCTCCAACAAGTTACTCTAGCCCTCGATTGGAGCATCTTTGTGTTCTGTTTGTATTTCTCAGTTCCTGCCCAGTCATCCTCATTTCCCCTCAGTGATGGGTAACACCCTTTGGGGTACCAAGCTGGGCGCCAGCATTCGGCAGAGCTGGCATCGTTCCTGCAGATCTACACTGTCTGCCCCCACCCCTTAATTAGAAGCAGTGTTTGTTTCTAGAGATGTGGAATTTAAGTCTTTATGGGATTTCTGAAATTCAAGTATGTGAAATATAAAGCATTTTCTGACTATGGTTTAAGAGTAGCATGACAACAGGGACCTCAGCTGATGGTAGCACAAGCTTATTCTTCTGCCTCAGTTGTCAGTGCTTAGAAGGGTGAGTACCTTCACAAGTCTTCATGAGATGCCTGTCGTCTGTGAGTGAGTGCAGACCAGCCCATCTAAGCAGTTTATGTCAAAGCCAACAACTCACCTCAGGCTGCCTTTGAACCGTTCTCAGTATTCTTGGTTGGACCGTTTGGGCATGCAGAAAGAATGAAAATAACTTATTACTTAGTTTGTTATCTAACTAATGGATATTTGATGTTTCCAAGTCTTCTGAATTTGAAATGAATGTATTAGTAAAATCTCCGGGAGGTGATAGCCGTAGATGAGCAGAGGAGATGATGTGAGTGAGACAGTGGAGAATAAGAAGCAAAGGAAGTGGAAAGACTGAGCTTCTGCACAAAGGTAAAAAGGCATTACAAATAGCAGCTCCCGGGTGCTAAGTGAGTTCACAGAAGGGCTGGTGGGTTCACGGGGTGGTGTTTTCAAGGCTTGTCTTAGGGCTTTTTGTGGGGTAGTAAGGCTTATCACAATTTTGAGAAGCACGTTGCATGGGTTTTCCTTTTTTCTTAGTCACAGCTTCGCTGTTTTTGTTGTCTTATCCTGCTCTGATTCTGGGATTGCCAGTTACCCCAAGTGCAGTGGGAGCAGTGCTGGGTAACTCGGGGTTTATCAGTCTTTGCCATATCCAGAAGCAGTTGGTGTGTTTGCACCGTGCTCTGTGTGCTGAGCTCCAGCAACGAGGCACAGGAACTCGGAGCCATTGAAATCTGGTAGCTGGTTAGCCAAGCAGCTCAAACTGTGCTGTGCGAAAGGGCTTCCCACTGCTGGGGGAGTGTTACACTTGCCTGACATTGCCTGGACAAGTGCAATAAATGGGCTAGTCAGGTTAACTTCTTTGAGAATTCCTGGTAAAAAAGGAGGCAGTGTATTTCAATTAAACTTAAATTGCAACTTCTGCAGTCCGTGACTGGATTGCTGTTGCACCTTTTTCTGAACAGAAGCTACGTAGCATTCTTCTTCCAGAAGCTTACTTACAGAGATAATTCTTCACTTGTTGATGAGGTGTTTAGCCTGAAAATCTCTTGCCAAAAATAAGACAGAATGGGAGCATCAGAAATAGGGAGGAGAATCAGTATTCATTAACAGTTTAGCAAGCAAAATGTTCTGTTCTGTTTCAAAGATGGCTTTGTGTATGTAAGTCATTGCTGTTTGTAATATATATTTGGTGAACTTCTAAAAAGCTGGAGGGAAATAATCTAATTGTGGGGCAGAGTTGAATCAATTTGTAATGCAAAGGAGCAGCACTTGGTACTGAAGGGGAGGCGGGGGGTGGCTGTTTAAAGTAAATATATCCAAGTCAAGTTGCACTAACGTTTTGAACCCTGAAAGAGAAACGAGCACAAACATAGCAAATCGTGACTATTGAAACTGGAGCACAAAATGGAGGAAGAAAACCCACAACTTTTTAGAGTCATGAAAGAACTCACTCTTCAAACCTAGTTGCAAATAAATTATGATGTTATGAGATGGGATAGTTTTCAGAGGTACTGATTGTGAGAGTAAACGCTCCTGCTTCTCTCCTCTATTAAAATACAGAACTGGAGTATGAAAGTTAGACTACTTTGTGTTATAATGGCCGAGTTACTGTAACCAAAACAAATTAAGAGTAAAGTAGATTTTTAAAAAAAAGAAACCGAACCAGCATTCCCATATTGCAGATGTTTGTGTTCCGATTTTGTTCTTTAGTTGGCGGATTGTTTGCTTATGAGAGGGGAGGAGAGTATGGAGTGAAACACTGACCTCTTCCTCTGGATGAGTAGAAAATGTCACAGCAGGACAGCAGGAGACTTCATGCTGTTCATTCTATTTCCTGCTGCCTTTCTACTTGTTTTGGAGCCTTTGGCTCTGGTACTTTTTCCTTCCTCTTGCCATCTTCCTCTTTCCAAATGTTTGCTTATTGTGGCACATTAAGCAGTGCAAGTGTCTGCTCTTTTAAGCAGAAATGCAGGTATGTAAATATTGTTATAATGTTACTGTTTAATCTGGTTCCCTTAGAGGACCTGGTTTGTTTCTGCAGTGCTACTGTTCACCAATGGAATTAGCCTGTGCTAAACTGAGCAGGCTGTTAAATGTGACCTGTATACATAATAGAGCAGCACAGGTACTGTAATCTATAGCCGGGCACTCATGAATTGGTGGTAATCCGCATGTAGTTACAGGCGAAAGGAGAATGGTCACAAAACTATGAAGTATCTAAGTTGGAATGTAAATACAGCTGATCACAGTGGAAAACTGAAAATGAGCCTTGGATCAGCTTTATTTACTGGACATTTGATGAGCAACCAAGAAAGCTGACATCACACGTGCTTCTTGTAGTCCTTCCCTTTATAACTTGTAATTTCTGAAATACAGAATACTTAGAAATGTATTTTGTGGGTTTTTTTCCCCCTGCCCCCTTTCCCTAGGAGCATGGGGAGTTCAGATGTGACAAAGACAGGAAATGTGTAACAAACGAGCCAGCCCTACTTTTCTGTAACTATTCAGTGTGAATATTGATGTTACTTTTGAGTGTAAGATTCTATTTGTAGCATTTTATAGTTGTTTAGTACAGCTATCTGTGGTGAAGTCTAATCTTCGGGTTTTTTTTCCTCCTTAGAGCACAACAATGGAAGAAACGGCTATATGGGAACAACACACAGTGACTCTTCACAGAGTAAGTTCATACAATTGGTTGTGTGTGCCTGGTGCAGGATGCTGGTAGCTTTTGAGAACAATAGGAAAAAACCAGATGTCAGGAAGTAAAAGAAAAGGAAACTGTCATATTCCTTTGTTTAAATTTAGAAGTGTGGTACAAGCTCCATTTGATAGTAGCTCTATTTGTTGGGTTTCAGAGATAAGCCTGCCTACTAGTAACCATGGCAGAAACAAAAGCTTTAGATTACTTCTGTATGTAGCTGAAAGTGGTTAGAAAGCTAAGTGTTCATTAATGCTTGTGCTGTAACTGTACTTAAATGTTTTAAAACCTCAGTTGAAGAGCTGAACTTGCTTTCTCTAGTGAGGCACACTAAAAATTCCCTCTGATTTTTGGCTTAGCTGAGGGTGGTAAAAGCTGGCTGTGAATGATGGAATTAATGACATTCAATGTGCTGAATTTCTATGTAGCAGAGCAAGTCACGCTTCACATTGCTGGCTTTCCATTTTATTGGTGTGCCTGCAAAGCTCTTGGGATTCACCGATCTCTTCTGTATGTTCTGTCAGTATTTGCCTTCACAGATAAGATTGGACAAGTTATTGGAAGAATCTGATCCAGAATAACTTTGTCTAAAAGCTTAGTAAGTCCCCCTGGAAGAGACAGAATTCTGGAGTCTGGATCAACTCTTGTCTCTCCTTAGTACCTGCTTAATGGCAAGCAGATCTGTTGTCCTGCCAAGTGCCCCAAAGAAATGATGTAACCATGGTTTCTTTCTCCATTTTAATTGTTTTGTATTAATGGTATGTGATCAAAACTAGGTAGTGAGTAAGGACCAGTAACATCTATTATGATGAGCAGCCTTAAAAATAGGAAGGAAATGCAAGTAACTTGTTCGCTCGCACACGCATATGCTACCAAAGGTACATAGAATATTCTTGACTACATTAGTTCCTGTTTTATTACTCATTTTTGTCCTGTTGGTAATTCCAGCACTGACAGTTGTACTTTGTTTTAATCCTATGCGGTTCTCTGCTGTAACTCCATTGCTCCCGTGTATGGCAGAGTAGGATTCCTTTAAATCTTCTTGGGATCCATAAGAGTGGCCAAAACTGTAAAAACTAAAAGCGGTTTTGGTAGTAATCATCAAATTCTAGGTAAGATGCATTTGTACGCAGCTTCTTTCTGAAGGAAAAGGAACCAAAGAAACTACATTAACAGATACTGAATAAGACGTTCTGTCTGTATAGCCTACTGATTGGCTTTTTTAATGTGTTGGTGTCTGAGGTATTAAACACTTAAAAAATGTTTAGGGGACAGTTACTGATTTATAAACTGGCTGTTGGCAGTTCAGAAGTGTTGTTCCATACCTTGAAAAGATACACAATTTGGTTTTTGAACATGTTTTGATCCTGTAATAGCCTTTAAAAAGGAGATGGCAAGATCTATAAACTCTTGCAAAAGAGAGGGAGCACTATCATAGGGAGTCCTTGCTGAAGAATGCAGCTTTGCTCAGATCTTTGGAAGGCTCTCTTTGCATGAGCTTCACTTTACAGAGATGTCGTTACAAATTAGGGACAGAGCATACTTAATCCCAGTAGTTGCAGTATACATACTCAGTTCAGGCACTTTGATATGGTTCAAACATCAGATTTATTTTTGATCAGTCTGCTGACTGATCAGTCAGGTAGCTCAGAGAATCTGTAACAGAGCATATAAGCAGTCCACCTGTGCTGTGATTTAACACAGTAGCTGGTGAATTCTGCCACTGCTGTCAAGACTTAATAGAAGCCTCTTTTGGGGAGGAGAGACTTGAACTTCTAACCCAGACGTTTTGCTCTTCCTTTAATATCCTCCCAATATCCTGGACTGCCGCTTAGCTGTTAAGAGATGGAGTCTCAAGTTCAGTTAAAGTTTATTAGGTAGCTACAGTTTATCTTTTATTGAGGCATCTTCTGGTTTTATATACTTCACTGTAAAGGACTTCAAGGAGAGCCATGCACTGCATATATTATGTGAGTTCCTTCATACTTGGAACTCAAGTTCTGCCTGTCTGTGCTAGATGTCTCCTTCCCCCAAAGAACAGGAACCAGGTGTGTATGTACCTTTCTGCTTCTCCCGTGCTGCTGTGCTGTGGGAGAGCAAAATAGTACAGGGTTGTTCTTTTTCTTTGTTTTCACTGTGTCATCTGACAGGTGAATTTGTGGCAGGGGTTTTTCAATGCAGTTTTAGTTGGGATGCATATTTATATCTTGTATAGTCTGTAGTGACCAACATCTTGCTATTCCTAGATGTGTCTAGGAACCAGGCTCAGTTTTCTGAGGGAAGTTCAGTTTATAGTTTGTCTCTTAAGATGATGATGGGCAGCAGAAAAATAAGTAGTTGTCTGAGGTTTGCTGAAAGGTTTTTCATATTTGAGCTCTTAAATCTATCAAACGGATTTGGGGTTTGATTTCAGATTTCTAGCTTGAAATATGTCTCAAGATTTTGATGTTATTATGAGAAAGCCTTTATCTGACTTGTTCTTTTGACTTCTGTATATGACACCACATTGTTTCAGGACTTCTTAAAAAGAAGGGTGAAACTATTAGTCTTAATATTGATTTGATTTGCAAATCTATTCTAGCAGCAAGATAAGGTTCGCAGTGAGTTTCTGCATTCTGTTTGCCTTAACCTGATGATTGTATTTCTTTTTATTGGTGGAAAACTAGAAGAAAATTTTTGTTTATGGTGTAAGGTAACATAGAGAACATCTAAATGAAGTTTAACATAAGTCTTTGTTACGCTCTTATTCCTTTCCTTCCCCACCCAAATATAGTGCAAATGAAGTTTATTTTTTAGAGTGATGGAAAACTGAAGGATGAAGCAGTGGCATCAGAAAGGGGGATACTGCAGTTTTGAAAGAGGTTTTTGTCACCTGTTTTCATAGGCTTTTATGTATTCTTTGTTGGCTATTTAAAAGATAAAATGGGAATAAAACCTTAGCTCTGGTCATAAGTACTTAAAATCCTTTAGTCTGTTCTCCTGCATGGCACAGGGTTTCACTTAATAATTCTTTAATCCCAGCCATGACTTCTGGTTGATTTGGCTGGAATGTATTTTGAAATGAATTAAAAGGAATGTAAAAACAGTAAGGTGTATGCCTCCCTAGTCCTAGTCTGCTGCACACACACCCCCACCCCCCCACCCCCCATTGTTAGACCAACTTATTTTCTTTGTATCTGGCAATAGTATTTGTTAAATGAAATCCATTTCTGAATCTCCAAGTCTTTGGTGTAATACTGTATGGTCCTGTTCAGTGCTTACAGGCTATATCTGGACCATCTTTTTATGACCTCTCTTCTGGGGGGATATAGGAAACAGGTTTTTTGAGCAGTAATTACTGTCCAAAAAGCTGAACATCATATGTCTTGCAGCCAGATGCAGGCTGCCAGTTGCTTCTGCTGTCACTGTAAGGTTATGAAACTCATTGCTAAAGCTGGGTCATGTTTGTTGAAAAGTCTGAAAAAGAAGGGGATAAGTCTGCCAGCACTGAGTGTATCCTGGGTGAAATGAAGAGGGGGAATTGACTGAAACCTGATCTTTTCCATCCTTGACTGTATTCTGTATAGTCAAAAAATTCCAAATAAATTCTCGAGCAACGCAGATCATTTAAACGGTAACATCCTTCTGACAGAGTTTTCTGGGCGATGATGGAAGAGCTAAATAGTTTGCAAATTGGTTATATTTAGAAAGTTTATTTCCGACCCTCGTTGCTTCCAGGCAGAAATGTAAGCATCATTGTTGTATCTTGAAATATCTAACAGGAATAACTTTTCAGAGGGATTGACCTTGCTGTAGTGGCAGGTCACCCCAGAGGGAAAAGATTGAAGCAAATTGCTTTCGTTAAGATGCAGATGATTTGCAAGTGCTGACAAGATTTTGATGTATTTAATGGTACAAGTGAACTTGGTATTATTCTGAAGAACCGAGCCTGCAGTCAAACTACTGTGTGCTGTGATCTTGTCAGTTCCTGAGCTGAGTGAGGTCAGGCTGGGTAAATAACATAATGTGAAACCTCAAAGCAAGTGTTGCAGGAAGTGATATGGGTTTGAATCAGTCCCTCACCCCAGTGACATGGTTATGTTGTGATTACTGAAGATTGAGGTTTCACTGATGACCACCTGAAGCCCGGGCCATAAGGATGCAATAGGGATCTCTGGTATTTTGCTCCAGGGAGAGATTGGGTAGTTAGTCTGAAACTCTTTGCCTTCCTAAAGTGATTTCTTATTTTTTTCATCTTTGTCCTGTTCTTGGATTACCTAGTATTGCATAGTTCATGAATCCTTTCTTCCAAAAAGTTGTGTTCATCTCATAAAACCTTTTTGTTTGACACAGTAATGAGAATTGTGACCATGTAACTGTTAGAAAGAAGAAATATTTATCTTGTTACATTATAGGCCCCTGGATTTGGATTTGGTATTGCAATATCTGGAGGAAGAGATAATCCTCACTTCCAGAGTGGTGAGACATCAATAGTTATTTCTGATGTGCTGAAAGGAGGCCCAGCGGAAGGACTGCTACAGTAAGTGCCAGACTGTACCTGGATTCTGAGTTGGAGGTCATTCATCTTTGCCAGTGGTAGCTTAACCTCTTAATAGTCTCATTCTCAAGATATCTCTCTGCAGCTGTTTGTACAGTAGGTTTATAATACTGGTAGTTTGTTCAGAGACACGCATTCCCCCGTATTTTCCCCTTGGCATAAAGTATTTATGTTGTGCCTTGTGATGTTTTTCATTTAGAGAAAATGACCGTGTTGCAATGGTTAATGGAGTTTCTATGGATAATGTTGAGCATGCATTTGCTGTTCAGCAGCTGAGGAAAAGTGGGAAGAATGCCAAAATTGTAAGTAAATGTCTTGAAGATGTAAGCTTACTTAAATTCCATAGTTATAGAGCAAAAGTGAAATGTCATAACATCTGCTATGAAATATATGTGTGATGCAAGGTACTTGACTAATGCTGGTGTGGTGCTTTGGGTTTATGTGATCATCATGACTCGTTTATCCTGGGGGTCTCCTAAAATTTTTTTAAAATGTGAATAGTGCTGTTTGGGTAGTGTGGCATTGGAAACTTTGGACTCCTTTCCTTTGAGGTAAAGTTCTTTTCAGTTTGCCAAAAGCTCAATTCTCAACTTTCTTTAATATTTCTTTGCTTTAAGTGCATATCCAGTTTTTTCAAAGCCTGGTGTATACTAAAGGACTTTACCCACTGGTGAGGCACTAACATAGTTCTTTTTTATGCTCAATAAACAGTTTGCCAAAATAAAGTATAATTAACTTAATTCCTATAATTTTTTAGGCTTAGTCAAAGTGGTTGGGGTTTGAACTTTGCAAAACAGAACAAGTCATCACTAGAGGATAGTTATCTGGTTTTCTGTACAAGTTTAAAACTTGTTACAAAAATATAACACACCCACAAGGTTTAACAATTTCTTAATTCAGTATAATGCAATTCTAGGGCTTGTAGAAAAGCTGTTCTGAGAGAATTTTAGTGCTTTAATACAGTTGGAAAGAATTGTTGTGTTCTGTGTTCGTAGATACAGAAATTCTTTAAAGTTTACACAAACCAATGTGTGGTGAGCTGTATGGGACTTTCAGCATCTTAAGTATATGGTGTGCGGATGTATGCAGAGAAAAGCTATTAATGAAAACTTGATGGAGTTACTTGGTCTGGTTCTGCAACACAGCAATGAAACCTCTAGACAGGGTTGAGTCTTATTCTGGAAACAGCTGTCTATGTTAATGCAAACCAACTCTGAACTTTCAGCGGGAATGCTCCCTTCCTCTGTGGCTTGCATAAACACAGCTTTGGAAGACTGGGAGGCTTCAAAGTTGAGGAGAATTACTGTCAATAACACACTGAGTATACAGTAGATTGCATGTTAGCAAAAGATGTTTTTAGCAGTGCCAGTAACTGGTTTGTGGGTTTAAGCAAAGAGAGAGCATTCAAATGTGCAGTTCTGTGAAGGCAGGATATCACGTTATGCTGCAGTGGCTGTTATTCTTATCTTTTTGCCACTTCTGCAGAAACAAAAAAGGACCTAAACAACTGTAAAAATGAACATACTTCTCCTTTCAAAAACAGGTTTCTAGTAATCTGTGTTGATGAGTCTCCTTTATTAATTAGCTAGAATTTTGTAATGAGGATGCAAATATTCACAGCACTCAAAAATACATCAATGTTTCCTTTTGAATTTGGGGATTAGCTTAGCTTCTGACATCCAGTGACATGATTGGCATTGCGTAGCCAGAGGCTGATAGCTGGTCTTTGGTTGTAGACTATCCGAAGGATGAAGAAAATTCAGATTCCAGTGGCTCGACCAGAACCTGAACCGGTTTCTGAAAATGAGGATGATAGCTATGATGAAGAGATACGTGATCCAAGAAGCAGCCGCGGTGGTCCAAGTGCCAACAGAAGGCATGAGAAAAGCTGGGTAAGAGATCGAAGTGCTAGCAGAGAGAGAAGCTTATCACCGAGATCGGATAGAAGGTCGGTTACTTCCAGTCAGCCTGCAAAACCTACCAAAGTAACACTGGTGAAATCAAGGAAAAATGAAGGTAACTTGCATGTAATTCTCTTGGCTAAGACTTTTGCTGGCTTTTAAAGGTCAGCTGCCTCAGTCAGGTCTGTCAGGGGCTGCATGGACTGTATGAACAGCGTTGTTAGCAGCTTGCCCATTTTTCATGTAGCTTGCTGAAAGCTGAAAAACTGCTATTGTGTTTCTGGCTGTCTCTTTCATATTCTGGAATAAAGGCACAAATGCATGTGCCTTAATTAAGGGTAAAGTATCATATAATGTAAACAAATCCCAGCTGTTCACCTGATATCTGGTAGTCAGTGGCTACCAACTTTCCATATGCTTTAGTTGAGTCTTTAATGCCTGTCTTGTTTAAAAGAGGGAAAATAGTAGGTAGCATCTAAATTCCAGTATTGAACAATAGCGATGATTACAGGCAGAGTTAGAAAAAGAGATGAATCTAATGGTAAATCCATAGAGTAATTCCACTACAGCTCTTCATGTGCCAAGTTCTCTCTTCTTTGTGTTTCCCATGTAAATGCTGTGTAAAGCTATATTGTAAATCTTCAGATACCTCCTTCCTCTGTTTTCACTTGTAGCTTCATCAGTTTTCCTTTTTTCTTTTATTGCTTTTATATAAAGAGTATGGTCTACGGTTGGCAAGCCACATATTTGTGAAAGAAATATCCCAGGATAGCCTGGCAGCAAGAGATGGCAATATTCAGGAAGGAGATGTTGTACTGAAGGTATAGTACATGGTGGTGGTGTTTGTTCGAAAGGTGATCTCCTTAATAAATGCATAATGCAAAGTATTTGGGACTGTATGAGTCTTTGGCCCTGCATGCTTAGTTGCAGAGTATAATGTTGTGGAATTGTGCTATTGAGCAACACTAAAGCACACCTTCAAGCTGTTTTATATTTTTTGTAGAAATCTATATACCCAGGGATTTTTAGTTTATACTAACCAGTTTTGTGTCAAGGTACTGCTGTAAATCTGTTGGTGCAGAAAAACATACCCTTCCTTACTCTGCTGAGCTATAGCAGTTATAGCAGAGTTATAATTTAATATTTTTCAAGTCTTGTATTGATGGTAGAGGCTTTCTCTTCGAAAGATGAAAAAGGAGTCTGTGTTATAGTTTGGATGAGCCCAATAGCCTTCAGTTGTAGTGTGCTAATTTGATAAACCTCTCTAAATATCAGACAGAAACACCATCTTTACTGGAGATTGACTGTTTCTTTCAGTAAGTTTATATCTGCTGTGTTCTTACTCTGTTCCAGATAAATGGCACAGTGACGGAAAACATGTCCTTAGCAGATGCGAAAACTCTAATAGAAAGGTCAAAAGGCAAGCTGAAGATGGTCGTTCAGCGAGATGAACGAGCTACACTGCTGAATGTTCCTGATCTTTCTGACAGTATTCATTCTGCCAATGCTTCAGAAAGAGACGGTGAGTATAGATAAGCTTCGTTTCCAAAGGGTCAGAAGAATTCCCTGTGTTGTGAAGATGACAAGTAACCAAGTGAATAAGAGGGTGGGAGGAGAAGAGTTAGGAGCTACGATTGTCATGTGGGTAAATTTCTTGTTTGACTGTGTTTGAAATCCACACCTTCAAAAAGAGTAGAGAAAAAGATACGGTTCTTATTCTTACAGTTCTTTCAGGAATAGTAAGTCTAGTTGTTTTGGAATAATAAACATAGATTTAACATCTTCATAAAAATTCTCTGCAAAAGCTTATTTCCATTTGAACAGGTCATGCCACCATTTTAATTACAATCATTTCATGAAAAAACAACTTTTATTTAACAGACATTTCAGAAATTCAGTCGCTGGCATCAGATCATTCCAACCGATCACATGACAGGCCCCGCCGCAGTCGTTCACGATCTCCTGACCAGAGGTCAGAGCCTTCAGACCATTCCAGACATTCTCCACAGCAGCCCAGCAACGGCAGGTGATGGCGGCATTGTATTATTTTTAAATCAACTATTTAATGTGACGTATAAGTTCGAGGTGTGATTGGGTTTATGCGGTGTGACAGATGCGATGCAGAGCTGTGGTAGTAGTAATATGGCATTCTTTCCCTCAAGGGATGCAGCTGATACTGACCCAAGTTCTCTTAGACTTCAGGAGGAACTGAACCTTTAACATAATCTTAGAGCATGGTTGTATGAATGGCAATGAAAGTTGGATAGTGATATATGTTATTGAAACATATGCAGTTACATTTTTGTTTTAGAAAGCAATTAGCTGTAGTTCCTATTGAATGTCCAGCCTGGATAAACTTAGTGAAATCTTGCTTTATTTAGGCATAAGCTTTCTATTTTCCTCATTAGTTCTCTTTAAAAGTTATCTAATGTTTCTGAGTACATATAATTACTACGAAATAAGCTGTATTGCACAGCAGACTTAGCTCTTGGAATGCAGTGTATAATACTAGAGTTTGGTAGTAGGATATGCATGATAATCCTGAAGTAAGTAATTTATATGAATTCAGAGAGAAGTCGTCTGTTTTGTGCTTTGGAATTTTTTTTCTTCTGCCATGTTAAACTTTAGTCTTGAATAATGTACTGTACTGGTTTGCATTGCCACAGTTTTTTTGGAAATGGACAGTTATAATTATTGAAATAGAATTTCAGTGTTGGATTTCAGATTCTACTAAATATTAAGAGAAAAGTTTACCTTCTGAGTGCTCATAGATGATGGAGCAAACAGGGGAGTTGATCTGTTGCAAATTCTGAAGTTGGAGCCTGTACTGGAGGATTTTTAGATGCTATCAAAAATGCTGAAAAAACGAATTGTAGCTGGCTGTCACATAAAACTGATGTGCCTGATTAGTTATTAATGACATCGCTCAAGGGCAAAATGGCACTTATGTTTGAGGGTTTTAGTCTTTTAAGGGTTAAACTGCAAGACAGATCTTACCTACATGTAAGATCATGTTTAGGTTTATGGATTACAGATTTTTTTTGCTTCTCTTCAGTGTATGTTGTCTGGAGGGACCACAAGCCCTGAAAGTTTGAGTTTTTCTATTCCTCACTCTCCTAAGGAAGGAAGGAAAGAAGACTGTTTCTGGAGTTTTGAGTTAAAGCATAAGGAAAATCAGTGCTTACGGATGTCTTGCTGAACAGTTCTGAATGTCAATGAAATGAACTTTGTAGATTTTCCTTCTTGGACGTACTTTTAAATTAGGAGATGCCTAGAAAAATTTTATTTTGAAGGTTGTGAGGTTTCTGTCGGATTGAAAACCTTTATTTCCTGACACGCATTTCCTAATGCAGTGTGAAAAGCGCTTGTGGAGGGAGATAAAAAAAAAATCCATGAAAACTGAAACTGTGACTGACTGACCCCAGTGTTAGCACTTTCCTGTCCTATCACAGTGGTTTAGGTAGATGGTCACTTCCTCCCTATGGACTATGCTGTCAGAAGAATTAAATCCTTCCTGAGAAGGAACTTCGAACTTATCTCAACTCTGAATGCATCCGCTATATCTACTTTTATGAACAAGAACTGCTTTGGCATGGTTTGACTTCCTGTTGGCCATGTCCCTTTCAAGATCAGAAAATCTGGGCCCTCAGCCACATAAATTAAAAAAGGTTAAAAGCAACTTCTCTTTGTAGTGGTTATTTGTGCAAGTTCAAATCTGCTGCAAGATCAAATTAGTTGCAACTGCTTAGTTTTGTAAAATTCAATGAAAAGTCTGGAGGGAATAAAACCATTGAGATGAACAAGCTGAAGAGGAAAAGGTACAGGAGGTTCTCAAACGAAGCTTAAGAAGGGCCTGTAGAATGTATTAAAGATACTGTGTCTTTAGACCCTGTTCTGCCAGTTGTTTGCATGTTAATGAAGAGAGAAATTCCAGGGGAGTTCTCTTAGTCTTTTTATGCTTTGTATTGCTTTGGGATCTGGCACGGTCTGTGGTGTTCTCAGTCTTTCAGGATTCCGTACTGGTGTGTACACCAGCGTGCCGGCAGTTTTCCAGGGTGTACAATTTCCATACAATTGCTACTTGAGCACTTGTAGTTTTCTTCAGTCCAGAGGAAGTTCACAGATATCTCTTCAACTCAGTCTTTCTAAAACTCAGATTCTAGAACATGTTCTTCTTAACTTACTAATAAAATGGACTAATTACACGTGTATGGATTTCTTACATGTGGAGATTGCAAATTATCCATAGTCAGTCTGTCAGTTGGATATAGGACAAAAATCAACCATATTTTGTATGTAGTTAGGGAAATGTCTCATGGCACTTACTGTCTTCTCATCCTAAATGGTTTTGAGATATGCTAAGAACATATTGGGAAAGAGCTTGCATATTCCGATTTTCCAAAACTTTTTCCTGCGCAAACAAGCATTCTGACTGTTTGTTGCAGATGATCCTTTTTTGTTCCAAAGTAACAGGCCCAGTTGGTGGCACTGGTGCATAGCTGACTCTGCATTTTGTGCCTGAAGGTTCTTTCAAAAGGCAGACTTTAAAAAAGGAGGCGGGGGGAGGAGGAAGTGAGGTAAAGGGGGCCCTGACACAGCACAGATGTTAAACAATAGTGTCACGGTGCACACAGAGAACAACATTTCTGTCTCTTGGGAAGGGCAGCTGTCAGCTTATAGCAAGTTTCCATCACCTGGAACCAGAGACGGCGTCGAGTTGCTTCCTGTGTTATCTTGCAATGTGAAATATTTAGTGCTTTCTGGACAGCAAGCAAAATCCAGAAAAATTCTACTCTCCTGCTGTTCAGATTTTTCCTTTTTTGTTGTGTCATAGCTGTGTTCCTATCAGCTTTTTCCTATTTTGTTTGTTGTCTTACATAGACTAGAACTGAGATTTCGCAGGCATTTGGTTGGCAGGGTCGTCTTGCCCCCGTGCACGGCAGTAGCCCAGTGGGGAAGCAGATTGCTCTAGATATTTACCTGACTCTACTTGGTGCTGTGCTCTTAGCGCCTTTATTTTAGTTACTGCACTTGAGAGCTGTTTTCTTTCATATCGATGCTTTTTTTGATGTATGCAGGTATAAAAGCAGCATAAAATCAATGTTCTGGATTATGCAGAGAGGAAATGTAAAATGAGCGTTGTCCTTGTTTAGTAACTGTGGGTCTTTTGGACTTTATTTTTAAAGCAAACCAGAAATACTATTAATCTGGGATAATGCTTCTGTTAAGTGTTGGGAGGTGTTTGGAAACAGGTAGAGAGGACTCATGGGGGAATTTGCTGTGATACCTCATTAACTAGTGCTTGTTATCCAGAAATCTTTGGAGGGGGAGGGGAATTAATTGTTGCTTAAGTCTGTCTTTTGTTTACAAGACACTTGATGTGCATTTAAACAGCTAAGTATATGCCTCTGTTTTTAATGAGCCAGGAACTATTTTTAAGGGATGAGGAGTCCAGTCATATTCCAGTCTAGTGCTGGAAGAAAATACATAAACCTTTTAGCTTATGCACTTAATTTCATGTACAAATGAAAACATGCGGGAAATCTGAAAAGGGAATACATTTTTTTATCAGTAAAGTTTGGGAACAAAGCAAAAAAATAAATGCTTCCTTTAGATTTTGCTAGATGTAATGGTATTAATCCAATCTGGAAACCTTAAAAAGGGATTTATCTGAACAAAAAAAAAGCACAAATAGGGTTTTTAAAAATAAAAAAATTAGGCAGCTGTACTTATTTTTACTAATGACTTACAACGCAATGGTTGCCTACAACACAGGAGTCTCTGTGTCTTCCCAGATTGGTGTGATGATTGCAGTATTTTTGTGTTCTGGGTTGTTCTGGCTGCCTTCAGGCACAGTCTTAAAACTGGCAGAAGAAAGTACTGAAAAGTCTTAGTATGTTTTGGCTGGATAGCAAAGCTTTGTTTCTGATGTTTCAAATGTCATAATGCTTTAGAAGACTACTTCTTGCTTGTATTTAGATGTTTGCTATTTCTTCGTTTTCTTGCACTTCTTGAATGAGTAGATTTGCTGGCATCTGTTTTCCTAAGTCATACTCCAACTCTTGAAGTACTCGTTTTGATTAAAATTAACAGTCTTTACTCTGTATAATGGATTTCTTTGGATACGCTTGTACTCTATGGAAAGTGATGCTGTTTATTGTCTAGTAGCACCATCTAGCTGTTGGTAGTGAAAAACCTTTATTTTTCCTTCCCAATGCAGACCTCTCCTTTAAGAGGAAATGGACTTGAATCTACTGCAAACTTATCTTTGAAGAAGTACCTTTTTTTCCTCTCCTTGGCAATTAAGTCTGATTTTATATAAAAAGTTGTGATTTGTTTGTGTCTGTCTGCTCTCAAATACTTTTTATATCTTTATTTGACAGCTCTCAGGAATTGAATAGATACTTTGAGCAATTAGTGATGTTTTCTGAGTATGTGCGTGTTCTGGAATGAAGACTGTGTGTTTGGTATATTGAGCTACTTTTGTTTTTGTAGCTGATTATTAATGGTTAAAGACCACTGTAACTGCTATTCTTCCTTTTGCTTCTCAGTTTCCTGTACAGCTTTCAGTATGCAGCACATGTGTACGGGTTCTGTGCTTGAAAGAGAGAGTGGTCTCTTTCTGAACAGCAACATCTAGAGAAATCCTTTATTAAGATATAATTAGGGAGAAAGTACTCAGGTTTAGAAATAGTAAAATGTGTTATTCACGTGGTGTTGTTAAGAATGAAACCTTATTAAACAGTAATTGTAGTTCCTTATGCACCAATCCTGAACTTTGAGTGAAATGATTTGTTCTTTAGTAGTAGTAGTGCAAAGTTATAGAAACAATTCTATATGCAGAGTGCAATCTCTTTTTCTAATATAGTCTTCGAAGTAGAGAAGATGAGAGAACAACTAAACCAGGAGCTGTCTCTACACCTGTAAAGAATGCAGATGATATTTCTAAAACAGTGGAAGAGGTGGCTGTTGAAAGAACTGAAAAACAAACTCCACCACTCCCAGGTAAAAACATTAAAATATATTCATTATACATGTTGAGAATGGATGACCAGTAGAGCCTTTCTGCTATTGCATATTTGTGGAATGATTTCTGAAGTTTTGAGACAGTTTTTGTTACAGGCAGCCTTTGTAACTGTAACACAACTTATATCTTAGTTTTGGTCCCTTAAAAGCTAAGAGGTGGGGTTTGCCTGTTGTATAGGGGTCAAGCTTCAGTGTTTACAGCCATCACCTGTAAGTACAGCTCTGAAGAATTTTGTCCCAATTCCTTGAGTGAGGCTAAAATCCATCATATCTGTTCTGAGAGTCAAGCAGCAGACTGCTTCTTAGAGGTTACTGTAGCACACTGGATTTAGACAAGGGCGGTAGTTAAGCCTATTTCAAACTACTGTTCCCAGGACAGAACTGAAACCACTCTGAACTGCTGTTACTGTAGTTACGGAGCAAGAAGGCTTTTGAACAAATGCACTGCAACTAATAAGCCCCGAAAAATAAAATCTCATTCTTCTTTTTCTAAATGGGAAAGATAAACTAAATGGCAGTACATAAAAGCGAGCTGGAGTAAAAAAAGAAAAAGTCATAGGATGGTATGGTTAGAGGACACTGTTGTGGGCAGGCTGTCTTAATCTTATTGTTTATGGAATGAGGCACTTCAGTGATATTATAAGTGAAGAAAGAGGAGCTGTGCAGATGGTTGAGAGGAAGCTGTTATCGAAAGGCTGGATAGAATGAGAAAAAGCAAATTCAAGCTTGAAAATATTGGAAGATTTAAGGAACAAGCGGTGACTTTTCTGCATGTAGTGTTTGGCAGCTCAGTTAAAGAATTGGAAGAGTCATGACGTTGATAAAATCTGAAAGATCTTGAAAATGAGAACAGTAGGTTTTCCGATGCAGCAGCCGTTCTTAAAAAGTTTCTCATAGGAGGTCACCTTTTGCAGTGGTGTTATGAAGAGATGCAAATAAAGTAAGTTTGTATTTGCCAAGATAGAAAAAGATGTTGTATGATTAGAAAGATGAATTCTGTATTTCTATAATATATTGAAATATATTGGCATAATAGAAAGCCAGCCAGGGTAGGAGACCCTTGAGAATGATTCTTAATCCAAAGCTTCTTAATCCAGCAGCTGGGCAAAAGTAAGTTTTGAAATCTGCTGACCTGAAGGCGTGCAGCAGTAGCTTGCTTGTGGTATTTTCGTTTCAGAAATTGAGTTCTCGAGGGAAGAGAGCCAATGGAAAATGAACAGGTTATGTCAGGTAATCCAAGGCGAGAAACAGCAGGGTTGAAAGTGGTCTTGCGAGCATGAAGCCTTGTAGTTCTTGTAGTTCTGCAGTGTTCAGGGTAGTTGATGAAGTGCAGAGGAAGCTCTCAGATTTTTACTGAAGTAATATTTGAGCCAGCAATCAGCTGCTTTGAATGGCACGGTGAGTGTCTTGTGTTGCTGTGAGTTTCTAATATTTCACTTCTAGCTTTCAGTAGTTTTAAGTGGGGCAGAGAGAGGCTGCTGAAGAAGTCATTAAGCTCTTAACGAAATTTTACTTTCTTATCTTTAAATGACCAAGTAGTCATCTAAAGTCTTTCGGTATTTTAATAGAACCAAAGCCAGTGTATGCGCAAGGAGGTCAGCCAGATGTGGATTTACCAGTCAGTCCATCTGATGGTCCTTTACCCAACTCAACCCATGAAGATGGAATGCTTCGGTAATGTAACTCTAAACTGCATTGAATTGGCCTGGTTCTTCAACAAACCAAGCTTTTACTCAAGGTGATGGATAAGCTGTATAAATGGTCTGATGATGTAAAGTCCTATGTGCTGTCCAGACACCCTTATTCAGAAGTAGTAGGATGAAGGCTTCAGGTTTATTCCTGAGCCTTGTTGGCACTTGTGTAATGTACCATTTTTAAGTCTCTTCATCTTCTATGGAAATAAGCAGTGACGATGATCAATGGGTGAAGAGAATTTGTGGCGTTTATCTCACCCTGAGCACCCCCATCCATCCTGCCCTTTCTCCAGAGAAGAATATGCTGTAGCATATTCCTCTCCATTCATAATAATAGGAGAGCAATGGATGAAAGTCACTGCATAAATGTGCAAAGTCACGACATGGAAGAGTCTACTTAAACTGGGATCTCCTTTATGGACATAAGTGTGCTTGAGATGGGATTCTTTGGAGCCAAAATTGATCCTCATGCCAGCACAGATCTTTAAAAGGAGGAGTATTTTTGGAAGAGTCTTAAAATGTCTCACTTCTAAATCACTCGTATGAGCATAAGACAAACAAACCCCACTAAACAAGTAAATACAGGAGGCTTTCTGAAGTGCTGCTGATGAGGGTATTGTAATGCTACAGTTGATAAGCGGTTAATGGTATGCATAGCATAATATCCTCTAATTGAAATGATAGGCAAATTAGTTCTTTGCACGTGTTCAGTCTCAAATTTGCTGGGATATTTTATGCTGTCATGTCTCTTAAGTAGAATATTTTCTACATCTCCAGGCCAAGCATGAAACTGGTGAAATTCAGGAAAGGAGATAGTGTGGGCTTGCGGCTAGCAGGTGGCAACGATGTTGGCATATTTGTAGCTGGTGTTCTGGAAGACAGCCCTGCAGCGAAAGAAGGATTAGAGGAAGGGGACCAGATTCTCAGGGTATGTCAGAAACAGCAACAGTACAAGTGTTTTGTTGTACCAAAGTATTTTTTCTTTCTGTAGTTTTTCCTTTATGGTTCATACAGTTTTTTTCTATATGTATTTTTATGTATTAGATTACTTAATGGCAGCAAAATCTCCTATCAGTCTACTATTGCTAGGAAGACTACTGAGTTTTACATCCAGTTTCTTAGATTAATGCAGTTGATACAGTTCTGTCTTGTTGACTGTTGAATCACTAAGTTGTCAGAGGGCTCTGTATATTACTGATGTTTATAGGTGCTCCATAATATTGATCTAAAGAATATAAAATGAACAGCTGCCTATTATTCCGGAAGCTATGCTTGTATCAAGGAGTAAGGTGGGACGGACTGTGTTGAGGTACAAGAGACACCTTGAGATACAAGGACTTGGTTTGTATATATTAAACAGAATAAAAAAGATTCTTACCAATAAGTTGCTTTCGATTTCGAGTTGTATAGTATATCTCTGTTATAATGTTGTATGCTAAATCAAACTGATTCCTTCATTGATACCAGGTAAACAATGTAGACTTCACAAATATCATCAGAGAAGAAGCTGTGCTTTTTTTGCTTGATCTTCCTAAAGGCGAAGAAGTAACCATTTTGGCACAGAAGAAAAAAGACGGTAAATATTTGTATATCACAAGTTATATATTAGGCTGCTTAGAACAACATAGAAGTATAGCGAATGCTGACTAACTTCTGGGTTGCAGGAAACTGGCACCTTCTGAAGACTTAAGTTCTTTTAACTTTGGGATAGGTTACTACTACAAAAGGATTAGATACGGGTATTGTAACAGACCCCCACCTCATCCCAAGCAACCAACAAAACCATCCCAAAAAACACCCCAACAAAAACCCCACTGAAAATAATCCCTAGCATCTGATAGAAGTATTGGCATTAAATCGTGGGGGAAGCAGAGTCTGTTTTAGTTTTTTGAGTGACTACACTGAATGAAGTGTAGTCACTCAAAGAAGAGTGACTACACTGATGTGCATGTGCTTTCAATCTTCTTCCAGAGAAAGATTCATTCCTTCCAAGGGAACTGAACTAAGTTTAAAGTAGCACCACGGTTTTGACCATGAAATTTGAATTTACG
This sequence comes from Phaenicophaeus curvirostris, assembly GCF_032191515.1. Classification (NCBI taxonomy): domain Eukaryota; kingdom Metazoa; phylum Chordata; class Aves; order Cuculiformes; family Cuculidae; genus Phaenicophaeus; species Phaenicophaeus curvirostris. The sequence continues at coordinate 1,383,486 of NC_091403.1, forward strand.
TTGGTGTAGTTTGCTGTTAATAGTTATGCTGCTTAAAATAGCTAGTTCTGAGACATTAAGGCTTCTTGAAGTAATATTGTGTATTTAAAACAAGGTGAATTAAGGTGAGATGCTGCTTTGAGTAATTATTGTGAGCAGTAGGACATCACTTGAACTTAAAAATCGCAAAATAACAAGTATTATCTTCTTTCTTTTCCCAGTTTATCGTCGCATTGTTGAGTCGGATGTAGGGGATTCTTTCTACATCAGAACTCATTTTGAATATGAAAAGGAATCTCCTTATGGACTAAGTTTCAACAAAGGTGAAGTGTTCCGGGTGGTGGACACTCTGTACAATGGCAAACTGGGTTCATGGCTGGCAATTCGAATTGGCAAGAATCATAAAGAAGTTGAAAGAGGTATCATACCCAACAAAAACAGGTACGACCTTCAGATAGTTAAATTGCTGTTTTAAACCTACAGTTTTAAATTCCACATCTGCAGAATGCTGATTTATGTAACTGGTTCGGTCAGAAAAAGCGACAATGTTAAAACAAATTCAAGTTAAATATCCGATCCGTGGATTTGCTTTTGACTCTTGTGTGGTCCACAAACATTCCAACTTTCCTTTTAGTGCAAGAGACAAAGCTATGTAAACCTTCTGGAAATATTGTATCAGCCTTAGTAGTTCGGCCTTGTACCTTCTAACATATAAATAATGAAAGCTTGATTGAGGTCTTTGGAAGTAGAAGCTTGCTACTCAACCAATACTTCTAGAAGCTGCCTTTCTTGATAACTAGTTGGGATTTGTTGTCATCTTAGAGCTGAGCAACTAGCTAGCGTACAGTACACGCTTCCAAAGACAGCAGGAGGAGATCGAGCGGATTTTTGGAGATTCCGAGGCTTGCGTAGCTCAAAAAGAAATCTTCGAAAAAGCAGAGAAGATCTTTCTGCCCAACCAGTACAGACCAAGTTTCCTGCCTATGAAAGAGTTGTTCTTCGGGAAGGTATGTCTTTATTCTTACAGTTGCAAGTTAATAAGTTTCTTCAGTTTCCTTTGTATTAGCCTGTGTATTTAAAAGAATCCTGTGTTTGTTTTAAGCTACATGTATTTGACTTTTTTTTCCCTTCAATTCTAGCTGGGTTTCTCAGACCTGTGACCATTTTTGGTCCAATTGCTGATGTTGCACGGGAGAAACTTGCTAGAGAAGAGCCAGATATCTTTCAAATTGCAAGTAAGTGTGAGAACAGGTTTTTCTGCAGTTATGAAATAGTCAGCTTCTGCTAGGTTGTTTGTTTTTACATCATTTCAACTGCTTATGTATGTTTAACAACATGATGATGATGATGATGTAAAAGAACAGACTAAATATAAGCTCTTTTGCTGTTTGGTTGATGGTAGTTGTCTGTATTCGAAGTATTAGTTATATTTATAGCCTTCTCAAACTTCATTTTAGTTCAGTGCCTTATTATTTTATTTCTAAGAGCTTTTGTGGAGTTTTATGGCCAAATTGTGGGTAGATTTTTGTGTATTTTGAATGGAGTGGAGAGTCTTCAATCTGAATTGACAATTGGAGCTGTGAAATGGTCTGTTTTATCTTGAAGAGAAAATGTAGAATACATCGTAAACTTACAACAGATTTTTACTGTTTTCTTTACCAGAGAGTGAACCAAGAGATGCTGGTACTGACCAACGTAGTTCTGGCATTATTCGTCTTCACACAATAAAACAGATAATCGATAGAGTAAGTCTTTTATTGTCACAGTACTTTAGCACAAAAAGAGTAAAACTGGTATCATCAAGTAAAGTGATGGGTGTTGTAAATTTAGAATAATAAATAAGGAGTTTGTTTGCTTTAGAAGTAACTTTCTCATCTTTCTATTGGTGAATTAAAAACCACCATCCCTTTTCTTCTCCATAATAATAAGTGCAGCAATTCTAGGCTTCGTTCCAGGGTGTGTTGTCCTCTCTCCATTAAGGCTGTTTTAAGCTCTTTCCTAATTCACTCAAAGCCATGGTGTGACATTACAGCTAGGAGTTGTTACTTCATTTATGGAGTCCTTGGTCTTCCCCTACCCAAATTACAAATTAATAAGTTGACATCCTTTTTTTGTGCAAGGACTAGAGGAAGGGATCCTTCAATCTCGCTTCCTTAATATCCTTAAAACATCTGATATTAGGTCATGATAGAAGGGGCTCTCTACTGCTCACCTTCTTTTTTCCTTTAAAACCTCCTTACTTTGAGGAGGCTTTTCTTAATTATTAAAAAGTTCAGTTATGTAGTCAGTCCTATAGTTCAGTATGTTTATGCATATGAAACATGGTATTGGAACTGGTTTGGTTTCTGTCATTCTATTGTTCAAATAGGAAAAGAATTTAAATCAATACTTGAAACAATGAATTCGGTAAATGTAATACCAAACAAATTTGTGGAGAATGTTTAAAAACCAGATTGCATAAGTGATTCATTTTCTTGCCTCTGTCCTTTTTATCACAACAGGACAAACATGCTCTGTTAGATGTCACTCCTAATGCAGTGGACCGTCTGAATTATGCCCAGTGGTATCCTATTGTAGTGTTCCTAAACCCTGACTCTAAGCAGGGTGTGAAGACCATGAGAATGAGGTTGTGCCCAGAGTCACGAAAAAGTGCCAGGAAGCTGTACGAAAGAGCTCACAAGCTACGCAAAAATAATCACCATCTCTTTACAAGTAAGTAACCTGGCAAATCAATCAGATGCATCTGAGAGGGTGGTGGGATGAGTGTAACTGCCAGACTCTTCTGTATGTGGACTAACTCAACCAATTGTTGCCTGGTTCAGGCCAATTCAAAACCAAATAGTTCATTTCTCGTGTGCATCATTTGCATGTGACTGCACAAACATAAAGCAATTTGAAACATAAGATGACATTACTAATAGATCTGATGGCTTTGTGGGATCATTAGCCAAAATCAAACATTTGAATAAATAGGAAGATAATTTAATTTTTTTGTGTGGGTGGCTAAATGGAAGCCTTACTTCAGTTGAAGCTGCTGTTAACTCAGTATTTGCTGTGGGATAAAATTTCCGAAACCACATCAGGCCTTAAGGTTGCTTTGAATACTAACATTTACTTCCCTATTTAAGTCTAATGTCTTTAACCTACCAGTTTGTTGTTTCTGTTACTGCTGGTACAGATCTTTCTTATAGCTTTGCAGAAATTCTAACTAACCTACTGTACTTCCAGCTACCATTAACTTGAATTCAATGAATGATGGATGGTATGGAGCTCTAAAGGAGGCAATTCAGCAGCAACAGAACCAACTAGTGTGGGTTTCAGAAGGAAAGGTAAGAAAATGTTTGGGGAGAAATGATGGAACAGTGTTTGAGGGTTTTTTTTGTTCACTCATTCTGATTGGTATAACAGATTTGGGCAGATACTTGTGGAATTAAGTGTTTTCCTTTTTTCCTCCTCATTTTATCTATCATTTGAAGATCTAAAGCAGTAATGCCTCATGGCTGTCTTAACTGCTCAAAACTGATTTATGCGGTTATTCCATTAATGAGAGCTGTACAGTTTTCCTTGTGCATGTAATGGCGTAGTAAGAAAGAGCATTTGCCCATTGACACTGTGAACTGGAGGATATAGTATTGCTTTGAAGACTTTGTGGTGATTGGATGCTTTTTCATGAAAACTTCTGGGTGTTTTGATGCATTGGTACTAGAGACTGGAATTGCATGTTGCCAGATTATTTTTCTGCTGATATAAAAGGGGCATATCGATGTTCTTTCTGACCTTCGAGAACTGCGTTCTCTCAGTTCTTGCCTTCTCAAGCTGCTTGATATGCTACATACAGTTAGTAAGTCCTCTTGAAGAACCGATACCAAGAAAAGTGCCAACTAGAAGTAGGCAATGGATCGGCTATTGCTGTGTATTTCTTTGGTATTTGGATTGCTTGTTTCTGTTCAGATTGAGCTCCTTTCACCTCCTTACATCTACCATCAAGTTAATGATTCCAGTATCATGATACCACTTTACACTGCAGCCTTGTGTCTTTCTAGACACTTTGATTTTCCTGGACACTGAGCTCTCTCCTCCCTTACACTTGACAGTCATGTGACCCCTTAGTAAAATTATTCAGAGAGCTCTAGACTGCAGAAAAGGTGTCAGCTGTAAGCTTGGAGTCTTCAACAATTAAAACCTGATTTCTCCTTCTGTGTTGTACTCAGAATTGTTGAATTCTCATACTGTTGCTGTGCTACTGAATTTGGAATATAGCTAACTCCTTTAACTAAAAGGCTTTCTGTTGTGGTTCAGAACAAGATACGTACGTTCTATTTGTTTGCTTCTTAAATTCACAAAAAAAAACTTCCTAGCAGCAGCATTCCTTAAAAGGTTGCAACTAGATGATCTTTAAGGCCTCTTCCAATCCAAACAATTCTGTGATTCTATTTCAATAAATGTGTACTCTAATTTTGTTTGACACAGGCAGATGGTGCTACAAGTGATGACCTTGATTTACACGATGACCGCCTTTCTTACCTCTCTGCTCCTGGTAGTGAATATTCTATGTACAGCACAGACAGCAGACACACATCTGACTATGAAGACACGGATACAGAAGGAGGTGCCTATACGGATCAAGAACTGGATGAAACTCTGAACGACGAGGTTGGGACTCCTCCTGAATCTGCTATTACACGTTCTTCTGAACCTGTTAGAGAGGATTCTTCTGGAATGCATCATGAAACTCAAACTTATCCTACTTATGCATCTCAAGCTCAGCCACAGCCAAATCTCAGAATAGATTCTTCAGGATTTAAAACTACTACTTCCCAGCCGGTAAGAAAGTACATTTCATATGCTGACCCCTATACATTGACTTTAGGTTGCAAGTTCTCTTGAACAAGAAATCTGTTCATAGGCTGCTTACCAGTGTTGTGAGTGTATGCAAAAGTGTCAAGAGCAAGAGCATGTTATGATGAATTGGAGAATCAGATTGCCGTACTGGTTTTAGTGACTTATTCTGACAGGAGGGGAATTGAAGTACCATTCTACTTTCATTAGATGTTTTGCCTTTTTAATCTTCAAGATAATGTATTTCTGGAAGTGCTAATGCATGATACTTGCAGTACATTTCATTCTACATCTAGCTGCATTGATCGAAGCATCATTTAAGTTATTTTGATATAAATCAAAAAGTCATGCAGTGATTCAATAGCGGTATATTTAAATTATTTTAAACACTTCACAGAAAGCAGAAGCCTCACCTGCAGTCCCTTACCTTTCCCCGTCGCCTGAATCAAACCCTGCAACCTCATCAGCCTCTGCAGTAAATGCTAATGTAAACCTAACTAATGTCAGACTGGAGGAGCCTACCGCTGCTCCTTACAACTCTTACCAGCCACAAGCGGGCCCCTTAAGAACATCAAGTACTGAGGGAGCTCATATGGTCCTAAGGGATCGAGAACCATCACCCTTATCGCCGCATATAGATCCAGCAAAGGTACCTGTGCCACACTTGCGCTGATTTCCTGCTATACATCGAGCTAGCACATGATCTTTTTGGTTTGCCCTTATTTGAAGAATTCCTTCTGATTTTTTTTTTTTCTGTAATAAATCATGCAGGTTACAAAGCAGTGCATCTGAATTGCTAAGCATCATCTAATGTTTTGTGTGCATGGCTTCAAACTACATACTTTTCACTTGTCAAAAAGATGACATTAAAGAGGACTGCATTCTGTATTTTGATTTTACTGTACGCGTGACTTCTTTAGCTTGTCAATGTTGTGCTCTTTATTAATGAGTCCTTGAAAAAACCCGTTTTTTCCTGAAATGACAATAGCTCTTTGTACATTTTTTAAATCATTCCAGTTCATTAATTATGAAGATGAATCCAGTTTGTTGGGTGACCTTATATGTCCCCAGCAATGCTAGAACTAACTTAAATACGTAAATTGATTTACTTCCACTCTTCTTACCCTCTGCAAAAAAGCCTGTGTGCCTCCTGCCCAACACCAAACCCCAAAGATGAGAGACTAACTTTCTTTCCCTGTTAATCTGCTTATGTGTTTTTGCTTAAAACTAGGACTAGAAGGGATCTCTTGAATCACAAGTTCAGCTTCCTGTGATTGCAAACAACTGCATCAAATGATTCAGCTTCAACAAAATAAAGCAAATATTTAAACCCAAAGCTTATTTAAAACATTGCATTTCAAATGTGGTTGCAGTTACTCTTCGGTTTAACTGATAACTATGCCCCTCTCTAACAGGTATTCCGAAAGGATCCATACATCAATGAAGAAGCATCCAGACAAACCTATGTCTTAAAACAGGGAGCAATTAATCACCCAGTTCAGAGACAGGAAAGGGACCCAAATCTGATCTATGAATCACAGGCTCAGTATGCAGAAAAACAACCGAGTCGGGACTATGAACAGTCAGCTTATAGGTATGACTCTACAAACTATGTAGATCAATTTTCTCGTGGTTACGACCCTCGCCTACATTATGATGACCGTGTGCCTCCCTATGAGGAGCACTGGGCATATTATGATGAAAAACAGCCCTACAACCAAACAAGAACAGCTTATGAAAACCAGCCTCCTAGGGATCTTGATTCCAGACAAAATATTGAAGAGAGCACAGAACGCAGCTATTATCCAGCACAACCTCGTTTTGAGGAACCCCCTCCAATGAGCTATGATAGCAGACCTCGCTATGAGCATGCGCCCAAGAACTTCAGCTTACCACAAGTGCGATATGAAGATCAACATACTGTTGGGTATGATGCGCATGGTAGATACAAACAAGAAACTCAGCCATACCAGTCAGCCATATCTCGATCTCCTGAACCGAAGCAGTACTTCGACCCACATATAAGGGGCTATGAACAAGGTCCCCCTCAAGCTTATAATGCTAAACCTGGACAATATGAGCCCTCTCATAGTACTTCAAGTGTTTCTCTTCCTCCTCCCCCTTCATCACAAACCAAACCGGAAGTTTTGCCTTCTAATAGTAAACCACTGCCTACACCACCATCTCTAGCAGAGGAAGAAGAAGATCCAGCCATGAAACCACAGTCTGTGCGAAGTAGGGTTAAGATATTTGAAAGGAGGAGGTCACCGTCTTTGGAAAAAATTAAGGACCCAAGTGATACACCAAGTGTCAAGGTAAGTGATTTATGTTTTTTTAATTCCTGCTTTTTGCTAATGAGACCAAATTGCAAGAAGTAAAATACTGTCTTGTAAAGAAAGCTTTGGAGCTTGTGGAATTGTCTCTTGACAACTTAACTGTGGTATGTTTATAAGTAGAAGCTGAAAACTTCTGTGGAAGCGCTGAAGGGGATCTTGCATGCTGAAAACTCTTCCAATTCATATTTCACTACTATTTCTTTCTGGTTTGCCTTTTGGGGAAAGGGGCATGCAGTTTTTGTGTAAAAAAACCTAACTGTTCTATCTTTCTAAATGTTAGAACCTTAAGACAATGTGCTGTGCTTTTCTTTACAGCCTCCAGAACTAGCACCTAAGCCTGTACTCACATCTGTGGGTGGCCCAAAACCAACTTCTCAAAGCCAGTATGAACACGACAAAACAAGTTACAGGTAGATGCACAACTGATTGATTATGTTTTGTTTTCAATATGAGATTAGAATATTCAGAAAACACATTTTAGAGTTTCAAACTGTAAACTGCAGAGTGGAGATTCAGAGTTTATCAGTGTGATTTCTGTTGCGGTAGTAAGGCATAACATCAGTTCTCATGGATGTGTTATCTGGGAAGTGAGGGGAGGACGTGGTATGCTTTTTTTGGCTTTTTGAAGAAACTCAGTCGATGTGTCCATCTTACTATTTTTTTCTATATTTAATTGAAATAATTCAAAAGTAAAACAGAAGAAAAGGTAAGGTGAAAGGGAAATAAGGATTTTCTTCATGCTATGTCACAGCTCTCTAACTGCCATGCAGCATAAGTTAAAAAAAAAAAAAAGGCAAGGCATTAATTTGTAAGAATTTCATTTTGGTTGTGTTATTACTAGCTAGGTTGTGAGAGTTTTAATTCAGGTACTAAAGCTTGTTCAACTGTATTTTATTGTTCTTGGTTAGGGCTCCAGAACCACAGAGACCTCAAGTCAAGCCGCCTGAAGATATCGTGCGTTCAAATCATTATGATCCTGAAGAAGATGAAGAGTACTACCGAAAGCAGCTCTCCTACTTTGATCGCAGGAGTTTTGAAAATAAGCCATCTGCGCAGGTTCCTGCCAGCCATCATTCTGAGCCCACTAAACCAATACACTCACAGAATCAGCTGAATTTCACCAATTATTCTAAGTAAGTTTGAGGGGATTTTTGGTTTTTAATTGGAAAGAGGAGGGCGGCAAATAGGACTAAAATATAAACTCTGCCTCGTCAATGAAATCCCAGGGATTCATGGTATCTAATTGAAATTGTTGGATTTGTGAAGTCACCTTCTCTGTTTAGTTGTAGCTTTAGGTTGAAAACTAATAATGATTGAACTTCTAATTTTGATAAACTAAATGACTAATTTCTGTAGTTTTCAGGACCTTCAACATGTTACTACCTTCAGGTACCATTTACTAACAGAACATAATGAAATATTTCCTTAGGCTAACTAACACTGAGTGCTGAAAAGGCTTTCAAAGCAAAGGATTCTGTTTGTTCCGGTTCTGCATGCATTTATTCTGGAGACAGGCTTCTACGCATTCTTCGTGTTTGACATTAGGAAACTGAGTCTTAAGGGAATATTGCTGAGGTCAGAATTTAATCTGTTGATGGAAACATCTGTTTCCTGTATTGTTCTGCTTCCTTGGTTTGGAACATTTTGATACAGAAATTGTGTGAAAGCTCATACACAGATTTAGGTCAGGTAAAGAACTGGTTGTCTTGGTAGAGACTTATGCAAACTTTGTGAATACTCTCCACAGTTTACCTAAATTTGCAAGATTTGTTTTGATTCAAATGATAACAACTAACATTAATGGAAGTAAGCAGAAAGAGGTAAATGGAAACACTACTCAGCTGGTCAGTACTGACTGTAGAAGCTTGCTGCAATGTAATTGCTTGGGGAACGCAAAAGGATTGCTGTCTTGAGAATGCGTTTATATTTAGGACTCTTGTTTCACCAGCTTCCAGTTCGTCCCCTGTTAGTTGCTTGTTATTAATCTTTTTTTCCAGTGAATTTATATGGTAATTAATACTCACTTTGGGAAGCCATGATTTCAGGTGGGCAGTTCTGTAAGAAAGCAGCTACTACCCACCTGGAATAAAGACAGCAGTGAGCATGCAGGATTGACTTCTCTTGTGGGATGAAGGGCTTCGTATAAAATCAGCAGGAATATACAGCAGATCTGCAGTGATCTTTCTGTAGCACTGACTTGAGAGGTAGTAGCACAGGTGCTGTATTAGCTCACTGAGCATCACATTCACGTGGTCACCAAGCAGGCTTTCAAAAGTTGATCGGCCCTTTTGTTAGTTTTACAACAGACTCCTCTAAGCAGTAAGAGTGGTACCATTTAAAATTGTTGCCTGTTTCATATATATATGTGTGTACATATATGTATATGGTGCTATAAAAACACTTGCTATGGATATACCCTCAGAATGTGATCTGCAATACAAAAACCATTGTTTTCCTGTATATGTTAAGACTGAAGAGGTTAACACAAATGGGACCTTAAGTGAGAGATGATTAGAATATGGGATTTATATTTTGTTCCCTTGTTTTAATGTACTGAATAACTTTGTTTATACAGGTTGTAACAAATGGTTTAGAGTAATCTCATTCTCAGTATTTGCCAGTTTGAGGGCTTGACCACCTCTTAATGCACTGACAAAATCTCGTATTAAATGTAGGAGGTGATCACTGTGCGTATGCATATGGTAAAGGCCCTATTGGAAACGTCACTGTTGAAATTAGTGTCTCTTTGTTTAAACAGTCTTGTCATATGAGAACTGCTAGGACTAACATAAAAAAGTGTGAAGAAATAATATGCTCAAGATAGAATGACTTTTTTCTTTCATTCTTCTGTTGCTGTTTGCTTTGCTATCACCTAGATTTCTTGGCTCTTACACTAGCTATGACTACTTGAAAAGGAACATCAAGTGGTAAGACTGTTGTTGATGTGAGGATGTTTTCAGGTGTCCTCTCACTGTTACATTTCATCACAGGCATTATGTGCACTTAAAATTTTAAGCATGCAAATTCTGAAAGCAAGTGCAATATATTGTAGTTCAAAATTGCAGGCTGATTTAAAATAAAAAAGTTCCTGAACTGAAATTTTGGAGAACTATTTTCAAAACGTTATTCTTAACTTGTGAATGTTATTTCTAGTTTATCTACGCTATGCACATAAAGCTAGTGAAGCTTAAGCTGATTGCATTTCTAATTAAGATGGCATTGTTCAAATACTAGGTGTATTTAGAAAAGTTGTACTAGAATCCATTTTCCTATTGGCTAATGATGCTTTTCAAAAACAACCCACCCACCCCCCAAAAAGTGGATTTGTATTTTTACTTTGAAGACCTGCTCAATTAGAGAATGCTTTCTCATTGAAATTACCCAAATGAAACTGAGAAATTAAGATCTTGGAGGCAATAATGCAAATACACCTGAAATGTCATCTGCCTTTTGTTTGCCATGGTTTGTGTTACTAATCTTCTAAAGATTCAATGTTGTCTTAATCTTTTGTGCTTACCAATAAATGTTTTTATACTTGAGACAGGATGTTAAAGAAAATCGTGGTTTAATGTTTATAGGAAAAGATGGAAATCAGGTGATCATAGAAGAAAAAAATAGCAGTGAATGCAGGAGATCAGAGCCCTGAGGAATCACAACAGTCAAATGTGGGTTTTTCTTTGATTTCAACAGGGCGAAACCAGCTGATACTGAATCAATGGACAGGCCCGTTGGTGAAAAACGCTATGAGCCAATCCCTCCGGTTACAACTCCTCCTCCTGCTCCTTCAGTCCAGTATACGCAACCTCAGTCGATTAACAGTCCTGTTCTGTCTCTCCCAGCACATCACAAGCCTGCCCTTTCTGAAGGTGAGCAGTTGGGAAACTAACCTGTCTCAGGCAGGAGCAAGTGTCACTTGTCAGGTGCTTGTGTGGTTGCTTCAGCAAGTCTACACTGGTAACTGTGCTGTTTTCTAATTGAAAGTTAGAATAATTATTACTGAAAACAGCTTTTTACTATAGTGAGATTGAATTTTGTGAAATGATTTAGTGATCCTGTCTGAGACTGTAACATCCAGGTGTCACTACAACTGTCTGTTTCTTATCTAGTGGTCTCAGCAAAGATGAAGTAAAATTTCCAGTACTTAGGAATATACCTCTCTCTCTTTGGGCCGGAATCCTTTGGGCACTAGTAGTAGCTATAGACAAACAAGTGGTTTTCCCTTTTACACTGAGAGGATTGCGTGGTCCAACTGAATTTTTCAGCTTGCAAGTGTGTAATAGTGTTTTAATACTGGTTTTCTGGAGGTTGGTTTTTTTTCATGGTGTAAATCAGTCTAACTTTTTTTTTTGGTATGTCATACCGTTGTATCCAAGGTATCGATTTAATAAAATGTAGATAACTTGCTTGAACATACAAAACACAGTAGAAGGACAGTCTAAGAGCTAAACTTGAACCCATATGTATTGCATCTGGTAGGTTAAGAATTGGCTAAAATGTATTCTTATGCCATAGTGAATGTGACTGGAAATCACTGGTTACTGATGAATCTGGTGTTTGTATTTGTGTTGCAGTTAACTCTGTATCTGACCCTCCTCCACCTCAGAATAAGCCAGCAATGTTCAGATCCTCCAGAGAGGACACTGTGCAGTCCACTTACTACCCTCAGAAAAGCTTCCCTGACAAAGGCCCCGTTAATGGAACTGAACAGATTCAGAAAACGGTCACTCCTTCTTATAACCGCTTTACGACAAAACCTTACACCAGTGCTGCAAGGCCCTTTGAGCGCAAGTTTGAAAGCCCGAAATTCAACCATAATCTCTTGCCAAATGAAGCTCAGCATAAACCAGAGTTGCCATCAAAATCTCCAAATTCTCCTCAACCGATTTTGAAAGCACACAGCTCGTCGCAGCCTCCTGAGTTTGATAGTGGAATGGATACCTTTGCTGTACAGGTCGACAAGCCTAAATACCAACCAAATAATGTTAATGCTGTGCCTAAAGCTATTCCCGTAAGGTAAGCTGCTGCTTTTTGTCTTTCTGTTAGCTCATGTTTAGGAGCGTGTCTGTGAAACTTGTGAAAAATAGTGTGGGGGTTTTGTTTTGCTATGCTTCCAATTTTGGTTAATGTTACAGTTGAAAGATTGATACTACGAATCTAAAATTCTGCCACACAGCACTGAAGAGCATTTGAATAGATACTTAAAAGTACGTCCTGTGTCCCTGCACTATCTTGCATCCTGTTATTAGAAAGTGGCACAGGTTTTATTTCCTGGTTTTCGTACTATAATTAGAAATCTTCTAGTAGATAGTCATCATTTGTCTTCTCAGTGTCTTTCTAGAAGATGGAATTAATTTCTGAGAATAGTTGTTGTAACAAATTGTGTTCATTCTGTGTGCTTAGAGAGAATCCTCATGGTAAAGTGTGTTTTAAAATATTTGTAGAAAGAGTAATTTTAGCAGTCTCGTATAGGTTCTCTTTGCTACGAGATAAAAAAACTGCTTTAAAGCAGCTTGAGCTTGCCTAATGTGCTTTAGGTGTAAGAACAATGTCAGGAACAACAGAGTATTACAATCTTGAGCAATTTACTGACTTGTAAATTTTTTTCACTAATATTTGCAGAAGTGTTCTGTTACTCTTCGATTTAAAAATAATGTGTGAACCAGAGTAGAAATCATCCTACTTAAGCACCTGATAAATGTTTTGATTCTGTAGTTCAGTGGACTGCTAGAAATTTTGAAATTATTGGTTCTTTAATTGAAATTCTTTAGAAATTGATCTGAAATCTACTCAAACAAGCTATTTCATAATGTTCTGTGTTGTTCTTTAATTATATGCAGGCATCCTGAAAAAAATAGTGTGGTGGATTGTTTTTGTTACGGTTTTTTTACAGGCTTTGATTTCAATATATATCTGACTAAAGAGGTTCATTGGGTCTTGAACAAGAATTATTATTCCTTATGGAGTTCTAGGAGGAAAAAGAAACTTACAGATGTTAATTACACATAGTTGTACTAAGCTGAATTATGTAGCTGGGGCAAGCTCTTGACAATACAAGATGCAAGTGGTCCAAAATCTTGCTTTAAGTACTCTTTCAACATTTTTAGAGTTTAGGGTGTTTTTGTGAAAATGTTCTCATAGCAGAACTTGAACTATGTTGGTCTTGGCTATTTGGCACCATCAAATGTGGGACGCTTAAGGTTGTCATAAAATCAGTGGTAGCTTCCTCTAAGCTGTGCTTTGCTAAAATGTTAGAGGGAAGTATGCCACTGACATTGAGGAAGGAAATATTGATTAAACTGCTAGGCTTTCTCTCTTACATACAGCCCTTCAGCACTTGAGGACGAGGAGGAAGAAGATGGACACACTGTTGTAGCCACAGCAAGAGGCGTATTTAACAGCAACGGTGGCGTATTGAGCTCCATAGAGACTGGAGTTAGTATTATTATACCCCAGGGAGCCATTCCAGAAGGAATAGAGCAAGAAATCTATTTCAAAGTCTGCAGAGACAACAGTATACTTCCACCTTTGGACAAAGAGAAAGGTGAGAGCTGGCACTGTATGCTTTTCTGTTATTTCATACCGTTCTTGTCTACCAGCAGTAAAATTGAATATGAAAATACTGTAATAGGCTTCAATATAACATATATTTTTGTATGAAGATACTGTACATCTCACAAAAAGTATAAGGGAGGTGATACTCTGCTTAATATGGAAAATTGCAAGCAAGATAAAGGCCCTGAATTACAACTTGAGAATATACAACTTGTAGACTTAAGTACTGATTTCAAACACACCTAGTGCACACCCCCCCAAGGAAAACAAACAAACAAACAAAAAAACCCGCCCAAATTATTTAGTCATCAAACTTGTTTACCTTTTTCATTTTGAGATTGTGAGATGTTCCACTGAAAATTCACTTGAGTGCTCTGAAAGAAACTATGAGGAATAGTCTTGCCAAGTGTTTTTCTTTACTGACAGATCAAAATGCTCGTGTTTTTCTCTAAAACTAAGTTGTGGGTTAACTCTGCAATGAAATTATGTAATAGTTCGAACTAAAGGGCGATCAGTAAGGTTTTTTTCTTTCTCTTAACTACAGGTGAAACACTTCTTAGCCCCTTGGTAATGTGTGGGCCTCATGGACTAAAATTCCTGAAGCCAGTGGAGCTGCGCCTGCCACATTGTGCGTCTATGACCCCTGATGGTTGGTCTTTTGCTCTAAAATCCTCCGACTCCTCGTCGGGTATGCTGTCCTCCCTCTGTCCTTTTGGGGCTTTTGGGTGCTATCGTATAATTTAAGTTAATTCGGCTAAGGGTGTTGCTGTGTAATATTAAGAACTCAATCATTGTATTTGTGTCAAACTCTCCATTTCACTTTCATTACAAATGTCTTACATTTACTCATGGTGCAAATTCATAGCTAAAACCATGATAGTGGAAAAAGAGTATTCTCTCTAGTCTGTTAAATATTACCGTATTTTTCTATTGTCTTCTTTCTTGAGGACTGCTACAGCTGAATACACTTGAAATGGTAGTCGCACTAAAACCGAGAGGAAATGATCATGTACCTCTGATTGGCCTTTGTAACATAACTGGTGTTTGTCTGTTGCTTAATTAACCATATAGGACTCTGGCAAATCTTAACAATCTGCATGCTCATAAATCATGATTTAATGCTTGTTAACTGTTTCCATGTGTGCAAGTTGATGCTAACAGTTGGGTCATTTAAAAAACTATAGCGTTCAGTAAAAGCATTTACAATTCATTCTAACGTAGCTGGATCTTCCACAAGACTTTTCTTGCTTGCTTCTGCCTCTTTCTCCTCTACCGCCTTTTACCCAGAGGTTTCTGGTTAATAGTAAAAGTTGCAACTAGGTTGCAATTTTATTTACCTGTTCATTTTTACCTCACTGTGGCTTTCTGGGAGAATGTATTGGCTGATATTGTCAGTGAGGAGCCTAACAGAATTCTGGGCAAGTTTCAAGCAATTTCATGAAATGGCTGTGAGGTTACAGAGATTCCAAAAAGGAATGTTTGCGCATCTGGGGACAAAGTCTTAAGGTTTTATTCAGCTACCTTCAAAATTTATGGTGGAAGGTTCAAACCATTAATGTATGATCGAAGTAATGACTGAATGATGTACTCCTATAATACAGCATTTAAGCCACCATGTATGCATATCTCCGTCACCGATGTATCTATCACCGTCAACACCAAAGCACTGATGCTTTGAAAGATTTAAAGCATCGATCCCCTTGATGGGGATTCAATAACCTAGAGGTATTAATGGCAATAATTTTTAGTTGTTTTTTATAAACTATTATACGCATGTGTTGCATGCATCTATTTAACAATGTGTGTATACATGGCAGTGTTAAAACACGGACTCGTAAATGACAGGGTCCCAGAAGTTATTGAGTATGTACAAAAGTGACACAGCACTTCTTTGTAACTAATAGCACCTGTTCATGAACTTACTTGATGAGAAGGGAGAGGACTCAAATGATCTGAGCAGTAACTGGAGTTACTGAGACATTTTTCTCCCTTTCCAAAGTGGGATGTGTGTGTGGGCGCATGTGTGGGTGAGAGCAAGAGCGTGTATATTTAAACCCTAACACTTTCTGTACTGTAAATATAACACCACATTCTGTTAATCTGAAATGGGATGTATATCATAACATTGCTCTTTTGAGACAAACTTTAAAATTAGGCAATTCTGTCTTATGATATGTAAGTAGACCATACTGTGTCTTAAATAAATCATTGTTTTCTCTCTTTCTAAATTAGCTGGTTATGGGACTCTGATTTTTGAGGTGGCTTTTTAATAAGTTCATACAATTCTGGGGGTTTTCTCTCTTGAGTTGTCTGCTCTACCTCATCTTTTCTCAATGTATCCATGTTCTTTCCTAAAAGTTACATTCATTTGCACTTACTAACATCCTTTCTGCCACATTTAAACCTCATATACTGATATTTTCCTATTAAACCCCTTCAAAAGTTTGAATGATTCTGGTATTAAAACCTGGGTGGTGAGGGGTGGGAGGAGGGGCTGGAAATTGCCTTTTATGGCCACACCATATTAGTAAAAAATATTGAAGGTTCTTTTTTTTTTTTTTTTTTTCAAAGCAGTTGTATGTAACTGTGGGAAAAACATCCTCGACAGCTAGAGGTTTCACTGGCTGCAGTCTAATCCTTACTAAGTATTTATAAACAAAGGCTGGAAAAAGTCTGCCATTGTCACATGTGCAAGACTAGGGCCTGGTTATCCTCCAGTCCTGTTTTACCCTTCTAATATTTCCTGATGTCATGTGAGTTTTGAATGGAATTCACTGCATCTATAAAATGAAAAAGTCCTCCAGCATTATTGAGCTTCTTGACTGGATTAAGTAGTCTTGGCTGGTTGCAGTAAACGTGTCTACATTCTCTAACCATACACAGGCCACTTCTATTCTTCGTCCCTACATCAGATGTTGTCATCACTCAGTGCATTGTGTACCTCATTTTGTTTTCATGAGTTCTTCGAGAAAATTTTGTGGAATTTACATCAGTCTCATTTGACACAGGAGTCTCAGGTGTTTGCAGTCTGTGTGACTGGGTTCTCTTAACTTACTGCACGATTCGTCAAGTCTGATCTGTTGTGGCCAAGCTATTTAAAGTCATTTATCTGGAAGGCTTAAGAGAACTTAACAGTGCACATCTCACTGTTCCGCCACAGTGGGTTGATGAGATGTTTTGTATAGCGGCAGCACTTAGTAGTGGTTTTAGGTGGGTAGATGAAGAACAGTTTCTACAGGTGAAAGAAAAAATAGACCGTGCAGATGGAATGTAACCTTTATCTGGTGAGATGGCAGCTGATGACTTTTGCTTGTAAAAGATAGTTACACAGGACCTTTGACCATAAGTAGATAAGATCTGTTGTAAAATTGTAAAGTAGCTACCAGTTAACTAGAATCCCTTTTAGAATGACAATATTTCAGGTTTTTAAATGAGCCTGCTGGATTGCGAAATTACTGCAATCCTGTCTAAAATAATTTTCATAATAGAAGAGAAAACTGCCAGTGTGTCAGTGTTTAGTTACAACACAACTTGTGATTTGACTCATCTGTGTTCAGAACTGTTCCTAGAAACTTCAAATGTGTGCTACCCAGATGAGTTTTTAAAATATCTTATTTTCTGGCAGTTTAGGAAAGAGCCAGTGAGTACCTGATTCACTGTTGCTGCTTCTCAAATGGAAAGCACTGTGTTGGTGCTGCAGAGTAGCATGACTTATGTTTTCGAGTGCCACAGTATCTGTTTTGAATGACTGATCGACATTATATGAAAATAAAGGGT
Source organism: Phaenicophaeus curvirostris (assembly GCF_032191515.1). Classification (NCBI taxonomy): domain Eukaryota; kingdom Metazoa; phylum Chordata; class Aves; order Cuculiformes; family Cuculidae; genus Phaenicophaeus; species Phaenicophaeus curvirostris. The sequence goes on from NC_091403.1 coordinate 1,400,969, forward strand.
TAACTTTTTACTAATAGCATGCAAACTGCAGATTTAAAAAAAAGAAAAACCAGCCAAAAAAAACTCACAGGTGTTGATTCAGAACTTAAAAGCTCCTGTCCAAAAGCTTGGTTATTTCAAGATGTACACTGTTTGACAGCTGATACTAAACACCAGCATTGTGTTTTCCTCCCACAGGTGACCCCAAAACCTGGCAGAACAAGTCTCTTCCTGGGGATCCAAACTATCTTGTTGGAGCAAACTGTGTTTCAGTCCTAATTGACCACTTCTAAACATTAAGTTAGCTGACTGACTAAATAATGTGAAACTGAGATGGACCTTACATGTAAACTGAACCACTCTATCAAGTATTAACTGTTTTATAAGTGATAATGGATCTTAGTGTTTAAATATCTTGCTTTAACTAACAACGGTTTAGCAAGTACACTCTTTGAACCATGGTCACAATACATGCCACAAGCAGGGCTGTACAGTGGAAACAAGGTAGGGGGGTTGCAGGTTCTGTGTGCTTTGGTTTGTTGGTTGTTCTTTTGTGCTCTTTTTTGTTTCTTTTTTTGTTGGGTTTTTTTTGTTTTGTTTTTTTTTTTTCAAGGACACTGCTAGTATCTCATGGTTTAAAATCTGAAAGTACCAGTGGAATTCTATTCAGAGGAACTGAATTTGGTTCATTCTCCACTGGCGAAAACACAGAATTTGGCCTGGATTTTTTACAACTGTGTGTTTGTTACTCACGAAACTACCTTTTGGTCTCTGGTTTATGAATGACTTTTGGTGTACGTGTCTAATGGAATGGCAGCCAGCTCGGGGTAGCACAGTTTAGATGTTTTCCTCTGCCGAGAGGCTAATGCAAACACATCTACTTACTGTATATGGGAACATTGTCATGAGAACAGGGGGGAGGGGGAAGCATGTGGGATGACTATGGTTCAGTTGCCTCTGTGGATTTGTAAATTAACCACATTATTACAGACCTATTAACCAGCAGGGATGCCTTACCCTCATGTTTTTAATAGTCTTAGCTCTCATAGTTCTCTGTATTAAGTTTGTATGGCTTTTGTGCTTACCTAGATAATATATCATGAGAAACTGGGGAGAGGAGAGAAAAAAAAAAAATCTTGGGAGTTTGGTTTAGAGAATGAGTATTGTTTGTGTTCATCAGCCAGAAGAGAACCAGAAGAATATGATGGTATGTTTTCTGCTATGCATTTGAAAATTTATAGATGTTATAGACGGCTTGTATATAATGCGTGCATACCACTTTTGTTCTTGGTTTGTAAATTAACTTTTATAAGCTTTACCTTTTTATATATATAAATATATATAAAAACAAACAAAGTTTCTTAAGGATATCTTTGTATTCTCATACCTTTTGAGCCTTGAACTTTGACATCTGCAGCAATAAAGCAGCATTTCTACAATATATGAAAAAGGACATTTTTTAAAAATGCACAAAGTTGTTACCTTTTTAAGTGCTGCATTTAAAGAATATAACTCGGAATTCTCTACTTTGATTAAATTCTTGGAAAGTATCCCTACTGTAATTTGTCATAAGGATGCTGTACTATGTGCCCTGAAATGTATTTTTTTACTAATAGACAATTTATTATGGCACAATGGCACTACTACTGTTTAGATAATATACCACTGCATTCTGTTAATGAGTTATTAGCTATTCAGGTGTGGCTGATTTTTTTTCTCTGCAGTTATTAAAATTACACGTTTCTAAATATACAGAATAAAACTGTTTTTAAAATAATAAAGGAGATTGTAGTACCTTATTGTTTCTGAAATGCATTTCTGTGAACGTGACAAAATCAATTTGATTTTTCCCTGTGCAAGTAGGCAGCAGTGTTCTGCTGTTTGTTCATACACGGAGCAGAGCTCTTGTGTGGAGTCAGTTGGAGCTGGCAAGAGCAAAGCTTCTGAAAGGAACTCCAGTGTGGATCTACAGGAAACGCTCAATGCAAGTACGAGTTGCAGACTCGTCCCTTGAATCACTACGTTGGTGCTAGTTTACTTATTATACCTGCTTTTCCAAATACTTTGGTAGTGCTCTAGCTTGCTGATTCACATGCTAGATCTAAGATTTTAACAGGATTCTGTAGGAATATCTTTATCAGTATTGCTCGGTGGCTAAGGAGTAAGCTACTGTTAATCTGTAAGAAATATAAATTCTGGAGGTTGTTTTTAGATAATTGCTGGAAAACAGCGCGTAACCCTCGTGTTTCCTTTTTGTGAACTTTTACTGACCAGTTAGGTTGTTTCTCAGGCATGACTTGCTCTACAAGATGCTTTCACTGCTATTGCTCCTGTTCTTTGTGGCTTATCTCAACTCTGTCGCTTTGCAGACAGAGTGGACACTTGGCATTGCGGAGCAGGCAGAAAATCCAAATAGCAGCAAAGGTGTTCCTGTTGGGATGGCATTTACCATTTGTCTTGCTGATAACATATTGGTGGTATTCTTCTGCATCGGCAGAAAGGAAGGTTTCGGCATAGCAGGCAAAGCATCTTGGAGAAAATTGTAATGCTAAAATTTTTAAGTGTTCCTTTCTAGCCAGTCGGACCTGAGGAGCCGTGCAGTTCCACTGCGTGGTCTCGTTGCAGTGGTGTCACTTGTGCCTGGGACATCCCGAGTCTGGCGGGCTGTGAGGGGTCACTGTTCAGATTTGCTTCTACTGCAGCGATCCCGATAATACCTTTCTGCTCTTCCTTAAAGAATATAGGGTCATGTCTGCCTATGAAAATTAAAAAGCCGCGGCTTTTGCTCTGCTGTGATTCCATAAATAAAATGAGAAAGTTAATGATGTTCAAGATGAAGCAATTCTGGAATTGTCTTTTCCTCTCTGCCTGCAGGAGTGTTTATCCAAGTGGCTGATTGAAACCACATACGTGTTTTCCCTGTTGCTGTATCCCAGTGTCTTGGGGTTGAAGCATGACCGTTGAGAATAACCCTGCTAATATTACACATTTTCTTGTTTTAAAATACCAGTACTTTTGAAACCTTTATCCTTGCAACAAGATTGTTCCTTACATATTTTATATAGGCCAGGCTCTGCAGAAGGTAAGTTCACATGTAGTATTTCAATTTACTGTAGTTCTGTTCACTATTTAATGAGAACTTCAGAAATTATATCTCCCAGTTCTTCCTGTGCCTCTTGGTGAGGTACTGGCCAGCTTCAGCAGTGCAAATTGTTTTAATAACGTGAATCTCAAGTTTTGTGTTCAAATTACTTCAGTGGTGAAAACCCTGGGGATACAGAACTACAGTTGTTCTGACTTTTTTTTTTAAATTTTCTCAAGCAAAGTAGTGATGCGTGTTCAACTACACACCCACGAACAGGTTATGGTTATCAAAGTACTTTTCTGTTCCTGGCAGCCTTAGGGTTTGGTGAAGCAAACCAGCAATATTTAGGGTCTGGTTGAAGATTGTCTGCTGAAACAGAACTTGGAGCAGGTGACAGAAACCAAAGGTGAACCGGCACAAACTGCTCATCGCTCTGCATCTCCGACATCGACCAAGTGGCAGTGGAAGAGCGGAGACGAATGTGAATTACCTAAACTACTGAAAAAATAGATTCTTAAGGAAGTAAACTATAATCTGTTAGTGATTACTGGTAGTATCTTTTTTCCTTGGGTGTCAAGTGCATATTACATCTTCTGTAAAAATAATTGATCAAAACTCCCTTTTATATAAATATTCAAGTTACATACTTTGTCTTCAGTGTTCTGCAGCACTTACCCATTTTATACAAAAGTTGCTGAGCACAGTAGGTGTAAGAAGCCATGGAAGCACATACGTAATTTAGAGCCTGGTAAGATTGAGTGCAGGTTTAAAATGTTGCTTAATATATTGGTTTCTAAATTTTATTAAAAATAAGCAATGCTTTACCAGGAAAATGATGACCTGCTCCCCCACTTCTTTCTTTCAACTTTAGGGCTTAGAATTTGGGGGAAGATCTAAGTGAGAAACGGGCTGTAGAATTTAAGGAAAATGAGAGCTGGCATTCAATTTGGTAGGTGCTTTTATATTTTGGCATCAGAGAACCAATGGTGGTACTTGGCATTGCAAATTATTCTTTGCAGAAAGAGGATGAGAAGAAACGCCTTTGCTGTAAGGAGACTTCGTAGTACAGAGCTTGATAGTGAATTTCCGGTATGGATGATTTAACAGTGAAGCTGGCTGCAGGGATTCCCCTTGTAATGACACTTAGTTTTGGCCTTACTGATATAAAGAACAAGTATTTCAAGTTCATCAGACTTGCAGAACAGAAAGGTAAGGCAGAATTAACTAAATTGGTGATAAGAGAATTTACATATTTGATTGCTGATGTAGCATGTTGAAGTGGTACATCCAGAAAGTTAGCTCAGTGACTAGGAAATAGTTTTCTTAGTTTTAAGGTTTGTATTAACCATTTTCAGTTTATCTTGACTAAAAGCCGTGGGAAGGCCTAAGATGTATGCAGATGCAAACCTTACTTAAAGGTGCGTAATGTCGTGCCTGTGCCAGAAGGAAGAGTTTGCAGCTCTTCTCCCTCAACATCACTGGCAGTATCAAGCGCTACTTTTTTTAGTTCTACCAGCAATGCGCTGAAGTTAGCAGACACCTGAAGTGCTGCAGCTAAGAGCGATGAGAGCAGGCTCATGTGTCTTACATGCAGGCTTTTGGTTTTTCAAAAAATGGATATTTTCATGGTTCTAGGCAGTATTGATAGGAAATTCAGACATCACCTCTGCAGGTGTGTCTATGCAGCTATGTTGGTTTCCCCAACATAAGAAAGCTTACTACTTTTCCCCCTCATCCCACATGCTTACACAGTTCTCTGCTGATAAAGAAGCCTGTAGATTTTCTGTGTTTTCAAAAGACTAGAAACTTGTGCTTTCTGGTTTGGTGGCATATAAATCTAACGTCTATTGTTTACTGGGTACGGATGGCAGGGAGTTGTGAGCTGTGATAGTAACAGCTGCCTGATTTTAAATGGTGCCAGGAAGTGGGGAGGGCATTTACTCAAAAAATAAGTTGAAATTATCACGAAGCAGGAGGGGTTCCCTGAAAGCTCATAAACACAGCGGATTCTGCTGCAGTGTCCTGTTTAAAAACTTACCCAGCCCCACCCCTCCAGAACCAGCCATCACCCGCAAAACTCCCTGATGATGTGGGTTTTTGGCAAATTTCTATACAGGACGTACGAATTGTAGTCCCTGGTGAACGTGAGGGAGACCAGGATCAGTCTAAGAGCAGGGAATTGTGACTTTGCCTCTGCAGCATGAGAGCAGGTGATGATCAAGCACGGAGGTGCGACTTCACACTTCCTTTTTACGTTTTATTCAAATTAATAATAAGTAGTGCTCTGACATACCTGTAAACTTGGACATGTATTCAGTTTCCCCTTGGTTTTGATCAGATAGTTAGAAGTTTTCTGATGACCCTGCTAATCTGGTCCATAGGCAGGTAGCTTTTTAAAGTAGAGCAGTGGCAGTGAGCGAGTTGAGGGCAGCGTACTTTATACTGCTTTATGTGGGGGGGGGGGGTTAAAGCATTTAACCATTCTAAAGGAATTCAGTGCTACTCTTGCTTTCTAGATGTGCTCTTTGGGATTTTTAATATGAAAAATGCAAAGCAACTACCTCTGACTTTGTAGTTGTGAAGGTGTATGTAGAGGATACCCCGTACTCCCATGCAAAAATAGCTGCGTGGTGTTGTATTTAGGACAAAATGACAGAAATGGGAAAAACAGAGGAGTGCAAGTCCTTGGTTTGTGCATTGATGCTGCATTTCAATCCTCTTAAGAGGAAAACGAATTATTCTAGCACAGGCAGCTAGTGTTCCAGTGGCTGAAGCTGTCGGGGAGGACCACTCTGAAAACCCCTCAAGGAAACAGCAAAAGGATCTGAATATAAATAAGAGAAGCTTGCTGAAATTAATCTTCCAAGGTCAAACCTAGCTAACTGCTGGTACCTATCCAGTGTATCCTGTAAGTCTGGTGTTGTGCATATACACATACACTCCTGCACCTGGGAAGCCTGAGCTCTGCTGAAAGCAGCGCAAGTGTGTTCCCATATGTAAGTCTTGTCCACCTTCCGTGGGATCCGTTGGACAGTCCATGATGGTCAGAGTGCATTTCTGCAACAGAAGTTGGTACGATGTGGTCTTCTGCTGGATTTTCACATAGAAATTTGGAATAGTTTCACCATGGGGTCTTGAGGGTTATTTATCACGTCATAATAATGTGCTTGTAATTGAGCTACTGATGGTAAATGGGAAAAACAAAGGTAATCACGCATCTTTGGAACAAAAACATCTTTTAAATTAAGATATTTGCTTTTTCTTACCATGAGAGAAAAAGAATATATAGTTAAAAATATTTCAATTAAAAAGAGTAACTCGGATCAGCGATTTGTGTTAGATTCCCTTTGTTAGACAAGCTTCTGCGCAGTGAGAGCTCTCCAGCAGAACTCCCATGCAGTGCATATGTAACACAGTTCACACAAAATGATGCTTCCAACAGCTTCTTCTCGATCCTTCTGATTCATCAGTTTTGTTACTGGCAAGTGGACTGTTCTTTCTGCAGCCTGGACAGTTGCAGCAGTGTTTCTATGAGCTTGTACTGCGTGTGAAAACAGCAGCCAGCCACTAGAGGTGAGCCTTGCCTTAAAAACAGGAAACCACTGTAGAGCAGGGGAGATGGCCTGGCAAGCAAAGGCAATACAGAATTCAGTTCCTAAATGCTCTTTAAATGTTGTGTTCTTGTTTGTTTGTTTGTTTTGTTCAGTAGCTTTAACACTGGACTGTAGCAGTGCCGAGTAAATATTTGAATTTCATAATAGAAGGTGATTGTGTAACTGGTCTTTTCAAATTTATGTTGCCTTTGTTAGAATGCTACAGTCCTGCCAAAATTTGCATTTTCTGAGACTCAGGAATTTGTTGAAGGTCTGGGGTCAAGCGGCCTTGCTTGGGACTTACCTGGAAGGAGGACTGTGCAGGGTGTGCACCACCGCCCTTCTGCAGAGATCCGAGTTCTAGAAGCTCTTGTCTGCATGCAGCTGGGACCTTGCAGAGACAGGGATGCAAATTCATGTTTCAGAGCCCTCAGCCCCAGATAATTAATTTTCCATTCTGTAAGAAAAACAATATAAATACAGAACTTCAAATGTCTTAGCTGTGATTTAAAACTAGCGTCGTAGTTGCTAAATGAGCAGCGGGTTTTTATAGAAAAGTAGATAAGAGGAGATATTTGTAGTATTAATTGAGTCATCAGAAAGCTTATCTCAGTCTTCAGCTGTGGGGTGATGGGGAGCCCAGAGCTGCTTGTAGCTGTAGCTCTTGTGGGTTTGTGTGTTCACTGTGGCTCCAAAGGACTGTTGCACAAGCAGAAGTCGTCCAGAAATGGATTAATTTTTTGAGACTTGCTGCTTTTTTCATAAAAAAAGTGGTTGGTTGAAGGCATTTATTTTTTCTGGTTACAAAACAAATGTTCAACTCTGAAAGCAAAGGAAGAGACAATGGAATAGGAATCAAAAATTCACTGTGGCATATTGTTTGTGCCATCTCACTCTGCTTCAGCACAGTGTTTTCTGCCTTTTATTTATCCAGGACTGTTGGTTTTCTTTATGGACTAATAAACTGACAGGGGAAATGCCCAAAGGATGCTGTAATGTAATTTACCCAGCAAGAGATTATGAACTTTTATAGACTTTTGTTGTCTGAAGTTAATTCATTTTTCATGTTCTCTTTGCATGAACTGCGATCTCTGGTGAACAAAATTGGAAACAAGCCTTAGGAAAGAGTTCAGTGTAGTACAGAGTAATTTTGTATGGAACAGGCTATGTATGCTGTACTGCTAGGAGATTTTTTTTCCTATCACAAAGCATTTTTCAGAAAAATATAATGTCTGTATGACTACAACTTTTTTGGTAGTCTAAACAGTGCAATCTGGATCAAATTCTAAAATGAGGAGGGTTTCTTGTTCTGTAAAATTGTTTTTCCTTCAGGAGAAGACCAGCTTTGATGTTCGTGCCATGGGAGTGTGTTCTGGAAAGTTATTATGTCCTGAAGAAATTAGGTTCCCATTCTGGAGCTGTCATCAAATCTAAACATTTCAGAAGATTGGTTGGAATGTAATTTCAGGTACCTGGAGCACAAGTTGCAAAACTTACATTTAGACTTGGGTAATTATGAACACGGAGTAAAGAAAGTAAAATTGTTCAAGGCCGCCTTAGCGTTTGAGACTAGCATTTCAATGGGTGATTTGTTATTAAGCCCTTTTTAACTCCTCATTTTTCCAATTATCTTAAGAAAATAGTGATTTGGCATATTGGTAACTTCTGTTTTGCTAGTAGAAAAATTAAATCTGAAATGTTCTGTAAATACCTTCATGTAGCCTCATAGGCATTGAAAAAGTGTATGTAATTTAAAAAAAAAATCTTAATGATGTCTTTTTCAGAGGAAAGAATGTTTTAACCCAAGAGATCAAACCCATGCTGCTCTCTAGTAACCAATTTTCTGTCAGAATGTACTTACGTTGGGTGCTGAGATCAGGTAATATTTGCAGTAATCACAGCTGAGTAAGAAATCACTTTCCTTCTGTTAAGAAAAAAATTGACATTCCAGAAATGTTCCTGCTCTTGATTAGAATGAAGAGATATTTCAAGTGTTTAGTGAGGCAGTGAAATTCAGGGATCCATCTGTGCATCGTTTTATTCTTAGCAAATGTTAAGTTCTAAAAATATTTGGAAAAGGATGCTGAGGTTCTGGTGCAGAGTTATGTAAGGATGAACATAACTACGGAGAACAATGTTTTCTTATCCTATGTGCGGAATTCCAGAATTTGAGTCCCTTGTGGTCATGGGCATGGCTTTGTGCTGAGCTTATTCCTATTAGTCCTCAATACTTGTAGATGCCCTAAGCCTTGGAAAAAGAGCCACGGCAAGTGAGGGAGTGGAAGCTGTCAGGCCAGGAACCTAGTTATGTGAAATATATGCTGCCAATCGTAGCATCTTCTGTTGGGAATCAAAGGATCGAGTCCTGTTTTTATCAGATTATGATTCTTTTTCTGTCCCATCTGAATAAAAATAAGTCCAAGATATAACATTGTATATCAAATTTCTTCATACTAATAACAATTCTATCCGTATCTTTAATATTGCTATTAAAAGGGACTTAATTAAATAAAATGCTTTGTGATTTATTGAAATAGCCTGTAATAGGTCCATGTGCTTATAGCTTCCTTTTGAAATTCCAAAACCACATTGTGCTAATGCAGTTAATGGGAAGTCCCTCATTACACCACCTGTCTGTTTGCAATTTCCAGGGCCTATTATATGTGTATAATTCAGCTGATACAGAACAGACAAAGAATGAGGTTAGAATGATTTTCATACAGGAAAATAGTAGTGAATTACCTATATCAAAGTCAGTGCACAGGCTTCTAGCATTGCTCTTCCTTACTTTGATGCTTAGATCTCCAGAAATACTTGAGTGAGAGAAGTGTATTGGCTAAGATTTTCTTTTTATTAAATCAACAAAAGCCTGCCATGTCATTTGACTGGCCTTGGAAGGGATATTTAATGGGAAAACCAGGGTAGGGTTCCCCCTCAACAGCAAAGAAGTTACACGAAGTCACCTCTGATCAGAATGAAAATAACTGCTGTCTCTGGGTGCCTCCCTCGGGAAGGTTGGCTTGCGTGAGCGCGAGTGTTCTTCCAGAGACAGGAAGCCTACAGATCCTTCTGTGTTACAGACAGAGGCTTCAGAGGAGACAACCAGGAAATTACCGAGGATGCAACTGCAATTCTAGAAATGCTTTTTAAATGTTGCATAATTTAAAGATGAGAAGGGCTTCAATTCAGATTTCTGTCTGACCTTAATGAACTGCTAATGCAAACCATTTCAGGAGAAAAAGGAAGGGCTAAGAAGTGCCTTCAGAACTCTGTGAATGGCTCACGCTGTAGTGTAGGGTAAGAGACAGGAGCAGCGGAGCAGGTTTTTTTAAATTTCTTCTAAACTTCTGAATCTTATGATGTTATTTCTTGAACCTCAGGAACACTTCAGCCTCCTAGTGATTAAAGGTTAGTGTGACATTGCTAACACAGAATTATTGCTGAGTAGTAAGGGGTTTGTCTTTAGAAGTTCAAGCATTTGTACACTTCAGGCTGCTCAGGTGTGTTCCTGTGTATGCCTGCTGGAAGAGTCTCCTGAATGGCTTCAGCTCCAAAGGGAGCAAACCCCAAAACCAGAAATACTTTGCTGCGTAAGAGTTTTGTTTTACAGTAGAGCCAGTGGAACTGTGCTTTCCCTAGTCTGAAGACTAAAACCAGGTTCATATTTTCTATGGAAGCAATGGGTGCACGTTCAGTACAACAATATATATTTTTTGTCCATCTGGAGGCATCTAGTTGCTTTGACTCATGGGAATTAACATCATCAGTTATCAAAAAAACCCTGACTCAGTCAGTCGTTGCTGTGAGCAGCCCATACATCGTCCCTCCAGCTTCAAGGAAGAAAGCTATGATCATGTGTGACTGGTTAATTTTTATAAACTACCTGACCCTTCTTTCCTATTGCTTAAAATTGTTAATTAGCCCCCATCTTGCCTATGCTGGCTGAGTAGGTTGCTGTAATTGTAAGGACAAATCGCATTAAGGAATGCTTTTATGTGAAATAAGTGCCTAACATATGCTTGTCTTAGGCAGTAATTGAGTTGGATTGAATAGTCGGAACACTCCTTACTAACAAACTAGTCATTAACAATACCCATTTGTACCCAAATGGATTAGAAGAATTGCTTCATTGTCCAATGTGAATAACTTACACTTTGTCCCCTAATAACAATTATTCAAGTGTTGACTTTCTTAAAGCACAGTGTCTTCCTGATGTCTAAATCTCAAAGCAATTGAGGGGTTTTTGTTTCTGTTTTTTCCTTTGTTATATTAAACACTGTGTTGGTAGAAGGACTGATCGAATCCATAGCAAAGTTTTAAAATATTCTTTTAAAAAGCCGAAAAGAATCTGGTACTGAGAGGCTAAGTTGTATGGTGATGCATTCAAGGACAATGTTTTTCATGTAGAAAACTATATTAATGCTTATGTAATCTTCTGAGAATGCATATAAAAGTAAGTGATGTATGTTAGCAGAGAAGTTAGATTTCTCTCATCATTTTCACCAAAGTGAAATGTAACCTGGGCAAAAAACTATCTGCAGATTTCCAGGAGCTATTATACAGCTGCTGAAACCTCAGTCGTATTGTGTTTTGTCTGTGAAAACACGACAGAATTTGATCCTTGATTGTAGGTAAGTTTATATCTAGTAACTCTGCAACTGGCAGATCAGCCTCGTCTTCACTGCCGTGTCGTTCTGTTCCAGGTTCTTCAGGCATTGCCGTGAAATAGTTCTGTCCATGCTATCTGTCGTTTAAGGAGCTCTATAAGGTGTTGCATTACCTTCTTCTATAGTAGCTATAAATTATTTCAGATTATATTCCAACTCGGAGTAAGACTGCGGCAGCCAAGAGGTCTGTGTAGAGAAGCTGTTTACAAGGTGCCTCTTGTGCAAACAGCAAAGGTACCATTCTGGATTCACTAAACCATTTTTATTATTTTCACACGTCTGGCCAAGACAGCACAGAAACAGTTTCTGCCCCCAAACTGTGTTCAGGCAGTGATCGGATGGGGGACAGGGGGCATCAACCAGCTCTTAGATTTAAATAAAATCTTCTGAACTACTGAGTGATAAATAGGGGGGGAAGGGGGAGTGTGAAATTCAAGGTCTTTACTAAACTTGGCTCTCCTTAAGTGTTTATCCAATAGCTGGTCCCCTGAGGGCCTCCCTTCTGAATTACTCAGTTCCACAATATGACAAATTCAGGAAAAAAAAAAAAGTTGAAATTGGAATCCCAGCCTCATTCTCTATAATGGAACAACTGCTTCCAAATTGCTGCTGGTATTTGAGGCCCCAGTGTATAACATTAAAGATGGGTATGAAATTGCACTGGCTTCAGCGAGAGGTAAATCTGGCCCTTTCCATCTCTGGTGGTGCCAGCAGAAAAAATGTTTATTGCTGCAGGGTGAAATTGAGGGCACCGAACAATCTGGCAAACTGCAAAAAGGCCCCTTGGGAAGAAATACTTAAAACAAAAGGGAGATTAAAAAAAAGCATTAAGAGTTGTGCTAAAATACTGGATGAAGGGTAATCCCCAGCTGTACTCAAGCTGACCTTGTTAATTTTGCTAGTTCTTGGAGAAAGGAACACAAAGCCTTAATGAAATTTCTCACAAATTCCTTTGTTTGAAGGGCAACAAGACAATCTGCCTAATTATTTTTGGCATTTAAGATAAGTCTGCTTTCTAAAAGCTTGTCATAGTAACTAATACTCTGTTAGAGTAATTGCTTTTCCCCTGCACCTCTCTATTTAATGTTTTTGTAGTATTGTTTTTATTATAAACCCCACAGGGAGTTTTTCTGTCTGCCAAACCATTTTACATCTTTGGCTTACGTTCTGCCTATACGGTTCTTTGCCAGCTTTTCCTGGGCTAGTCTCTGACAGCCACCACAATTTAAGAAGGATGTGTAAGGTGGCTTTTGTATGATATAAATCATCACCAAATTTTTTTCCATTCTGAGACATCAAAAAAATGACAAATGGAAATTGGTGATTGAATAGAGTTCTTTGCTATTGAATAATTCTCATCTTGGCATCGTAAAAAACAGTTTTAACTCCCTATTGTCCGTAGGGACCCTGTGGCCAGGGTGCTGCCAGCACTGGTCCCCAGGCGGTGATGCCTCCTTGAACTTTTTGGTTAATTTGGAAATGAAACATCAGACTTATCGCTGTTTTATTTTTTGCCAGGTCCCATCACCAAATACAACCGATAAAATTAGGACTCTTATCACAGAATACACAGATTCCTCCCAAGCAGATTCCCTTGTTTTGATTTCTTAGACCAAATTCCTAATTAAGAAGGGGTTTGCTGACTTCTTACTTTTCCTAGTGCTTGAAGGATAACACCAGGTACTTCTTCATTTTAAGTAATTTCTTTTTATTCTTGTGGAGTGATTACATTTTCTTCCAGGGCAAGGGTGATCTTTGGGTAAAGAAATCTGTCTTGTTTTTTTAAAAAAAGAAAGAAGTTTTAGCTTGCCTTCTTTAAAACCACAGGGCTGCCTGCATTTCCGATCCAAAACACGTACCCAATTTCAACTTTCAAGCAGTCATAAAATGCAGGGCAATTATCTTGATTTCAGTGGTGCCTGTAGCACTCCAGGACGTTCATCAGGGCAGCCAATCACATGGAGGAAGTCATTCCGAGGCAGGTATTTCCGACGAAGAGACAGACTATTTTCAGATTAAAGCATGGAAATTGAGGTTCCTTTCATTTTTATCTGCAAAGCTTTCCTGTTTAAAACCCCTTTGGCTTGCATATGGAAGTAAATCTTACAGGTTTATATATGCTTAAATTATGTTGTTAAAGGATGCTGGTTTTGTAAAACTGGGCAATCTGTGATTATCTTCTGGGTAAAAACATGAGAAAATAGAACAGCAACAACGGGTGTAAAGTAATGGCAGATACTTGTCTTTATTGTCTCCTTCAGGTCTAGTGTCTGGTAACAGACCAGTACAGATGGTGCAGAAAACGGCTGGAAAGTTCAGCCAGACACTTATAACTCCAAATCCTAGAAGTGAGAGAATCCTTCCTCCCTCCCTCTGTGCATCGTCGCCAACCGAGGGCAGTGCTCTGCAGCTGGAGGTGTGACAGTGCCCTGTGTGTCACCTCTTGCCCGGGCACTGGGCTGGTGCAGGGCTCCTGAGGGTTGCCAGGCAGATGCTCTTGATTTTAATCTATCTTTTTAAAATCCTCCATAAAGAGGGACTGTGGTTTCAAGCACAGAAGCAGGGCTTAGTAAAAATCTCCTGATCTTCATGGTATTCTTTGCATGTTTTTACTCCTCACGCTTGTGCACAGGGAATCAATGTGCTTTGTCAACTCTTCGCTCATTCACTTACAAAGAAAAATACAGTAAAAGATGGGACTAGTAGTGCTATTGTACATCTAATTTACAAGTGAAAACTTGTCTGTAGGAACACAATGAATACTCTTTTCTTGTTTTGTATGTTATATAGATATGCATAAATGTCTTATGTTTTGGCAGAGATAGCACCTCGTTTGACCAATTTCTACTGCGTCTCTAGGACGTACTCTGTGGGACAACCTGGATCGCTAGTTCTATTTAAGTCCTTAGAGTTCTATATATAGAGAGAAAGAGAGAGAGAGAGAGGAGGTGCTTAAAATAAATCATGTAAAGTATGCAAGTTTGGGACACACTATGTGATCAGTGGCAGGGCCCTTGGATGCGTGTTCATATCTATACCCTGTAGGGCACCTTCTCAATGGTTTCCTTATCTACATTAATTGGTAAATGAGGCTTTCCTTAACTATGAATTTACTTATTTTTGCTCATTTTCCATTTCTGTCATACCTGAAAATGTCATTTACTTCGTTTCAAATAACAATTGCAGAGATAAAGATGCGTGAAATTCAGTAAAGCTGAAAGTGAGGTAGAATAAATAGAAACTTCAATCCACCGATGTAGTTCCTAGGATGAAGCTGCTTTCTGAACTGGTTGGGAGCCAGTAATGACTGACAGTAATGAGACAATTACCACAGAAGTGGGATCATTATCCTGCTGGCTTCTGAGTTTTGATGCTTTCTAATAGGCTAATAATAAGGCCTGATAGGTAGTGCCCTTCTGGTTGGCTTCAGGAAATGATCAATTTTTTTGTTAAATTAGTATATTTGTAGTGCTCGAATACAGACACGGCTCATACGAAGCTTTTGTTACTACTGTTCTGGAAGAAATTTCAGTTCTGTGTCCTACTTGTTACACTCAATCATAGGACGGTCTAGGTTGGAAGGGAGCTCAGGGATCACCCAGTTTTAACTCTCCTACCAGGGGCAGGGACATTAAAAATGGAAACATTAAAAAAAAAAAAATCTCTTCAGCAAAATAACTTCATTTAAAGCTAGAGACAATAATACTTTCCAAATTGGTCATAAGTCATTCTCAAACAAATCCAGCAACTGAGAGCCTTCAGAGAGAGCCAAGAATTGTATCCGGAGCTAATTCAAATCTTGAGCTGTATCTATCTACACCTGAATGCTCAGAAAAATTGGAGTGAACAAGATGTGATCTAAAGTTCTCTGTATTCCTGCTGGAAGCCAAAATAGTTATAGTTTTCTGGTAGCTTTAGTTTGGCATTGAGAAGCAGTGTCTGCATCGATTACCTGAGAGTTCACCCATGTGCTGAGGGCAGCATGTGGACTTGGCATCTCAGATCCTCCTCCTGACTGCAAGCAAATGTGGATCTTTTAATTTATTTTTCAATCTGCCAGGTAGGAAGCCCTTGGAGATGAAAGTATATTGTTTTGTGCTTCATGTATACAATTGTATCAGCCCAGGGAGTTAGTGAAATGTAAATTCACACCCCAGTATAATGTGTCCTCATTTCCCCAAGCCCTAGGGCCGATTTACTCCTAAATGTGAGCACCCAGACAGAGGTTTAAATGCATTTATTCTTTTCCAAGGTTTCTAATTGTCCTGCTGTTGAATAGCCTTAGCTATTTCTGTGTGGCTGGGGAATGAGCTGCTCGGTCATGGAAGACCACACAGGTACAGTTTGGTTCTGCCTTTTGTTTCTTTTTGCTGGCCCTTTGCTCTGTTTGGCAGGTTATAATACACTCTTCCTTGGCTTCTAAAGGTGTAAAGGTGTATTTCTAAGTAGTTCTTCCAGCTGTGGATAGCAAACAGCTCTACTTGGTAAAAACAAGCGGAAGTTAGTTTTAATGTGAAGTGGTATGAACAAAAATCCAATGTTGTGCTCTGTTACCATACATCCCCACCCCCTTGGTGTAGCTGCTCCACCTGGGCTTTCAGGTGGGATATAGCACTCCTGCGCCAGGAATCGGTTCGGGAACATCAGCTGAGGCTGAGTGTTTGGCCAAGGAGGGTGTAGGGTGGTGTTTCCTTGCTGACTGACTCCCATTCTGCTCACGGCCAATCTGAGAACTGTAAAACATTGTAAGCTAGCTCTTCTTTTGATTACTGCTAGTGTTAATTTAGTACTACCTTGCAGTAGAATAAAAAACTTGTAGCAAAGCAGCTGTCTCTCCAGTGTAGAGATTTGCCAGGTGCTTTTTGGATCCGATTAATATATTACTTGCACATGTGCTGGAGCAGTAGTTCAGCCTTGACGGGGTGACAGTGCTATCACCTGCTATCTTCATCTGTTCTGTGGCACAGGCAGCATTTAAAGTTAAAAGTAGCAAGCTTTTTTTTTTCCCTGTTAGAGTAAAAGACCTGAATGTTGTATGAAAAAAAGAGGAGACTTCTCTTTTGATGCTTCCTGTGAAGACATGCTGCTGCACTACCACCTCCCAAAGAAGGAGACTATTTTAAGCAAAGAGTTCTTGGAGGAAAAGAACGAACCTCATGAATGAGACTTAGGCCTGGTAAACATGGGGCGTTTAAGGGGGTTTTCGGTACGTATATTGCAGTATTACAGGTACGTGGACTATGCATACGGACTCCCCTAGGAAAGAAAGGACACTGCTCTCGCTTGTCTTTAGCCGAGGGGAACAGGAGGCTGAGGGGAGACCTCAAAACTGTCTACGACTGCCTGAAAGGGGCTTGTGCAGAGGTGCGTGTTGGTCTCGAGCTGTGCCAGGGGTGGCTCAGATTGGACATCAGGAAAAATTTCTTCACCAAAAGGGTTCTCGGGCAGAGGTCGCTCAGGCATTTGGTGGAGTCCCCATCCCTGGAGAGGTTTAAAAGACGGGGATGTGACGTGCTTGGAGATGTAGTTTAGTAGTGGACAGATATGGTTGGGCTTGATGATCTCAAAGGTCTTTTCTGACCTAGGGATTCTATGATTCTGTGGTGCTACAAGCACCCTAGCCCTGGAAATAGTTCTTCTCCCTGAATTATAGCGTGATCTAGTGAGATGACGTCTGTGGGCTGGGGTTGTGTTGGTGTGCATTTTCCAAGCAGCCCCAGGTGTCTGCAGGCACTGGGATGTGGCTGCGATTTCCAGCAGAAAACTGCCTTTTAACCATACTTCAGGTGTTGTGGATATGTGCGGGGATGTTTTTCTTGAGCTGGTTGCAGTGGGGTTTATATTCCTGGCAGTGGGAGGGGAGGCTGAGCCCCCTGGGTGATGGATCCCCAACTCCCTTGGGGCAGGGTGACCCCCCCTTTCCTGAGGACATCGATTCCCATCGGCCTGATTGATTTTCCCCCAGGAAATGATGACCCCCAATCCCAGGGGCCATCGATTACCCTCAGGACAGGGTGACCCTGATTCCTGTGGGGCAATCGATTCACCCCCTTCCCTGGACAGGGTGACCCCCCATCCTTCTAGTGATCGATCCCCACCCCGAGGTGCTCATTGCCCCCCTGGGGTCTACGATCCCTGTGAGGTGATCAATCCCTGATAACCCCCCAGAATAGTCCCCCTGCCCCCCATCCCCTCGGGGTGATCAATGACCCAACCACCCTCCCGCCCCAGGGGCGATTGATCCCCTCCCCGAAGGAGGCGACCCTCACTCCCCAGGGGTTATTGATCCCTACTCTATGGGCGGTCGATCCCCAGCCCCTGGGGTGATCTCTCCCTATCCCCAGGGGTGATTTATCTCCATCCCTGGGTGATCGATTCCCAGTCCCTGGGCTGATCGATCCCCAATCCCCAAGGTGATCGATCCCAATTCCCGGGGAGCTCTCTCCCCAGCCCCAGGGGTGACTGATTCCAGTCCCTGGGGGTGATCGATCCCTCTCCCTATCCACAGGGGTGATTTATCTCCATCCCTGGGTGATTGATCCCCAATCCCCAAGGTGATCGATCCCAATTCCCGGGGCGCTCTCTCCTCAGTCCCCGGGGGTGATCGATCCCTCTCCCCCTCCCCAGGGGCGATTGATCCCCAGCCCCTGGGGTGATCTCTCCCTATCCCCAGGGGTGATTTATCTCCATCCCTGGGGTGATCGATCCCTCTCCCCCTCCCCAGGGTGACTGATCCCAGTCCCCGGGGCTGATCGATCCCTCTCCCCCTCCCCGGGGGCGGTCGGTCCCCAGTTCCCGGGGCTCTCTCTGTCTCTCCCGCTGCCGCCGTCCCCCCGGCCGCCGCCCCGCCCCTCCGCGGCCCCTCCCCGGCTCCTCCCCGCGCGGGGCGGTGCGGCCGCGGGGCCGCGCGGCGGGGCCGGAGGATGCCGGGGTCCCGCAGCCTGTCCCGCCTGCGGCAGCACCGCGCCCGCTCGCGGGCCATGCTGGCGCTGGGCGCCGCGCAGATGGCGCTCGGCTGCCTCATCGTGGCCGTCAGCTTCGCCGCGCTGGCGCTCACCACCTCGGCGCGCGTGCGGCACTCCTGCCCCTTCTGGGCCGGCTTCTCGGTGAGTCGCTGCCGCGGGGGGGATCGCGCGGAGGCTCCGCGCCCCCCCCCCCCCCCCCCGTCCCCGTCCCTCCTCCCGGGGCCCCGCTCCTCGTCCTTCCCGCCGCGCCTCAGCCCCGCGCCCGCCGGCCCCTCGGGCCCCGCGCCGCTCGAACGCGAAAAAAGGGCAGGGAGAGCAGGTGAGCGCAGCCGGGAGGGCTGCGGGACCGGGCATCCGAGGGGAAGGCGCGGGTTGGTTGGATCGCGGCTGCCCCGGCGCGGGCCCTCTCGTCCCCTGTGCGGTCTGATGGAGCTCCCGTCGCGTCCCGCGGGCGCGGGTCGGAGGGCTCACGGAACCATCGAATAACCAGGTTGGAGGAGCCCGCAGGTGCTGCCGCTCCCGGGCGGGCGCTCGCTCAGCGCGGCGCGGAGGCGGCGCGGGGCTCGGCCGGTGACCTTGTGAGGGCGGCGGGGCCTCCCCCGCGCCCCCAGCCCCCCGTCTCCCGGGACCCGCCGCGGCGGGGAAGGAGCCGTCCCCGAGGGCTCCCGGGGAGGATTCGCCTCGGGTAATTGGACGCGTTACCGGTTTTTAGCTCTTCTTACAGACCGGAGAGTTTTAAGCCTCAAAAGCGCTTGGTGGAGACCAGAACGGTCAGAGAAACGGTTTGGGTTCCCCGGTTCTGGCAGAAATGGTGTAAATAAAAGAAATGTGACTGTCTAATGTGCTCTGATGCGTTATGTGAGTTGATAATTCTTCAGAGCAGAAGAGTAATTTTGGATTATTTCGATATTTTTCTTGATTTTTTTGTAGTCTTGAAAAGAAGCGTCGGTTCACTCTGGCAGCCTTGATATTGTATTAATTGTTCTTTACGGTTTGAACTTCTGCAGGTGAATGCGTAGCTCTTCGCTGTGATGAGGTGTGAATTTTAAATTAAGAACCTGGCTGCTTACGTATTAATGTGAGGCTAAACCAGCACAGGCAGACGGGGTTTCTTTTCCTGGCAGACCAAGCAGAGTGTCCACAGCTGATTGTATATTCCAGCAGCACAGCTTTCTCAGAAATACCTTTTTTCCCCCCCAAGTCCTGCAATCTTTGCTAAAAGACTTTAGGAGTTACCGTTTCGCTCTACGTTGTGCTTTTTTCCTAGACTGTGGATGCCTTCTACCCTTCTCTTTGTCCAGTGTAACCCGTATAAAAGTACATTTTCCAGTTAGATTTAACGAATGTTATTTGTTCGTAATGGAGAAGAAAATCATGATTCCAGCCCGTGTGGGAATTGGTAGGAGATACAGGGCAAGTAGAGCAAAACTGTTGACCAAGACACCTTGTTGTTCTGTGTTATCAACACAAGGCAGGTAGACGTTGTTTCTTAAATTAAGAACTTACCTTTGGAGAAAATAGTTCTACCCTGTGTTGGAGCCTGAGAATAACCGTATTTTTCTTCTAATCTCCTCATCTCTAAGTCTCAAGAAATAAGGTATGAATAGTATGGTGAGACTTGAAGAACTTTGAGGCCAAGTTAGTCACTTACACAGGCTTTTCTAAAAGCCTTTTGAGGTATTTATTGAGTTCAACAAAAACTAGGTGTGCTGTCAGTCATAGCTGAAAAATGTTTCTGAGGAAGAGTGAATGTTTTTATTTTGCTTCTGGAAAATACAGTTAAAGCAATAACTGAAGGTGAGTTAAGTGATGCGAGATAAAAATAGTGAAACTTTGCTTGCTGCCAAAATCGGGCATAAACATTCACTCCCTCTTTGGAAGTAAATAAATGAGTCGCTTTACGGTCAAGAATAAATTCTAAACCTTTGTTTTGTGGAGGTGTGTGATATGGTGTAGTTTTTACTCATTAGAAATGCATATCCTAAAACAGAATAATCTTGGTGCTTTCTAGCATTTTTTTGATGCCAACCACGCTGTCAATGTAAATGAAGGCTGCAAAAATTTGTGAAGAGTCTTTTAAATGGTTTTGAAAATGATTTCCCAATGTTGGTAACATTCTAGCTGATTAAAAAAAAAAAAAAGAACAAGAACTTGACAAACTGTTAGCCTCATTTTGCTCGTGGAGGAATAGCTGTCAAAATTAGCCTGTTCTGGTTCATGACTGGAACTTTTCCCAGAAGTATAAGCAGTGACATGGTTCTTTGTCTCTCCTATAGGTCCATAGTTGCTTGAGTGGGGAAAAATAGTGGTGGTGGTATTTGTAGGTCAGAGGAATGAGCTTTAGTTTGCATGAAAAGCCTGCTGCCAACAGTCTGTTGTTGGGAAAGTAGGGCTGGGCTGTTTGAGAGAAAGTGAACTTAGTGCTGGTGTTGAGCGATATGCAGTGTTGATACTGAACTTGTACAATCTGCTAACGCGTAATTTATTTTTCTCAGAGCTGATCATCTCATATCTAGGACTTACACAGTAGCTTTCTTATCTGTCTGTTGTACCTGTAAATGAAAACTCCAGCGTGGATATCAAATAGTTTTGATCAAGTTGTCCGCCACAAGTGACTGCGCCGTGTGCTTCTCTGTGTGAGGATGTAATACAGGTTGCTTGTTTTGAGCTCCCCTGGTTGTCACGCACAACTGCTTCACCTACAACTTTTAGAAGAAACTCAGCCTTTTTTCTCTGGAATTTGCATAAATCATCAGAAGCATTCCCGAACATCTGTTGTAACCACAGAGAGGTCATTTCCTGGCTGGGTAGAATTATCTGACCAGATCCCTTCTCCTTAAGTGACTGTTCTAATGGTAAAGTTCAAATTGTGGACTGCGTGGCCATGATGATCTGTTGGGAAGAAATAGCTTTTTAATTCTTTTTTTTAAATCCTTCATTAGCCAGATCGCAGAATAAAAATATTACTTTTTGATTAAGTCACTTACTGTAGCTAGCATAAGGTATGGTTTTATTTTTGATTTTGCAATAGAAGGATAGGCGTGTGTCTCAGTGTCTTTAGGAATGTAATATTTTTGTTGATTTCTAGTTGTCCTTTTCAGGCATTCTTTTATGCTGGAAATGCTGCCCTGGAACTTGTAACAACTAGCTGTGTGGAACGGTTACAGCCTGCTGAGAAACTGAGGAATAGGTAAATAGCTTAGTTGAGGTGGGAATTTCCAAGGTCAATTATCCAGTCATTAGCAGCTGCTGAACTTATTACACCTCCATTTTAGTTGTGTACTGCAACTTATTGAAGGAATGAGTTGTGGATCGTCATGCTTAATTGGCCCTTCTTCCCCAGTGCTTTTTTCTGCTCACTTCTGTGCCTTCTGGAATCAGAGGGCAGAACAGATAATGGACCTTGTAAAGTCTGAACTGCTAGAAAACATGTAATTTACAGGAGTATAAGGACTCAGAAAGAGGTGTGGTCATTACCTCTTCTCTGTGGGAGTAACTCCTGCTTTAAAGGAATACGATGCAAACATGCCAAAGCCAGAGAATTTATAATCGAGCAGTATTTATACATTTAGAGCATCGTGACGCATGTGCAGGCAATATAGTAAGACCAAAATGCTTGAAGGCTAAGCCTTCTCTCTTTGTCATAGTCACAGAATAACAGTCTTGGTCCCACACTCGGAGACCACAGTTGGGATTTGTAATAACAATGTGGTCATAATTCATTTAGAAGAACTTGCTTGTGATGTTTGAGGCTTCAGTCCTTTTCCCGATATAGTTTATCATTGCCAGTTTTGGTATCGGATGATGCATCCGTGTCAGTGTTTTAATTCTGATCACATATGTGCTCTCGCTCAGTGTTGAAATAGCATTACGAATTTAAAATTTTGTGTCTAATTTATGGAGTAAGAGTTGCTGACTTTGCAAGCTTGTTTTCAGTTTTGAGTATGAACTTTTTTTTAGATGCCATTATCGTCAGTAATTTATGTTCTGCAGAACAACCAAATAATGTTCTTGCTGATAACTATACAGTTTTGTTATTCCTATCACCTACAAAGAGTCCATCTCAGCAGAATTATATTTGTGTGAGGGCTATAATTTACTCAAAAGATTGTTTTTGCTGCTGTTTGTAGCAGAAAAGAGCATGGCTTAATCTGAAGATTTTAGATAAGCCTTTAGTGCTAGGAGAAGTGAGATAACAGGTATTTTTAAGCCAAGCAGACTTAATCCAGAGGCGATGAGAGACAACAAATATAAAGCTTTTTAATGTCGCCTTTACACTCGCCCTCCTGAGAATAAACTTGGTTTTATCTAGGTGGAGATGGTGAGTGCAGATATTTTTAAGGCCCGTGGTAGATTTTTGGCTTACAACAGAATGCTAGGCTGCTTTTAAAGTTTACTTACTAGTTTTATTTTATTTTATTTTTTATTATTTCCTCCCTGACATAAGAAGGAGACGGAACTGTTGGAGCGGGCCCAGAGGAGGCTGCAAAGATAATCCGAGGGCTGGAGCACCTCCTGTAGGAGGACAGGCTGAGAGAGTTGGGGCTGTTAGTCTGGAGAAGAGGAGGCTGCAGGGAGACCTTGGAGCAGCTTCTAGTGCTTGAAGGGGCTACAGGAAAGCTGGGGAGGGCTTTTTACAAGGACACAGGGTGACAGGGTGACACAGCTGAGGGGACGGGGGAAAAGAAAGAAAAATACATGTGAAATAGTGCCCTTGAGTCCACATTATCACTGTCTGCAAGGAATCTCTTACAGCTAGATCACGTGAGTCTCTGATGCATCTCTGACACTTCTGCCACAGAACCTGCTGCGTAGTACAGCAAGAATAGTGAAGATGTCCAGGAGAGAGAAGAGGTGGGGTCGCACCTGATAACGTTGTACAGATTGGGCAAAATGTTAACAACTTTTCCACATTGCTCTTTATGCGTGAAGGAAGGATTTGTACCATCAGTGCTTGTCCTTTCAGAAGGAGATTACTAAATGTTACTGTGGCAGGTAGGGATCAGATTTAATATAAATTTAATATATTTAATATAGAGGCTTAAGTCTCTCATCTGCCTGGTTCTCAATACTTGTTCTGGTAGGAGAGGAGATATTAGCCTTTTTGAAGAGTTATTGAAAGACTTACCCCTTGTCCTACCTGTACTTACGTAATAAAGATGATTTTAGCCCTAACAACTTCCCACCCCCCTTAAAAATTTCCATTCCTTCCTCTTGAAATCATGTCATAGAGCTGAAATAGAGCTTCACTATCAAGCTGTACTTTGAGATCCTGTGAAATATCATCACAGTCTGCAGTAACTCATGACAATATTGCAGCATTAGTATCTGCTTCTGTAATTCGTGTTTATTCAGTCGATATTTCCTTAGCTAGCTCAGTAGTATAAATAGTCAATGCAGCTTTTCTTTTGAGCTTTTAAAAATCTCACACCATGATTTGACAGGCTAATTTCTGTTGATACATAATGTTTTCCCTGTGAGTGGAACCTCTACAGTACAAGCAATAACGACAATACAAACAATAAAGGGTTATACAGATAACAAGTATAACCAATGCCCGCCGAAGCCCATGAGCTCATCTTCCTTAACACAGAACACGTGGTTTTCTTCCTTCATCTAACTGACTCTGAATGGAATGTCTGAAAGCCTGAATATCAAACGGGCTATTAGGAAAAGTCGTCCTCAGTGACAGTACCTGTCAGTTCTAGATGAGGTTTATCTGGAGTGTTTAGCCGACTCCTTCACTGGTTTGTGAATCTGAAGATGGTAGAAGGCCCTTATAGGCCGTCCTACAGGATTAAACAAAGCAGAGAGATGTGAAGTTCTAATGGCAGAGATCATAGAAAATACTGAAAGCGAATAGGATGTAAAAAGCTTATACTTAGAAAAACGTGATGCTTCGTTCTGTTTTCTGGGAGCACGAAATTCAACAGTCTGTAATTATATTTGTTAGATGCCCACAAGGAGCCTGTGAATTAGCATTACCACACAATGATTATATTATTCAGTAGGCTCTTGTGGAAATGGGAGCTTTGATGGTATAAACACATACAATGATACTTTGGAGGAAGTAAAAAGTGCTCCGTAAGGAGATCAGCCTGAAGATGATGAAAAGTGATTTCATAATTTTGCAAACATAAATTTGCAAAAAATGATTCCATTCTTTTCCAAGGAAATTGCAAAGAAAAGGTAGGCTTGTTATGTTAGAAAAGGTGTGGTCCCTAGCGTGAAATAAGCTGCCTCATGTAGCTGTTTTATAACATAAAGTTATAGTTGGATGAAGTGTGGTTTTCTGGATTTTTCAGAAGCAGGCGCTAATTTTTTGGTAA
Source organism: Phaenicophaeus curvirostris (assembly GCF_032191515.1). Classification (NCBI taxonomy): domain Eukaryota; kingdom Metazoa; phylum Chordata; class Aves; order Cuculiformes; family Cuculidae; genus Phaenicophaeus; species Phaenicophaeus curvirostris. The sequence goes on from NC_091403.1 coordinate 1,425,587, forward strand.
CTTCAGTGTAAGGCAATAAAATATATTTTTTTAGTGTAAAAATCGGCGTATTTGGTGCCTGTTAAAGAATGCTTTTCTCGCTTAAAGGGGAGAAGTGTTTTCTCCCCCAAGTGCTGTTTGAACTGCCTGAGGAGTGGGAAGATGAGGATAAGCAAATAGTGTGTTCTCAGACAGGATTCACACCTCCTCAATCCCTCAAGTACTTTCTTAAGAAATGTGCTATCTCTTCCTTCTGTATTTCAATACCTGACAAGTGATGATCTGTTATTTTGGTAAGTTATAAATATGCTGCACCGTGGGATAACAGGGCTGCCCCAGCGTGCCTAAAGCTGTAATAATCAGAATAGTGATGACTTCTTGCCCTTGTTTGCCTGAGAAGTTAAAACTTTTTCTAGCCTACCCTGGCCATATCTTTTGAAAATAACTATAACGTATTACAGAGACAGTGAATTGAGTTGTTTCACTGACCCAGTGATCTGTAGCAAGGCTTTAGGGCATGTACTAAAGATAATGCAAGGAATATTATTTATGAAATCTAGGATTATAGCAGTAGCATTAGTAGGTGTATAGCTTCCCAGTTTACAATCCTGTGGAATTGCAAACATACAGAAGTGACCTGCTTAAATCGAAATGTAATTTCTGCACGGTTCTTTACTGGTTTGTTATTGGCTTGGCAGGTTTTGTTTGTTTTTCATTCTGTTGGGTTTTATTTTGTTTTGTTGTTGTTGTCTTTTTTAATTTTTAAAGAGGTGGCTTGATTTTCTGTGAGCTTTTTATATATAGTGGGGATCTTTAGAACGTGATGTTGGAACAAACTAGAGCAGAGTAGGCTGGCAGCTGAGTTTTCAAGAGTGGACTGCTTGTGGTATATTTTTTTCTGCAAAGTGGAAGTTAGTTGTTCAGGAGGAAACTTAGTGAGGGCCAGAAAATGCTTGTTCTTGATGAGGAGAGAATACAGTGGTTTTGACAGTAACTTTTCTGTCTATGAACGTGATGGTCTCCAGTTCCCGTGTTGGAATTGGAAGCCAGGAGCTGTGCGTTGATGCTTTTGTCAGGTTGCCTGGGCTCCTAGCTCACAGTAACTTTCTGTATTTTTGAAGGCAGCTGCCAAGTGTTCCTTCTATCAATAAATTTAACACTTGCAGCTTTTCCATCATGTTCTGTAGACCTATGATCTATTCACCACAGGGGGGTGGAAGGAAAAAACAGACCCAGAAAGCATTAAACTTGTAATTGATCTTAATCATGGTCCTAGTTAAATTGTACGAGGAAGGCAAGAAACGTCACAGTCCAAGTTTGTGCTTGCAGTGTATGATGAAAAGAAGGATAGGGTTCTGTAGAGGTCAAAATTGTCTTCTGCCAGTAGAGTTATCTCCTTCTGAGCCAATAGAGATAAAAGACTGACTTCGAAATGGCACAGCTTTGCTAAGGGCGTGGAATGACGTCCTAAGTAAAGATGAATTGGAAGCTGCAAATCACGAGTGTGATCAGTGACGAAACAATTGGGAAAAGGCTGCTGGTGTAATCTCACAGAAACTGTCAGAAACTCAAAAGAAATGTTTTGAGCAGTGATCGCATACTCAAGAACATTATTATCATAGGCTCTGATCTAACTGTCTCAAAAATTATCATATTTGCTGATTTTTTTTTTTTCCATTTGCTGGCCTCTGTTGGCCCACAGAAGCTGAATCTCCTTCAGATTTTTATCAAGGCATTTATTTGACAAAAATCAAAATTGACAGATAGAAAGTAGAACAAATGGAGGTAGATAACATTAAAATATCTATGTTACGTTATAGCAAAACCAAACCAAAGTAAATTATCAGAGCAAGTAAAGATAACATGGGCTCTAAAATAGCACCAAAAAGCTAATTGTTTTTCTCTGTATATCGTTTGGTCATGGACGCAAGCTATGTTACAGTTCATAGCCTGATGTGGTAAGATTTGAGTTTTACTGGTATAAAAATACTTTCTTTAATTATTTTTTTTTCCTGTCAGCCACTGGGCTGCATGAATTAAATACCCGATGGTGTGTAACTGTCTGGGCAGCAGCAGTAGCTTAGCAACACCAGCTAGTGCTGATGCCAAAGAACAGTGTTGGCTTTCATCATTTTTTAAATGCCATCTGGTCCTTTAATAGTCTCTCTATATTTAGAGATTAATTGATAATTATGGTTTAACTTGTAGACCTAGGTTGGATTTCACCATCAAATTGTTTGATAGAGAATTTTGGAAGCTCAGAAATGTTTAACTGTAGACATTGATGTAAAATCTGGGAAGGGCGTAGTAATAACTATAAATCCCAGTGTGAACGCTGGTGATACTTGGAGAGTACAAGGAAACCACCCTTGCTTCCTGCTCACTGCGAGCGCACAAGCAAAGCTGCTTAAATGTACTAAAGGAATGGTAAACTGCATTCTGAGAATGGTGATATTTCCTTAATAAATAGTAATGTCTGATAAAGACACGCACATTTTTAAATGTATAATTTTGAAAATAAAATTCCCATTATAGAGACACGTACTCTATGTGTGTGTGTGTACACATGTGCTAAAACAAAACATCAAGGATGTATTTTTGTGACAAAGTATGAAATTATAGAAATAATGGATCTCAACAGCTCATCTACTCTTAAGTGAGATCCGTTTATAAAGCAACACCATGTGTGTTTGGTTAGATAGTCCTGAAGTTTTGTAATAAAGAAAACTTTGTAACCTGTTAAGGAACCTCTCAGCTAATTCTTTACTTCAGCTTTTGATTGTTGTTTTGCCTGGTCCAGAGGGAGGTGTCCCTGCCTGTGGCAGGGGGTTGGAACTGGGGGGTCTTTAAGGTTCTTTTCAACCCGAACCATTCTGTGATTTCTGTTCTTTTTGGCAGAAGGTGTCACTTGTAAGAACACGTCGCTGGTGCCTGTGCCCTGTTGAAGCTCGTACAGCACCTTGTGAGTGGGCTTTGTGTTTTCTCAACAGATGGAGTTGAATATTGTCATGGCAGTGAATAGTTTGCAATCCTGCACAGGGGTAGCAGATCTCAGAAATAAGTTTCTGGAGTTTCAGTTCCTTTCTTTAGGTTAGTATGTTGTTAGCTTCACTCAGGGATCATTTTAATTCATCGTTGATGTTATATTCTGAGTTTTATTAAATGCTTTATGAACTTCGTATTTTTCATCTTGTGCCAATGTAAAGACTTATGGACAGAATTTAGCAGCCGTTTCTTAGCTCCTAGAAATACTGTGTGAAGCAATTGAAATACTCGTTTGTTTGAAAAGAAGTCAAGTGAAATTGCAGGTCTTTCCTGTACAGGAGCTTGGTTAGTGTGCCAGGGCTGTCGCCTGAGCTTACTCTAAGTATGACACAGCTTGTACAATTTTATGACTTTTGTATTGCTTTTTAATTTAGATTTAAACTGAAACCAGTGTTCAAAAGAACATGCTTGGCATTTCTGTTGATGTCCGTCCAGTAACATCTCTGTTCTTGTAAGATGTTCCAAACACAGGTCACCTTGGCTAAAGTTGAAATGAAAGATAGAGCAAAAGGTCAGAATTGAGAGTGCGTCTGCACAGTTTTGAAGTGGCCTGAGCAAAAGATTTGCATGCTCGCAGAATTCTGACATAAAAATATGTATTCTGTTTGATAATTGCATTGATATTTTCAAATTTAATTTTTTTTTGCTTATACCTTTCATGTAAATTTGTAAGCCGGAAGGAAATATTCGAGGTCATGAAAGCAGATATGGCTGGTTTGTTCCCTGACAAAAAGAGTTGCAGTTTAGACACTATCCCTCCTGTGAGCTCTAAATGCAATTATTTCATCTTATTTTTATAAACTGATTTTTTTTTTCATTGTGTCTGAACAGGAAATTGCTTTTTCAGTCAGTGCTTAGATGTTAGAAGAATAGCATGAGTTGCTGTTGGCTATGCAGGAAATCACTGTACACATTTCCACGTAGTGTGCCAGTACTGACCGTGTTTGTGTAGATGTAGCTTGTATTATAACTGACCATTGATAGCAATTTTTACCTTGAACTGCAGAGTCAGCTTCAGTATTTTTACAGTTTAAAAGAAACATTGAATGTATTGAATTCAATAGTTAAAACTCGGACGTGAACTGTATGATGTAAACAGGAAAACTAGTATTGTAAGAATTAAGGGCTCTTGGAATTTGCATCTAAAGCTACAGTAAAGGAGTTAAAAGCAAAAGGGAAGGTTGCAGCAGAGGTGGAGGTGTTGTAGGAGTTGTGCTAGGCATGAGAGCCACTTGAAAAGACTCAAGTTGGCTGTTCCACCCTAAGAGGGGTCACTTGAGAATGGAACAGTTCAGGTAGCAAATGTGAAGATTAACGTCTGATTTCTGACTTAATGTTCGAGTTGTTCATTTTCTTTTCGATACAGAAACGCGTTATGAGCTATACCTTGCAGAAGGAGTAATAAAAATTTATGTAGTTGATTATTTGTAGTATTAGCTTTTTAAAATGGTTTTGTCAAGATGTGTGTGTAGAGTGAGGTACTAGAGCCTGTAGCACGTTTGAATGAGGAAATATTTTTAATAAACAGCCGCGAGAAACCTGGAATACAAACCTGTTTAACAACCCCCTTCCCTCAGCCAAATAAAATTAAAACATATTATGTAAGATGCAGGAACATACAATTTTAAGCTTCCTTTTAAATACACTTTTGATTTTTTTTCTAGTGGTTGGGTTTTGTAGAATGTCTTATGGGTATATTTAAGTATCGGTTTAAAATCCATCAGTTGTTGATCTTGTAATCCAAGACTATGCTCTCTGAAAGCAGAGGCAAGAACATCGTGGGAAGGCCCAGAGATATTTTTGAAGCTGCTGTAAATAGGAGAGAGGAAGAGGCAAAGTAAAGAGACAATCCTCTCCTGACTCAGCTGTCCCTGGAGCTTGATGAATCATGAAGGTTTTCTGCCCCTAGACCTGCAGCTTTTGATTTTTCCAGCTGTTGTGGAACTCTTCTCCCAGTGGAGTCTTGTTTCCAGTTCTCCATAGCCCCACTTATTCCAGCTTGTCTCCCCTCATCTCAGCTGACTTTTGTTTAAGTTTTTCAGACCTTCTTTCTTTTTTTTTGCTGGACTCCTAACAAGAGGTTCATGCTTCTAAACTCATCTGCTCTGGGCTGCTTAATTGCTCTGCAGCTCCAGTCCCCGTTTTCCTCTGTCACTCTCTGTGCTGTTGTTAGTCTGCTCAGGCGAATCCTTTTCTGTGCTTGTTTCACTGGGTGCAGTAGCTGGCCAGCTCTGCCCACCTGCCTGGATTTTTCTTCTAGGAAAAAAAAAGGTGTTCCTTATTTATTCCTCAGGTGGGAGGAAAACAAACCAGCCCGAGGTGCACACTCTGTTTAGCAAAGAACTGCCTGTTGAAACTTAGCCAAAAAGTGTCTCAGAGCTGGGGAAAAGTTATTAGTAATACTGGAAAAATCACAACTGCTGTGCCTGCTGCTTGTTTTCTGACATTTGATTTTTATATTTCAAATACAATCAAGATAGAAAATTGAAACGCTGACTGTGAAGCTATGCTAATTGTTCTAGCTGACTGGAAGCTGCGTGCTGGTACCTGTGGTGAGAAGAGTGCTTTGGCATGTGTCTGTGAGCAGAAGGAGCTATTCTGCTGCATTGCTAATATGCTAACAATGAATGAATCAGAAAAAGTGCTTTTTCCGGGCTGAGATTTTGTCTATTGTGCAACAGTGGTGACCAAAATTTAAGATGAGGTAGCAGTGCTAATGTTCTTTCAGAGGTAGTAAATAAAATCCTAGGACTTCTTTAGCAACAGAAAGCAAGATAAGGTTCCATAGGCTACTGGTGTCATCCGTGTTCTGAAATCTTGGATGTTAAAAGCCAGCTTGTAATGGGCCTCCAGTACAGTGAAATGTTTAATATCTTTTTTTTTATATGTCATGATATGTTGTAGGGCAGGAAGTAAGAGTTTCTGTGAACATCTGTAATTCAAATGTGCTTGAAATATGAGATTTGGTGCTGCACAACTAGGTATTAGAAGTACCTTAAATGAGAGTGTGGTCGGGGGGTGATAAAAACCATAGTACTTTGTGGTAGCGTGTTTGAGACTCCATAGGTAATATTTATATACATATTGTCATCGTTTGTAATACCAGTTGAATTACCGTGATGAGCAGGAGTTTTCTGATGCTGTCAGCTTTTTTTTTCTGAGAGTATTAGAACGCTGCCTGTCATTTTGGGATGACTTCAAGAAAAATTTTCTGAGTTTTCAGCTATAGCTTCTGAAATGTGATGGGAACATTTAATAAGTTGATAATGCATTTCCAAACTGTCATAAACTTCATTGATTAGCATCACATCTGACTTCTAAGTCCTTCATTAAGAATGCCTTTTTCTAATGTCAGCAACAAATGAACTTTACTGCTCTGCTCTGCACCGTACCAGGAGAATGGGAAGTTGATGTCTGCTGACTATTCATTTACGTACATTTTTCCTAAAACACCTGTGTAAAACTCTTAATCTCCCATAAGCCTGAAACTACTAGACTGCAGTGGATAATACATGTTTTTAAAACTCTGCTGACTTTCAAATCCTCAGAGAAAACAATTGTTTCTGAGAAGGAGTGGAACAAAAAGCATTCTCTGCTATTGCTACGTCACTAGTGTTTAATGTCCTTAATTGTAAGCTTGAGCTGAACCTTACTTTCAAGTTTACTATTTTTGTGCTAGATACTATCTGAAATAATTTTTGTATTTCCCAGCTGGTGCATGAATTGAGCTGCAGAATGCACTTACAGAAGTGGGACGGTGGTGTGGGTCTGTGCTTTTCAGAATTGGGTAACCTACTGTTGGTGGAAAAAAACTAGGCTTTCCAGCTTTTTCCTTTCTATTTTCTTTGTTCGGTTCTGTCTTGTTTTTCACTCCATTACGTTAGAACTTCCAGTAGTTTAAGTGATGCCTTTTGTCATTATTATCTGACTGCTCATAAGTCTTTTAAGAAAGTACATGGCGTTATTCTATGTGATACTGTTTTTTGCCAATACAAGGTAAAACCAAGGTTTCATGTTGTGTGTTGTTATGGAGAATCTGTACTGTCTGGGAACACTTTTAGAGCAAGTAGAAAGAAAATTCTGAGGAAAGTGGGATGAGAAGATAGAGATGAAAGTTCCTTTATATTCTGAAATGTAAAGATGGCTGAGAATATAATGATTTTTTTTCTACCACAGGAAACAACAAAAGTAGTTTCATTTTAAAAGAGTAATTGATTTTTTTTTTTTTACTAGAACTTTTTATTGAGAGGATTGCTGAAATGAAAAAGATTCCCCACCTGCATTAATACTGACTGAATGCTGGATATCGTTGTCTTTTGTTCCTAACAGCCCTCATCATTCTTTTACTGTTCAGTTTCTTTCATGCTGCTTCTACAAGGAGTATTTCACGAAGCAGAAGCTGTGATTAATTAATGATCTCCATGCCATCTTAGAGATCAAATTGAATTTCAATTATAATTCCCTGTTTCTGTGTCCCACGTCTCTTCTAAAGGTCTCTTTGCAGAATAAGTGGAAGTGTATTTTGTTTGGTCTTTGATGTCGTTACCTGGGCTAATCTTGCATGTAGTCCTGCAAGCGCGAAGTGCTGAGGTTGGGCGGCTGCCTTCAAATAAGAAGGTTCCAAACCCATGCAGCTCTTGTCCATCTCTGATTTAGCATCTCAGGAGGGACTCCTGTGGCTGCAACCAGTTTGGATTGCTGGGGAACGCACTGGATCTCTTGAAGTCATCATGCACTGTTGAGACATTTTATATTTCTTAGTGTCCACCAGCACTCTGTCAGGGTTTGTCATCAAAAGTGGCGTATTTGAGGTCTGCTGTGGGGCCATCTCACTCACGTTTTGGTTATTTGTTCTTGTAAAGTAAGTCGCCTGATATTCAGGACTGTCTTCTGTTCAGGCCAATTTAGCACTTGTCAGCTCTGCAAAATGCATTTAGCAAAAGCTAAATACAAATGCCAAATTATGCATGTGCCTCCGTGTACTGTGGTCTGGCTCATTTATTGGAGTTGCCCGTAGTCTCGTTTTTATACTCTTCTAAACATAAGAGCTGGAGGATTTTAAAAAAAAATAGATTTACAGATTGCTTTACGGTTGTTATGTTTCATTTTCTCTACACCAAGATAATTTCCCTGTGACCTAGTCAGCATGCTGTATAAATGAAGATGAATTCTAGAAGAAAAATATCACAGAATTCTATATCGGACAAGTTGTTTTCTGGCTCTCAGATGTTGCTGAGTTCCTCCCGTCTGTTTGGATCTCTGCTCTTCTTTCTATAGATTGTACAGTTTTCTTTTTAATCAGAAATGAATATAAAAGTAGTCTGACATAATTGGGCAAAAAGTTTTCAAGAGGATTAAGAGCTTCATTGTACTGAGCTGAGCTCAGAGACTTCACAGAATCACAGAATAGTTTGGGTTGGAAGGGACCATAAAGAACATCTAGTTCCAGCCTGCTTATTTCCCTCATTTCTGAGTTCTTCTAGGTCTATATTTGGTCATGATTTTTTTTTCTTTTGATGTAGAAATATATTTTCCCTAGAACTATTAGCTAGGTTCCTTGTTTTGGTGTTTACCTTCATTATGAAAAGAATCTTGAGTTGTGGATGAGTTTGCTTTCTACCTACTGCTGTCACTTGTGTTCCCTAGGGAAAAGGCTTCTGAAAGATTCATTCCATCGAGACTGCTAAGTTTCCCTAAAATCAAACAAAAGATTGCTGCTGCTTCTGTTAAAGCTTACCTAAAATAAATGAAAGTGTTATTTTTCTTAGTGTGATAACTGGGATGATTTTTTTTGGCAAACATTCATCAGGTAATTTTAAGCAGCAGTGATTTACAAGCAGTAATCTTTCTTGGCCATATTGATAGCTTGCAAATTCACTTTAGTTCCTTGCAAAATTAAATAGAAATCACAGATGCCTGGGGGGCTGTCTGTAGGTGGATAGACCATTATAAATAATGATTTTCTAAATCAAATTAAATTATACTCCCACTTCTTACTGAAAAGCAGAATGAAATATTGAGATTTGGGGACTTACTTGGGTGTGTTTGTGGTAGTTGATATGGGTTTGGGGGATTCTAGAGGTCAATATTTCTAAATTCTTGAATTTGCTACTTTTTAAGGAAGTCTCTAAATTCTTGAACAAATATTGATGAATACTTATTAGACTGTTGAATGAATGAGTGAAGATTCAAAAGGGAATTGTATTAATATGTTCTAGATTTTAATGTGATTTGAATTGTATTTTGAGGCTGAAACAAGAATAAGAGGATCATTTACTTTAGGTAAAACAGAACCTTTATGACTGCATCTGTTATATCCATTGTTTTTCCTGCAGTCTGAACTTCTGTTTGTTAGGGCTTGTATTTTGGGTTTGAAGTATTCTTTTCCTTTTGAAATGTGAATAATTTAAAGGAAACGATCTAAAGTTAAAGAAATAATCCTTTAATGAATTGCTATTTCCCATGTCTTTGTGAGCTAACATTTTGATAGTTGTATTCACATTGAAGGTGTCACTGAAGGTTGCTTTCTGTGTGCTTGAAGAGATAAAGGCACTGACAGAAAGCAGAAGCCACACTCATTTGTGTATTTGTGCAGAGGTTTTGGCAACTTCAAATCAAATCATGCTATAAGGGAGAAATAGTCATGCTTTTGTTCCTTAGCAGCATTAGAGAGAAGAAAGTTAAGAAATGATTGCAAAGAAAAATGAAGAGATGTGCGTTGTTGTATACCGTGTGTGCTCTTAGTTCTATCCCATCCTTGGTGATGGTGCTGCAAAATCTCTTCAGAGTGAAGGTGTGGAAAGCAAAGCAATTCATACTAGGAGTTATCGCTGAAGTATAAACAGAATGCCCATTTTTTTTTGATCTTAGGAAAATTTGAGAGGAGTTTCCCTAGAGAAGAAGCCCAGTTCATAGTTTTTAGGAGTTCCTTTCCATATTGGGGAAAAAACATCATGAGAGAAATTCCCAACTATTGATGATAAAGTGTACTGGTAAGTACTTTCACAAAGGAAAATGGACTTTTCAGTCTTTAAAAGCAGAAAGAGAAAACTTTGTGCCAGGCCAATGTGATGGTGTCTTTGTCTGTGGTTGTTTTACAACTGGTGCTCATATCTGGTTGCCTTGTATTCCTCTGTCACGTAGAAAGTGTTCTGTATTCCTGCTCTACCGTAGTTCTGTACAGTAACATTAAATATTATTTGTGATTATTTCCTAAGTGCCTTTTGGTTTGCTTCCTTGCTTGTGTAAAATACGACTGCCCCCCTGGGAGGTGTTGTGCCCACTTTGTAAGTGAGAACCTGGAGTACAAAGGGGCTGATTTGACACCACGATAAGCAGGGAGACAGTGAGAGGAGACAGATACTTTAAACTCATCTTCTAAATCCTGCATTAGTACTTCAGGCACCAGACAGCTCGAGTAACAAGTGGAGAAAAGCTCTCATTAAAGAAATGCTGCTGTAAGAGGGAAGGAGCAAAGATTGGAAATGTTTGTTTCTCCTGGTAGTGGCTGAAAAACTCCCACATGAACTAGTGAAAACATGGAGTTTTGAGGCATTATGTTGGCAAACACTCATAATTCATTTTCAGTGAATGTGAATAGGATGTTAAGACAGTTTTACAGCATTTTCACCTCTGTCTCCTATGCCACAAAATAACTGCAGACAAATAATTGAGATTGTGCTGTCCCTTATTTCACTGTCCTCCATATAAAGATAATAACTTTGGCTGCAATCTTATCTTTAAGCCTTTCTTTTGTACCTTGAACTATCAGGCAATCTAAAGGAGGTTTTTAGGTAGCTATTTTCAAACAGAAAACAGATAAGTTTTCTTTCTTGAGAATAACAGAAAATATAGTAATGGCTTAATCTCAAGTCTTCTTTATGTTCTTTTGTATTTATGTTAGTGGTTTTAAAGCCTAACCCCTTTTAGGGGGGTCAGCGTCGTGCTGTGAAAAAATACTGTGAATTCAAAGGTACCAGAAGTTTGTAAAGCCTCACTAGGTCAGGAAGGCGTTCTTGTGTGATGCGATTCATGGGTAGGGAAAGGGATATGGGAAAACCAAAGGCATTCACCCCTTTCAGCTTCATAATCATCAGTTCCTTTGACGATTTGTTATCCTGTTATTTATTACAAAAGTTTTTAAAAATTGGGAAAGTTCCAGTGAAATCCATTGACTGTCTGTGTGAATTAATTAGATTTATAAAGGGAGAATACAAATATCTAGTCTACCCTCCACAGCTTCTATAGGAGTTGTCCTATGAGGCTATAGAGTGGGCATTGCTACAGGTGGACTCCCAAGTTTATTAGTTATCTTCACTTTTAGATTCTTACTGTTTGTTGTTTTATTTTTTAAAGTTCAGCAAATTCTTACAAAAGCTTTTATGAGAGTGAGTCTGTTACTGTTTTGTTGAGTCTGTGGTCAGCCAGGCTGCAGTAACACGGACATTGGGTGTGGAAATTTTACTGGATAGTAGTTTCAAAGCTTCTTTGAGTTTTTTGTGGCCACCAGAGACAAGTAGAACAAACCAAAGAGGCCCTACCAGTCTGTGAAATATAATAGAGTTTCATGTTCTGTGTACTCAAGTTTTCTTTGCCATTGACCCTGCAAAATTTGTTAAAATTAAAGGCCTTTGACTGTGTGTGATGAAGTTAAAAAATAGTCACAATTGGGCTTAATCCACTTAATAGTAAATGAAGATATTGTAATTTCTCAGGAGTTGCTTGAGAAGGTGTTTGAAATTTTCTGTGACTGAGTTCTCAAGAGAGTTCAACAAGTCATGTTACTAGAACAAGGAACTGAAATAAAAATTGAAAGTGAAGATATCATAATCTGTACCTAATCTAAATCAATTTTGTTCCCAGTTTCTCTGAACACAGTAGTATTGCTGATACAGGGGTTGTTTCATTAAGCCAGAAAGAGCAAAGTGTTTATATAAGGGATGGGGAAGCAGTGGAATTGTTGGCGCTCTGTAGATTGCATTGTGATTATGGCATATGTACGAGAAGAATTTTCTCTCCCTGGAAGAATACATTTTCCTTGTAAATAAAATGCAAGTTATAAATAAGATGCACAAGAGTTTATTTGCACAGCTTAACTAAGCTGACACGGTGATTTGTATTGAAGTGAGGATCTAATGCTGCTCAGCCTGGTGCCCACGTGTGTATGGCTACACGGCGTGAAATTCATCGAAACTGTCAGTTTTGGTCACGGTGGTGGATCCACCACTAAAGGTCATATGTAGTGCTAGCTAATCTGCAATCTTTGTTAAGCAAGCATGCTTAACATTTCAATGTGAATCAGTTTTTCTGGAGTTTTGCTTCCTTCATCTGTGACAATACATATGCATCTTGTATAACGTAGCTTTTATTTGCCTGTTAATGATGAAGTAAGGGACTGCGGTTTCTGCAGGTCTGAGTTTCCTCTGATTTAGAATGATTCTGTTTAACCTCTGCGAACAAATTTTTAGACTTTGATTAGAGCTCTTTTGTTGTTGTTTTTTAAATTTTTGCTTAATAATGCTTGGCTTGAATTTTGTGAGCATGTCATACGTCAGCTGTCACTAGAAAACAACCATGCTTTTGCGCAGTCTTAAGCTGCAAGTTCATGTCAGTGTGCTAGCAAAGAGCTTGGAGTGAGAACAACTGTTAGCTAGACCATTGCAGTAAATGTGCATTCTCTTCAGTGAGCTGGGTGGCTTTCATTACACAATGCAAATGTGGAAATGCATTTTGTTGTGGCAGCGTTGTAGAACTTCATGTATGGTCTGTGTTGTTGGAGCAATCCACTGTTCTTTAGTTACCCAAGTCCTTTGCTGTTTCTTTCCAAACTGATTAGAAATAGATTTTTCTAAAAGTCAGTCTCGGAGGTTGTCACACGACAGCCATTTTACGCCTTGTATACAGCGTGTCTAAAATAATATATTTGAAGTCTTCAATAAAACTTGATGAAAATGATTGTAATTAAGAGTAGAGCTAATGCTCTAAATTATTCTAAAAGCATTGCCTTCTTTGTCCAGTCTGTTTTGACTGTGTATCAACAGAATTTCATTTGTACAATTTGCTGCTGACAAGCTTTAAGCGTCAGGAGTTCGGACCTCTGAGCATCCTGAGCGGGGACCTGGCTGCAGAGTAACACGGCTGCGGGGAGCAAGGTGAGAGCTGGGGAGATGCTGCCTCCGCCTTTAGTGAATAGTGAACATCAGGCTCTAAAATAGTTGGCTTGACATGTTCTGGGAGCTTTGAATTTATGCTTAGATAAAAGTCACTGTTTATAACAGAATCCATAATGACTAAAGGTAATGTATTACTTCGAGTCCCGAGGTAGTTACTGCCCTGTAGCTCCAGTGAAATGACTATATCAATTTTTCTGACATGGGACAGAGTTCCTCTGAAGGTCAGACGTGATAGGTGCCTTGTGCGGCTGCTCAGCTAGTAACACAGAGGGATTGGTCATGTAAAATAAATAAATAAAAAAATAAAATAAATTTTGCCTGACTTCAGGAAAGTATGTGCATTTGTATCTTTAAATCCTTTTGATTTTGGAGCCAAGTCTTTGGAATGAGTCTTAGTAATGTTATTGCTACTTGCCATTTAAAGCATTTCTTGCTTTACTGTATTTTATTTAACAGCTTAACCTTGAGGTGCTGCTAGTTGAGTTTCTGATATTCAAGAAGGATTCTTATTGTCAATAGGTAATTAGTTCTACTCATTGTCTTTTCTAAGAACAGAAATTTTACATCCAAACAAGAGAAACATTGTAGGCCTCAGATATACTCAGTCTGTAAATTAATAGTAATACAATACCTTGAATATACTTTCTAAAATGGTGAGAAAAATAACTTTAGAAATTGCCAGACATGATGTCAGGGACGTGAAACTCATCTGTAGAACCCTTGAACTGTGAGGATGTTTGAAGGACTTTATCCATCCTTATATTCGACCTGTGTTTATACAGACTTATTCATTCTTTTCTCTTAAGAAAACCATTTTGGGCATGGTAACTAACTGTCTGCCCTGGTTCTAGATGTCTGGGAAGGGAGTTCTAGAAGAGATGATAAATGCAGCAGTCTTGTTTCACCAAGAGGGTGCAAAAGTCAGTGGGCGAAGGATGGAGATGTGTATTACTTGTTAGGACTGTTTAATGTTTGCACTGGCCTTAGTCTGTACGTCTTTACCTTTTTCTTTTATCTGGTAGTGTGGCCCTGAGGCGAATCAGTAATCGTGCTCGTTAGAGTGTGAGGTTTATTACTTTTTGATTAACCTTTCTCCATGTGCCCTTGCAGCAGCACAGTTAGGACTAGAGCTCCAAATGATCAACAGAACTGGAGGGTCGGAGCTTACTGTGCACTAGTGATGTGCAGAAGCACTGCATTTTATCTGCATTTGTAAGCTGTTCTGAGTTTGAGGCAGAGAAAAGGCTGTTATTACTGTTATTCTTGATGTTTAGATCACTTTACAATGCACCTCAGCTTTCATCCCTTGAGAAATTGTGTGAGTAATTGAAAGAGCCATCGTCTCATTTCACTTATCTAAAGCAATCTCAGTCTTCATTTATAATTATTGGAAGAGCCCAGCAGCAAAAATCTGATTAGTGATTTCCTAATGCTACTGGAAAACAACATTTCTAGGATAATATTCTGTACTGAGTCAATGATACAAGTCAAGATTGGTGTGAAAACAGATTAGGAAGTGTCGGAAGAAATTTATCACAATATTTTTCTTGGTCACAGCAACATGATGGATATCATAATGTTTTTTGGTTACTGAAACATAAAATGAAAATTCTGGAAGTGGAGTCCTCATAGCTTTATAAATGTCTGCCTTTGTAATGGAAAAATCGTGGAATCTTTTGTTACTGGAGGTAGGATAAAGTTTTCACATTTTCAGCCCTTGAAGGGATTTAACTGTGATGAAACTGTGATGTTGGACTCGGTGATCCGGTGGGTCTCTTCCAACCTGGTTATTTTGTGATTCTATGATTCTGTGAAATGACAAAGTATTTAAAATATTTCAGTATTGTTAGAAAGGAAATTCAATATACTTTTAGGCTTCGAGTTTTTTCCCCCTCATAGAAACCATCTTTGTAATCTGTTGTATGGACAGCACCTAAAGACCACGAAAATAAATGTTCACATGTGAAAACATTAACACTCGAGTTTGCAATACCTGTGTACTGATCCATCATAGCGGACAAACTGCTTCTGATTTCACTGATTTCTTTGGTTCGCTGCATTTTAATTAAGCTTTTGACCGCGGCCTCAGTAAAAGCTTCCTGCTTCAAGGGATGCGTAAGCTATCCAGAGCTCATCTGAGCTATTGTAGAGACGTTGAATAGCAGGCATGGGCAGCAAATTTCTCCAGTAAGTAATTTTTAAAAGAATTACTTGTTCTGGCTTTCATTTTGAATATAATGAAACGCTCAGTGTGGCTGGTGGCCTTACTCAAAAGTAGCAGGGTTCTTTTGGCTCATTCAGAGGTCATTCTAGAGGAAGGAAGTTGCTCAGTTTTGGGGGGGCTGCTTCATTTTAATTTTAAACAATTACCCAAAATGGAAAATGCCACTAAACCTTCTTATGTCATCTCTTAGAATATCTCAATAGCTCTTATTCTGAGTTGTAGCTCTTCACCTATGAAACAGCATGTGTCGAGCTAGGTCTTCAGTCATCTGTGTATTTCAAGTTTATTCATAAATAATCTAATAAATCTGAAAGCGTGGAGGATGGGTGGCAAACTGCTTGGGTTCCTATCTGTTTAAATACCCTTATGCTAATGGCTCTGTGCCTTATTAATACTCATGGATTACATTATGGAACGCATGAAATAATGTAATAGTGTGTTCTGTGAATGTTTAATAAAAACCAGATTAGAATTAAGACCATTGTGAGTCACTGACCCGTCAGCTCTGTACTTAATATCTTGTCTAAATCCCTGCCCATTGCTTTTAATAGAGTTTGCATATCGTAGTGAAGTTGAGCATAACCGAGCTTAGCCACTTGGAAGAGTAGGAAAGACAGAATGCGAGAGTTTTGTTTGTAATTGGAAAATATATCATTCTGTTGTATATGTGCTCCATCAGCCCTTGTTTTTCCTCTGTATGTCAAGGGTAAAAAAAATCTTTTTGGTTTAATCCTTTTTCTACAAAAATATTTAGAGTGTGTTCTATATTTTTATAATAATTGTTGCTTCCATAAACAAACTATGAATATGATACAGGCAGATTTCTGATGGAGCATATTTCATAGGAAAACAAAAGACAAAAAAAAGCTCAGCCTAGAGCTTAAAAAGAGGTGAAAACTGAGGCTGTTAATACATTTGGGTAGCTGTGTCAATGTATAGGTAGTTTTACTGTCCTGTTCTGGGGCATCGAGGGATTTTGTTTCTCTGCTCTCGTTTCCATGGCAATTAGAATTAGATTAGTTTAAGGTTCATGGTGGGTAAATGAGAGAGACTAAGCTATGATGCGGTGTTTGTTAGTCTGAAATGTACTGGGTCTTCTTAGAAAATAGCTCAAAACGGTTCCTAAGATGTTGGGGTTTTGAATGCAGTTGACTTGCTTGTATTTATCTTGCAGCGTACGGTTCTTTTGCTTGTGATTAGCAGTCTGGAGGCACTTGCACTGTCTGTGTTCCTAGTGATGTAGCCTTTAAATGAGGGACGGTCCCTGGATTCCTGTGATAGCTGCATGTTGAAGAGTCAGCTTACTTATCTGCAAATAAATGGCTGTATTAACTGTTTTAAAAATCTTTAGCCTATGACTGATTTTGGCCATGCAGTTTGTGTGTGTACATGCATACAGAAACTCATTAAGAAGTATTTTTTTTTCCTGCTGATACTTATTAATACGTTCCCGCTACCCTCACCCCGAGAGATTTTAATCCTGACTATTTTTCTAGGAATTGGAATGGAGACTAATATTACTGGTCGATTATTCTAGTTCCCTTTTAGCAAATTCCCATCTTGTCTGGTATCTTTTCCCCATAGCTTGCATTTCACCATTATTTTGCACTAATGGATTGCAGATGCTGCAGGGAGTGTTACTATAAGAAGATTTTATACTCTGGTACGAGTGGGTCACACTTCTGTGCTCGGTGTATGGGATATTTGTGGCATTGCTTCTTATTTCGTTAAATAGTTGTTACAAGGGCCAGTGTGGATTTCACAGAAACGTCACCCTTGAAGATGTTTAAGCTGTTGGTTTAGTCTCTCCATGTGAGGTGCACCTAGACCCAAAGATAGGTGGGGATGTCAGTGCTTTTAGCTTCACCCTTCCAGGAGCATTCGAGTTGGAAGGTTGAACCTTGCAGCAATCTGTAATCCTGTAGAGGAGAGAGGGAAGCCTTGGGAAGTGTCAGTGGTTTCAGGCACTTCTGAAGAGAAGAAATAGTTGCTGTAGTGCTTTGCTGGCAGAAACCACAAGATGATGCTGGTGCTGGAAGGGCTGGGTTTGCACCCGCAGGCGGGCAGCCTGCTCCCTGCTCTGCCCTCCCCGCGCAGCTGCCGGGCGCGTGTGCTGCTCTGTGCTCTGCCTGGTTCTGCTGGGCCCAGCGCCATGGACGTTTGTCTAATGGGTTCTTACCAAACTCGGGGAATGGCAATTCCATAACCTACCCTTTCCGACAGTACCGAATGCCCTGAGTCTTAGAAAGTTTTTCTTTGTGTCCAACCTGAATCTCCATTAATGCAAATATAAATCAACTATTTCTCCTTCAGCCCTTAATGTATTTGAAGAATAATTGATCGGTTGCTTCTCTGTGACAATCCCGTTTATTTCCAAAACTGCTGTTGTGTTCTATCTCAGTCTTCTCTCCTGTAAAACCAGCTTGCTTCAACCTCTCCTCATAGGCATGTTCTTCAAAAAGATGCTTGCAAATTGGAAGTGTCTGAAGAATGACAACAAAATAAGAGTTTGAAGTATAGATCTTTATTTTGCATGACATACCTGTCAAAACTTCATTTTAACCTTACAACCTCCTAATAAAGGCTTCTCATTTTCCAGAGCAAATAAACAGAAATCCGGAAAAAATCTAGTATGCATTAGAAAAATGTTAGAAAATAACGATACAGAAACTCACACCAACGTACAATGTTTTCTGTTTATTCCACTTTGAGGACAGCACTTTAAATACAATATAAAAATGTAAACATGGCCTAAGACTCACTGAAGAATTATGGTACTGACAGTTGATCTCCTTGGTGACTTGGGAGAAAAGGGGAAAATGAAATCAGAGTACCAGAAAGCTGCTAATTGTGAAAAGGAGCGATGTATAGTTTCTTAACTGAATCCCGACTCTTGTTAGTAAGAATAATTAGAGGTGCCTGGCATACGTTCTTCTTCATCTGTAAAACTATTTTTCTTTGACGCACATTTCGTTATGTACGTTTTGTTTTATTACTCTGCATACCAGCTTGACAAATCTGCTGCCACAAAATATCAAAAAGAAGCCTTTCTTAAGAAAGCAAGACAAGTAATAGTTTTGCAGCTTACTTTTTTGAGATGGAAATTGAAGATTATTTTGTAATTGTGCCAATTTAATGTTATTCTTAATACCAGGCTCTTTATGGCAAAGAGCAGGAGGCAGTGGGTAGAAGCTGAAACAAGAGAGTCTCAGTCTGGATCTGGGGGGGCACAGAAATCTCCACGGGGACAATGACAGTGCTGGCAGGTCCTGGAGCGCCCGTGCAGGTGGGTTTCTAGCACCTGAGCTCAGCCACTACCATGCGTCATAGTTCAAAGACAGAGAGTTTTTAAAGGAGTCTTGACACCTTTCTTTCTGCTTTTCTGAACAGATGGATTTTCAATAGTTGTCTCAGCTGTTGTATTTTCTCTGCCCCTTGTGACTTGGGAAACTCGTTGGAGCCCTACTTAGGTAGTTGTGCCTTTGATTACTTTAGTATAGTGCTATCTTGTTTTTTCTAAGGCACTTGGCATAACTTGCGTTTGCTAGTGGTGTGAAGGCATGTGTTATGCCGCAAATTAGAGGGATTGATGTTGCTTTGTGGCTTATACCTAACCTGTTAATATATTACAGGTGATTTAAAGTGACAAGAGTTTCCATTTTATTTTTAATTTCAGTTATTACTAGAGCTAATTAGTACAATTGGGATTGGCTTCCCTCCTCCCCGCCCCCCAGGAATACTGGATGCATTAAGTAGGACAATTAAGCTCTCTAAATTGTAAGTTGTAATATTTCTTCTGTTTTCTTAAATTAATTTATTTCAGTATATTTGAATTGGCGTGTGCTTGAACTGACCCGTCTTGTGTGTATTGTCATATGTTTTGATTGGAAGCAAACACAGATTCAGAGGATGTACCTTGCTATGGATTCTGCTTACTCAGATAACCTAGGAACTAAGGATAGCTGCTGCTTGCGTTATTCAGTATGTTAGGAGAAGGCAGAGAAGGAGTTTCTGCAATCAGTGTATACTTATTTTAATGGTAACTGAATCCATTGACTGGACAATTTGTCTTGCTGAAAAAGTGAGGAACCTTTAAATTTGCAGAAGAGGAGCGGATGTGTTGACATATGGTGTATCAGCCTGAACAGGAAAGTGGGAATAAGAATAGATAATAAAACTTGGAGTTCCCTGTTACTCGTATGCTCTACATTAGACTAGAAAAGCAATGCAAGAAAAAAAGAGATAATTTATTTTATTAAACAAATTAACACTTAAACATCAGCAATTTTCTATTTCTATAAATGTTGTTACCGTGATTATATTTTACTATATGCAATGTGGTTTAAATTGAATTAGTATTCAATATAAATATGCATTTTACTCTGTTCGGAAAAGATGTTTAAAGGAAGCATGCTAGAGACTATGTCATATGCAATAACCAATTTGGAGATAAACGCTTGGAAAGCAGGTGATTTAGTATATGTCAAAATACTGCATCATCTCACCTGTCCCGTATTCAGAGACCTCTAGGTTCTTGAGGCTGACCTGAGTGTGGAGGATTGAAAATGCTGGAAGAGACACCATCAAGGGTTATTTTTTAAAAAAATGCTCTTTGTTTGCAGCCCTTGTACTGGAAAGTAATTTTACCTTCTGGTTTTGCCCTCCCTCAGTGTCTGTCTGTTCAAGTAAATGAATCTTCATCATGCACGAGCACAGCTTGCATTTATGATAATGGAGTTTTCATATGCATGTTTGAAGGTATTCCTACCTATTTACTGCATTTCTAATGCTGCAGCCATCAGCAGTGATGTGTTCTCTTTATTTTTTGCTCAGCACTGTTATAGTCAGCAAGTACCCGTATCTGCAGGAATTCTGCTTAAGGAAGCTGGCAAATTTATGTTTTTTGAACATGCTTTTCATTTTGATTATTACGTGATGGGGGAATTCACTGCAATTCAGCAGATAAAAGTTGGGTCCAAGATATTAGATAAATGGGCTATGCAGGCTCTGAACCAAACCATGTTGTCAAAGTTAAGTAGGCGTGTTGTTAGTATCATCAAACTCTGATTTACTCTTTATTTAAGGAAGAAAAAGACCAGCGCACAGCATTTATATGATGTAGTGATTTTTAAAAAACATTAGAAGACGTATAGATTGTGGTGTTGAGCTGTAGGTATTTAGGAAATGACAGTGTTCTAGTCACTGGTGTAAAAATAACTCGCTTATCTTGTACTTGTGCTTTTTGGCCCTTAATCTTGTGAAATCGAGTGTTTTACATGCTGCTTCCACTGAGGTAAGCATTGGATGTTCTGAGCCGTAAGATCTTTGGGACATGTGCGTTACATATTATTTTTAAAGTAATTCCTAGTTTTG
Organism: Phaenicophaeus curvirostris; assembly: GCF_032191515.1. NCBI lineage: Eukaryota > Metazoa > Chordata > Aves > Cuculiformes > Cuculidae > Phaenicophaeus > Phaenicophaeus curvirostris. The sequence goes on from NC_091403.1 coordinate 1,446,380, forward strand.
TTTATGAACCAAGTATTTACTGTATTTAATATTGGCGTTGTGTTTACAAGAAGTAAAAAAAAAAAAAAGAAGAGGAAACAAAATGGTAAGGGCGGCGTATTAGGTTTTTTAAAGTATTTTAATTCTGTTCTTCTCCAAGACCAAGAGAAAACCCCCTTTAGATTTCTGGTTTGACAGTCATTTGGTATATCCTAACAAATATTGGCACGCGATGTTCGCTGTGTGCTTTTTTCCTAATTCTGTAGTTGTGTGCACTGTGGCCTGAGGTGTTGAAGGTGCTTGACGTTGGAAATAACCACGTCTGAAAGCAAAATAAGCTTTTGGGAAACCACAGCGATGCTGGGGAATAATGAGGTTTGGGAAACTCCATTCAGCATTTTGTTGAGGTGAACTCTTAGGATGACAATAACAAAGACACAAGCGGAGCACAGAGTTTTAGTGTCTCTTATCAGTGCAAATCGGGAATTTACCAGCTGGCCTGACTGTGCTCAGCCTTTTGCATGGGGAGCCAGGAGGGTGAGTGCCACAAAGCTCTCCTTTTCCAAACAAAAACACGTGTAGCTCTTTCATCCTGCAAGGCCTTTGTAAAGGTCAAACACAGTTGTAGTTCAGCTGAACAGAAAGCATCAGTTCCCTTCTTCTGTCCTCAGAGATGCACAATAGCATGGATACGTGAGACAGGAGGGGGAGAGATTTAGCAGCACAGTAAAGGAAAGTAAGAGTTTGCCGCTTAAAGGTAGCGATCTAGAGTATATTTACTCCAACATACAACTTGGAGACTGAGAGATACTTCCTTAGGTATGAGTGTTTTATCTATAATACATACTCTGTTTTGGAAAGGAATTTCTTATTTTTCTTGAAGGGTTTTCTTTAATAACTTCACCGTTTCAGGCATCACATTTATTTAATTGAGAGCCTGTTGCCGTCTCGCCTGCAGTCAAACCAGCTAACCTCGCCGTCCTGCCGTCTGGAGCGCAGTTTCACATTACAGGACTATCAGCCCACAGACAGTTATCATACAGCAATTATAAGCTAACCCAGCTGTGTGAGCAAAATTAATTAACTGCAAAAATGGAATTTGCTGCCTTTCCCTGGCTTGGCCAACATCCAGAAGTATGTAGCTGCTGTGTAACTTTTATCCTATAGAAGATGCTTCAGAATACAAACGGTGCACTTTGCCGTGTATGGATTATCTGCATAGTCTTTGGTATCCACAACCTGATTTTGGTCCACTTTTTACTCTTGTGTTTCTGCCTGCTCATCTGTTGCATTTATCCTTGGCTTAAAGACTTAATGTTGAGGTTTTACTGTGAAAGCTCGGCTGGGTTGTTCTTATCTTAATGGCCTAGCTGCTAAAGACAGTATCAAAAGGTGCGTTTTCCAACATGCTGCCTCCCTGAACAGTGTTTTCAACGCCTTCGTCAGCTGTGGGATATTATCGAGTTGAGAGATAAGTTTGAAACGTGCCCGTAGCGTGAATGGCCACAGACTAGACGGAGCAGAAGCTTCAACTGGGCACGGCACAACCCAGCAGCTCTTTGTCCTGGGCTCACACTAAACATCAGCAGACAGACTGTTTTCAGCCTGGCTCCCAGTACAATGTACATTGACTCTAGTGGCTAGATGTAGGTGCATTTTTTTAATCACTCAACCAGTATTATACCTAAAAGATCATTAGCAAAGCATGACAAAGGGGGAATGGTGACTTCCTGGCATTTGATTTTCAACCAGCCTTCAATGCAGTTTCATGGAAGGGGGTATTCATTAGCTTCTGGGCTCCCTCCCTTTCAAATATCAAAGGTTTGTAGAAAGCAGTAATTATATTAGAGCTTATTTTAAGCATCACAGGAGCATTTCATAATGATTTTATCACACTAGCTGAATTTTTGAGTTCCTGTTAGGTGAACACTTTATGCAAGCTGAGGTGAAAAAATGACACTGCAGACACGGGGAATAAATAACGTCATGCAGTCTTTTTTCTGCATTTTACTTGTGTTCTACCTTAACTTTTTTTTTTTAATTATATGTTATAATTATGTGGTTCCACCTTACCTTTTTTCCCCACACTGGCAATCATATTACTCACTCCATCGCTGTATTCTCTCTCTCTTCTTAACTGTATGTAAAACTTATGACATCTCAACTGTAACTTGCGTGATATTAAAGAACACCTGAGATCAGCTTAAGTGTATCAGAGCCTGATTTCTGCTTGCTTTTGGCTTGAAGTGGAGGGGATTATGAATCTATATGTTAAATATAGGTTTTCAGTAAGCCTATGTGGGCTTTTTCAAGTGTAAGATCAAGTGGTGTGGTTGTGCGGGCAGCTGGATGGGACAAACCAACAAAAATATCCCTTTCTGGCTGATTTTATATTTACTCTCCTTTTTGTGACATAATTTTTTATGATGCTAGAAGGTGACAAGAAAATTTACCCTAAATATTTGCTCTCCTTTAGTGTTGATAACATTTGGGACTTGGAGAGATGTTTGAAGGCTTATTGTGATCTGATCAGAACTAATTAGATCTGGCAGCTGGATTGAAGTTTGTTTTAATAACAGCTTAGTAGTAGTTCTGGTTTTTTTTTAATTGAGAGTAAAACAAAAACATTATCTTTTTAGCAGCTGGTTTCCAGCTCTAGAAATATACACCATGACTTTATCTTAAGCCTCATCTTAATACTTACTACTTTATTTTTTAATAAAACTGGTCTAAACCCCATGTCTCTTTGGTGACTCTGCTGTCTCTATTCCAGGTGCTGTTGTCAGGATTGATCGGTGTTGTTTCATGGAAAAGGCCCCTTTCACTCGTGGTGAGTCGCCGTGTGGCTTTAATCATGTTATACAGACTTCAGATAAGTGACTAGAGTATTCTGGGGCAGTAATTCCCAGTGGTTTTGTCTTTATGTAGAAGCCTAATAACCTCAGGGAATGATTTTCCAGTGCCGTTATGTATCCTAATATTTATAAATACTTAATACAAAAATGTTGGGGACTTAGAAATTGTATTACGTAAATGATCTAGGTGGCTAGTACTTCTCTTCTCTCAGTGCTTAAGTCTTGGAGAGCCATAATATTCATTACGTGTCAAAGAATGCAGATGTCTACTGCCCCTTCCTTGCCATCATTACATTCTTTCTCTCTTTTTAAAAGTGTCAGCATATGGTTTAGTAATTTAAATGTGAGATCTAATAAATGTTATGAAAAATACATAAGTTTAAAGAAAGGCAGAAATCTTGATGTAGTAGTAGGTGATGTTGTGAAATTAAAAATGGCTGAAAATAATGAGCGTTTTTGCCTGGTAGATCCACTCAGTACTGCAGAGTGGCTTGGATTAATAGATATTCATGAAATATGTTATAATTGTCAATAATTTGTTTATTAATATATTTTAAAATTGAATATGAACTTAGAGAAGTGCTTAGTCTGTCACTGAACAGACTGTTGGTCTGTAGTTATCTTTGCATTTAACTTAATGCCTAAAATTGCACCACAGAGAAATCTCTTTAACCGATTATTTAGATGGCAAAAAAGCATATTCCAAATCAGTAGCTTCTGTTCTTTGTCTGCAAAACAGTTTTCAGCTACATTATATATTCTGTCATGAGATTCATGTAGTTACTTAGTAATGAAAGGTAATTTATGCTTTGTATACGCATACTAATAGAGATTCAATTAACCTATTAACACAAGGCAATATTAGATTCAAATCAATCTTGCTTAGAAGGTGAGATGCTGTGTCAGTGACTGTGTATTAGCTGGTAAATGTTGCTTTTGGAGAAGTGTTTCTGTGTAAAGCAGTAACATGTATAACACTAACATCATTAATACTCAATATCAGTTCCAAGAAAAAACAATGTAAATGGAAAGTATGAAGTGGAAAGACCTTTATTAATAGCAATAAGCCGAATTCAGGTATATCTTTCAATATTATGAACTAAAGCATTAGCGCTTCTGATATTTTTTTCTTTCCCTTTCCATAGTTCAGTTTTCATTCTCATTAAAAAAAGGGCAGATATTGATTTACCAGTTGGTGCTCTTATCAGGTGATGAGCTCTAGGTATTGTAGAAAACTGTCTGATGGCAAGATAAATGTGCTCCAAATGAAGGAAAAAAAAATCTGCTCGGTGTTATGACAAATAGCTCGTATACCTGTTTTTATTCCAATATACTTAATTCTACCTTATGGGCTTTGTTAGTAATAATTCTCCGCCTGGTACCTGGCACTGCTGCCTCTTGGAATAAAATTGTAATAGTCTTACTAGAAATACTTCAAAAGAAAAGTTCTCCTGCCTGTGAAGGAATCATGAAAGTGTATGTTTGCTAGTGAAATCTCATTCCATTTTCATGTCTGTATTGCACTTGGTGGTGGTATGATAATCACCTGGGGGAACAGGGGACAGGGATGATGTTTTTTGCTTCCGTGCAGTAGCCAGTGCTGCTAGTTTTGTAATTGTAATGTCTGCTTAGTGTCTGTTTTTCCTTGTTGAATTGTAAATACCTTTTAGCAATTGGAACCCACGTGTACAGAATGACTATTTGTTCTGATTAAGTAGTTAATACTGTAGAACTTCAGTCTCATCGCACAAAGTACCAGCGACATACTAATGAATTTTTCTTGTCTTTTGCTTATACAATGCAGATGCAAAGTACATACAGCCAATAAATACCTTTTAACCTAATTTATAATATTATAAACAACTATATGATTGATTACAGTGTGCATGTGGTTTTGGTGCAGTGTGTTACAGAATCTAGCATTGCAAAGAGTGATAACACAAAGAAAGATAGATTCATTTTTGAAGCCATGAATAAAGTTTTGTAAAATTTAACTGTGCACCATCTGTGACGTTCCGAAAACTGGTGAAACTGGTAATATTTTTAAGGTGCCAGTTTACTGCCTGTTTTGGATTTGAGACTAGAAAAGAGTTGGTAACACACTGGTGTTTGGGCTGTTGCTGAGCAGTACTTGCACTGTGTCAAGGCTTTCTCTTTCTCCCACTCTGCATCACTTACTTTGGTTTTTTTCCTTCCTCTTTCCTTTGCTTATTAAACTATTTTTATTTGCTCTTCCACTTCTCTTCCCATCCTGCTGCAGGGGGGGAGGTGAGCAAGAGGCTGCATTTTGGTGAACTGCTGGCCAAGGCCAGCCCCTCACATCACTGATTCTGGTTTGCTCATCACTGCATTTCTACAATTTTTTTTCACTGATGCAGTGTATTTTCTTTGCTGATTTATTATGTTGTGCAGGCAAAAAGTTGAAGAAACAGTAAACAGAAATAGTTCATCAACTGTTAACTTCTGACTGTATCTTACCACAAATGTGTCATGAAGTATTGGTGTGGAAATGAGTGGGTGGCATGATTTAACACCTTGGAACCAGTCAAAACTGAGTGGTGTATTTCCAAGACATTAGCATAAGTGGTGTTTTGTGTTATACATTCAGTAGAAGATTTACAAATGTGTATGCACTAAAGAAACTTGACTGTGATGTTAACGTGCGCAGATTTAATTACACTTAGAAGCTCTTGTGCCCAAGTGTCTTTGCATGGCTTAATTATCCTTCAGGATGGCCGAGCCATCAGTTCCTTATGTTGCTTTAGATATACAAAGAATTAGTGTCTGTTATCAAACTAGTATTTGCATTTACCAGAAGAGACGCTTGGGCAAAGGAGAACCTTAAATTATTTGTGCATTAATATGGAATGGTATTTTCCCTATATTTCAGATGTTTCCTCATTAAGATTTCTGTGTTATTAATTACAAATTTCAGAGAATTTCTTGTGCTTTGGGGAAATCTTTTAAGAGTCTCTTCTTTGGAAACTAAGTGCTGGCTGTGTCAGTACCACTGCTTAAGGTTCGAATAGTGTGTTCAAATAGGAATTTATTCTCTCGTGGTTTATGGAAGCATCTGAAAACTGGGAGAGAGCTTGTGTAGCTCCTGAGGTTGAATTACCTTACACGAAACTTTGAACTGTGCAGTGAGATTATTTTTCTGTTACAGTGTATGGTAATTGCAAATCTGTTTGTGCTAAGGAGATTAATTCAGCCTCTGAATTGAGTAGAAAGCTTCTCTGTTGCCATCTGGCATTTGGGTGATCCCAGAAAAATATTTTTACATTTCTAACTGAAAGCTTTTAGAGTAAAGGGATGGATTAGTATTATTTTCAGGGAGCAGAAATGTGGATTTTAATGTCTGTGAACACAACACAGTGCTTACTAATAAGTGATCTGGATTACTCAGAATGGTTGTTTAGAAGCATTTCCTATGAAATCTGCATTCCAGATACAGTTCCATGTATTAGTGAATATGCAAATCTGTTACTTTTAGTAACTAGACTAGGCATAAAGGCTCAAAAATCTCATCTGTACATTTGTTTTTCAGGATGTTTTCTGTTTTCTTGCTTTTGGCTTAAATGGAAGGAGGCACTCTGTTTCAATTCATTATCCCTTCAAATAAATGAGCCATTACTTCATGCTAGTTTTTTTCCTTTTTCCTTGTTCTTTTTTTTTTTCTTGATAGACAGATAGGATTTTCATCTTTTAAGAAAGATAAAAGAGGATTCATCCTAGATAGCAGCACTTCAGCCTATACATCAGGCACAAGGATGAACTGCTGTGCAAGTTCTCAGACTGCACTTGTGCTAAGAATCAAATACTAAACTGACTTGGCTAGAAATATTAGTCTTGGGCCAACCTGGTAATTTGTTGCAAAATGAAGTATTTTCTTTATAGATATCCTGTGAAAAGTTTGAACTATGTGAATATCAGACTTAGATCAGTTTCTTTTTGTCCATAAAAAAGAAGTAGAAAAAGATTGATGCCTGTTGCAGAAAAAGAAATTACTGATTATTTTAAATAAATACTTCAATGTATACACTTGCTACACAAGATGCATGGGTATGCAAAACTGGTCCAAATGCTTCCCCACTGGTTATCTCCTGTCACTAGGTATCATAGCTGAATATAAAAGAAACAAATAACCTCCAGGGAACATACGATATATGAAGTGTATAGAAATAACATATAAGTAAGTTTTCCAGACTATTCTCAGTGATGTGGGATACTGACACTCAACCTGAGGTCCTGGAGTGATGTAAGTGAAGACACATTTATTTCTTAAACCCTGGTAAGAGAAGTTACAGCTTCCTTTCAGATGAAATCGGATTTAAATTTTGGAATTAGAACTAAGTAAAAATCATGAGCCACCCCTGCAGAGATTTGGTTTTGGCAGCTTTAATAAATAGATAATCTGTGTAGTGAAGAGATAATTCTAGCATTAGAACTAGTATTTTTATGCTTTATGTGTGAATTTTCACTTCTAAATACTTGAAATAAGAACTGTACGAGAAATAAATGGGTATTGCATAGGGTTTTGTTACATAAATCACTTTGATGAAAAGCATAACTAGGTAAAAATTATAAATATTTCATATAACTGTGCTGTATTTAGCAACTACTTTTGGACTGTACTTGTGTTGGGTTTGGTTTTGTTTTTCTGTGAAGACTCAAGTGATCATGTTTTACTAGAGCACTTCTCAGAAAGTAGATTTCAGAGATACCTGTAAAAGATGCACTTGATTTTAGGTGTGAGTGTGCAGGAATGTGCCCTAGTGATGTCTGAACAACTGTTGAGAAAGTAGAAGTTATCTGATCAACCACACTTGCACTATCCTGCTTTAAGTTTGATATTGGTGATCAGTCTGTGGAAATTAACAGCATTCAGTATTTTATGTTTTCCCAGTGGAGGAACTGCCATGAGTTAATGGCTCTTGTTGGATTGAGTAGTGAATTTGGAAAATGTTGTCTTCAGAGTTTGCAGTTAGAGTGTGTGTAAACTCTGATTACGTTCATGTCCCAAACTGCATTTTGCATGTAGATCAGCATCAACATACAGATGTTTAACAGTGCGCTGTCTCACAACTCACAGAAAAACCTGCCCCCTGAGCTGTTTTATTAGAAGATACCTGACAGAATAAGAAGGAAAAAAAATAGAGAATGACCCAGTAAGGCTGTGAACTGAGAGAGAAATGAAGACGGAGGAAGTGAATCAAAGATGTCTTTATAAATGGGGAGAAAAGGTGTCACAGAGTGAAGTATCTATTTAGAATAAACATTCTATGCCCACTTCTACAGCTTAACTTTTCTTGCAGCGATTTCTTGCCTGGATCTGTCTGTCTGCATCTCTGCGTTACCCTTACTACAAAGGCTGCCTGTTCCCTGTCCTGGCTGCCACCAGCTGTCACCCCTCGAAGAATCTGGGCTCCATCTGCTAATTAGTTATCCCCAGGGGCAACATTTTGGAGGACCACAAGCAGCTTTTCCTGAAGAGCAGACAGAGCATAACTTTTGCCCTTTCCTCAACAAGCAGGTCTTAATCACCTCTAAACAGATCCTTGTACTCCCCACCTGCTCCGGTGCAGGTGGTGTCGTGGCAGCAGGTAGCACCATCACAGTTCCACACAGCAGGAAACTGTCACCAATCCAGTATCCTTGATGCTGCTTACAGGGACGAGTACGGCTTGGGTGCTACCTTTGCCTCTTTTCAGTCCATCAGTGATTCCCCAGTTCTCACACCCCATCTAAATATATCTGCTAGTGCTTCTTCCATCTCATTTGCTCCTGCTTTTAGAAACGCAGGCTCTATCCCATCTGGTCCCGCAGGTTTTGGCAGCCTTTGCAGAGTCTCATTTCTTCAACTCTTTCTTGGTACGAGTCTGCTTTCCTTCAGCATTTCTTCTTCCTCCTTGATAAATTAGTCTTGGTTTCTGACAACTGCCTTGGTTCCTTTGTAAGCACCCAGGAAAATAAGTTATTTTTGTTTAGGGATGTCTCTGTCTTTCAGTAAGGTACTTAGTTCATTCATCAGAAGTCTACAGTCACCTTTATTGTTCAGTTTTTGTTTATGTGCTGGAGATGTCATGTCATTTACCTTTGCTTGCGTATGTAATGTTCCTTCCAGTCCTGAGTATTTTTTTCCATGTTATGGATATTTAAGTCCCTTGCATGTTCTTAATTTTACCACATGTAGCTTCTGACCATAAGGCCATAAGGAATAAAAGAATTAAATACTCTTGAACCCTGGGACTGCTGTTTATAACTTTATATTCTAGGCATGACTATGTTTAAATGCATTTCCCAGGATGAGTAAGAAATTTTTGTTTAATTGTATCAGCACAAGAAAACTTGAGGCATTTCAAACACCAGATACAAGTATAGAAATGTTAAAAGACTAAGAAATTAATCATTCCCTTTACAAAATTATAGCTTCGCAAAAAGGAATGGATCTAATTATTATTGTGTATTTTGTAAGGCATTTAAGATGTGCAGCAAGAGCACATTGTTTACTTTGTGTGATGGCTCATGACTACTAAAATTTTCAAAAGCTATAAAGATATACACTAGCTGCTTATTTTGCATTCATGTTATAGTCTGTATAGTCTTATCAGCCCTCTGTGTATGTAGGGATGTGCTTTTTAATATAAATGAGTGACAATTATCAGGAATCAGTAAGAAAATGTTCATGATTTCTGATGTAGCGCTAGAAAAGGTGGAAATAGGGGATATGTTTTTCTGCTCTCTGTTCAAGTACAGAATAATTATTTGCATTTGATTAAAAAACCCAGAACACGGGTTCAGTTCTACCTCAGCTACATGAGTGAAGGTCTTCAAAATTTTGATTTCACGTATTGTTGGATCTCTGTCAAATTATTCTTGTGAGTCTTCCGTGGAGATGTGTGCGCAGTTTGTCTTTGAACAGCCAGAACTGTAATGAGGTCACACTAGAGTCAAATTTGGGAAAAGTGCTGTCCCCGTTGAAGCTTTGCCTCACACAAACTGCTGCTGAGGATGCTCTGTTGATGCAGTGTCGCAGTCACAGCTCGCTGACCTTGCTTACCTGACAGAAACCGTCTTCCTTCATGACGCAAGTACAAGTGCTGTGGTGTGACAGCTTTCAGCCAGACCACACAACTGTTCATAAATAACAATAACTGCACACGAGTAGTTAATTGCTATTAATGTTTTGAGAAAGACAGATGCAAAATATCTGTGTATCTGACCTTTACAACCTGCTTCTCTCTAATTATGCTTCTGCCAGGAAGGGCTGCTCGCGTTGCCTTCTGATGCCTGTCCTTGTCACCAGGACAACATGAGCTTTTATTTCCTCGGGGTATTCCACTACAGATGTTATGGAAGGTTAATTTATATGGAGTAGCATTTCACTGACACTTCCATGGAGGTGAATTCTTCCAGCAATGTGACACTTGCACAAAGTAATATATTGTATACGTGGGGGGCCCTATTAATGCACTTGGTAGTATAAATTCAGTTTTATATAGATTTGTTTACAAGTTACCAGACTACTTATTACTTTGTCATTTTTGAAGCGTGTCAGATTGACAACATTTTGAGTGGCATTAAAGTAGCTTAGTGTTGTTTGCATTCTTTCTTCTTCAAAATAGCATTCTATTTTACATTTCTCATGCATGGATTTTATTATTCAGTGAAGCACTGATGTATAAATGGAAGTGTCAGGGACAAAAGACAATATAAACTACCATATTGTCAAGAGGACTTCTACTGCCTGCCTGCACATATCGTAAGATTATCTGATTAATTTTGTTGCGATAATAACTGTAGATCATTGAAAGATTCTTGAGTGCTTACTTTCCTGTAGCAAACTTTGTATGAGTTTCTGTAGTGTAACAGCTGTTACTACTCCCCCTTGCCCTTTTAATAGATTATTTGACAAAACTTAAACTTGTTCGCTGCCGTGACAATAATTACCAGCAAGCTTTGCTTTCTTAAAATTGCTGTTGGAAGTGTGTTGCGTTACTTGACTATTTCAAGAGAGAGCTTGAATTTTATCTGCAAAAAAGTATAGCTGCTCTTGTTCGTCTTTTATACAGTAGCAACCTGTCAGCCACTGACGTTAAGGTCAGTCTACAATGCATTTTTAAAATGAGTGAATGGGAAAAGTATGTCATGTTGTCTGTTTTAAGTATATTTAATAGTGTAACACCACATACCATATGTATATCTGTAGGATGTAATAGTATAATTTATAGTTATAATATAATTTGTTATTTTATATTTCTGTACTTGGTATATTTGTCTATTTATTAGAAGCCCTGAAAGTTTGGATACTTCTGTAGTGAGGGTTAGCATGCAGAATCCTGGAGAACTGGAGGGAACCATTTCAGCGTATAAATGCTGTGGGGAAGAGCGATGTGTTTGTCACTCACAGAACAGATGGACGTAATCACACACTTCATAGGCTCAGGACTTCTAGCAGACACACAAAATCTATCCAGTTCAGGGACCTTGGGTGCAAAGTTAAGCGGTTTCCCATGAATTTGCTTAAAGATGTGGCAGTGTCTTTGCCTGCTAGCTGTTCATCCTCCCAAGGCAAATGGATGCTGGAGCAGCACGGGGGGTTACAAGGCTCGCTTTTGGAAAGGATCCCGTTGCAGTGTGGCTGCAAAATCCTTTTCTCTTTTGTTCTGTCAGGATTTCTGCACCTGTTGCAGCAGTCAGCACCTTCGCAAAGAATGGACAAACAGGAGGAAATACACCTGAAACCTGCTTGTTAGTGTCTGTTGCTGCCCAGCGGGCTGGGGACGAGAGGAGTGGATTATTGTTAGGGCATGAAAAGGGTTTGAAACAGACTGACAGGTTTTTTAGATATCAAAATTAATTAGTGCATATCTAGATCTAGAAGTGTTTACTGCCCTCCTACTAACAGCAGGGGGATGATATAACCAGCAGAGCAACTAATAAAATTATCAAAAAGGACTGAAAGTTATCCGGTGCTTCACTCTCAAATTACAGCTCAAGTACTTCAAGACTGTTAAGATCCTGTATAGTATTTGTTTATGCTTCAGGGGAGAAACGTTTCGGTTACCAAGCTTTCTAGAATTACTCTTTGTTTATTTTCATGCACTTCAGGATGGTTTACGTTTAGATGTTAAAAGTGTTAATTAGAATCAAAATAGCAGAAAATTAATAGGTGCTGAAGTATCTTATTTTGACAAATTTCTACTTAATTAATGTTTCTCAGCTGAGAGCAAGAAAGAGTCTTAATTACTAAATCAGGCCCTGTTACAGTCCCCTAACAATATGAAAATAAACTGTAAATGAGTGCTGCTGTAACGTAGCAGTACAGAAATAACAAACGTGGATTGTCGGATGTAGAATGTTGTGTCTGTCAGTCTGATCGCATGTGAGGAAATAGTCTGTGCGGCCATCAGAACTGCCACCTATGCAGATTGCCTTTACTGATGGGATTTCTTGGAGGTATTGAATGGAGCACTCTTATTATAAGATCTTAGAGCAGATTTGTTTTGCTACAAGTGTGTTAAACTGTAAAATGACTGAAAAGTTTTCTTTTAAAATATGCGATGGAAATATAATTCTGAGATGGGTCAATTGGGAATTTTCCTGTTAAGTAAGTTTTAGGTTGGTGAAGAGGGAAGGTACTCAAATCTTGGTTTTCATTTGAAAAACACTAAAAAAGATCCAACCATTTGGACTGAAGGTTGCTAAAAATATTTGTAGCAAATGCATTGATAGAAGATAAAGTCGTGTGGGCAGAGGGACTGGAAATATTGTAAACAGCGGGCATGCACACAGAAGTGAGATGCAACAGGATTTCTTACTAGTTTCAGATAACTCAATAGGAGTACAAGCGTTAGGTGGCAATGTGAACACTGAATATTTAAGGTGACCACATATTGAGTGTTTATTCTCGGCCTCTTACTGTTTGTGCCTTTCTAGTTCCTTGTGTAATGAGTTCCCTAGATATTGAGGTTTCTGTCTGCCCACACTGGAACAATTTTTTTACATTTAAAGCGATAAAATTATAGTTAAGCTGATGCAATCAAGTTAATGATCGTTTTGATGCATTTTGAAAAGAGACAAAAGGAGTAATTAACACAATGGGTGGTTAATACGGAGGATGCTGCTTAAATTGTAATTGTTTAAAAACTAAGTGCATAAACCAAGTTATATAACTCTAGAATTTTATTCACCTTTTTCACCCGCAGCTTATACAAACTCATGATGCATGAGATTCATAAATACTCTTCTTTAAGATACCCTTATCCTCATCACAAGGGATTTAAATTGGTTTAAGACTACTTTTGATTATAAAAATACTTTTTTCCAAGTCTTACTTGCTAATAATAGTTATTCATAAGACCCATTAAACATTCAGAGTGTGTGGTAAATGTTGAAATGGTTGGAGGAAACAGATGACAGTTAGGTCTAGTTTTGATTTGGATTTCTCTTGTTGTATGAGACGCAGGATTTTCTCAGATTAAAGAATACTTTCTTCTTTAGAATGTATAAAATGTTGCCATCCATGTAATTGTATGACAGGCTGGAAGTTTATGAATGCCTAAATGATATTTTTTTTTCTTGTTTGCCTCTAGCAGTGAATAATAATAGACTGTTTTTTTTCCAGATAACGTTTTTCATGCTGCTGTCTGCAGTGTGCGTAATGCTGAACTTGGCTGGTTCCATTCTCTCTTGTCAGAACGCTCAGCTGGTAAAGTCCCTGGAAGGATGTCAGTTGGTGAGTAATGAAAAACAAGGCTCTTATGAAGAGAAATGGATTTTATTTTTCATTTGTTGGCTTTTTATACACCTATTCCTTTAATTTTCAAAACAGTGTGTGTTTAGAAGAGTCATCTGTATAGACCTTACAACATGAAAAACCATGTTGGAAAAAGTTTGAGAGTTGAAGTACTGATGTATTTACAGTGTTCTGTCACCTCAAAAAGTTAATTGTATATTAGAAACACTTGCTTCTTAGTGTCACGGTACAAATGACACTTAAACAAGGTGGGTGGAATACTGACCCCATCAAAACAATGCAGCTATTTCCACTTGGTGTCAGGATTTCACCCAAGAGCTCCTTAAAGAGCCAGCATCTTGCACTGATGTACTGATAGTAATGTTTTGGTATGTGTACGTTAATATTTTATTTTTGATAGGAATGGTTGGACTCGATGATCCGGTGGGTCTCTTCCAACCTGGTTATTCTATGATTCTATGATTTGCCAACCTGAATTAGTTTTGGGGTTTTTTTGATTTCCAAAGCAAATGTATGGTACTGACATTAAATAAAATGATTGAATGATAAAGAAAAAAGGCATTTTTCTCTGCTATGCCAAATAGGTGAGTCCACAAAATGCTTGTGAGCCTTTTCTATTCAGCCATTGTTTTTCCTCCTTCATTCTAAGGTTTTAGTCCAGTAAAACCCTTTAGACTTCTGTTTGCACACATATATTTAATAAAACAAAGTTAAAATAATATAAAATGTTCTGACGTTATATTTTGAAAGGCGCATGGGAAATAGAGAATGGGAAACCACATGAGTGTGAGCTGTCATATGCCTTCACCTTGTTTTGTCAGCTTTGAAGCCTGTGTTGTGCTTTCCTCTCTCCCACCCTGTTCCAGAGGGGTGTGTCTGCCGCTCCAGCAGTTAGGTAGTTTGGAAAAACATTGGGATTCTGTTGAGCTTTCCTACAGTGTTTGTGATCTCCAGGTGAGGGTGGGGTACAGGCTTGATGTAGTCAGAGAGCTGACTTAGTGGAAAACCAGCAGTGACACAAAGGAAAGAAGGGAGGGCTTTTCCTGTGAAATATTTGATCTGCAGAAATTTTGATAAAGTTCCTGGCTCTCATTTTGAGTGAGAGTTGAAGCTGTGCTGCAGAGCTGCATTTATGTCTGAACTTGTTGGAGTCTATGTTTAAACATACTGACAGTATTAATCATTTAATAATGCTGCCCAGCCATATGTGATCTCTGTTCTGGGATGTATCGTGATGAAGTATCCGTGTTTGGATTCCTTATAGGCCTTCGCACTGAGCAGAAAGTTATAGACTTATGAAAGGGAGCATTTTAATTTCTATTAATACAGGCTGTGATAGAGGTGTGGGACAACAGAAAGAAAACCAAGTTAATGAGAATTGACAAAGTGGCATTGCAGGAACAGAACGTTGAAATAAGCAAAATTCTGCTTAATTAGGACATTCATAGGCAATGAAAGCATTGACTGCAGCCAGTGGTTCCATGTTAACTACCGAGACAATGACCTAAGTCAACAGAAAGTCTGTTTAGTCTTTTAAATGTTCTCTTTGGTGATCTCTCTGCTGGTTATGAATCCCACGTCTCTTCTTCAAGGTTGGTCAGAGTCACAGCCTCTTGGACACAAATTTGCTTTGAATGGTGCAGCTCTAGGAGTCAAAATCCAGTTTTTCCAGCCATTCAGTCTGACATGTAGTTAACGTTCCATGTAACTGTACCAGAGAAAAATATGCCGGTATATGTCAAAGCACAGTCCAGTACAAAAGCAAAGTTCAAAATAAATTCCTTTTTACTTGTAGTATTTCTGTCAAACTTATTCATGCTGAATGTAAGGCTTTAAAATTAATAGTAGTGTCTACTGTATTGTGGAGTTTAAATTTGGAAGTGTTTCACATGTGGAGTAGTTGTTGGAAGAAGAAGAACGAGACCAGAGTCTTATTTTGCTTTGAACACTGGGGATTTATTGTGGATTCCATAATATGAAATTTTCGTGTGAATATGAAAAATGTGCTCACCATATGCTAGCATTTTGAATGTGAAATTTAGTATTTGTGCTCACCATCCTGCAGCTTAGCAACATACATCACCAAGGAACAAAAAAAAAAAGCAGCAATAGCTTTAATGGCTTGTTATGAAAATTTAATTGGATCTTTTTCCCACGATCAGCTGTAGGTCCTGTAGCCAAAACCTCAAGGTACTGCTTTAAGTTGGTGAGAGTAGGATGTGTACAGAGCAGTTACACGCTCAAGCTGTTCATTAATGCATGTCTGAGAAACATTGCTAGCTTAGGAATTTCTTTTTCAAAAAATTAATCCGTAAAAAGTGTGCTTCATATATATCGGTAGAGCAATTTGTATGTTTTAGTTTATAACCTGTTACTTCACAAAATAGAATTTTGTTAGTACAGTTTCATTTCTTAACTTGTCGTTAATGGATGTACCTGTCTTATTGCAAGTTGTTTGTTCACTTGAAAAACAATGCTGTAGTTTTAATCAAATTTACAGCTGCTTATGTTTCAGAAAAGTAGTGATAATGTCTATCTCTGTATACAAAGACTGCTTGTAAGTTATATTTCAGTTGTACAGCTGAGATTGTCCTGTGGTTATAGTAACATATAAAGGAAGATGCCATTTTCCCTGAATTCTGTTTAGCTGGAATAGATGAAGCAAGGAAAAGCAAAGCCGTGTGGGTTCGTGTAGAGATGGATGGCACAGCCCTGTTGCAGAGCGGAGGTTTCTTTGTAGTTCATCCTGTGCTGTAGCTGCAATTTTTAAAACAATATTCCAGGAAAATAGATGTACT
This sequence comes from Phaenicophaeus curvirostris, assembly GCF_032191515.1. Taxonomy (NCBI): domain Eukaryota; kingdom Metazoa; phylum Chordata; class Aves; order Cuculiformes; family Cuculidae; genus Phaenicophaeus; species Phaenicophaeus curvirostris. The sequence goes on from NC_091403.1 coordinate 1,462,771, forward strand.
ATTTTTTTTTTCTTATTCACCTGTTGGGTTTTTTTCTCTTGATATTTCCCTACCACTCAGCTTAAATCCTTACTGCATTCTCCTGCTCTTTCACTTTGCATAAGCTGCTATAATTGACTTAAGTTCCATGCCATAAACATACCAGCGAGGCTTTCTTGCACTTCACTGCCTTGTGTTCAACTTTTGAACTTCTATGTTTTGTTCTGAAATTTTGTCCTGCTGTTTTCATGTTCCCTGTAAAAAAAAAAAAAAAACCTGAAAGTTGACTTAAAAGAAAATGTAAAATCTATGACTGCCTCTACCAGAGGTTTTAGATTTGTTATAGGGAAAGGTAGAATGCAAAGTAACACGCTTCATTCATCCTTAACTTATCCTTTCTTGGTGGGAATCCTCAGCAGCAATTTCTTATCTGTTAAGACACCTTTAATATTCAGACAGAATTTGATGAACTGATAGAGATTGTAACATAGAGACTTTTTGTGTGTGTGTATATCTGTCTACTCTTAATTAGCTTGAAGTTCGCTGTGTTCTTTGTTGTTGGAGGATCCTTTTCTTTTTTGATCCTCTGCTACATAAAAGCAATATTTTACTGGGTTTTATCACTTTCGAAGTAACAGTACTGCTTTTTGGCAAGATGGAATAAACTTAAAAGACAGTTTATGTGTATAGGCAGCTCAGCCTGATGTTTGAAATCTTAAATATGTTTTTGATGAGGGTATATTGTTCAGCTGTCATAAATTTGAAAGTACATGAACTGTACTGTGGTTACTGACTCTGTTTACTAGGATGAGTAAGAATCACAGAGTGGAAGACAAATACGTAGAAGGTGCTGGGGGGTATGTGCAGGAGATGAAGTGAATCATGTTTTATTCTTGAGCTCTGCCAACCTAAGAGAGATTTAAATAGAGCAGAGATAGGAGAAAGAACACAGATTTGGAGGCATTGCTGATGTTCCTGTGGCTGAGGTTGGCAAACACCAACCCTGCGGCTGGAAGAGGTCATCCCAGTTCCTCCTCCTTGTACCAGTAGCTCTGCTCTCTGTGCTCCTGGCTGTGTTTATGAAGCCGCGTGCTGAATGGCGTTTGAGATCTGCGCTGGACTAAAAATAAGCCACTACCACACAAAGAAAGAAAAGTTAGTTTTGACAATGTTTTAAGTCGCAGAGTGGCTATATGAATTCTAAATCCTGTCTGCACAAGAGCAAGACCAGTAGGGCAGGGATAAGCATTCTGGAGCACAAGAGCTTAAAACTGGTTTCAGTTGCTGTGTTGTTGAATGATGGGTCCAGCCTTTTGTCCTGCTCCCTGTTAGAAAAACACAAGTTAGCAAAGGTGTTTGTTCAGAAACATTTGAAGGAAAAGATGCACGATAGGGCAAACTGTTAAAAATCCTCCAAAAATGTATGGTTAAGATAAAAATAGAGTTTCTTTTACAGTCTGGTTGCAAATCTTAGAAGTTTTTGAATATTCTATCATTTTTAAGATGTCCCTGCATTTTGCAGGAACTTCATTGGTAAATCATTCTTTTTGAACTATTTTTAGGAATTGAAATAAAAGGAGAGTTAGCGAGCAGTACAAAGTTATGGAGTATCTTTCAGAAAGCATTGAGGATCTCATGTAGACAAGGAATCTTGACCAAGAAAGTATTTCTTTTTTAAGCCCTATTTCCGTGACACCTGTTCATTACGTGAGATGAAAGTAGACTTGGGATCTGTGTTTCCTCTTAGAAATGTCAAATACATCCCATGGTGAGTCAGTGGCTATCTTTCATTGAACAGGGGCGGCCTGAATCAGAGAATAAATGATCTTGCAGTAGATAGCTTTGTCTGAAGTCCATTTTCCTCGTTATAAAACCTTCTTAGCCGCTGAAGGCTGTATTGATTTGCTGCATGCCTGGTGCCGATATGGCAGGTGGGCTGGAGCATTCTGGCAGCTGAATTTGACACAGCTCTAAATTCAAAGTGTAAGTTTCGGATTTCCTCTGTGGCGTTTATCTATCAGTTGACACCATTTCCAGAGAGGTTCAGGAGCAAGACCTCCCCAGTGGCATTTAGTGCTTTGTGTTTTCCATTGATTTGAAGAGCTGGGGTTATCTGATCGTAAACCGTGCAGTTAGATCTTTCATTTTTTAAAAGAAGGTAGTAAAAAGATTGCAGGAATTGTAAGAAACCCACAGTCTGGGATTGTCAAAGCCTCTTCATGAATTAGATTGCATCTAATTAGAAATAAACAAAATGATTTTTTTTTCTTTATTTCTTTTATACTGTCTATGGCTTAGCGTGTGACCAGTCTCTGAGGGTTCCAATAGACAATTATTCCCAGTGCTGCCCTTGGGTATATTGTTAATGGAGTAATTTACATACCCAAATTTTTTAAAGCCTTTTTGCAAATTATACTGGCTAGAGGGCAATCTGGGGTCTCAGGAACTGAAGCTCACTGAGACAGCAGCCTGCCTTGAGGATGCCTTCATCACTGTGTATAGCAAGCATTCATTCATCTGGTAAAGTTTGTGTATTTTTTTTAATGGACTTTTATTTCTGCCCTTCCAACTGCTGTTCTGGTCATGGGCGTGTAAGCTGAGAGTGCTAGATAAGCCTGATAGGAGTGACAATAATAATTACATATGTTTGAATGTGCATATATTAAGATTGTATAAACAATTTAAACATTCTTCAAGGTCTTAAACAGTAAGAAAATATTCCGTTGGAATAATTCTGCGTATAAGGCTGTGTGAGTTGATTCTATAAGGAAAGCTGCTATCTGTCTCTGATCAGGAAACTGGCAGCATCCTAGGGAGAATTTGAATTAAAAATTGCATATTTGTGTTAGGTACTTTTTTGCAGATTTGTGTCTGGGTATTCCCCACACTCAATGTAAAAGAAACGTGGTGATCGGATCTCTCATTGTGCATCAGCTGTGCTCCCATCCCTGTTTGGAGGAATACAGGACTGAATGAGTGTGCCTGAATGGTACATTGAATCTATTATTCTTTACATGAAAAGCCAGGGTAGTTTCTCACGAGTATCATTCTTACTACTGATTACTGGAGTATAGGAGCTTGGGATCTGGTATTTTTAAACTCATGGTTCAGGTAGCTCCCATGTGATACTAATTACTTTTCTCATTACTAACCTGGATTGAATTGCAACTAGTGACTTGGAGAAGTAAGGTATTGTTCCCTATTGTTAGCTCCTTAAATAACATGCAAAGATGGGAATGGAGAAAGCATAGAAATTCCCAGTTGAGAACATTTAAAGCAGTGACAGTTTATGTTAACACGCCAGGTAAAGGCGTATATGGAGCTGAATTTTTGGCTTTAAGAAGTCTTACTGGAAGAAAGCAGACAAATAAACATTGCTATGTTTTTTAATTTGGTTGGTTTTGGAGTGTTCTTTGGGTTTTTTTTTCCATGAGGATGTCAGACTCAGCATAATGAATATTTTTATTGAGCTGAATGGGTTTATTTTAGAATCACTCATAGAGATCTTTAATTCGCTCTTTGAAAACAGTCAGGGTTCAGTATTCTTAGCAAGGCATGATTTAATGCAGGTCTTTGAAGGAGAGAATGCATAATGCTTTCTGAAATGTAAAAAACATTGAATGCTTATTGCATTCAAGATAAACTGAACATAGAAAAATAGAGAGCAGACCTTGTCCAGAGTAAAAATGTATGAGAGATGAACTGTACACCATCTTCTACTTTTTCTTCATGCTACGTTCTCTTTTCCCAAGTACATGTCATGGTTTCCTTTGTAATCTTTTTTCCATAGATACTTAAGTGTAAGTTACATTTGTGGTCATGAATGCTTCATGTATTTTCTGACATTTTTCTATTATTTTTTTGCCTTTCCTCAGTGGGTATGATTTGATGTTTATTCAGTTGAGTTACTCTGGTTTCATCTCCCCCTGGAAAACAATTTTTTTTTTTTCAGAAAGAGGCATAAAAGGTAACTGTTGTATATGGTATTTTATCCTCTTTCTGTATTGTATGTGGTTTTATAGCTTGCATAAGCCAATGGAAAACATTCTGCTTCAGGGGATTCTGTGTAGAGATTTTCATTTTGCATTTAGTAGTCATTACTGTCACAATAACTGTAAATATAATTTTTAGGAAGTGTATTTCTGGTGATTTATACTTTCTCTGACTTTTTTTTTTCCCCTCCACAGATTAAATTTGACAGTGATGGTGTCTGTGTTTGCTGTGAAATGCAGCATCAAACATCAGGCTGCAGTAACCTGGGAGAAACGTTGAAACTGAACCCTCTGCAGGAGTGTAATATTGTGAGGCTGACCCTAAAGGTGCGTTATGAGGAGAATTAAGAGTTTATTTCAGCTTTAAGTAGTGCGCACTTAGCACGGCAGAAGCGTGTGGCGACAAGTAGATGATTTTCTCTGTGTTTGTATACTTCTTACATGCAAAAATACCAAAACAGTAATCTTCACTCAACAGAATTTGGTGCTTCTATGCATGAAAGTGGTTTTATGTTATACACGCAATATCTGTATTTGTATAGGTAACTGTTCTGTTAGTCATTTTGGTAACAGAAGCTCCATTTGGTTATAACTGATGCTGGAGGCTTAAGGAATAGGTGTCTTTTGTGTTGCTGTTCACGAAAGCTAGACTCAAAAGTGGTGGTTGGCCTTGTTTAATAATGTTAGGATATACTGCAAAGAAACACAAAGTATTAGAATGATGAAGCTGCTAACACAAAGCTCTAGCAGTATTTCAGGTAGAAGTTGCGTTGGGAGGAAATAGTAAGGGTTCTTTCAAGGTAATGCTGAAAATGTGTATAGATGGTTCTGTGATATTGTAAGAAGTTTAAATCCTGTAGCATTTTGTGTTACAACTGCACAGATAAAAAACTGAGAGCAAATATTAAAAAATATTGTATGAGTGAGTAATATCCCAGTGCTGTTGCCCATATTGTCGCTTCACTTCATTGTTACTGAACTGGTAATAGTCTTGGTGTCATGGTGTCTTGCTAAAAGAATTAACTAAAGAATTAGAGAAAAGAACTCTGGCCTGAGAGACAGATATTGACTCGTTTTAGGTTTGATTTAATGACCAATGATCAACAGAAGTAACTCTGCATCTGTGGCTCTTGGTTTCAAAGAATATATTTTAATGATTTTAATACAATATGATCGAGTAAAGTAGTGAAATCGTGTGATAAGGATCTTGGGGATTTAAATGAGAGCGCGAGACCTGAAAATGTTAAATTATTTTGATATTTGAAGCTATGTTTTAAAGTTCAGAACTTTAAAAATGTGCATGATAAATGCCCACATGTTCTTCAGCTTTGTTAATAAAAAGAAAAAAAAGGAAACTAACTACTCAGTAATAAGGATCAGATAGAAATCAAACCAATTTGATGTCACCTTTAAATTAAGTAAGAGCTCTGCTTCAGGGTTTAATGAGGTTGATAAAGGAGTCTAAAAACCTACTGGGTAGCAGGAGTTAAGTAGGTGGAAAAGAAGCATAACTTGACATTCCCAGTCAAAAAATAATAATTAACTACTACTTGGAATGCTAAATTCAGGACTTGGTTTTGTGATGCAGTTGCAGCAAAATGCATTATGAGAAGGTAATGCAGGAAAATAATTTCTCAGATAGACATTCTTCAAAGTGTGACGGATGCAAAACCATGAATGTATTGTACAGAAAGAGCTGACTTGCTGATCCTATAAAAATAAAGATTGAGGCAGCATATGGTTGTTCCCTGGAAATATTTCAGTAGAGTGAACTTTAATGAGAGAGAAAAGAACTGTTTATCTTTGAGGGCATTGTCAGCATATGAAGTGAGTAGAAGTGACATATGCTGGAAATCAGAATAAGGTTTCTAACCAGTACAGCGGTCTGAATAGAAGTACAAAATATAATTTCTTTTAAAATAGAATTCAGTCATTTATGAAGAGGAATTGTTGACGTATCTGCTTGCATTAGCAGAGGACTTATTTAAACATGGTTCTGTGAGTATAATCCGAGTGCAGCTTGAGTTGTGTATAGTCTGAGTTTTTCATTTAAGAGTACTTAGGGAAATAACTTTTTCAGAAAGTTTAAGTCTTTTTCAGTTTTAATTCTACATTTGATTTCTGTTTGGAGAGATCTGTATTCCTGGTTGTAAATTTTAAAAACAGTATCCTACTAGGCCCATAAGAAGAAAAGATCATTAGGTAAACAAGTGACAGTGATAAGACTCACCTTCTTTAATCGCAGTTAACAAATACAACGTGGTTTTAAGAGACCAGATGTTTGAGTACCAAAAGTGCAATTGAGCTCATTGTTTGGGGAGCCAGAGAGAGAGAAAGGGTAGAGTACCAGAGTGCACATTATACACCTTTGTGTATAACATTATGTAGGTTTTGTGCTCCTTCTCTTTATTTAGAATGGGATAAAAATCTCATGTTTCCACAGAGCCATCTGTGCTTTTTTTGGTGGTGGCAGCTATGGGAGCTGCATTGTGAACAGAACGATTGTGTACATATTACCTGTCTGCTCTTGTCCCAGCCAGTCAAACAGGACAAGGGAAAATTAACAGTGGCTACCGGTCTTGTATATGCTAAATTGTGCCAGGAACATGCTGTGCATGATACTGTTACAGTTATGTCGAAAAATCTGTAAATATTTTATTTTTTGTATTTGTCATCTCTGCTCTGAATCATCTCTTTGTACTTCTTTGTGAATCAGTGCCTAGTTCTTCCTTTCAACCCCTGGTCTACTACCCAAACATCTTAACGGGGACACAGTTACCACCACAAAAATCTGTGATCACACATATGTACATGTATAGGTACAAGTATTGGTTGCAAAAGCTGGCTGAAGGTGTGGTCTGTGAGATGACAGCTAATTCCTGTGGTTATTTGAATAGTGAAATTTCACCACAAAATTATATTTGACAGTAAAATGGACAAAACCAATCTGCCATTCCACTATTGTTAGAGGTAGGGACTCACCCCACTTCTAGGACAGAGAATTGATGGGTTTGGAGTGTTATTTATAACATATTATAGTTGTAGTCTTGTGTGCACATCTCCAGTAAAAACACCACGGTTGTGTGATGTGATAAACTGGCATTAAGGTCTGCAGGCACCCAAGTCTGATCCATCTGCCCTGTTTTACAATGTAGAGGTTTTCTACAGATGCGATGGACTTGGGGTACAGTTTCGCTAGCATCACCTTAACCTGCTTGTCCAAAGAGCTGCTGCCAGAAAGGTCAGTTCTGTATCTGTATTAGGTATTTAGAAGATGGAATTAGTTTGTAATGTATTATAACTGCTTGGTATTTGCATGTAAGAGGAGAATGTTATGTTGCTTTGGCATAGTAATGATGCAGGGTATTTTTAATTACTTTAACAGCTTGCACAGCACAGAATACCTGCAGTCAGCTATGCTAATTTATGACTTTGCTATTTAAATAATTCCTTCCTACCTAAAATAAAATGCTTCCGTAGAATAGTTTTGTGACTACACAGGCTATGGAAAAGCTGATTCCTCCCTCTATTTTCTGCATACATATTTTTGTTTAGAGCTGCTAAAATAAAAATGCAATATAAATAGTAAATAAATGTCTTTTTCAGGTTACTGATTTCATTCATTCTTTTGCAAGCTAAGCATCATTGTTAGAGATTTGTGTAACTCACAGTTCTTGCAGTCTTCTGTGTGAATCTCTCCTTTGAAACTAAATTTATTGTTACTGAGCTTCCTGATAAACAAGTCTTGCTTTTTCCATTCAGGAGAAATGCTTTCACTTGCAAAACAGAGGATGACTCCTGACATATTCTTTAGAGTTATGAGAATGGACTTTCCTCAGGTTCACTATATGACCAAATGTGAACTATTTCATTTTGCTGAATGACTTACCTAAATGACTACCTCATCTGCTTAAAACTCAATAAAGCTGAATTTAGTGTAGACACCTAAGTTGGTAAGAGAGATGCAAACTTGCATCCAAGCAGAGAAGACCATTTTGAGTTTATTTTTCTGAAGTAGCGGATGTGCGCTGCTTCTTTAAAAATACAGTAAATATTTCAGATCCATATAAAATAGTGTACTATATTGTAATTTCATATCTTAAATCTGTTTTATAAAGCATTAGCCATTTCTCCATTTACAGTCCAGTGTGTGTTTGAGACCCCTGCGGTTCAGAATTGATTTTTTGTAAGCAAGGAATCGAGTATTAGAGCAGCTGTTTTTTCTAGTGTTTTTCAGACATACCCAGTTAGAACAACTGAAGTTATAATTTGAGTTAAAAGGGTTGTTGTCCTTGAATTCATGAGTAAGAGAGGTATGCAGACACTAATTTCATGGGTGAAAAAGCTTTACCGCTCATTATCTTTTTTCGGGTTACAGTAGTGTAAGAAATAAACCACCGTAATCGAACTTGATCAAGGAGAAAAGAAATTATCTTTGCAGAGTTTCACAAGCGAAACGGGGTGTAGCCCTTGATCAGTGTGGATGTTTAGATCCGTGTGTTCGGGGCTGCTGATTGCAGAGTGTTCCTTTTACACTTCAGCAAGCTTATTTTACTTCTTTTATTGTATATTGACTAAGCACTAAAAGGTGCAAAGAACTTAAGAGCCTCAGAGACTATGAACCTGATTTCTACAGGAAAACAGCCTATTGAGCCAGAAAAAAACTCAAAGAAGAGAGTTGCCAGTTCAATATTGTTGCTCTGGTTAGAACTTTTAAGGACTGTTTGTGCCGTGTAACTCTGTGTGCTAGAGGAATTAGGGAGCTCCTGCGATAGTTTGGTAGAAGGAGGTAGATTAAGCAAGGTCATCAGTGTTTTTTCCCAAATAACAATTATCCTGAAGCATATAGTTATATTTGGCTTATGCTGAAGTCCTTTGGTGTGATCGTTATAACTTGGCTTTGTTTCAAGCCCTTACAAAAGGTGGTTTGTGGCAGGTGGTTGCATATCAAAAGGAAGTTGCAGAGAAACTTTCTGGTTTTTTACTTGGCACTTCGTGTTTAACGAATAAAGTATGTACGAACCAGGTGAAACGCTCTTGTTCCAGAGGTTAATGTAGGTTAACGTAAAGAGGTTTTTCATAGTTATGAGTTTGGAGATGCTGTATAGAAGCAAAGTTCTTTCACGTTATGGCCTGGCTGCATCTGCAGGCTGCTGCCAGTCATGTAGAACTTCCCTTCCAGACCAAAAATTACATTGAGTTTTTGCTGTTAACGTTGAGTGCATGTATTCTTACATGTATTACAGCTGGATTCCAGCTGTGGCTGACTAATATGGCTTTTCTACAGATGGTTCTGGAAGGCAGCTGATAGAGAAATTTGGGTATAACTGTTTTCTAAGATGAAGGAACTCTATGGATATGGCTCACCATTTGAGTGAAGTGATAGTATTCCAGTTCTGCTTTATATTTGTTGTGATAGAATGTACAAGTTACATTTTTGAAGGACAAAATTTAAGAAGGTTGAATTTAAGAAGGTTGAAGAAGGTTGCCAGCTCTCCCATCACTCACTGGGAACTCATTGTCATTTTTCATTTTAGATTCTCTCTCATTCGTGATTTTTTCTTTGCTTCTGTCAGGTAATTGCATGTGCTAACAGCTGTTCTAAATTGCTTTGTTAAATGATTGTTTCTACAGTTGAATTATCTAAGTGATAAATCAATCACCATTTTTTCCTTATTCCAGTTTAATACCATCCCACTGCCTTATCAGCCAGCAGTCTGAGGGAAAACAAAGAAAATGAGGTTTTAGGGCAAATTGCTTTTTCAGTATATTACTGCATGGGCTTTTTCATATGTTCTCACTGAACTATATCCTAAGTTTATTTTTTTAATACAAAATATGAAAAAAAAATTAATTAAACATTCAGATTTAAAGAAAAATACTCAGATTTTGTAATACAGCTCCTATTTTAATATTTTCTGTAGGCTTTCATGGTTTTGAACTCTCAGGGGTGTAAGAGTACGCTTATTTCAAGATTTTACAGGATCGTAGGCTATGATTATCATGGAGGAGAAAGCGTAAGATGTATGCGAGGGTTTCTGTGAGACGGCAAGCACTAGTAAAGGTGTGGTAAATTCCCAAGAAATATACAGAAAAGTTTTGGGTTTGTATACTTTTTGCTTTGTTTGTTTTGGAATGTACAAGGGTTTAAACTTTTGAATAAAAAGTATTGTTTTCAATGTGCTCATAATAGAACTTTGAGATGCAGTGACACAGAAACAGTATCGAGAGAGTATGAAAATAGCTTAACTCAGTAAATTTAATACAAATTTCCTACTCCTTTAGACCCCTGTAAATGTAGCTGCCTGTGGCCGGGTGCTGCTGAGAGTTAAGGTTGCTCCTGTTACGGTTACTGCTTTGTCACAGACATTTCCTAAAGGACATCTTAATTGTCCTTGTGTTCCAGCTGGAATCTGAGAGGCACCTACACTATCTTTCTGGTAAATGTTTGGCTGTGGAGGGTTTTAGATCTTGAAAGCCTGTTCCTGCCCACTGGCAGTCAGTAATTGAATGAATTAATGTCCTATGAATTACTAATTTGTTCTGTAGGGCACAGGGAGGGAATTCCCTGAAAGTGGTAAAAAGCCTGGGGAGGAGGGAGGGCAGAGGAGAGGGTTGGTTGGTGGGTTTGTGTTGGGTTGATTACTGTTTGAGTTAAAACAAACTTTATGGAAGGAAAAAAATAAAGAAATAGTGTTGCTTTAGAAATACCTAGTGATGGTGAGGATAGCACAGTCATTGCTTGGTTATCACCTTCCCTGTAAAAATTTAAACCGAACTTAAACTTAGCATCTTTTCCAAATCGCTTTAGCTTTGCTGTCTTTTGGCTGATGGTGTCTGTTCTTTATTGATCTTTGTGATATACATAAAAATTCTGCATCACTGCCTTTGACACGTTCTCATATCTTCACCTTCAAAAAGATTGTAGCGGGAACAATACTCTGTTGTGTGCTTAGCCTGGAAAGGAGAGTCTGTGGAAAGAGGGTCATTGTTCCTGTGCGCAGGAATCCTGCCCTACATAACGAATGTAATGCTGAACAGCAAACTGGGTTCAGCAAAGGAACCTTCTCAAACCACAACAAAGCAGTGGTCATCATTGTGAGGGCTCTGCCCCGGACAGGAGCGCGGCTCAGGGTGCTCGCAGAGTCAGCTTATTTTCTCTGTTATTTTACAGTAGTTTGCTGTAATCTTTATTCGTTGCTATTTTTTTGACACTGGAGAAATTTTCTAGCATTACTGGTAGAGACGGAAGAAATAACTAAAAATGAGAAGCATTGCTCGGTTTTACTCTGTGCATCGGAATGTGGGAAGACAGAATTGGGGGAATGATGTATATCCACTTAGTATTAAATGAGCTTGATTTATTACTTGTTTTCTATAAATGTAAGTGATGTAAGTGTAATTGCTGATAAAGTCTGGGGTTTAGCTCTTCTCCAGTAAAAATAGTTTTGTCTTTATGATGTTGCTTTTGGCCTTACCTAGCAGCAGGATGACGAGGGTCATAGTTCTGCAGGAAGGGATCTGAGGGTTATGGTGACAAAAGATAAATCAATGATGCACTGTTGCAAAAAAACCCCAATCATTACTGCAGCTGTTAAGTTTTGTGTTTGGACCATCTAAATATTTTGATTTAAAATGGCTGAAGTAAGCAATGAATTATGTTTCTTATTGCTAGGAGATACTCCTGCTTCTTCCCTAGATCTTGTCCCTGCCTTGGTGTTCTTCACCTAGGTTTACATGTGGAAAGCAGAACACACAGAATCTCGATCTCTTCTTGTGCCACTGTTAGCTAATTGCATCTCTAGGGATTTACCTGCCTATTTACCTCCATTTGAACAATCTAAGTGGGTCTATATGACTTTCTATTTGAATAAGGCTCCTGTATCACCTTCGGTGCATGGGTTAGATGTTGGTCCTTCCAGTATTTTGCTGTTGATGCTGATGGTTTGTTATGCCCCTGGCAGAGGGGCTGGTCAGGAAGACAGAAAACTGCTGACCAGATGAGCAAAAGCAAATGTAGCTCAGTGCAGGCTCTTAAATGACTAGAACTTGTTGACCCATTTAACGTCAGCCTGGTTCCCATGGCTCACTTTTCCATATTTGAATGAAAGGTCACTCGAGGAGCAGGCAATTACAGAGGCAGGAGTAAATCTGCATCTTTCTATCATTTTTTCAGTACTGTTGGAACAAAACAAAGCAAGCAGTGCATTGGGTTTATAGCATGGAGGTTATTTTATGCACTGGCAGTGACTGAAACACTTTTAAACTTGGATCCTACAGAACGTTCTTTACACAGTGAGTGTTTGTACTCACGGTTCATTGACAATTTTGGTTTTCATCTTTCTCAAATACTTCTGCTGGCTGTTGGGAATACTAACGGAGCCAAATAATTGTCACCAGTACAGCAGCCGTGCAATTGCCGTGGAAGGTTTGTAGTAGCTTTGAAGTGCCGCCAGCACGCTACGTCAGCGTTCCTTCTCACTGGCAGCTGGGAAAGTAAATAAAAATCCAGTGGCTGCAAGAGATGGGTGCTTTTTTAATTCTTTTTTTAATTATACCTTTCCCATAAAATGTTTCAGTTTCAATTCAGATGTTTCTTTTTTTCCTTAGGAAACAGAAATACTTGGGTTCTATTTTAAATGCTTAGTTTTTTTTCAAAAAAACCCACTGTGGCCAAATGCACTCATTTCATCAGCACAAGGTGCATGGCCAGAGGTCGTCACTGCTTTTCTCTCATATCTAAACGTGCTTCAGATGCATAGAGTACTTGGTACAGGATAAAATTCCCTGTTTTGTGCTACAGTTTCCGTTGAAGTTTTTAACACACAACCCTAAAGTGTAGATTTCAACTACTGAAACCAATCAAATTTCTCTGTGTGTGTGTATATATATTTTTTAATGAGAAATCTGTTTCATAGTATTTTTTTTTATTTTTGTGGTAGCTGTAGCTTGGAGTCCACTGTGAGAGCAGCAATTTGCCGTTTCTTTCAGGGAACTGGAAAACTTGAAATACCATTATTTCTGTGGAAATACCAGTGAGTTGTGAGAAGTGGGAAGGGAAGGTGTTTGATTCTGTAATCGTTTTGTTTGCATACTGGTTTCAAACAATATCACAAGCTGAATGGATTCTACACTGTTAATTGAGACCGTATCAACTGATAGCAGCTGGCAGTGTTTTTTATCAACTTGCTACAAATATTTCCTGTCCTTTGTGTTGCTGAATAAGAGATGATATTGTGATGCATGTCTTTTCACAGGACCTGTTGTTCAGTGTGTGCGCTCTCAATATCATCTCCACCATTGTCTGTGCTTTGGCAACAGCAATGTGTTGCATGCAGATGGTTTCTTCTGATCTCCTTCAAATGGTGAGTATGTTTCAGTTACAGCACAGGCTATCGTCCAACGTAGCAGATTGTCCTGGTCTGTGTACTCTTATTTGCACCTACTCTGTGCTTGTAAACTTAGGCCTATTTGTGTGTCTTTGTGTGGTGAGTGTATTTTTATCTGCACGCATCTATATAAATACAGCGTACAGATGGACGCACTGTGAATAACTGCTGTGCTTAAAATGTTTATGTATTGTATTAGAGAGTTATAATCAGTGTTTTACAATTGGGAGTATGTTACTTTGTTAACAAGGTTATTAAGGAGCTTTAGTTATGTGTGCACGTTAAATTTTCTGTCGTTACACGTTTATTGTCTTCAGTTTCCACACTCTGCAGAGCAGTTACTTAGCTTTGAGGTACTATTTTTCACTGCTTTTCTGATATGAGAACTATGAGTTCAGAACTGGAACCTTTCACAGCCCTGCACCAGTAACAGTGCTCCCGTAAGGAAAACATGTTCAGCTGCAGAGTAGCACGTGTGTTTAAAACGAGAAGCAAAAGGATCATTAGTCTTACACGTAGCTTAAAACAGCTGTATACCAGGATGCTGCCTGGCTTTGGTTGGACAAAGACAGCTTTCCTACTCCAAATGGGCTTTGGGATTCCCAAGGTTTCAATGTAATGTTGAAACAAAAAGAGAAATATGTAGGATGCTTTGTATTTTGCAGGCCAGGTGTGCTGTTTCTGACCCAGCTCTGTTACTGGCTCATCTGGAAAATTATCCTCTGTTTAATAAAAGAGGACAAGCATGCAAAACTAATACCAGTCATTTATAAATCTCCTGTGTTGTACAAGTTTTCATAGGTAGAATACTGGCCCACTAAGTTAACTGCAAACCATTTACACAACAGAAAAATCTTGTGTACCTTGCAGTGCAGGTGTGCAGTTGATTTTAAAAAGTATGAATAAATAAATAAACTCTAACTGCCATGGATATTGATTTGAGTTCAAGTGCATGAATTACAGAGATAAGGCTGTCCTTTCTAGACAGGTCTTCTAGTCACTGGGCTACAAACTTAATTAAAAAATGTCTTCAATCATTTACTTCATGTAGTAGTAGATACAATAAGTTAGGCACATATGCCTACATAATGCTTACATAATTGCATTTTTTCATCTAGCACTCATATTCTATTCATATTGTACGTGCTTATAGAAGCTTGTAAACAGTGCTTATTAAATAACTTTATTTTGAATGTCAAGCAGAATTGACAAAAATAATCATTTCTGCTGATGAGACATTGTATTAAAGGATTTTCATCATATTGTGGGTGTTGCTTCTTTTCATACGCCACCCACCAGCCCCCCCTGCCCATTGACTAAGGATCTTTTTCACCTTGCAGCGATGACAGGAGGGTGGAGTGTTCATCACACCTGGAAAGATCTGTCTGTCTGGTGTGAGTGATACAGTGATCCTAAAGTGTAATCAAATACATCCCAGGAATCTTAACCTACACTTAGTTTTGCAGTATTCAGCAGTATAAGAGAAGTAAAAATGTATAGACGACAACGAACCAAGAATGATATTAAAGTGCTTCTATTGGGCGTGTGCGGGAGGCAGTAATCTCAATGGGAAGTCAGGTACCTTAAATGCACATATTTTTTCTCTCTGCCACTTCATTTTAGACTTATTTCCTTAAATTCTTCCTTTACCACATGGCAGTGCTGGCATTGTCTTAGTTTCTTTTCGCTTCCTATGCTTTGTACTTCCAGCTCTCTGTGTTCCTGCTTAGTTGTCCGTTCCGCCACCCTTTCAGCTCCATTGACAAGAATTTTCTTCCCTCTCCCCAGAAGGGAGGGAATTATATCTCTCTTTCTGCTCAATCTGCCTTTTCTTGTTTACTCTTAAGTTTTTCCCTTTCTTTTTCCAGGTTGCTGAGCCAGATTCCTTCCAGGCCCAAGTGAGCGTAACTTCCCTGGGGATACACTGATTTAGGCCAGCTGAACTTGACCTAAGGATTTCTTCCATTATTTTTAGTCTGTTGTCCCCTGATCTGCAGGTCTCTTTTGCTCTACCGCACCCAGAAATCTTTCTTACTTCTTTTTTTCTTGCTTCTAAATGTTTGATTTGTGCCTTTTCCTTTTCACCAGGGTATGCATCTTCTCTTAGCAGGGTTTTACCGTGCTGGAAGTTTAAGACGACAGCAGCAAGAGATACCACCCCTCTCAGATGAAAAAGTTTTAATTATTATGCTGATTCTTTTACTCTGTTCTCATAGCATTCAAGAGCTACGTAGGCTCTCCTGTAGGAAGAGGAGGCATAAAAATACAGTTCCTAGCCAGCAAAACCATAATGCAACAGGGAGCATCCTCCTTGGATGTCGTTAGGTTATCAGTTTTGTGATTCGTGTGCCGTGTTGGTTTTCTTGTCTCAGAAATTAATTGGTTAGAAGGGTGAATTTTTACAAATTTCAAATGATTTCAGGTTTTCTTCTGGCATGAAGCTATTCTGTGCTTCAGGTTTCATTGCCTAGCAACATAGAGGTGGTTTATAATACAGCCTCAAGAAAATCTGCAACAATGCTTCATGAGTTATCTGCTTTCTTGCTTTTTTTTTGCATACAGTAAGTACCTGATTTGTACAAGCAAACTGACAGTATTTTATTCAAAACAGCTACCTTCTCATGTTCTTTATGTTTTCTTTTAGTAAAAATGCCCTGAAAAATATAAACACAAGCTGGCTAGTAGTAACAGCAGATTAATTTTTCCAGTGAATTTGAAGGGGATGTTTTTTTGGTTAAAAATAATCCCACCAGACATTTGGTTTCAAACAATAAGTAAAAAATACTGCAAAATGTTGCAAACTATTTTTTATTGTGTTATATTTTAGCTTTAGTTTTTGCTTCTTTACTGTTGTATGGGACACAAATACATTTTTCCTAGGTTGTTTCCTTCTTCCAGTTGACTCTGTCAGAAAGGACTGAAGATTTTTACCTTACGTTAAGTTTTCTCGCCCTGTTACATATGCACCGTTGCTCAACAAAAAACCAATAATCTAGTAATTGTCCTATAGCTACAGGAGTAAGTGATACCATAGTTAAAGACTGAAAGAATGTTTGTTATGCATTTCACTACTTTAAACAGATTAAGGCTGCGCTCCATTACAGGGCTTCCCAGAATTTTTCTTTCTTTGTACACACCTCTTCAGCAGATAAATGTGAATCCAATTAGATTGTATCAAGGTTCAAGGCTCTGTAATGTGAAGAAACATCTCTTAATAACCAAGCTGTCACTCCCATGATATTTCATTTGTTGCCTCAGGCAGTTCCATTTTGTATCGTGTCTGATGCGTGGCTACTGCAGAGACTCACCCTGTTTTCTTCAAAAGGTAGCTGCCTGAATTAAACAAAGAAATACAAGAAGTTCTGCCCGCTGTGGCCAAGCTAAAGCATGAAGTACAGCTATTCCAGTCCTCCTTCCACTCCAAATATGTTTATACAGTACTTATCCTAGAAGAACTGGCACTGATAGCATTCAGTGTATTCTGATTTTATCACCATCACTGTTAGTAGCTGTTCTTCACGTTATGTGATATCTAAAACAATCTGTTATTTTGTAAAGGAAATGAGATAATGATGACACATGCAAGCTGTAACATTTAATTACAGTTTTCATCAGCCATAATGATAATTCTGTGCATCATTAACTCAATAGGCTGTAGTTAATATTTCTACTCCAACGTATCAAAGCACCTCTGTATGAGGATAATACCTTGCTGGCATTGTTTAACCCCTTATCCCAAAGAAATAGTAATTAAAAATGCCTTCAGGCAGAAGCTTCGCATCAAGTGGGAATTGATCGGAAGGTCTTACATTATTTTTAATATTTAAACTAATTGTAACTGTGCAGCCCAGCTGACAATCCTTTTCGAAGTATGCGTTGTGGATGACGTACATCCGTAGAAGCATCCTAAATGTAAATATGGTTGGATTAATATTCCCCTTACCTACACCACAGATAAAAAGGTAACACAGAAACCTTTGGTGTAGGAAAGCTTTTGACGCTTTTAGAAAATGTACCATTTTCCATTTCACATTTTACTGGGAGAATAAGAATATTCAATATTCAAGACTATTTAAAGTATGGCCAGTACTTCAAGAATGATGTAGTGTCACAGACCAGTTCCTCTGAGGCTGCAGAGCTAATGGCTTGTGGTGGTTATAGGAACAGCAACTGGAAACAACGGAGCAGAGAGAACTGAATCTGGTTTCCTTATCAAAAAAATATCTACTGTGTTGCAGTTTCCCTTTAAGATCAGGGACGAATTGGAAGAGTCAGCCATGATCCTTCTGTGCTAGCAGACAATTAGTTATCTACATTTCCCTCCAGGAGATACTAATTGCAGTGTTTCAGAACAGGAAAACAGCATCCTGTCCTGGAGGAGGACAGTTAATTGAAGACAGAATTATAGACCTAAGTATATTGCAAAGAGCTTTCACTACAGATAAAATGCCAATATTTAATTATATGCAATTAGAAATTTTTATTTCCCATTTCCAGGAGTTATCAGATGTTCATATATGACGTACGGGGACTGAAATGAGGATAGCATACCCTGGAGTCTCCAAAGGACTCATTTCCAAGTTGCACAGTAGATTTATTAAATGTGATACGGGAGGCAGAGGTAATTACATGCAGATACAGGAAATATTTTAGATAAGGAGATTCCCTTAGAGCACTAGTCACGCACTGACATGGCAATTACTGGGCTAGATATGTCATAGTTGCTATGCAGTGGATCCCGGTGCTGCTGTTTACATGGAGTCAGTACTGCTGATCTACTGCAGAGCGTGTAGAACAGAGCGTGTCTTTGATGGGAAATACTGATGAAGAGTTCTTAGTCTCAAAGATCTTGGGTAGAAGGACTTACCACCTTGTATCACACTGGGTAACTGTTAGAGAATTATACTTACAGTCCTTACCTGCTGTTCCTCAGTTCCTTAATCAGGAGTCCTCCTTCAGCTTTTACTTCCATGTTCTTCACCTAGTCTGGCTTTGTCAGCTGTTCCTGTTTTCTTACCGATGGGCTTTGTATTAAGTCTTTGCTGAGCCCCTGCCAACCTTCATCATTTGAGACTGACCCTTAAAGATTTTTTTAAATGCATTTTACCGTAGGAAGAATACATTTTTGCAGGCTCATAGAGATTAGTAGATAGAGAAGTATGGAATAAGATACGATTTAGCTCCCACTTAGTAGCTTTCTGATTGTTTTCTCAAGGATGTCTGTTCTTTGTGATAATCCCTTATATTTGCTATTGTTTCACTTCCTGCTAGTCTCCCTCTTACAGCCTTTTTCACTTTAATTTCTGTGCCTTCCAGCAGGATGATATCACACAGGTAAACTGTTGTTTATAAACATATACCCCCAAATGTGCATCTTTTGTGTCTGTTTTACCACTCATCTTCAGTGTCGGTCACACAGTTTGTTGCCATGATTTGTATTCACAGTAAAGGTTCTTGAAAAAGATGTAAAAGATTCTACTGTTAAACTGAACTGCATCTAAACATTAGGTGTTTTCCTTCTGCACCACAGCCTCTTCTATCGTGTGTAAAACCTTCCCCTTCTCTCACCATCCCACCAAATGTGTGCTGGTCCACTCGCTGTAGGGTTCCTGTGTCTTTAATTACCTTGTTCCGAGGAGCGTTATGAGTTTTGCTCCATGTGTACAGCTGAATGAGACAAGCTCCAGGGACCCCGAGCACTGAGGGATGGAGCTGTGTGTTCTCTGGAGCAAACCAAAGCTTGGCTTCCATGGCAGTGGATGGAAACAGTCTGGGAGAAGGTATAGAAAGTTGTAAAAGAAAGTTATTCAGCTTCCAGGCTGTAAAAATATTTCAAATTATCAACTCTGCCAGGAAAAAATGAGTGTAGTCATGAATTTGGTGGAATCAGGTAGGATACAAAATGTGAGCCAGAGTATAAAGATATTTGTCTTCATTGTGATTAATTTTTGTACAATTTTTGGGGTCCCTTATGTTGAATTTTGTCTTGCTGCCTATTCTTCCCTAAAAGATTATTCAGTTCAACAGTTAGTGTAATGTTGCAGTTTGGGAGGTGGCGGTTGAAAGATCAGGCGAATTTGGACTGAATGACTGCAAAATAGTAGTTTTATTGTGCAAGACAAGCCTGTAGGAATGTTTGATAGTACTCAGGGTAACAGCATCGCATCTCGCATGAGAGAGAGTGCTTAACAGCATCAGACATTTGTGTAATGAAGAGTAAATCAAGTAGAAGTCGTGACTTTTATTCCTGTGCCATCCGTAGACTGCAGCAGCTGAAAGTCATTGATTGGCTGCAGGATTTAGTGATGTAACAGAGGAGGTTCTTACTTGTGAAAATATCTCTAGAGAGCCAATTAGTAAGCAGCTAATTGTTCATTTTCGCAAACAACCAAAATTGGTCTTCCTGACCCTCTTGTGTTGCATTATTACAGCTTTGACCTTTGTAACAACATACACAGAGTGTGTTTAGTAGAATTCAGATGTAACTGTACCTTTTAAATACTAAAGACCAACATAATTTCTATGGTAATGTAAATTCAGCATAACTGGACTGTGTTAAATTGGAAAAAGTGAAAAATATAACACTGTGACATTAAAAATTACGGTAATTTACTTTCTATTTGCTGGATTTCCTAAGCATAAGTGTTTTCCCTTTTATTTCACTGCATTTTAAGTCTTTATCGTGGATTTAAATGAATAATGATATAATGAGACAGCAGTACAAAGGCATATATTCTCTTCTTCCAGTATAAAGAACAAATGTGCCTTTAGGAAAGTTTCTTAGCTCACTTGTTTTAAAAGGCAAGAACCCAAAGACCAAGTCACCTACCGATGCAAGAAAAGTGATATGACTGCAGAAGCTTGCCTGGAGAAGAAAGAATTCTTTTGTGATTTTGGATTGTCTTTTGATCCCCTTTTATCTACTAGCACTGCGTACAGCCAGGTCAAGGCGGCTGGTTTTAAGTGATCTGCAGGATGGTCTGTATTTGATCCTGAAGTAGTTTCAGCCGCTGCTTGAAGACTTGTTAAGTTACAGTGTTTCTGATAGAGAAGGAATCGGAATTACTCCTTGATATTGCTGCTTTGCTAGAAGCTGATCAGGTTCCTGTCAAAATATTGACTGTATTTCTCAGTATTATTGCGTTTTATTGTTCATTGCAGTTATTTTCTTTTTCATTTTAAAATGTTTATATGGAATTAATGTTTTTCTTACTTTCATGCCAGTCTTTAAAACCTTTATATCACATTTAAGTGTGCATTGTCTGTATCACCAAACCAGAAATGACTATTAAGAATATTCTATTTTGCAAGAATAGCTGTAAATGGCCCCCTTTTTTTTTTGAAGAGTAAAATAGATGGGATATTTGTATTCAAAATTTAATGAATACGTAGTAGCTTGTTTCTTTTTGCAGAGGGGAGGAGGGTGAGGTTGGTGATTTTCTCTGTTAGCACAAGGCATTTCAAATTGGAAACAAAACCATGCAAATAGTAACTTTGATAGTAGCTATTGTTCATCAGTTATTAAAATACAGCTGATTATGCAGTACTATGATAAAATGGAATTATAATTAAATGTCTGTGCTCTGCATCCTAAGAGTGCCTGGCTTCGAGGCACACGCCTTCTTGTGTCTTCAGTAAAACCTTGTGGTAGGTTTTGGGGATTTGACTCGCACCCCTCACTGATCTCGAGTATTCTTATGCTTCCAGAAGTGTCTCTTTCATTTTGATATTGATATTAATAGAACTGGATCTTGGTCAGGGTTGCCAATACTGACCTTTTATTATAGTTTTTATTATTGCTGATGATGTTTCTACTGTCTGAGAGAACTTGATCTGTTCATTTTCAGTTCCTGCCACAGAGGCCACATTCTACCAATCCCGACTGCATGACTCCCCATGGAACTATCCTGCATCAAACCTTGGACTTCGATGAGTTCATACCACCAATACCTCCTCCACCCTACTACCCACCAGAATATACTTGCACGCCGGTGATCGAGGCACAGAGGTGATTATTCTTACCTGTCATTAGTCATCACATAGTTCTGAGCTACAGACTGTGGAGCTTTTTCAAAGAATATGAAGCCAGGTAACATCGTTCAGTTACAGTAGGTGATTCTTTCCCAGAGAGATTGTGTGTATTTTATACAAACTTGTTAGGACGCACTTGGAAATATTCGGATTAAAGTGCTGATTAATAGACAAGTGATTGAACTTAGCTAATACAAGGATAACAATATCTGAACTTAAAGCAGATATCAGCTTATGGGTGATCCTTTCACAGTTGTTAACATTATACACTTGAAGTTGAACAGGAGATTTCATTTTCTAAGGAAATGATTGTAGTTAATGTGTATTAATATGGAGTGGTGAAAGACATTAATAACTGCAAAACGGGCTGACATCCAAAATGAAATACAATTTTTAAAGCTACCCTGTGAGTGAGGGCTTCATTTTGGTTGTCTTATAAATTCATTCAATATAATTCTTTGCGGTAAATTGGCTTTGAATTCAGAGAAGGCTCTGCATTACTGTGGTGTAGGTAATAGTTTGCCGAATCAATCCAGTGTGATTTCTGAATTACTAAGTTTCCTTCTTTGTGTCTTTAAACAGAAGTCTCCATCTGGACTTTCCTCATTCCCCATTCAGTGCTTTATATGAAGTAACCATTAACAGCCCCGGGATGCTGTATCCAGCTGAGCTGCCCCCTCCTTACGAGGCAGTGATTGGAGAGACGCCTGCCAGTCAGGTAAGGAAAGCCAAAGGGAATACCTTACATAGTCTTCATGTTTTCATTATCTCAAACAATTTTAGATAAATTTGTTATGGAAAGCTGCCCAGTGGAAAAGGACCTGGGGGTGCTGGGCGACAGCCAGCTGAACGTGAGGCAGCAGTGTGCTCAGGGGGCCAAAAAGGCCAACAGCATCCTGGCTCCTATCAGAAACGCCATGGCCAGGGGAGGAGGGAGGGGATTGTGTCCTGTACTCAGCGCTGGAGGCCGCACCTCGAATCCTGGGTTCAGTTTTGGGCCCCTTAGTACCAAAAGGACATTGAGGGACTGGAGCGAGTCCAGAGAAGGGGAACAGAGCTGGGGAGGAGTCTGGAGTACGGAGGTTTTGAGGAGCGGCTGAGGGAACTGGGATTCTTTAGCCTGGAGAAGAGGAGGCTGAGGAGAGACCTCATTGTTTTCTCCGCCTCCCTGAGAGGAGGTTTTGATGAGGTTGGAGCTCATTTCTTTTCCCAAGTAACAAGTGATAAGGGCAAGAGGAAACGGCCTCAAGTTGCACCACGGGAAGTTTAGATTGGATATTAGGAAAAAATTCTTTACTGAAAGAGTGATAAAGCATTGGAAGTGGCTGCCCATGAGAGCAGTGGAGTCTCCATCCCTGGAGGGGTTCAGAAAACACGTAGACGTGGCACTTTGGGACATGGTTTAGCAGGCATGGTGGTGTTGGGCTGACGGCTGGATTTGATGATCTTAAAGGTCATTCCAACAGTAATGAATCTATGAAATTTAATGATCTAGAATAATGTAGGAGTTAATTTGGGGAACAAACGTGATGAAATAATAACATTCTTTAAACACATTTTTCAGATCATTCTCTTTAAAAGCGTTTAGCTTACAAATTTTACTTAATGTCTATTTTCCTTATGTTCTGTGCATATTTGAATAAATGTTTGTGAAAGTAGTAATATTTCAGTTGATATAATATGTTTAAAAGAATTATATGATACTGGACTGTCAGTAACAAAGCCCCAGAAGAATGGATTGGCATCACCAGAGCACAGTGTTTTCCTTTACTTGAGATTACACTTCTTAATTTCTATAGGTAATAAGGAATCCTGGTTACGAAGCAGGTTTGTTTTCTTAAAAACCCTTACAGTTGTAAAGTATTTTGCTTGTATGAGCCAAATAACAAGAGGTGCTGAGTATCAGAAGCGAAGTACATTGGTGGTGATAACTAAAGCCTGTACAGTGACTGTATAGCCGTGTACTCTTCTGGACAACAAAAGTCTTCATGTGGGTTTTTCTGTACTCAGTGTCCCAGTCAAGCTGTAAATGGAGGAATGCGGCCAAAGTCTGAGAAAATTTTAGGTCTACAAGTGGAACAAAGTGGAGTCCTAAACTCTCACAAAATTCAGTGCTTCCATGTAATATGCGCCAGGCTTCAGTATGAACTGAAATAAGTAGATTTATAAATCCCTCAGAGGCAGACTTTGCAGTAGGAATAATAGCAGAATTTTAGCTGCAGAAATGTGTCTGGGAACCATTATGTAATAACGTCATAATTTTAAAACCTCTTACTGTACATCAAGCAGTTAGGTTTGTTTTTAAATGGATTGAGGTCCTTAGAATTGTCTTAAATTGTATCAAATTAGACTAAATATTTCATGCATTTTACAGATAACAAATGTCAGTGATAGTTTAAGTGGTGATAACAAATGTCAGTGATAGTTTAAGTGGTTGCATCTAAGTAAAAATCGTTGTTGTCATCTCTGCTAATTAGGAATTCACATTTTATGACTACGAAAAATCATGGGTTTCACATGCTTTTCTATGCTAAGTATTGACTAGGATAAAAAGACAAGAACGAACAGATCAGGGCTCTGGGTGAATTATACCAGTGACTGTTTTATAAGGTTTACTAACCTGTAGGCTGTGCAGGCTTGTTAAAGCGTGTTTTTTTCATTCCCTTTCCCATTGATAGTTTAGTGACCATCTTTACGAGCTTTATGGCTCAGGATGTGTGAACCAGAAAGGTTTTGTTACCCTCGGCTGTGCAGCAACCTGTATGAAATCATGTGCCATCCCTGTGTGAACCAAAACCCTGACCTGACTAAAAATTGTCAGTGTTACCTCCTACAATTAAAACCACGGTTCTCCTTCCCGACAGGCAAGAAGGTTAATCAGTTCCACATGCATATAAAATACATTCAGAATTATTTTGGTGAATGGAGAAAGAACAAAGGAAGGAAAAGGAAAAATTAACGCCTTGATCAGATGAGTTTAAATGCCTTGTTTTGCAAAATACTGAAAAAGCAGAAGAACCCCAAATTCAAATTATATCTCTGATTTCTTCCACATGCCCCAAATCTTGAAATATCTCTTTTTCCTACTGTTAAGGATGCTAGTTATCAATGAGACCCTTAAGAGAAAAACATGATGAAAGGTGGTGAGTGCTTTTTTGGGGATGGGGACACAGCATATAAAGGAGAATATCCACTGTCTTCCATTTGGCCTCACAAACCAATTCTGTATGTTTTTGTAATAGGCAACGAAGGTATGTAACTACACCGTATGTATTTCTCCTGCTTGTAAAATAGTTGAGGGGTTTATGAGAGGTGTAATATTTCAATTTCAAGAATTGCTAAGCCAGCTTTTATCACAAGCCTTAAGTTTGCTTTATATGCTGTGTAATAATGTTGTTATTATTTTAAATTTAATGGATCAAAGCCACAGATGGTTGGTTGTTTTTTTTCTCCATTAGTACAGGTTTGCCAGAAACCTCAGCCTTGCCCGTAACTCATTTTATAGGTCGTTTTACAGGCACTACACAATGTCACTGCAGCTGCCGGGTGACTGGGGCAGTGTGGGTGGTCAATAAGTGTTTCAGCGCAGATATTTTCCTGTCAGTGATTAAGAATTTATGAAACCACCTAGATTTAAAAAGAACTTATAAAAACTAAATTTATATCAGCAAAGTTCCCTGATCGCTTGGTCATTGCACGCTTATGGATAGATATAAAAAAATATTAACAAGCATAGTCAGTTATGTGTGTCTGTGTGTGTTAATCTACGCTGGCACGTGCACTGGAAGCTTTTTCCTTAGTAGTTTCAGAGTAGTAGAGTCACATTCAGATACAAATTAAGCTTTTGCTAAAAAGGTTTTCAAAGAGGTGACTGATGGTTGATTCTAGACTCAACCGTGATCGGCTTTTCCTGGTTAGTTGTGGCCTTACGGGCATGATGCTTTCTGGTAAAGATGGTATCAATCTCATTCCCTTCGACATTTCTTTTTAAATTTTCTTAAATTTTAGATTTTTTTCTCATTTGTTGTTACCAGCTATTTAGTGGAACCGTTTTTTTATAATGTTCCCAAAGAACTGCTAAAAATCTAATGCTGTTGGCAACAAGGTCCCACCCACAGCCTGTTAAAATTAGTCAAAAGATTTCCTAAATTTCAGGTGTTTATGGACCATGTCTCTCCAGCAGGACTGATTCTGTATTTTGTTCACATGATTCTCAAAAATGAAGGGAAGTTACCCACTTAGATCCATCCTTTCAGAAAAAAGGTGAGTCCTAGCGTTATCTCCCTGCAGCGATCTCTGGTGTAGGCTGGGGAGCTCCCTGCATCAGCCACCTTGGTGGCTTAAAAAGACATGAGGCCTTAACATCTCAGCAAATAACCAAAGGAAAATACTGCTCTCGTGCTTGCTTTTCTTGTCTCTGTTGTTTTCTGTTCTGTAGTAAGGTGATACAATGTGGTGGGGAAAAAAGCATAATATGGAAAAACTCAGACTGTAGAAAAAGAGTTTGCTTGGAATAAAACCATTAGTTTTAAGCATTGCAAACATTAAGTTTTGGCATGTGGGCCTACAACCCCAGCTGCTTTTGAATTCAAGCTGAATTTCGCTTGTAAATTTGGGAAAAATGGAAAAAAATTGCTTTAAGCATATTCCTTTGCCCTGCAATTGTTCTTTGCCCAAAGACATTGTAAAATACCGTATCTTTAAATACTTTTCAGTCTGAATAGCAGCTTATATGACAGTTATTTCACCTTGTCAGGTGTGTTCTTAAGATCATCAGTCCTATACTTTGTTTTGGTAAATGGCAGATTAATTTAATAAATGTGCTGTTTCGTTAAACAATTTTCATTTAGGTCACTGATGCTGATCAGCAAATATCCGAATCAAGCTTGGGGGAGAGGAACGTGACCCTGGACATCAGCACACAAGGTGATTGTAGAATTGTGTTTACCTGCTTGAGAAAGATGTTGTAGCACATAATTGTAGATGTGGCAGAAAAAGTGATAACAATGTCAGGATTTTAATACAAAGGGCTTCAAAGGTGATGTGACCTTGCATTCAGGTTCTGTCTGAGCGTGTGTCACACACCGTGTGCCAGGGACGTTGTGTGATGGTTAATTCCCATCTGCAAAGAATTTGGATAGAATTTGGGGAAGTGATGATTGATTAGAAAGCATT
This sequence comes from Phaenicophaeus curvirostris, assembly GCF_032191515.1. NCBI lineage: Eukaryota > Metazoa > Chordata > Aves > Cuculiformes > Cuculidae > Phaenicophaeus > Phaenicophaeus curvirostris. The sequence continues at coordinate 1,489,337 of NC_091403.1, forward strand.
AGCTGCAAAGCTAATATTGACAGTAGTGATAGGTTTAAAAGCAATCAGAGCTGTGCTTTTTTACCATTACTGTAAAGTTTAACCTCTCTTACCACAGGTGATCTCTGTTTACCAGAAAACCAGCAGTGAAAAGTGTTCTTGTCCCAATGGAGTTACAGATACTGCTTTGTTATCAGAGCTCAAACACACTTATTAGTTGAAGAGAATACTCAAGGGCAGCGCAGATTATCTCTGCTGCGGGACACTAGAAACAAGTGAATTAGTTCAGTCTTTTTATGCTTTGGCATTTTGTCATCTGAAAGCTTTTGAGTAATTATTGATGCACTTGCCAATTACTAAATTTAAATCAGGATATTGCAAACGGGGCCAGGGTGGGAAGCAAGAAATCTTTACTTTTTTCTGCATCTCTTGTTTCGCAGTTTCTGTTGAGAGCTCCTCTCTGATGGTCTCTGAGGCTGTTGACATCCCAGACCAGAGCTACTCCTCTGAAGATCTTTGTTCACTAGGAGTTCAAGGATCTCTCCATTCTGCAGATCTTTCTCCCTACTGTACAACCCCTAAAGGGGCCACGGACCAGAGCTGCAGCGCTCTGGATTGCAGCACCCGCTGCAGGTTCCACAGAACTCGCTCAGAGGGTTTTCCTGATGAGGATGACGGTTCTCGCAGCCGAGCCTCTGCAGACCGGACTCAAGGACAGGAAAAGAACTGTGCCCACGGCAGGTCCTCGGACCGTTCCTCAGAGAATTCCAGCCCCTCAGAAAGAGAACTGCTGGGTTCTACTCCAGAGAGCAGTGCCACGCCACCTCTGAAGCAAAAGAAAATCTGCTGTGCAGACTTCAGCCAGTCTCCTGTCCCTTCCCAGACCTCTCCTTGTTTTGGGCCTGCAAATACTTCATCGTGCGCGAGTGGCCACGAGGCTGTCCAGCAGCAGCATCCCGTTGCCAAATACCGGATTTCAAACATTGTCCGATCAACTAGTGACCCTGTGTCGTGTTCATCCTGTACAGAAGGTAGGTGTCACACCGCAGGGCTGATGGAACATGGAACAAACGAGTGGTATGTGATTTATGCAGCAATGGGTGCTGCTGGAAATGATATGGCAAGATCCAGTGAGGTTTGACTCCTACGTACGTGGTAAGCGAGTGGTTTGCATGTTTTTCTCTTCTCCCTGTAAAGTTTATCATAGCAAAAGAGAACAAAATCAACTTCTACGTTGATGTTTGTAACAGTAAACTTAATTTATAATCAAATATGATAGACCACGTGGTTGGAGTGATTATGGGAGTGTCTGTACTCCAGGTTATTCAGGATGATCTCTAGCGCAGTGGTTCAGGCTGAGCTGCGAGTACGTTAAGCAGTATAGTAACAGATGAGAAGACAGAACCTCTGAAGTGTCTCCTCTTAATAAGCGTGCCGTGATTCATGTGTTGCAGCGCTGCAGCATAATAAAGCAAATTAAAGACAGAATAGAAGCTGTCTCTCTTAATTTCTTACAGATTTTCTGTGTTTGTGGTATCTTACGTTTGTTATCCTTCATTTAATTATTCAGTCTAGCAGGGAGGATTACACCAGCTTTTCATTATAAACTTTCTCCGAGGAGAAGAAAACCTCTTCTAATCTACCTAGGAGTTGAAAACAGTTTTCAGTCTTGGAAACAGATGTAAACAGCCTTGTCATAAATGTGAGGGCTTATTCCATCTTGACTGTCAGAAATCAAAAGGATGGCAGTGGTAATTACTGTCTGGTGTGATCTCATCATCATTGGTGCATGTGCTGGCATCCCACAGGCTCTAGTCGTTAGAAGGCAAGTATGCCCAGAGCTGTTTGTCAATGCTCTGTAACCACTGGGTACCGATTCGATCATCAGTCTCCCTGGTGCTCACCTCCCCGTTCCGGTAACCAGTGCTGGGCAGCGCTTGTCCTGCAAAGAATGAGAATCTGTAAAAAAACAGGGGGTAGAAATTTGAATAAAATGCTGGTTTTGTGGACGTAAGAGGGATTTGTCTTTCCTAGTTTTCCCATTTTCTGAGAGAGGTTCTGTCTGCCAAGGAAATACAGGAAAGCTTGAGATCTGCCCCTAGCAGGGAGACGTCTGCACCTTCAGCGCTTTGGCCTGAGGTAGTTAGGATTTGGTGGCTGTGTCAGAGAGAGAACCCTCACGCTGGAACTGTATCTTTCTGTTTGTGTTTATTTAACAGCTTATAGGACATTTCTGTGTATAGTAGCTTCTCTTTGTGATCAGATGTCACTGAGCGGTTTTATTTTGTAAAGGAGACAATAAAAGATTGCAGGATACTTTTTGCTTTGCGCAGAGGGTAGCAGGGGTTGATTGTGCTCTTCCTGTCTCTTTCTCTTTGGTTGAAGGTGATAATTGTGCCTGGACTCCTGTATGTAGCCGGCGTCAAGATGCAGGATTATCTCCAGCTACCTTAGAAACAGGTGAGGATCAGTTTCCTAAAGCAGAATCATACAGTTTCCTTCTTTTGTTCTAAAAAGAATTAAAAGCTACTGATAGAGATAAAAGCTCTGTAAAGTTTTGGGCAGAAAAATCACTTCCTAGCAGGGTACGTTTGAGATGGACAATGCTGGCAGACCCAGCCTTCCACTGAAAATAAAGGCTAATAATCACATCTTCTGGTTTAGTTCAGGATTTTTGCCTTCTCTCTATTTTTTACTAATCTGCCTTGTATTATTTGTTGGTTATAATGTTCGAGGCCTAGAAATAAGCAGAACTTTATCCTTAAAGTGTGGGGAGGGGCAAGCCTGAAACATTATGAGTTCCATATTTAACAGGGAGTAGCTGGTGTTTCCCCTTGTTGTTAACATCAGCCTGTAAGTACATGGAACAGAAATGTCTGTGATTTATCAGGTGCTTTAATTACCAGGCACTCGTCCTAAACGGGTCACGGGAAAGAGTCTGACTCTTGACCCTGGTTAAATTACCCCTTGTGCAGTTTCCTTGATGCATGCTGTTATTCTTCAGACAAAACAGACGTTTTATGACATAGTAAATACTTTTGTGATTATATTTGTTTTGCCTTTTTTTTCTTTTTTTTTTTTCCTCCTTTTTTTTAACTATTACTTTAAAGATATTCTTCCCCCCCTTCTTTAGTTCCTGTCTCTGGTTCTCATGTGGCTGCCTCTGCTTGTCAGCATTCTTTGAGCAGTTTCCTACCTACTGGAAAACAGAGGGATAAGAGGAAAATCGATCTTCACCTAAAGCCAAAGGCTTTGCGCAGAGTCTCAAAAGAGCGACCGCACTCTTTAGTGGACCTTAAGGCCTATAAAGACACAAAAATTTTAGTGGCAAAATTTTTGGAACATTCAAACTGTAATCTCCCTCCAGAAGTACGTCACGTAGTGAACAGCATACGATCAGTAATAAAATCTGATGAGAGACACATGGAAGAAGCCATCTTCAGTGCCAATGTTATAGACCAGGTGGGCCATTTATGTTCTAAAGATTTCTTCAAACACAACAAATACCTTCTTCAAATGTTTTTACAGTTTTCAGTACTTCAGAGAAATCCAACAAAGTTCTTTTATAGTAACGTGGCTCTAGTAAGGCAGACTTTATTGGGCAGCAGTGCATTTTGCACTTGTAGATGCCTTTAAAATCCTTCAGCTGGACCCAGTAGTATCCTAGAAGTTCTATAGGGAACTGGTTTCCATGTTAATAATCACTCCCCTTTATTTCCAGTGTCTTTGTGCACCCGTGGCTGTTCTGTGCCTGGATTTATAGTTCTGTATACACAGAACTGACTTGGATTTGTTGGTTTTTTTTTTCCTGCAAATGTATTTGTGCAGCATAAGCTACTGGCTGAAAGAGTGGGTGGAGGGACAGGCAGGGCCATGAGCCGTCAAAACAGATCACGACAGTTACGCCTACTCCTGGCTAGAGGGATGAGAGCGACCTTCAGTATTTTTAAGACAAAGAATTGAGAAATTGTGCTTTTCCAAATGAAGGAATAATGGATCTTCTCACCTTGAGGGAGAATTAAACGGACACAAGGCTTGGAAGGAGTGGCAGCAGCTTTTACTACCTAATGCATGTTTAATAATAGATCTTTTTTTTGCAGGAGGAAAGGTGATCAATCACCTCTGGCTAGTCTAGATACCAGAAAAGGTAGCTATAGAAATGGCGTTGCTTTTATCCTGTCAGATGTGACAAGCAGGATGCTCTAGCAGTGCCGAGCCGCGCTCCCGGGGCCTGTGGGGCTTCCACGGAACCGGCCAGGCTATTGGGGATACGCGCCCGGGGGCTGCTTCCCCCCTTCTGCGATCTGTAATTTCTGTCGTATTAGTCTGCTGGCCCCTAAACGAGCAAAACTGGCTAAGTATTAAAATAGGATGTAAAAACACTTGAACAGCATGTGAGAGTTTCAGGTGTAGCAGCAAACACAGAGCCCAGTAAAACTTGCTGCAGGATTCGTTTTGTGACCTGTGAAGTAGAGCAAAGCAGTAGCACCGTGAGTTCCCTCTGCAGTCCCTTGGGTGGAGAAGCAGGGCTGTGGTGACAAACCTGACAGCATCAGTGCGAAAGGAATTGTAACGTTTTTATTGCTTTACTGAATGTATTAGTCATTAAATCCTTGAGGTTAGAAAATTGAAAGCAGATTTCTTTAAATGAAAAAAAAGGTCATTTCTCACAAAACAGTGTTAAAAAAATTGTTTATGCAGATCAGAAACCAGTGGCCCAAATTTTATCATCCGTGACACATTTTTTACACATTAAAGAAATAATTTTAGGGTTTTTTTCCCCAGACAAAAACCATTATAAGTCCAGGGCATCCCAATGATCTGCTTAAGATGTTACAGAAGTTTTGGTAAAATACTTACATAATTCAGGTTTGTGACGTTGCCCGAAGGTTTTGGTAACAGCAAAATGTTCGTTTACCAGCCATGCAAAGTTTCAGTTCTCTTCCACCCTCAGCAGAGCTGGTGAAGCATCAGCTTCTCCTAAAGGAAACAGATGCGTTCGATTTGCTCCATACTCACAAGTACAAGGCAGAGCTGCTGCATTTCCTCCTCTGGGAGAGTTTCATCATTAGAGAACTTAAATGTTATTCAGGGACTGAACGTTTTAAAAGAAAACATTTCTTACCGTGTTTTCCCTGTGTTTCCTCCTCTGTTCCTGCCCTTCTGACCAGGTGATTACAAGTTCCCAGCAGAACGTCAATACCTCTCGAAAGCGACTTCAAGAAGATCTTCACCTTCAGAGCTGTGGAGCTCTGAGCTCTCCAGTTGCCTTCTTGCGTAGGTCCCATATGGCTCGCGGTTTGGAGCGGGACAGGCCGCACAGTTTAATTGGAGTTTGCCGGGAGACCATCCTTTGATAATATTCACAGGTATGTGATTCCAGCAAAGAGAATTGAGGAAGAAACCAGGACTGGGCGAAATACACGTAGTGGATGACTTAAAAAGGAAAACGTGTCTTCCTTTGGAATTCCACTTTTTTCCCAACAGCAGGAGGAGAACGCCTGTTTTTCTGAATGTAAATTTAAACCCCGATTTTTACAAATTTTAACAAATTAATTTATTAGTAAAGTCATAACAAAAGTTTTCCCAACTAGAAATGCATTTATTTCTCTGTATTTATAGAAATGCTACTGGTGCTGCCTAGCAGCTCTTGAAGGCCGCTGCAGAATTGCCAGAAAGCGGCTGTACAACTTAAAAGTTGTATTTATTTAATGTACCTCAAAGTGTTTTAACTATGATCAGTGTTTTAATAAAAAGTATTTCTGGACTTTGCTTTTTCAACAACTGATTTGGATGGAAATGTTGAGGTGACGGGACGCACGTGCAGTGCTGCTCCTGATCCGTTTTTCCAGCGTCTCCCATGCCAGACAACGGATCTGTCCTAGTGAAAGTGCCCTCCCTGCCCCCTCTGCCCCTTTAAACCACAGTAAAGGCTGCAGTGCGGTTTATTTTTGCTTTGTTCTGAATACTCATGAGTTTATTCATGGAGCAGCGTTTGCTATTGAAAACTGACAATGAAGTATTCTGCGAATTGTGACCAAAAGATGCATTAGGAAGTCTTCAAAATTCTGGATTTCCAGAAAGCCTAGTTCACAAACCTTTTACAAATTCTAACCGATAGGAAGTTAGACGAATTCTTACCTATCAGAGCCTTGAACGTTTCTTTTAATAGTTGTTACTCTGATTAGTAGTTTTGACAGCTGTACTACTAAAACACATCCTCGTGGTTCTGCTGCATGTGATTTATTTAACATTGAACTTTAAAAAATAATCAAAAAAGTAAATACAGTTGTTGCTAATTTGATTACCAGCATAACCATACGCCTGCCAGCAACATCTTCCAGTGCAAGCTTCGTCCTGGCTCTGTCAGAGGAAACTGGAAAGGCCTTAAACCAAAGGTTCTCATAAAGAACCTACCACAGGTTGATGTTTCAGGGTTTGAATTTATTTTTGCAGCAGTGCTTGTCAGCAGCGTTAGTTTCCATTTGAGCTTTAATCATATTCTGGTTTCATTTGTGTCACTGAGCTGGCCAGACATCCTGTGAAAAGGTCACAAAGGAACGCAGCTGAAGATGGGCAGTTTTTAAGTTCTACAGAATCATCCATTTAAATGTATTTTAACAACAGCTCGTTTCTGTCTTGATGTGAAGTTACAGTGACATCCTGTGGCAACAAGGTAGGCTAACTGAAAGCATCTACTGTCAAGGTAATACACCAATTCCTAATTGAAGAGATTAACTCCTTTTGAAAAAAAAATAGTCTGTGACCTTTGCAACTGCACTTAGATGAAGAATTAAATGATCTTCTACTTGGATTTTTTTATTATGTAAACTTACACAACAAACAAAATAAGCAAGCTTCCTTTGTTTTTCAGATTTATTAGTGATAGTAGGTTAATTCTTTCCTAAGGTCAGTTGCATGCAACACACTACTCCTTGAAGTACAGTCATCTAAAGCTCTTTAGTTACTGCATGGTATAAGGCTTCTTAAGTCACAGTGTATTTTCTTCAAGGCCTTGGCCAAAAAAAAATTGATCTAGACAAAAAGTTACACCGATGAACATTTATCTCATAAGAATACAGCTTTACTACTAGGATTTTTATCTACACACATTCTAATACTGCTGATGGTGCTAGGTTATTTGTCAAAACAATTTACATTCAGAACACATTGCCTTAGGAATAAGAACACTTTATAAAAGACAGAAACAGGTAAGCATGGCTTTCCCATTTTGAGCTAATATAAACAAAAAAATATGCAAAAACTTAAAGGAAAAAGACCCCAGCCCAACACATACATTACGCAACCTGTGCAATAAGTTATCCATGAAATAACTCTGTTAAATCATAAAAATCACAAGCATTAAAAATAAATATGTATCTAAATAAATATTTTGATTTTAATCTTGTGGCAATTATTCTTTATTTAGCATATGAAACACTTGTTACATGTTTATGTTCACACCTTGCCAAACAGGTTACACTTGTCATAACAATACCGAGTACTACAGTGGGTTTCTTTACATTAGAATCTAAAAGGTTTAACGCACGCACTCCTTTCCACTGAAATACCAGCTATTCTGCACCAGTTTTAAAATTACGTAAAGCCATCGATATCGGACCACTCTATGGGACTGGGATTATTTTTTAACTTGAGGCAGCTGTAACTTTCTCTGTTTGCTTCTCTTTGCCATTTCCTGCAGTCTCATTCATCAAATACTCACATTCACCGTGCTATAAAACAAGACAGACACACATACATCACTCCACATCAAGGTTACAAATAAATATGTTTTAAGGTTTATGAGAAAAGAGTTTAGAAGATGTTGCAAAATACTTAAATGCTTTACAAAGATTTTTGTCAGTGATTATATTGTCCTTGGCCATCCTTCTCATCGCTTTTTGGCAAAGAAATAAAAAGGAAGGAAAGAAAAGGCAGAGACACCTGTCTGTTCCTTGTTTCCGAGTCCTCAGGTCAGCTTCGAAGCCTTTCGTTCATACAAAATAGAAAATCCTCTTCGGCTATGAGGGCTTCAGCTTTGATGGAATCGTGTAGTTGGTTGCTGCGAGAGAGCGGGATGCTAGATGTACAGGGGTGTCTCCTGCCCGGTGAGGAGCCTGAACATGGCAGCTGGCATCGTCTTCATGTGGATCTGTCAGTTGATTTACACGGGAATTAACAGAATTGTTACTCATTTAAAATAATCCACAAGGCCCAGTCTGTCTCCCCTTCGGGTACAACTGCATTTCTCATCCTGCTTTCTACAGCTCTGAATGGTACCAGAGTTTCTAGTTCGCTGCTCTCTCGTTCTAACAACCTGGTTTGCTGTCTTTGCTTTTTTGTGCGTTTTGTTTAAAATTAGCTTAGCACAATACCTAAACTTTTTCCTGTTCTTCTACCCTACTCCAGTTACAGCCCTTAAAAAAGAAGCAGCAAAAACCTCTCTGAAAATTTCTTCTGCTGTTAACAGAACTTAGATTTTGCTTGTCTTCCTTCCCAGTGGGAGTGTCATTTCCTATGTATTTTCTCCTATTCGGAGTATGATTCTCTGAACAAAAAACTTGGACTTTTCTCCCGATATTTAAATGCCCGTCAAGAGTCTGGTGGAACAGGTTCTCGTGCCTAGTGTATTAAAATTCTTTCTACAAGGAGTCCTGTGAGAACTGTCAGAGGGATTTTACAGACCAAAGAGATCAAGTAACGGGAGGTGCATCAGGGCTGTAGAACAGCTCTAAGCACCTACAGGCAGGGGAAAGGGAAGGAGGGTAAACTTCGTGGACTGAACGGAGACCCTCACCTGCCATGCACTCCCTTGATGTCTGAGTCTCTTCACACTGAAAAAAGAAATTTCACCCTGTCCTCCTATGTTTAGTGAGAAACGTTACACAGTGAAGAGGCACCTGCCAATGTGCATTTCCCCTGTATTGTTGTCAAGTAATATTTTCCACAGAAAACCAAATTATCTTTGACTTTGGCAAAGGAACTGGGGGAAGATCTGGCCAGGGTTGTGTATGTCACTACCACTAATGCAGTAGGGATTTTGAGAAGCTGGAGGATCTTCTTCATTCGCTGCCGATTTCTCTAAAATTACTGGAGAGAGATGCCTTAACTTATTCCCAAGGTAAGTTGGAAATGAAATGAATAAAATACATATAAATTGTGACTCAGCTCTTTGAATATTCATTTAGTTTTGTGGCAGGTGCTGTTTCGATAAGCCAGGAGACATTTCTCAAAGCTAACACGCTTGAGGATTCTCTTCCCCTAACTGACTGATTTAGTTCAAGCAGCGTGTGGAAGGTTCAGAGCCGTGCCAGAAACTCTTTAAAAGGAGCGGGGGAAAATACACTGAGTGTGCACCTCAGAGTTCAAAAAACATTCTGTTTATTCTTTGTTATTAGTTCTCAATTCCAATTTACTGAGGTGGTGGTTTTAATACTATCTAAAGACACACTTCAACTGAAAAAGTATATAAATTCTCTTAACAGTTTTAATAAAGTATTTAATTGTTTTCTTACCTCTCCCACTGAATTAGACAATGCTTGTACTATCTTCTCATGAGCAGTAGCAACAACGCTTTGTCCGTTGATCTCAATAATACGATGTCCTACTCTGACCCCTCCCCTCTCAGCTATTCCACCGCGCATCAAGCTGCAAATCTGACAAGAGAAAGCAAAAGTTATTACAGTTTAGAAATGTTATTGAGATGATTGTTACTAGGATTTAATACATAATATTGAGTGGTGATGCCGTGAGGATTCCAGAGGATACCTGTGGAAAATACTAAGCAATACTGTGAGTTTTTAAATGTTCATGGTTTTGTTGTTGGTTTGATTGTTTTTTTTTCCTGAAAAAAAATCTTCAAATTACAATTTTTGTTTGTTTTTGTGGGCTGGGTACATACAAATACCTAACTCGTAGTAGCCATGCAAAAGTGGAGTTAAAAGGAAGAAAGAAGTTTTACATACTGTTGGGATAGGGGAAGAAAGTGATTTTTTTATGTATTTCCGGACTCTTTCTGCAAGCTACCACATTATTCTTTCTGAGTAACAAGGAATGTAGAAAGTGTTAAAATAAAAATTAATCTACAACAGCAATTTTTTCACATACTTGGAAAAAACCTGACATAAAGCTTAATCCGTAACTCTGCACGACGCTCTCTGAGGCTGAAGGAAGGGATGATGCCGTACAGGAGTTCTGTGGTGAAAGCTGGTCATCTCTCAAAGGGTCACGAAGACATAGGGAAAGATTTCTCTCAAAGGTGTAAGGAAGAAATGTTTTGCTGTGAGGGTGGGGAGGCCCTGGCCCAGGTTGCCCAGAGCAGGGGTGGCTGCCCCATCCCCGGAGGGGTTCAAGGCCAGGCTGGATGGGGCTTGGGTCACCCTGATCCGGTGGGAGGTGTTGGATTAGATGACCTTTAAGGTCCCTTCCAACCCAAACCATTCTACGAATTCATGAAATGTGCAAATTCCATTTCTTTTTACAGGCTGCTTTTAGCATAGTGAAGCACAAAACGTGTCCTGTGCCTCTGCAGGCTGGACGAGGGCCCTCTGCTTTCCAGAGCTGCTGCTTTTCTCTGTGTTTCACAGGTAGATAATGAATAGCTTCAGTCTCTGGAACTGAGCAGATCTTGGTGCTGAGGTTTACCTTTTGCTTGCTGAGAAAAACCTGTTCTTGGAAGAAAAGAAATGCGTGCTAGAGCATTCGGTGATGGCTCTTTCTGCAGCTACTGTCAATAGTTAGAAGTGTATGCCAAGAATTATTATTTATTGAGGTCTGGAAGTTTGCTCAGGGCAAGTATGATAAGATGGGTCTGTGCCCCAGTGAGTTTGTAACCTAATTCAGAAACAGTATGTGCAGAGATGGCCAAGCTGGAATATTGAAGGGAGAAGACTTTGTATGTGGTTGACCAGAATGTTTTCTGTATGACACCAGCAGTTTCCTTTAAATTCCTCTTCACAAACAACAATGCTATAAAAACTGAAATCCCTTCTTCCTCGAAGTTCAGTCTGTCTGATATGGGGAGTGAAAATATATAGTTATTCTTTGTTATTTGTATAGTTATTCAGCCTCCTGAAAAACCTCTTTCTCCTGCAGTGAGACTCCCCTTCACCATACTGTCATTAGTGGCTGAGTTTTACCTGCTGTAGTTCATAAAGTATTTCTGATGGACTTCTATAGATGATAAGAGGCACCATCAGGACCCTTCACAGAACTGAATTTCAGTCACGTTCAATATATTGTTTTGCAGGTGGTTTGCCTTCTAATCACACAGCTGACAAGGTAAGCTGGACTGCACAGATCATCTGTTTTATAGAAAGCTGCTCAATTCAACTCACACTTAAAACTTTGCTCCTTGCTGTTGGGGATTGTGTGCGGTAATCGGAAAGGACAAAACCCAGAATGTGCCAAAAGAAGCCCTGTAAATGTATTTTTCACATTATAAAAAAATATAGACCGTACAGCCCGCCGAAATAAAAGCTTTCAGAGAAAACAGAAACGTGACCCCTCACCCCACTGGCATAATGGAAAAGATAATGGCTTGCATATCCATCAGGGCTCCTTTCATTGTGTGGCTCTCAAAGCTCTTCTAATACCATCAGTGAATTTCTTCTTTCTAACAGCCTCAGACATAGGAAGCGCTCTCTTATCTTCATTCAAGAATGTGATCCCTCTCCAGGGAAGGGAGTCGGCTTCCTTTTTGTAAGCATTAACTATTTTAATGAGATAGAAAGAGAAACAGAGACAGAGCCCAGCCTCACAGATCCCGTTAAGCTAGAGACTGTGCAGATGTAAAGAAAGACACTCTACTTAAAGCACACGTTGACGTGGCTCCCATAATTGCAAGTGGCTGACTCGGATCAGCCTGAAGACTTTTGTCTCCAGCCAGCGGAGCTATGGCAGATTAGGCTGGCGAGATTAAACTGAGCAGTTCCGCTAAATAAATATGATTCTATTCAGCCAGGATTGTTTAGCCTGCTGCACTTGTTGAACGAGCTGATAGCTGTAATATTAAATAACACATGATGGATCTGGGTTCTGTAAGCAAGAGTCTACTTTCTATTTACTGTGTAAACTGAAGGAGAAGAAAAACCAAGGGAAAAAAGGTGTAAACCATCCTGGTTCAACCTATCATAGAATCACTAGATTGGAAAGGACCTTCTGGATCATTGAGTCCACCCGTTCCCATCAACCCCTGAACTGTGTCCCTCAGCACCTCGTCCACCAGTCCCTTAGACCCCTCCAGGGAAGGGGACTCAAACCCCTCCCTGAGCAGCCTCTGCCAGGGACCAGTGACCCTTCCCATGAAATGTTTTTTCCTGATGTTAGCCCAGAAGCTTGTCTAAAAAGCAGCCTAACAAAAGATGTTCGTTGTTCCTTTTTTGCTCATTGGCCTTCGTATTCAAACGCAGGCTCTTTATGAATGAATTTTATTACCAGCCCTTCTTTTTTTGTAACCCGAGAAGGCTTTTTAATCCTGAAATTGGTAAACTTTATATTGGATGTCATCTAAATGTTGCTCGTTTCACTGGAATGAATGACGACACCCACTGTGCTAAATATGACAAATGACCAGTAGATGGAGCGAGCACGCTGTGAAAGAAAAGAACCAGAGTCTGCAGAGTTAATTGACTTCAACTGGGAGGAGATGAATAGATTGTCTCACAGACTCTGTAACTGTGTCTGGCCATGTGTGGACATGATATGCTGCTTCTAACCCACCTCGGCCTGATTCTTTTCCCCAGTCCTGACCCCACCAAGGCTGTCACAGGCCTCCTAAGAGAGCTGATAAATGCAACTTAGTATTGTTCCTTAAATATAGTTTCCTCTTTTTATCATAGCACCAGCTGAACTTACTAGATTTACAAAGGATAGCAGATAGGAAACAAATTGATGCCTCTCCCAGCCTTATCTGCTGTTCTCAGCGCTCTCTGTGAGATCATCTAAAACCAGATCCTCTCCCTTTCATCGTTTTTATACCCAGACTTGGGATTGGCTAACAAAGAGTGAACTACCAGCAATAACCACACCCACATACGTATACACATAGATGAAAGGTGATTAAACACAAGCAAAGGAGGACAGAAGCACACCACACACCTGATTTTTCTGTATTTTTTACAGACCTCTCTCTACTCAAGTGCCAGACCGTTAATCTCATACATGACAAACACTTCAAACCTCTGCTTCTACAGGATGTCAAGAGTACTTCCAGCTGGACCAAAGGCTTGTAGCAGTGTTCTTTATACCAAACTCTGCTGTGCCCACAACATGATATGTGATTTTATGTAGGAGATGGCTTGCAGAGCTGAAAAGCCACGAATGAGCCATCTGATTGCAAACACACAGTAGGACCCATAAACCGTATCCTACTGAGTTACCTGCTACTTTTCCAAAGGTGGCAAACAGAAATCTGGGAACTTCAATCGCTGCATTTCACAGAACAGGGGACCAGAGCCCACAGTCCTCTGATGTGGTTTTCTGTGTGAGCAGCCTGATTATTCTTTTTCCTAGACTGGAGGAAGAGGAGATGGTGATGGTCCTGCACTACAGACAGTCCCTAATGCCAGTATCAGCCCCAAGAAGGATCAGGCGACTACCCTGAGCTAGTTGTGTTGGGAGATTGCTTTGGAAAGTATTGGAGAGTGACTTGGGAAGGAAGAACTACAGGAGGAGGAGCCTGAGCTGCTCTGGGTAAGCGTTACCTGCCATGTTCAGTCACTCTGCTGTTTGCTGCTGCTGTAACAGTCACACTGCTGCATGGAGAAAAGGGATACCCGGGCTGCAATTACCTGTAGTGAGAGGTGTGTGCTTCTAACCCGAGGAGGTCCCAGTTACACTCCCTTGCTCGCTGCCAGGTGATCCAAATAAATTATGCACAGTGATAGAAAAATTAAAAATCTTAGTGTGTGCTGAAATTTGAACAAAAAAAACCAGAATCAGAGCTAAGATTAGAATGTTGTAATTGTAAAAAACTTGGAGTGTAACTGTTCCAGCTCTGGCAGGCTCATGAGAGTTCTACATGAATCAGCGGGCTGCACCAAACAACCTGAACTATAAATCTGTGTCTGAATTATGTAGGAAAGTCTCTCAAGAATGGCAGTACTTGTTCTCCTGGTGTTGTCCATTTGTATTATGCTACTCAGAGATGTGATTATAAGGGTTTGATTAATTAAGGGATCACAGTAGAAGAAGTGAGGTCATGTGTAAGGTTTTTTTCAGTTTTTTCAGTACTTAAGTGTGTTTCTTGAAAGAAAAAATAAAAGGAAAAAACCAAACGCAGAAACTTACAATTCCATTCTGTACACTGAAGCCCAGCTGATATTTTAAGTCTGGCCGTTTTATGAGGACAGTAGTAACAGGAGGACAGCTGACAATGTTCAGTTTGACTTGTGTCTGATTCTTGAGGCCCTGTAAGATATTCCAAAAGTTAATATTTCTGAAATTGAGCTTAATTTGCTCTTTCAGTAGTGGTTTCCATACTGAAAGACTGTAAAGCAGCTGATGTGAGAGAAAACAGCTAGAATGAATAGAAATCTGTTGTTAACTTAGAGAGGTGCATTTCTCAAATAAATGTTTCATTTATCTACTAAGCTAATTGGCCCAACAAAACCTATCATAAGTTTGCCTTTAATTACTACGGAAATTTCAAGAAAGTTTTGAAGAAAAACCAGAACTGACTTCTGCTTGCCCTTTACCAGCATCTGGCCAACTCATCTCCTCCTGCTGCTGCTACGCTTGGTAAATCTGCACAGCCATTAGATTTAGTCTTAGATGTAGTCTCAGTGATTAAAGATAACACATTCTGAGATTCCTTGGTGTCTGGAGAATCTTCATATACTCACTTGATCTGTCCTGCAGTCTACAAGCCTCCATTCATTTCATCTACACGGAGCCCAAAGAAGCACGGTAGATTTTAATCCTCAGATTTGAATTTAGAGGCTGTGGGGAAGCCTGAAACTTTGAAGACAACACAGTAATGTAATTTAGGCATGGCTTTCAGACCTGGCCTTGTTTGTTGCAGTCCAGTAACAAAGCTGCAGTCATATTCTACAGCCCTAAATTTCTGTACCTTATCACCCTTGAAACTGTTTCTAATTCTACTTTTTGTTAACAACAGATTACTTTTTCTTTTTTGCAGTGACGTGAAAAATCGTATCTGCTGGAAATCTCCAGGGTCACTTGGCAGAATATTACATTTCTGCTGGTTAAAGATATAAGTTTGAGGTACCTTTATGATTCCTTGGCATGTTGCAAGAGGTAGACCAACTAAACTGGTCCCATTAATGGACATAATTTGGTCTCCAATGCTTAGTTTTCCTGATCGGGCTGCAGGGCCTCCATTCATCATGTTGGCCAGGATAACGGTGGGTAGAATGGATCCCCATCCAGATTCCACAATCACCACCCCAAGAATTTCTCCCTTATGCTTCTCTAGCTGGAGCTGCAATTAAAAAGAAAAAAAAACCCATTAATTTTTGCTTTGATTGATCTACAAGTGAGCACTAGCATCTCAGTTGCTCCTGAATTACACCTACAAAATGAACTCTATTCTTTGCCATTAAGTAGTAACACGACTTCAAAAACGCTGTGCAGTTAAACCTGTATAATGCATCTCTACTTCTTTTAAGGAGCATCCCTCACTTTTTGGTTGAAGGTCATTTAGGTCCTTATAATAAGCAAAACAACTAACACGCTGGTTAAGTCTATAGAAAGTGGTGGAGCCAAATACCAAATGAACAAATGCCAAAGAAGATTTAAACTTCTTGCAACCTGGCAGCTAGGGGAGGCTGTAAC
The DNA here is from genome assembly GCF_032191515.1 of Phaenicophaeus curvirostris. Taxonomy (NCBI): domain Eukaryota; kingdom Metazoa; phylum Chordata; class Aves; order Cuculiformes; family Cuculidae; genus Phaenicophaeus; species Phaenicophaeus curvirostris. The sequence continues at coordinate 1,505,111 of NC_091403.1, forward strand.
ATTTTGTGGCTAAGGCAATTGAAGTGATTGGAAATGAATGAAAATAGGAAAGATGCGACTGAAAGATTAAGCAGTTTGTTCTTCTGATAAAATGCATCAATCTGAAATGACATTCCAGAACCAGTTTACCTCTTTGCAGTTTTCTGAATTGGAAAAGTGTATGAGATCATCATTGTACATCTCTTGGGTGTTGATGATGTCACTGTATTCTTTCTGACTGAGATCCTCTGGGTTAATTCCATTGGCTCTTAAAAACTCTTGGTAAGCCACGCTGAAAGCCTGACCAATCGACTGGGCTATCAGCTGTGCCTACAATGTAGAACAAAACACAGCTCAGAGAAGGGACAGATAAACAGCTGACCACTTAAACCGTAAGAAATAAGAGAGAGATTGGACTTTTTCTTAAGAAAGAGTCAAAATAAAGGACCCTTCAAAGCTACTACATTAGTATAGATATAGAGTCATTTTAAGGTCAATTGTACGAAAAGAGGCCATTATATCCAAACTCAAATTGCAAACTCCATTTAAAAACCCTGATCTCCTTTCATCAAGGCGTTGCAGTAGCAAGCAGCCATATGCTCTTTATACTCGTTCCAATAAACACTGGAGGGTACTGGCTTTGTACCAATATGGAACAGAGCTTGCAGGAAAAACTGTCACGAGCCCTGCTTCTGATCCCAGTATATTCGCCAGCGTGATGAGAGAACGGATGCCCTGCTTGCACAGGCCTTTGCGGGCGAGTATGCGCTGATGATTTTGATTGTTGTCTCACCTGCTGCTTCTCCACCTTGGTTTTACAGGACAGAAAACACTGCTTCAACAAAACCATCTGCTCTCCTATTACTGCCACGATGCCTGTCTCATATTCCCTGAAAACCAGTAATCGCCCTGCTTAACCCACTGCACACCTACGATAGCTGTTCCCATTAACACCTTCACAAGCAGTGTCAGGGATGCTTTCAGGAAGGCAGCCAGAGCCATGAATATTGCTTGTTAATGTTAAGAACAACTCTTCCAATTCCCTGGTCTCTTTATTAACTTTGGAACACTAATCTACCTGTGCATTTTACTGTAGTATGCAATACCAGGCGGCCTCCCATTACAGTGGGCTGTATAGTGAGTGCCGGTGATGAAACGTTACACTGACTGGTATTTGCATGTGTCAGAAATACACACACATTAGAAAGAAATCTAAAGATAGCGACAACGATAACACTGATAACCTTAATCATTCAGCACACTGCAGAAGTCAACTAACTGAAGAATTATTGAGCTCCTGTAAAATTTACTTTCTTGTTCCACGAGATGGCACTGGAACACAGAGGAACAGAGATAGTGGTAAGTAAAAGGAATTTAGTCTTTTTTATTACACTTGATTTTTAATTTTTTTTTATTTTCCTATTCTGAGTTTACTGCAGCTCACAGGAGGAAACCATGCTGAGTTTTGATATTTGTGGTTTTCAGGTACTGTAATTTGTCATCAGGGGATATGAGTAACTCCAATGATCGGAGGAGTTAATCGCATCTTACAGTGTAACTCCCTAAAAGTATCACTCATCACACCTATAACACTCTTCTGGAAATGTGGCACACTTTTTTAGACAGCATGTATGTGCTAAATGCATTATGACCGCATAGGGGTTTCTGGACAACACTGTAAACCTCCATCTTTTGGTAATCTACTGATCAGAAACAGTTTTTTCTGTGATGCTAAAAGGTGGATTTCTTATGTCGTTTATGCTGCAGTACACAAAATCATCCATCTGCTTGATTGGAAAAGGATTTTAGGCAAATCAAGGACTTAATAAGCCTAGCCAGTTCCTTCGTATTTTAAAAAAAAAATTCAAATCTTATCAATATAACAAGGTTTTTAGGAGTATGGTAGTACAGAAGTCATCAAGAACATTTTTATATCATTAAGTTACTAAAGTTTATCTCTAGTCCTTATGGGCCACTTTTTTTGCTCTCCAGTGCCATCGCTCTCTCTGAAGTTAGTCCTTTGCTTTCACCCTCACTCTACATTCTCAAAACCATCTTGTCTAGGTGCCCTATTCCATTACAGCAAGTAGCAGTCAGTTCTCACATCTTAATTTCATCCACATCTCCATGTCTTTATTAAAGAGATTATTATGTCTATTAAAGTCTTCAGCATTATGTACAACTTGGAGAATTCTGAGAGAGTAGAGAGAGTGATTTCTTCCTAGCATTTTATTTAAGAAATGCTAAACTCTTCCGGCCATAAAGAAAATGTTCTATAAATACACAGGACTTATCCTTCTTAGCTCTATTGCATTTATGTAAAAATTCTAATTCAGACTCTCTGCTAGGGATGAAAAAAAGAAAACTGAAAAATAAACAGCCGAATGTGTTCTTAAACATCTGAGGATCAAGTCAGATGTTTGAGGGTACATATACCAACAAGAGGTAAGTAAGCCATAAAGGAATAAGGATTGGGTAAAGGGCCACCTTCTGCCCAGCCCACCAAGTTGTAGCTGTTCTCAGCAACTTGGCTTCAATTTGAGTGAGATCCAGAACAGTTCCACCTCTTGCCAAGTGTCTGGAGGCTTATGCGTGTCATTATGTGCCAAGCCACTGGACTAAAGGATCCAATCCAGGATGAATGATCAATCTGAGAACCCATAAATTAATTTTGGCAATGAATGGCTGTCAACTCCCAGACAACTCCAAATAATTAAGTGCTATGATTTTTGGAGAAGCACTGCTGAAAGAACACAAATGATTCTGTAAGACATAAGAGAGTGGATGTTTGGGACTGATGAGGACACGTGAATTTGTGACATCAATTTGTGGAGACAGAAGAGAGATATGAATATGGACAAATAACCGGCTAATGTTTCCACATATTATCTGTAGCTTCAATCAGAGCAGATTATCGACAATAAAAGTTCATTCAAGAAAATAAGATGTAATTTCAGAGGTTCTGTAAATAACCTAAGCTGCTTAAATAAATTTAATTCAATTTACTTACATCCTCTGATTCAAAGACATGGCATATCATCTTGTACTGCTTCTTTCCTTCCTGGGCTCCAGGTGTTGTTTCAATACAGTCTTGAGAAGCTGATCTTGGCATGCGGCGCCGTGCCATTAGCACCACAATGTTACCGATGTCAGCAATGTATGAGATTGTGCGCAGCGCATGATCCATCATCGTTTCCTACATAGAGCAAAGAGAAATAAAGTCATTTTCCATGCCTGCTGTTTTTCTACAAACGCTGCATCTTCCCTCTCCTTGATGGCCCATTGCTTGAGAATGACAAAAGCTACAGATGCTCTTTTCTGGTCCCAGATCTGACATTCCCTACGCAGTCAATGGGCCCGAACTCCACCTTGAGGCACAGTGGTTGTTCAGGAAATTGGCTTCAATGGAAGTGTTGCCTGAGCAAACGCAGCATGGTTGCTACTGTAAAGCAATAATGAAGATCTATATTAATGTCTTATAACAGCAATAATATCTAGGCTAACATTTCCTTATATACAGCAAAGTGATACTTCCTGTGTGAAGAACTATGAAGATAGTATTTCACCTTCCCTGTAGTTAATATTTTTTCTGGCTACCTACATATCTCAGATCAGTTCAAAGGGAACTGGTTTACTGTTCGGGCTCACAGTCAAAATCCTGTTCCAGTTAGTGTCATTAGGCTGCAATTCAGTTGTGCTGGAAGAACTCGACTCAGAAGAGCCATTGCCTGCGAGAACGATATTTTTATGTGGAAACTTGTCCAAGCTTCACCCTAATGAACATTTCTTACATAAGAACACTAAATATAAAAAGTCTTGAAGCTTCCTGCCTCCATCTCAAATCCCTAAGCTTTGTATCCTTTTAATTACTTTAGCCTTTTAAACCAACTTCTTTACTTTCTGCTTTCAGCAGGGAAATCCCAACCTACTCTTATTTCCAAATGTTTTTCTCACAGGAACCTCTCATTGTTCAGTGGCTTTAATTAAGTATTGAGCTGCCTTGGACAAATGAAAACTGGGTGTATATTTGTAGTCAGAGAAGGCTATGTTGTTACTAAACTTGTTTTATTTCATATATTACTAATTTATCTTTTGTTTCCACCTCCAGTTCCTGTTTCTATTAATTGTTTCTTATATGAAAGAGCAATGAAGTCCCGGAAGGAAGAACCTTCAAGGACATTTTCTAACGGTTAATATGCTTAAGTATGTACTTGTAGAAAGTTTTCTTATTTCTGAACTCAGATAAGTATGAATGAATTAATGTGGTCCAACGGCTAGTAGTCTCACTTTTATTAAAAGGTTTCTATATGTAAAAGCCTTTGCTCCTTCTCCATTTCAAACAAAGCCAGACTCGACTTTGCTGTCACGTGAGTAAGAGGCCTGTGTCCCATTACAACGGTCGCACGATGTGTGCACTTCTTGTGTGACAAAGAGGAGACTGCAGGAGGCTCATGAGAGGTAATTTCAATAGCAAGCTGCCAGGGTAATTAATTCAGCTCTCAGGCATGGCTGGTGTGCTGTACTGAATCCAGTCTGTTGCCATCGGCTGAACATCCTTGTTTTAAGGCAAAAAAAAGACAACTTTGTTGTTTATTTTGCTGTGGGGTTTTTTTTGAACTATGAAGGCCTTTTCATTTTGTTTTTATTTTTGGTATGTATTGATATGCTCTTGATATGTACTGGAATATCCCACTAAGCAGCATGAAGTCAGTTTTCATCTCACTCAATCACATCAGACAACTGAGATATCCTCCTTGCTGTGTCTGCAGTGAGAGGGAATCTCTTGATATCTGATCTTCTAGAAAAACCTCTCATGTGGTATGAGAGGATACACAATTGTCACCATTTATATAAGCAGCAGCATCCTTTACATACACAACTTGGTATTAGTTTACCAATTAGCCGAACAAATCTCTAAGGCCTAAGAGAGAAAGACTGATTGTTCCTGAAGTCAACAGGAGTAATTGTTTCAGGAATTTCAGTACAATTTAACTTGACAGAAAGAAAAACATAAATATTTGCTCTTTCTTAGAACTACCTGTCCTACTCAAAAGAATCACTACCCATAAAATCATTGAAATTATTCTTCTTGGGTTTGAAATAAAATGTTCTTATGATTACCCATAAACAATGAGAAGTGGTGACGGTTAAGAGATGGTTTAGAGGGTGTCTCTAAGGGTTCCAGGGGCTTGGTAGAATTTATAGCGCTTCTCTCAGTATGGAAAAATGTTTTATAATGGACATCTCTCAGCAGGATCTTGGGAGCTCTGCAGAGATAATTGCTTTTCAGCAGTCTGCACTAAGTATTCTGTAAGGGTGTAATCATACATGCAGTGTGCACAAGAGTGAATGGACTGGGAAAATGAATGCGTTTAATCTCACCTGCCAAAAAGTCTTTCTGTCCTTATCATCACACGGAAGTTACTCCAAATTTTGGGTTGTGTTTTACCCATTGTAGGGGGGAAAGCAGTCATAACCCCGCTCCCTCCCACCTTTTTCTGGTCTAATGCAATTAGAATTAGAAATAAGGTAAATAATGTATAATGACTGTCAACACATCTTTACTTTTTACTTGCTCTTGACTTTCTCCTTTCTCACTCCACAGTCCCTTCCACTCTGACTTCCACTACCATTACCTCATTTTCACCCTGTATCCTCCTTTGTTACTTTCTCATGAGTCCCTCCACCTCTGTCCATCTTCTTCCCTACTCTTTCCCTCATCCCTTCTCTAGTCTCATCCATTCCATCCTTGTTATCCTCATATATGTCCTTAGAAATTCTGCCTCTCTGTTGGTCTTCTTCCAAAACTCCTGTTCTACCTTCTCCTGTCCAGATTCGCCTTTCTCAGAATCTCTCTTCCCTTCTAAGGAATTCTTTTAGAATCCTGTTTGTTGTCCGTCTTGAAACTCAAAATACATCTGAAGGAGGAAAATCTAAGCATTTTCCAAACTTTCAAGCGATGTGGAAACGTGAACTGGACAGCCTAATGAGTCAGAAGGTGTTATGGAACCAGTCATCTACCAGAGGGCTCTGCACACACACACTTGTGATCTCTGTATCTTTCTCTCTGCTAGTTTCCCCAGCTTCTCTTAACTGAACGAGCAAGAAGATGGGAGATGCTGTGATATTTCTGCTCTTTCCATGCACTGACTGCAAGCCCGGAAAGCTGCTGCAGCCAGGAAAGAACTGCTGTCACATGAAGCAGGCAGGTGCCAAACCTGAAGTTGCTTCTACCACATCCACTGAACAGGTCGTCTGGTCAACTTGGGCTGAATGTATTCAGTAACAAAATGCATAAGACACTAAAAAGTGGTAGGGGTGCCACTTTCTAGAGTTGCTGAGGGCAGCGCTATCACCAGAGCTGGCTCAGCTCCAGCGCGGCAACGCACCTTACTGGTGCTAGTCAGCATTTTGAACCCCACTGCGTGTCATTTTTTAACTGAGAATTTTACATTTTAAATCAGCTGCTGCCTTGTGTGAGCTACACAACAGTACAGATGGATTAAAACACGGATGGCACGCTGCAGAAATAGGTTTTATATAATTGATAAAGCCCTGAAAGAACAGATTGTCTCTGCCAGCTGCCACACCAGCTGAAAGAGACCTATGGTAATTACACCAGTCGGGAACTTCACTAGCACTGAAAAATATCACCAAGCCAAAAATGCAAAAGCATGCTGATAGCAGTGCTAAAAAGTCATGGAATAAGTCCTTTACAGCAACCTGAAAGACTCACTGGAAAAAGAAAACCAAACCCGAAAAAAAACAAACAAAAAACCCAAACGAAACAAAAAGCAAAAACCCCAGGGCAAGTGCCCGAGAGCTTGTAATTATAATAATTTCCAACGCTGCCATTAAAAAAAGCTATTGAAAAGGCTGGTCATCAGCTGAAATGCTGAACTATTTAAAGAAGGGAAAGAGTGACTTCCACAAAGAATAATCCTTACTCAACAAAGAAAACACATCTATTTATTGCCATACATTCCAACTATAAACTGCAGCTGTTCATTTATCAATAACTGTCTGTAGTCATCTTTGCACTGATAATTACTGGCAATTTACTTTCTGCTAATGCAAAAAAAGTAGTCTTAAGCTTTGATAATATTCTCTCTGGATGATGCACGTTTACCACGCAGCTGAGGAAAGACTGAGCCATAACAAACAGTGGTTCTGGTTATCATGGAGGAAATGCAATATTAGGATGATTTATGGATGGCACCTTGTAAATACCGCTGGCAATGTTAGATGGGATAATGTACTCCTCATCTGGCTCCATCTCTTGGGAGTTCGAGTAGCATGTTAAAGACCTCTGCTTATGTCAAAAGAAAAATAATCCATTTACTGGAGATACTATCACTACTCTCATGTTAAAATAGTAACACTCTTCAATTTCAGGGAGAAGCAGGTGCCTCATGGTTTGCATCGTTAGAAAAACAAGCGATATTCTAATTGAAAACAAAACAAAAATGTAGAATGTTACATTTGTTTTTATCGAAGTTTCTCCCAAAGTTTCAGCTTATTTCTTCAGCTAGCCATGATATTTCTGAACTTTGATCTTACACGTCAAGACAGAAGTTCAATAACCATTTTCTCTTTCCATCTCCCAAGTTTTTTTGTGGAAACATTGAACAGTACTACATCAAAGCAACCAGCTTGTGAGTCTCCCTCTGCTCTTTATCTCTTTATATTGACATCCATATATTGATATATAAAAAATACGTGTACTCAGAAATTTTTTAGCCTTCTTGTATCTAGATCACATAATCTGGAAAATAGTATACAAGATAAAAGCCTTATTTAAGTCAACATGGGATGTGTGCTGCTTCTGTGCCACGGACAAATATATTCCCTATCATAAAAGAAAGTGATTGATTTGGCATGATTTGCTTTTGACAAATCTGCGCTGGCTCTTGCTCATTTCCGCTCACAGACTGCCTAAAAACTGTTTGTTTGTTTTGACAAAAACATCTTTCTGATAGTAAAACTTACCTATAATCCTTGGTCTGTTCTGCGACTAAAAAACCCCACACTAAATATTACCTTTGTAAGTTCTGGAAGAGTATCATTGAAAGGGTAGTATAAGGTTGCTCCAACCACTTTTCAAAATGCTACAAGAGTAATTTTCTAGTTAGACTACAGCTAGTTTAACTAAACACTTTCTGAATTGTTTGTTCTTTAATGTAACTTGAGTTTTAAACCATTTTGCAGCTGCTGTTAGCTGCACACATCAGAGTTTTTTGATGAAAACTAAAGCAAAAAATGTCACTAAAATTTCCCTTTTCAAGTCCCCTCGTAAGAATGAAAATGTAAAGACTTTCTGTAAGTATGTTTGAAGTCTAAGAGATCTTGTGAGATATACTAAGTATTGGGATCCATGTATAGATTATACGTATTTAATTGTAAATTTCTTTAAGACATCCTTCTTGTGAAGATTGCCTCTATACGTATTCCTCGAAGATGAGGCTGATCATTGTGGTCTCCAGCTGCTTCTTTAATATGAATAATTAATAATTTACCTTAGGCAAAGAGGATAGTAGCTCAGATGTGATTTATGGCAAGATCGGAGGTTAAATGTCAAAAATGGCAAGATGCAAATAGCTTAGTCAAAGCAGCAAATGACTTCCCTGTCAGTCTGTGTATTTGGGCACTGGAGGTGTTTCTAAACAGGGTATATATGTTCTGAAAGGCTCTTGAATCTTTTCCTAAACTGAGTTATAGATCTCAGTACCGAGCAGACATATTCCAGTATATCAAATAAGCAAACCTGGCATCAGTATTATTGGCAAATGTTACACTGGCAGATCTGTTCTTTCTCAATTTTCTCACAACAGTGAGTTTATCCAAATCTAGTAAAATTTTCCACTAATAGTAAAGAGTACAGTCTAAAGCAACATTTTACTTGAAGATTTTTAATCATAACTTACCTGTGTGTCTGCATTTAAAACTTTGATTCTCTGTGTGGAGATGAACAGATCCACTTCAGTCAAGGCCTGGGAATCTCCCTCTGAAGTCTAAAATGACAGAAGCTTTGTTACAAGGGGAGTATTAATTTCCTCTTTGGGATGACAAATTCACTGATCGCTTCAAGCATGATGTGATGTAAGGCAACTGCATTCTTAAACCACTACAAAGACAGCTATTCAAAGGTGTTCTAAATACATGCAAAGAATCCATTTATTGCATAGAAGGCCTGAAGCATACTCTGATTTTGTGGGCAAAAGTCAATTTTCGGAGCGTGTGGGAGTGACAGCTCTATTACTAAAATTCTCTATTTATAGTCAGTACAGGTGAAAGAGTTTGGCTGTTTCTTCCCCATTGGCTCATTGATGCACTTCAGCACCTGAGGCACCGGGATGAAGAAAGCAGGAGAATTGAGAAAGGGACTTACTCCCCATCAGCTGTTTAGCCCTTGCCATCTTCAGTGAGCTCACCAAAACGGCAAGCTGGTGCTCAGTACTGGGGGGCATTTAGAAGATTTTTAGTTTACGCTTTTTTCCCAGAAAATTAAGAACTGAGCGCTGAACTAATATTCCTCTCGTATCACAGAAAGCTATCAGCTGACTTTAAGACCTCAGCTCCTGAGTACTGCTCACTAGGGAAGCAGTTCCATATCCCGTTAGGAAACACGGTCACAGAGCAAGAGATTAAAGTCTAATGCCACGTGGCTTGCTAAGTGTGAGTCTTGGCCTTGTCCACGTAAGAAAACAGGATAGAAAGTGGCAAAGCAGCTCCTACCTCTCACTAAAGCATCATCCAAGCGCTTACCTAGTATCGTGTGACCCTGTGCTAAAGGCAAGCATCAGTCTCCAGGTCAGAGACTGGTTCTTTGATGAGACAGTCCAGGGAAGAATGATATCTTTCCTGCTCTTTTCTGTAGTTCTAAAGGCTTAGTTCTGCCTGTAATTAATTTAGATTAATTATATTTCATTAAGTCTCATCCAGCAAAATATAAAGCAAGCACATATGTTGGCAGAGCTTGCATTCCTTTCATCCAAGACCATCACAAAGAGCAAGATTGATTTTAGTGATATTTTTGTCAGCTGTATTTAGATAACTGAAGTATGTTTTTTAACTGAATGAAAAGTTTCCTGTATGTATTGTTCTCCTGTATTAATTGTTTACTACTTGGTAAATTTACTTTATTTGTTTTTAAATATTGACAATAATAAATGTACGGTAAGTCATGGGCACAAGAAATAGATCTTCCTGCTTTAGTTAGTAAAATAAAAATAAGCATTACATTAAAAACAACTTCTATATTAATACTGGCTCTATATCTGGACTAAACAAATCACAGGTATTTAGTAGAAGAGCAGCAGACAGGCACTCCAGTAAACGAACAATGAAGAAGATGAGTTCGTTTTATTCCATCCACTGTTCTACTACTTAACAAAGAAGAAACAAAAATGACAACTTCATGAGGACCCGTAATGAAAGACACAACACTCCATGGAGAACAAGTACAACAAAAATGTAAGTAAGCATTAGAAGTCAAGAAAAACAGTTTACACACCGCTTTTTTCTTGATTTTAGCCGCCTTTTGCATCCTCTGAGGAGTAGCATTAAAAAAGAACGCAGACAGATGTATACACGAAGAGAGAGAAAAGACAGTATGGGAGGTCAGGGAAACTTCTTGACTATGAATCCAGACTTAAAAATTAAGAATCTGGGGGCAGGGAGAAAAAGATGTGCAACAGAGAGAGATTTGTTTCTCTCTTATGTAGTTCACAAGCATAATTGGATATAATGGCATTATGCATGTTGTCAACTGATTGCAAAAAAATTGGTACTACAGAGTGCTGTCTATTAGCAGCTGCTCATAACATTTATCCTGCTAAATATCCAGTGGTCTAAAATGACTGTACATGCGCGAGTTTAAACTCAAGGGGTTCTATCCGGATTATTCCAATATCTACGTATAATTGTTGAATAGAGTGTTAACTCAAGCTCTCTTTCATGACTATCTAAAGTAATCAAGTATCCCTGACAGATTAAGATTGCTATTAATAGATGAAACAGTTTTTAGGCAGTTAATTGCAATCAACAATTACCACCTGCTTGAGACATCATACTATGCTAAATAGAAATTCAAAGGTTTAGGAAGTTTAAAGAACTGGACCTTTCTTGCCTTCCATTTGTTTCTAAATGCCAAATCAATCATCAATTGTGACAGTCTCTTGCTAAGTAAAAGATTTTCCCAAAATGGTTCACCTAAAACCCATGCAATTTTTACCATTTAAATATTTTATTTACGAAGCATGTAATATTTCTACTGGCATTTAGATCTACCTCTTTCTAACTGTGTGTTTATTTAGCTCAAGCATTAACAGCAGAACCAAAAATGCCGATTTTTTCACACAGCTGGATGGAGCAGTCAATGCTACATTATTTACACAGAAATTGTTCACTGTAAATAACACCAAATCCAAACACAATAGTAATGAATCTTCTTGTCTTAAAAAATTAATCATTCAATATATTAAGAGTAATCTTCACAACTTGTAGTAAGTTAAAGAATTAATGACATAAGAGGAAAACCACAGTCTAATATCCTGTGCTTTGCCTTTGGAGTATTTCCTAACTGCAATCTGCAATTTGTCCTTGACACTTGAATTCTTCATACAGCTTCCAAAGAATTTTTAATAGACTCTGAAATAATTTATATTTTGTTCCTTAGAGATGCCATATGTATTTTCATAATAAGCACTGGCAACTAATTGTGTGTACAGTACTAGATCTATACTCGGGTAAGTGCACTTGAGAATAGGTTTGAAGTTGCAGAAGGTTTGAAGTTGCTTACTAGATCAAGCAAAGACCTGTACTGTTTAGATATGAACTGTCAAAGGATCAGAGAGTACTCTACAAACCATAAAAATCCCCTACCTTAACACGGCTCACTGCCTCTTGGGCTTGCATCATTCTTATGTTTTTGGAAGGGTTGCGCTCCGAGAGCAGCTGTGTGGAGCCCAGGTAATTGGCTGCAAAGATGATTCCATCAATGAGGTCTTCAGGTTCACAAGGTCCTGGAACTGACAGGAGACGTTTAGAGTTACTGCCTTTCAAAAGAAGGTAGAGAGATGAGAAATTGAATGAGGGATATTGAGGCTTGAACAACCTCTTAAACGCCCTTTCTACTGTGAAACAGGTGAAGAAATCTAGTGCAAGTAAACAGTGTTCCTCCAGAGGGAATTATTTCCCAAAACAGCATATTAACCAAACATAAAGTTTTTAGAACATTGCATAATGGTTCGATTATGGAATTGTATAGGAAAATCACTGGAACTTTTGTTGTGCTGCAATGATAAACGCATTGGAATTATTTGCTGATGTGTTCCTTTACCATGAGTTTCTTATTGCTTATGTGACTGTTACAGTGTGTGAGCTAGACTTCTTGACTACAGGGCTGTGCTTCCATGTTTTTTTGAGATGTCTGTAGAAGTACACAGTCCCCAAACATTACCTCTGGCAAAAATACTGAAGAACAATAGGCACAAAGTATACTTTGCTTCAGCAAATCCCACCATGAAACTTAACAGTAAAGAAAACTTAGGAAAGAAGAAAAGCAGGCATCTTCATCCTGTTTCGTATGTAAGGCCTGAATTCAGAGACTAATAGAAATCTCAGTTCCCAGGCTGCTGCCAATTGTATCAACAATCTTGAGAGATCAAGAAACATGCTTCAGTACAGGAGTTCAATTAAGTGTTCGCAGCCCCATCAATGGCATGTGCACAACAGCACATACAGCCTCTTCCTCTGACAGCAGGGAAATCACAGAAGGCAGTTATGGAAAAGGAGCACATGGAAAGAGCATGAAAAAATTCATGTTAAAAAAAGAGACGAAGATGGTGGATCTGAGAAACATCTTGATATTTTTTAAATTTTAGCCTTCATTCAACAAAATCCCTTTGTAGAAGCTTGGTATTAATTACACAGTGACTTCGGTGAGATTCTAACATTAACTTGTAGTTTGTAAGTTGTTTCTTTGCAGGGATGATGAAGATGGGGCAAGGAGAAGACAATGGATAGTACGTATATTATACTGGGAATCTTGTCATCCTCTTTATTCAGCTGTTAAGCTTCACATCTACCTTGGTTAGACGATCAGTAGAGAACAATCGTTCCAGAGTCTGGCTGAAATCTCTTGACAGTGAATATTTTCTGTTCCTCAACAGTTTTATAAAAGAAATTTGCTCTGAGCTGTATCAACTTGACAAGCTGCTAACACTTCTATTTTTTTTTAAGTACATCAATCTCATGTGTGAGGAGAAAAATGGCACTGAAAGGAGATGCTAATTAAGAAAAGAAGTTACCTTGTACAGTGGATTAGTTCAATTTATTTACAATCAATTGAATGTAGAAGACTAATATGTGAAGAAGGAAAAATAGACAGCATGCTATGCTGATGAAATTCACTGAAATAGTGGTTTGTACATATATATTTTAGTGAGCATTCCTAACCCTCATTTTCCCATTCTAATTTTAAAAGAGTCTTCCAACTAAAAATAAACTTAATTAAAAGAAGTGACTTTTTTCTTCAAGCAACGAAGATGACACCTATACTTCCGTGCAGATCTCACATTCGCCTGCTGGAAATGTCAACATCCAAATATATATATATTTATACCTGCACTCTTCAGAGACCCGACATTATCTAACAACGCTCACACAAAATGGAGCTATTTGTTTTGCTAGCAAACATTGAAGTCGAAAGCTTCAAAAGGATAATTAAACACCATAGGAGGACGCGTTTTGCTTTAGATCACATCTGTACAAATCCAGTGATGGTTTGGATCTTCATTGTAACTCAAAGTAGAATTCTGTGGAATTTAAAAATCTCATGGTATTGGGAAAGAATAAAAAAAATATCATTTTAATCTCCAGTGAAAGTGTAGAGACCCTCAATGAAATCCTTGAGAAGCTACTAATTTTAAAAGTCACTGAAACTCTTAATATAAGGCCGAGTCTTTCAATAATTCAGAAAATGACCCTCGTTCCTGCAGCAGTAATTCACTGAATGAAATCAAAGAAAATGAAAATTCCACAAGAATTCCATTTACTTTATCTCTGTTCCTCTCTGCTTACATCTCTGCACTGTTGTTCAGCAGATGGATGGTGTATTTTATGTGGTACCTCTTTTGATGATGATATTCATATATCTTTTCAGGCCTAAAACTTAAGTCTTGTAGATCTGTACTTCCTTCATGCAACAAAATAACATTAAATCATATTGTTTCAAGGGCAGCAAAGACAGAAATTAATTAAAGATGAGAAGTTAATGTTAAGTTAGCAAAACTTCATTAGTTAACTGTATCATTCAAAATTAAAGTGGCTTTAATTTCGGTTTACTTTATTCACTTCAGACTAAGTAAATAATGCTAAATTGAATCAAGGTTGATTTAACTCTGAAACACATTTACCCACATAATGTTTAAATCCAGTTAACTAACCTCCTTTGTTAGTTAATTTAGATTAATTTTCTTGAAATATTTTGTGTGTCTGAACACAGGTAATATTGGAATTCTAGGAACAAATTCTAAAACAGTCATTACTAGATCAAGCAAAGACCAAAATTCTAAGAGTCTGCGGGATTTGTAAACCAAAATCACATATCAGTCCATCACTCTACTTCCTTTCCATCCCAAAAGCTGTGGCTGAACACAGGAAAGTTTGTTTTCTCTTCAGCTATTTTCAAGAATGTGAAATTGGTCCCACTTCTGGTTATATCTTTGTACTGCTTCGAGCAAGCCATTTTTGTCTTGATTTCCAGGTCACTGATGGGCTACGTCAAAGGCACTTTCCTTCCAAAGACGTGTAGGGATCTATTTTTATGTATCCACTGCCAGCACCTCCAAGCATGGAAGAGTAACCCCTACCGTATCCTACGGGTCTGTGAAATTACTGAGTGTTTTAAAGGAAACAACAGATTATTTTCATGTCTTGGCTGTTTGGTGACAGCAACAATGTTTTTAATAATTTGTCTGAAAAACTTCTTGAACTTGTAAATAACCTAGAGTTTTAAGAAATTTTATCATCTAATTTTATTTATTTAGATTCTTTATAGATCGGGGGAGGCATTAGAAAGTGATATTTTTTTTCAGAATCATTATACTAGCAACAAATTCTGCAATATCATGTATAAAACAACAGCATATATAAAATGCTCATAGCAATCACTAACACAGAACAACCCTGGCTGTAGCCTCACTGCCCCACAATAAAGGCATGTTGGGCAGAAAACATTTCCAAATGACATTTCCCATCATGAAGGCTACGTAAGTGACTGTCAGGTAAAATAAGACATCTGTTGGAAGGCTGGAACAGTATTAAAAGTTGCCAGGGTCAAACTGGGTTACCTGAGCATTTTCTTCCCTTATCTCTGACTGCTTTAAATAATATAAAAATAATGACTCGGCTGAGGTCCCAGCTCATCAGAGCACTTCAGTGTGCCCTTGACTGTAAGTGTGTGTAATGGTTACTGATGAGGAAGGGATGGAGAAAGAAGTGGATTTGAAACTTGAGGATTAGTTTGGTGTGAACGAAGACTGGAATTTTATGTTGAGTGTTGGTGCTTAAACATTAGATAACTGTTTCTGAAATATCTAACAGTAAATTTCTTCTTATCAATGCAATAGATAACTTGGGTTTCTGCTCATCTATTAATGCAACGAGTATAAACATATTTCTAGACTAAGTAGACAAAGTCTAAGCATTTTTAAATTAACTTATCTTTTGTATTGATAAGAAAAAGAACGCTCATTCAATAATCTAGCATAATTGAATTTAATAATCTATTAGGGAAGTATTTTTATATTTATCTAGAATCATATGTAAGCCAAGGATTTAGACAGGATTTCAAGACTGCACTCAGAGCACAGAATCACCTTCAGCTTTCTGCTGAGAACCATCATACTCCATTAAGTTACCAAGATCTTAAGTCTATCTACGGGTTCCATAGTTTCACTGATTTCTTTACTCCATCATGGTTGTGAGACTGTGCAAGGGAATGAGATTTATAATGATAAGACAAATATAAAGAGCAAAAAACCCAGAACCCCTGAATATGGAACTCATTACCACTTCAAGTGGTACTATTCCTGAAACAATTATAAACAGCAGAAGGACATATTTTCTATATTTGTTTGTGCCTGATATCTAATTTGTTTTTATGTCTACACGGCACATGAAAAATATTATATATTCATAGAGATACCACTACTCTTGTTAAGGCGTTGTGCTGGAAGTTAAGTGCTGAAAATTAATATAACCAGAATATGGTTATATTAACCATCAAAGCTCAGGAAAGAATAGGGAGTGTTAGCTGGTAGCAGCTTTATTTACGTGCAGTAGGATCCTGTTCCTTCTGGGACTCAGCACACAAATCGACCATAAAAACTGTGTTTTTCTTTGCATTCAGAGAGCAGTCATGTTAGCTATCATAAGCTCCTAGTGTGCTACATATTTATTTGTATTAGACAATTCCATATAATACCTGCAATAGAAAAAGCCTAATGGATAGCTTATCCTCACATACTGTGCAACTACAGAAAAAAATTCCAAGAAAGCAAAATGATCGAACTAAAAAAAAAAAGCATTGTGGTATACTGACCCCTTTCCAACACAGAAGTGAGCTGATTGGCAAGAAACCGAAAAGACCTAACATGTTTATCCCAATACAATTAATATATACAGTTGTATCTGCAAGTGCTGTGAGGGGCGGGTTTTCTAGTGTCTTTTAAAGCTCTTCCCATGCTGGCAGTCGTGCACTATACAATGAGTAGATGCTTGTTGCTTTCTTGTCTCAGCCACCTTTGGGGAATGCATTTCATTTACCTTTGTTTAGGGCCTGTTAGGCAGTACATGCCACACACTATGTGTAACTTCCTTCAGATCTCAATCTGTGTAAAGGGGCAATCTTTGAACTTTCCATTTGCTCTAGCTCTTCAAGGAAACTGAAAAAACCCAGAAGCTGCTGGTCAAGCTGATGAGATCAGGAAATAGAAGAAAAATTAGTTGAACACTCTAATATGATTCTAAACCGCAATTTAGTTTTCCCTGAGTTGAGAACGGCATTAGAAATCAGGTTTTTAACATTCATTTATGGTTTTCACTGTGGGGAAAAGTGTGTTCACGGCAGATCTAAAGGGCTGAGGTCGTTAGAAGTTTCCTACAAACTTTTCTCACTTCACGGTGTAGGTGTTTCCTTTGCAGGAAAAGCTGTACCCATTTTTCCCATACAAAATTCTTCAGTTGTCTGTGACTCAGAGACTGATAATATTGTTCAGTATAATCCCGTTTTATCTCTGTCCACCTTCTTGTGTTAATAAGTTGACTTATTTTTCTCCAAACATAAAATACACAATAGCAGTGAAAAGGACACTGAAGAAACACATGAAAGCCTGGTGCTCCTAAACAGAGGACTGCATTACCAATTTTTTGTCAGATCAAGAGAATCTTTCCATTTGCGCCAACAACTGAGATTCCCAGAGTTCAATGAAAGGCATCACATCAAAGTGATACAGGGGCTGCTCTGAACAGTTAAATGACTCCTTCCTCTGCACAAAGCCATGAAGAACAGAGTGCTCTAATGCCTTCATAAATCTCCATCCTGCTTGGACCCACTGCTACCACCTTTTTTGCCCCCTTCTAGGTTTGTAGTTGCCTCCATCTTCACCTTAATCCTTCCAAGAGCTCTACCAGCTCCTCCTTTTTATGACCACCAGGCTCTGGTTGCCGCATGGGGAGTGAAAATTTTAAATGTTTCAATACCTAAACTTTTCAGCTGTATTCTCTTGGGTTTGACTTGTTTTTAGAAGAGCGAGCTTTAAAATATATTAAAGCATTTTCTTCCATTGTATCCCACTTTAACTATGGATGATGTAAAACTTACCATCAACAAAACTTGGAAATGAAGACACTTTCTTTGTCTGTTGAGAAATAAAAATGGCATAGTTGTAGCAACATCATTTTCACAAACTAAAGTGAGTCCACATTATAATTGAACCATTATTTATAAAACATCAGACTTCTCTGTATAACTTCTGCGTGGCCACTATTTAGCACGGTGAAACGCATCACAGTAATTAACCCAACATAACTGTTGCGTAGTGCTGCTTACTGGAATCTGAAAGCATGTTAAGCAGATTCCATCACACAAAGAAATAAGGGGAGGAGAAGGAGAGAATATGGAAATAACCTAGCAAGTCATCTGTCAAACAAGTGATACAAACCAGCAATTCCCAATCCAATAGTTTGTCCACTAGATCAGAGTATGTAACAATGATATCCCAAATCTCCAATTAAGAACATTTAACAATATTTTACAAACCAAAATTCTGAATCAGTGAATAAAAAGACCCATCTCTGGTTGCACAGCGCGTAGCGTTACACTTAATCTCAGCAGGGGCCACAACAGTGCTCTTTTTATGCTACTGTCTCTACTCTCAGTAACCAGATACAGTCCTTCCATTTGCTTGACTTTTGCCAGCCTCCTCAGAAATTCCTGTTTCCAGGAAAGAAAGAGGCTGATTTCTCCGTTACAGAAAAAGGCTTTAGCAATGTGCCTCTTCATTACTGTAACAGGCTACAGGCTAAATATGTTATATGTTTTTCAGATAACAGACTTCTGCTTTTAAGTCTAAATTTCATTTCATTGTGTCTAGCCTCAAGCATAACTTCATTGTGCATTCTTAGATGTCATCTTTCCTCCAGACTTCAGTGACAAGAGCAGGTCTGCCTATCACTGCATCTTTTTCACAGCTGACTGAGCCAGGACACATCTTACCATAAAGGCCACTCAAAAAAGATATGAATCATTTCAGCCCCCAGCACTGAATGATGTGTTTGATATTAGGGGTTATTTAAATAGAATTATTCCTGTGGGAATTCAGCAGTCCTTTGGCTTCACAGCCTGATGGGCGGGGCTAGGGGGAGGGTGAAGCAGAAGGCCATTTCTTTTTGATGCTCCTTTTGCTCTCCGGTAATCCAAAAAGAGGATTTCTGAAGTGTTCTCCCTATTTTATGTGTCATCAGAAAACTTCAAGCTTGAGTACGTGCCATGGACAGTTACGTAAAACGAATGTGGCAGCAACACATTGACGGGTATAGTTCAAAGACTTTTTGGAACATGCAGATGTGCTATTAATATGGCCAGTTCAGGAAAAGAAACAGAGTGTTAAGTATGCATGTGTGAGAGGGAGAAAGATGATAATTTGGTGACTTCTTTCCCTCTCAGAAGCCTGACCACAGGAATATAGGCAGCAGAACAACCTTGCAGCCTAAGGTACGTACCTCGGGTGTGTTATTGTTGTCAACGGGCCCGTTGAGGTCTGAACGCTGTTGCTTCCTTGGCTGCTCTAAACCATTGCACATCTGTAAGAAAAAAAAGGAAGGATTTGAAATCCTTTTGTCTTCTGAAAAGCTTCAAAACAAAACAGAGATTTCAGTGGAAGTCCTCATGCAGTCATTTGCATGAAGCTGTTCTGTGCAGTTACTTATATGTATTTATATGTAGGTATTTATGTGCAATCAATGTTCATTACTGAAATACCATGACATGATAGCTGGAATTTCCTATTGTAATTTAGTAAATATGAAATTCATATAAAAGTGTTGAGCTGTTTAATTATAAGAAAGACCTCCTTTGATGTAAATAATAAGACACTTCAATTACCGTTAAGCAGCAGTTATACTACTGATTTAAATTTAAATGAAATTATTTGTTCAGATTGTTCAGAAACCAAAGTCATAATTATTAATGTGTTTATGCTCAATACCGGATAAAATCAAAACAGCCCTAACAGCTATCTCTGATCTGAAAAACAGAATCCTGGCACTGAATGTAGGAGTGTCTGTTCATGGGAGATACCTCATGGCACCTCCCTCCTTTTGAGCCAAACAAATCTACAGGATATTGGCAGCACAGCTACAGGCTGCTGAAGAATTGTAAAAGGAAAATTCAAAACCTTACACAAGGAAAATACCGTGTCTTTTAAGCCATGGAACTCTCTTCTAAGTTCCAATATTCTCAGAGGCAGAAGTCTGACAGAGGTCACAGAACACCAGCACCCGGCACAGGGAGCACGTGTCCCATGCATGTCGAGAAAGTGAAGTTTTCATGATGCAGAATTTCAATGTTAGAAATGTGAAACAACAAGGTGATCTCTAGAACAATTTTTTATAGTTTAGGATATTTTACTTTCCTTTTTTCCCAGTTTCCCCATTACGTATTTAAAAAAAGAGTGCCTAAATGTTACTCTAAGGATTCCCAAAGAACAACCTATATCAGCAGCTGTGCAAATGGAAAACACTCAGCCAGTATTATTCCAAAGGGTCAGCCCGAATGTTACATCTGAACATAACTCCTCGTATTCTGACTTTCAAATACAACATGTAGCTGTAATCAAACACCATCTGCATGTTCACCTCTAGACAAATTATTCCCTATGAGTAATATTTAGCCAGTTGAATGAAATGTGTTAATGAAGCAGGCACGTTACAGCTATTAACTCAGTAACGCTGATTCCCAGGTGAGGCAATACATACAAAGCAAAAGTTCACTAGTAAGTAGGATTTTAGGAAAGTAAAGACTATCCGAGATGTACACAGGGCACCGAGACTTGAGGACCAACTGACTCGTGCCCCGTCTACATGGCTGCAGTAGCTAAGCAGCTTATAATATCCCTGCTTTTAAACACTGTTCTGTTTGAGACAAGACAAATCTAATTATATTGTCTGGCTAA
Source organism: Phaenicophaeus curvirostris (assembly GCF_032191515.1). Classification (NCBI taxonomy): domain Eukaryota; kingdom Metazoa; phylum Chordata; class Aves; order Cuculiformes; family Cuculidae; genus Phaenicophaeus; species Phaenicophaeus curvirostris. The sequence goes on from NC_091403.1 coordinate 1,525,828, forward strand.
GCTAAAATGGAGCAATATGTGTTGATGTGCAGTGAAACATATTAATGAGGAAAACAAATATCTAGAGGGCTTTAATAAAAAAAGGCATAATAATCATACATTATTCCCTAAAATAGTAGGATTAGATCAAGTATGCTTAAAGCAGGGAAAGTGCCGTGGCCACAATGAAGACATATTGAACTGTAAACAGTGACAGCAATTATTAGCTCCATTATGTACAACAGAATGTTAATACTTTCAAAGCTCTGTCAGTTCTGATTACTGCACACTCCACTGAACTGAAAATGCACCTGCATATAAAGACAGAATTGGTTGAGTGGTTTAGCAAGTACACCCTGGATGCCACAAACAGTATTGAAACAAGCCTCTGCCACAGATCTTACACGTCTCATTCAGCACTAGGGATCCTAATACCAATCATGATCTTTGGTAATATTTGCATACATAATTCCATATAGTCTTAATACGAATATGACCAAACACTTGGGTGACATTTAATTTTTTATTTATATATAGCCGTAATTTATTAGAGTTACCGTTTTCAAGAGTTTAGGAAGCTAAACAAGCCTGGCTTGTTTATAGTTTCCTAGTCATATATATAGTATATATGCCACATATGTAGTATATAAGTTGTTATTATGTATTTACTGGGTTCCAAAGAGAAGCCTGTGCACACCACATGAAGAGCTGGGATCACTCACATCACCTCTACAAGGAATATAATGAATGTATTTTACTTAGTATTTGCCGTCTGTACATGAAAGCCTATTTTTATCCCCCGGTGCGTTGAGGAGCCCCAGTCTAACCAGGCAGAACGTCAGGTACAAAGAATTCCTCCATTTCTTGCAGGCACATCTGTGCACACAGTATGTTCCACCTCTGGCTGATCTATTAACACTTTATTCTTTAAAAGTATTGTGATATGGAGTGGAGGGGGTTACTGTGAGCACCTCCTCCAAACAAAGCTGAATGTAAATCCCGTTCTTAGGATTTTCTCAGCTTTGAAGCGTGGCACACCCTATGTCGATTCAGCAGCAGCACGAAATACTGAGGAGTCAAGCCTGAGGCAGCAGAAGTTTTTTTTTCAGCCCATCTTCAGGCTGAAAACCAGATTCCAGTTATTGGAGGTCACAAGCATCTGTGCACATCTTTCTGAAACAAGCCCGCAGCTCCACACGTGCCCTGGCCCAGCAGCTAATTGCCAGGGCTGGGGCCATTTAGGCTTCCCTCCTCCCACCCGTTTGCAGGGCACCTCCCAGCCAAGCAGGGCCCCTTTATAAGCCCCCCTTCCTGCAGCACAGAGCCCCTCGGAGCTGCAGGTGAGAGTTGCTACTGACTGAGCTCTGCTGTTTCCTAACACTACTGGTCATTTACCCCAGTGTAAGCTGTTGGGCTTTCTCAGTCAAGAGCTCATCTGGGCAATATGGTCCTCCTCAAAGTTGCTGCTGGCGACCCTGAATGCTGCCGTGGTGCTTGGTGCCGATGAAGCATTTTCCTGCTGGAGAACGTTCTGCTGGAAAACAGCAGGTTAGTCCCTTTTTTGATTCAGTCAGAGGAATAATTTGTCTGAGAGGGGAATGAAAGATTGAGTTTTTACAGAATGCTCCAAGGCATGGTAAAGCTTTATTGCTATATTTAAACACTTGAACAATGAGGCTTGTGATTTGTATCTGCCAATCTCTTTACTAGCAATACTGTTCAAATACTATCACATAATGTGTTCAGAAGCCAATGTATCGGCTTATGTATTTGGAAACTCATCTTGCAGACTGCTAAGCATTTTGGAAAAAGAGATGATTTGTAGTAGGTTGACTAGATTGTTAAATCACTTGTTGCACAAGTACACCAACAGGTCTAATGGCCTTTTCATCTAGGCTTGTTATCTCTCTCTAAAATGTAGCTAAAGTAGACGTGTATTGTTATGTTTGTCACTTAAGGACAAAATTTGCATTTCTAGTGTCAACTTCTGTCACCTTCTGTAGACATTATACGTTTGGGCTATGTGTCCTCCTGCTATTTAAACACTATTATGACAGAAACGCATTGAGGTGCATCCAAAACTTCTTTTTAATCTTAACCTAGTAACAAGTCTATTATGGTGGTGCTCTTCCTTCTAAACTACATGACTGAAATAACTGTTTTGGTAGATGCTGGTGATGTGTAGTGGGAGAGGCTCAGCACCTTGCTGAGCAGCTGCAGTAGTTATCATAACATCAGGAATAGGCTGTTGTCAGTAGGAACAATCTGATCCAGCAGGATATACTTAAGAGACAGAATCTGAATGAGGCAGTTCTTCATGAGCTAAAGGATTTCTGATTTTGATCACAGAAAAAAAGGGCAGCTTTCACATTCTAATCTCTCACAATGATTCTGTTACTTAAGTGCTAATTTGAGGTGGTGCTAGCACATGTCAGAAGTGAAGAGGAATGTATTTGTAGAAAGGAGTAGTTCCAAGTAAATCAGACAAGAGTATGGAACTGGTGGCCTTAAAAGAGAAGGAGTCACAGTAAGCTTAGAGGACTAAGCATTCCACAGAGAACTGCACTACTCTAACAAATTTCAGTAACACTGAAAAAAACTGCCACTTGATTTTTGTTGTCCTAAAGAACCAAAAGGATTTTTATCTTTGCATATATTTGCAATTTAGAACCAGTCATGATGTAAGTTTTGGCAAAATAGCTGTACTGAACGGTGCATATTTATGTAGATATAATTTGGAGTGCATGCTGCCCTCTGCTTTAAACTTCTCAGGGAAGACGTCGTTATGAATCTTTAGGTAAGAGGCATTGATTTTGCTGCTTCCTGGTGTTAGAAGTTTATTGCTAAAAAGCCATGATTCTGCCAATCAGCACAGACAGACTCGTTTTGTTTGATGTTTGGGCTGTTTAGCACTTTCAGTAAGTACTTACACTTGCTAAGTTTGGGAACTGTCACTTAGTAATAGCTACTTAATATTTCTGCCCTACAGCTGCCTCGAACACATGGGAGAATGCAGCAAGCTTTTTAATACTCTTTGTTTACATTTGTGTTATATTTGTGTCATAAAATGCCAGAAATATTCACTTTCAACTTCATAGATGCAATGCCTTTCTAATTTAAGCATGGAAAACCTGCAAGAAAAAGTTGTGCTAATGAGTTGGAACAAATACATGCTCTAAATGCATTCTAGTTTTCCCTCAGGCTTCTCTAGCTCACATCCCCTTCTGCACCTCCCTAGAGGTATTTATAAATAAAGGCACATACAAGCAAGCTCGTATATCCCCAGAATTTTCAAGGGTGAGCACGTATATTTAAAGACTGGAGACTGACCAATGAAAGTAAAACGAGATGCTTACTTTGTTTTCCATTCCCTGTAGATTGTTGGGGTCTTTCTTAGAAGTGAACACTGTTCTCTGATGATTAATTGCTGGAAGCAAACCTAGCAACTGGAACCTTTAAAATCACATTTGTCTACTGGTTATTTAACATTTTGTATGCAAGATAATTGCTAGCATTTATCATGGCCTAAGAATTAATAGCTGTATACTTTTAAAGGTATGTCAAAATGTATTGTTTATCAGTTACTGTTAACTAAGCTGAAATTTTATGCAGCAGTGTTACCACAAAGGGAGGCAGGAAAGGAGGAGAGGAGCAGAAACATGGAAAAAAGCTCAAGAGCGGCCTAATGTGTGCATAAAACACAACATGCAAGTTCCTGTTTGCTTATAGTTTAGGAAAACTGACATATGTGTAGTCTCTTGACTTAACTTAAAAGCATTCAAATCCATATTCACCTAAAGAATAGGGACAAAATAGCATTCCATATGCAATATGTATGCTTCTGTGTCACTCCTCTCACCAGGATATTTTTGTACTGTGTGATGCAGACTTATAACAACTGAAATCTTTTAGCAACATGACAAAAAGGAGGATCTTTCAAGTAAATTCCTTGTGAACACCATTTGGCATGCAAATCTGCTGACAATGGCCTTGGGTTTTTCTCCATTCACTATGTAAGAACTTTAATTATTGTAATTAAAATAATGATTATCTCAGTTTCCCAAATGAGACACAGGTTCATTTAGACAGTACACTAATTGCATCGATTTATCAGACATTTTATACTAAATATTAAAATAACTGAATGTCCCAGAAGAAAAAACAAAAAATCCTCTGTGCTTTATCTAAATTATTTGAGGTGTAATATCTATGCTAAAAGTCCAGCCATACCTCGTGTTAAGGACATATACGGACCTACTAAGAACAAAACTCACTTTGCAGCAATGAATATTGCAGTCTTATTTTAGTGCCCTCACAACAAGCCTGATTTTTAGATAAAGCTGAGGATGATACGGAACCTGCAGTAGACGAACAGAACACAGCAAGATAAATGTTATTGTTATGATAAATACATTCAAGTAATGCTTGCCAAAGATTATTTAACTTGGTTTTTAATCTTTCTTTTCTATCCCCGGGGTAGGGGAGAGGAGAATATTCTCATATCTGCATTTGTGAGCCTCTATATCTCTGTAAGAAATGTTGCTTCACAACTTTATGCCTTGGAGGTCTATATGCTATTCTCTTCAGTGAAGATGCCCACAGTCTCCAGTCTTACAAGTTAAATCCATGTCTTGTCACCCAGTTTGTTTTGTCCCCTTATGCTACATCGAAATGGGTACCTGTACTGCTGTACCTCTGGCTAGGAAAATCCTTTCTCTCTTTGTATCTGAAGGAATGAAATGCTGTGTATTGTTTAATGCTCTATCCATTAGACAATAGCTTGTGTTTTTTATGAAGAGGGATTGCAGAAACTCAATGGCTACCTGCCAGCCAGTGGCTACCTATCCAAGCAGCACTTCCTCCATCATTAAAAAAGATTAAGGCACTGGTCCAAGACTGATTGAAAATAACAAAGTTCAAACAGGCAACTCGGACACTTGGGTCCATTTGTTTATTTTCACACCAGTGGCAGTTATATCAATATCCTGGTGTTCCAAAACCCCCAGCTGTTAACAGTCTGGCAAGAATAAAAGATAAAATGCAATTCAGCTCAACCTCTGCTAAATAAACATTGGAAGAGTACAAAGATGCTGAAATGAAATTCTATTTTGAATTCCAGTTTGAGTTAGCAATTTTTCAGGTGAAAACACACCAATGATTTCTTATTCAAGCACACAGAATTCACTAACTTTTCCTATCAAGAGCTCCTCTTCTCTTTTGTTCTGCAAATACTTTCCACACTTAGAAGCAGCAACGCTTCCAGTAGCAGCTACTGACATACTGCACTGGAAAGACCTAATTCATCATTGGTTTAAACACACTAACTAGTCTTCTCTGCTTCTAGTCCATACCTAGTAACTAATCAAACCACTTAAGATCATCAGGCTTATGCACACAAGCTAAAACACTTATGCTGGCAGTAAGGCACTGAATATAGTGTTACACAATTTTATTCTAATTATACTGCTGAAAATAGAATGTAGAAATTAATATTAAAAACTCGCTGTAGATATGGGAAATCTGAAAATATCCCCCTAAGACTTTTTGTTCACAATTATAATAAAGGTCAACGTGTTTCATCAGTGTATACTTAAATATTTGATGTCCTTTCCGTGTTTTTCAGACAACTGCTATATTTTAATGTCTGTTTCTAATGGAATCATCTAGGTTAAATTGCTTAACTGTGGGGCACTTAGCTATTCAACTATTATGATTTTCTACATTTGATGAAGTTGAAACAGGAAACTTAGACCTCTGAAGTTTAATAAAGCATTTTAATTAAAGATAAGGCAAAAGAATTCACTTATCCTTACTAGTCTGTTATCTAAATAGATGTTACGTTTAGCTCTTTTAGGTAAATCTCCCCTCATTGTAGAGGGTATCTAATAAGCAGCTGCACGTAACTTCACAGATGCAAAGCCAAAGCTTTAAACTGACTTTAGAGCAAAGGGAATTAGAAATGTCTCTCAAATTGAATGTGCTTACTTCCTTTATAGAAACTTTAAAAAAAAAAGAAAGCAAGCCTTACACCTCCGTTTCTCTAAAAACCTTGAGCTTCCTTCCCAGACTCTTTTTTTCTGGAACTCAACATTAGAACAGAAGAAGATTATGCATGGTTTAATATCTACACTATTCTTGTGGTAAAACTGCTTAACAGCATTTTTGGTACAATTAAAGCTCCTATTTCTTCCTTCTTGCCAAGGTCAGATATGCCCAGCTAGTACAAAACCACAGCAATATGCAGGCACTTCTTGCGAGTGTTTAACACGTACAGAACCTAGCCTTGATATACATTCTATTGAAAACAACAGAAATTAAAAGTAATCACCTGCTATGGCAATGGTACAAGAGCCCTCAATGCAAAAAAAAACCCTTCCAACTACTACCCCAGTAGCTGACCCCAGTTTTAAGATCATCTAGTGTGTTACTGCAGAATAAAAATAACATAAATGGTTTTGCCCTGTGCATCTGTAGTATTGTGTTCTACTGATTTTTCTGTTCTTTGTGCATAACCTCTTTACTATTTTTTCACCTAAACTGACTACATTCAGCACCTTTTTCTGAACATACAATGAGATTATGTAGCTGTGAATGCAAAACAGAGTAAAAAAGCAAAAATGTTGCTCTCTAATTCTGTTTGGAATAACTAACAAAACATTCACATAACGCCTCTGACTGGTTAAACAGAGAATCTCATACCTGTTCTTGTGGCCACTTCTGTCTGTCCTCTGGCGTTCTTGACTTTGCTTTAAAACCTCTAGGCACATCTCCACTGTGTTTAGAGGCAGATGGGATATTCAGTGACTTTGGCCTCCCCTCATGCCTGTTAACAGTGTGAACCACTTCTCCCTTTGAACAAGTCTCTTTATAGTCATGTGCCATGTTTTCAGTCCCACTATGCTCTGGACTCATTTCTGTAGTACTATTGATACTGCTCATGCTCATACTCATTTTGATTTCTGCAACAATCTGGTCAATGTCCTCTTCCTGCTCTTCCAGCTCTGCATCCTCTTTTCTAGAATGGTACGGTGATATTCCCTGTGAGTTTCCATTAGCCTCTGCTGTGTAATAGTCTGGATAGTCCCCTTCACTTTGACAGTACTGTATGTTTTCCTCTTGGTCTTGAATCTCCAAAGATGATACTTCATCCTCTAATATCTGAACACCATTATCTGGACCTTCCTGCCACTCTTGTCTGTCTGTCACCTCATGTTCTTCCTGGTGCTGAATTTTACCTTCATCCCATTCTTCTATAGCTTCCTGACATTCATCTGTTTCAACATGGTGCTCCTCATGGGGAGCATACTCTTCCCCATTGCAGTCCATTCCTTCCAGGTAACTGTCATCCTCTGGACAGTATCTAATGTAGTATGTGATTCCCTCCTCTTCTTCTGGCAATCCTTCATCATAGTCCTCCTCCTCAGAGGTGTTATTCACATAATCGGAGCTGGAGTCACCATCTCCACTATGATCGTTGCACTCATGTTCCACAGGTGCAGGACTACCTTGTCTGATGGTTGCTAGTTCTGCCTCCTTTGCTGCATAATCTTCAATAGGAAGGTCGCTTTCTTCATTTTCAGGCTCTCTGTTGTGAGATGAAGTGGGGCAAGCTCTCGCTCTGTGATCCAGCATGCTGGCTGTAGTGCTCTGACGTTTCCTGTTTGCCATAGCCGACTCCTTTATATGACAATCATTTCTAAGCAATTACTGTAGGGAAGATGGAAAAACACACGTTCAGGAAAGGGCACCACCAGAGATCACTGATGTTACTAGGAAACAGATTTATTTGGTAAAAACGATGCATTTGTAGATATTTAAAGCAGATTAACAGACAGCTAACTTCTAAAATGCTTGTGTTACGGACTCATGAAATTAACTGGATTCTGAATAAATAAGCAGAGATTATATGAAAATACACTGGATGGTAGATATATCTACAACAGTCCATGTCACAAAGCCATTCATATGAAAAATAGTCAAAACAAAGAAAATGGCTAATTCTAGACAGGCCTGACAATCATGATCTGCTGTGTGTTTTGGATGGAGGAAACAAGGCACTTTGAGTATATCTGTTTCTCTGTGGCTTTCATTGTTGCATGTTTATAAGCTTGACTTGCATGGTTATTTAATTGGAGTGAACTGAGCTCGGACTTCCGCAATGAACCACGGAACTGTAAGCTTTATCGTATGCACATAGCTAAGGTATGTCAGTCCACTTTGACAAAAGTTTCCAAAGTCCGTACGTAGAGCTGTAAAATTAGCATGGAGCTAGAGGATTACAAGAGCTATACAAAGATAAATTTATCAAAATCTATGCATTATAAACTTATAAAAAACTTCTGTCACAGTAACCTAAAGCCTCAGATATCCGTGCAGAATTTCTGATATCACAAGGAAAACCCCAGACTTTACTTTGTGACACATCCAATTCCTAGATTTATCTATGAGTTATTGCAATGGCACCACACGGCAAATCTAATGTCTCCCTGGAACAGGGATTCTAGATAACAGGGATACAAGGCAGAGATGTATTTGTCACAGGAGAAGATGTAATGGGAACCCAGTATGTGAAGCTCTTTTAGTTACTGATACCTTGCAGAATTACTCTTGACAGCTTTGAAATAGTGTATCTGAAGTGAGGCTTTAAATGAGAAAATCGGAGAAGGCAAAACTTTCCTAGTGATTACCTGCACCTTCACTAGGAGAAGAACTAGCAGATTTAGAAGACTTTCTCATTATGATCTGTAAACCCACTATGATCCCCTTAATAAAGCATCAATTCCTACTTTAGAGCCAATAAGTAACTCAGAATATCAAGCCATCTGTCCACTAGTGTTGTCTCTGATTTGGTTAGCTCTATTTACTGCAAAGTAAAGATGTTTCTGTACTGTGATTACAGTATAAACAGAACTTCTTTTACACAGGATTAAAACAGCTATCTAGTCAGAGAACTGCAATGCTCTGCACAGGCTGAGAAAAATGGTCCACGTGCAAGACAAATGACCAGATCAGGAATGGGTAAGCACAGCCATACACAAAAACATCTAAAACGAGCTAAGACAGTGCTACAAAAAAAAGATTGTTGAATGGCAGTGCAAGAAAGAACTACAGACACTGGTTACTTCCTGAAAAGGGCAGAACAAATTAGCAATGATTAGGGGAAAAGCTGTTCTGGTCTACTACAACACTAGAAATGTTCTTGATATGAACACTTAGGAGATCTACAGTGCACACAAGCCTAGACCCTGCAAACAAGCCCCTACAGTGTAGCTGAATATAAAGAAGCACAAAGCAGGTAACACAAGCACAGTTGCTCGCGGCTCAGATTTTCCTAAAGTAGATGGAGAATGAGAATCCTTTTTTAGCCAGACAACGGCATCGAGTTTTTCCACCCACAACTAAGAATCTTTGTTTAATATCCAGGCTTTGGAACTACCTTAAGTGGTAGCTGAATGTTCATAGATGTTACTTACCTGTAAGAAAATCCACTGGTTGCTACATAGATCTATAACGGTGCAGTCACAGGAAGCCATTCGTATGTACTCTGAGAACCAAAAGCCGGTGACTAGACAGGTCACGAGCACAGAAAGGGAGGGATGGTCGAGGCACAGCAGCTACAGCAGGTGTGGGGAGGGGTCTCAGGTAACGGTTAGCAGCTGGGCAGCGTTAACGATGGCAGCTGCAGCTCTGCCCAAGAGGGGCATGTGCACGTGCAGCGTGTGCTCTGTGGGAACGGAGAACTCAAGTGCCAGATGGGAAACTTTACAGAGCACAGGTAATAAACAGAGAAAGGAATACCTCTCAGGCATAGAATAGTGTGGGTTGGAACCTTAAAGATCATCTAATTCCAATCCTCCTGCGATGAGTAGGGACATCCCACTGGCTCAGGCTGCCCAAGGCCCATCCAGCCTGGCCTGGAGCCCCTTCAGGGACGGAGCAGCCACAGCTCCCTGGGCAACCTGGGCCAGGGCCTCCCCCCTCTCCTGGCGAGGAAATTCCTCCCTCTGTCTAGTCTAAACAGTCCCCTCTCCAGTTTACAGCCATCGCCCCTCATCCTGTCACTACAAACCTTTGTAGTTCCTGCCTAGCGCTGACACTAAAAGTACACGGGAAACTGGTTTTCAGTTGACTTGGTCTGAGGCCACGACTGAACATGGTGCTTCACCCCTGTGTGCTGGCACTGAGGTATGTGTTCCCAAGGGAAGTGAAATAAGCCTGATTTTTCACTAAAAGGCAGGGCTGATCTCAATGCTACAGAAACCAAAGCTGCCAAGCAGCCTCTGCAAGGCACCTGCAGTTCTAGTTGCTTTACCTTTGCCACCTTCTCAACCAGGCACCACTTCTTAGGAAACCAAGTACTGATCACGTTAATAAATTCTGCCTTTTTATTTTTAATCTCAGCCTCTAAACTGCAGACTGAATGTGCACTGATTTTGCCATCTTCAGCTATGAAATATAACTTTTACAACTGTATTGACACATCTGAATTACTAAATAGTGTTTCCACACACAGGTCTGAGAATTGCTCTTTATGGAGCTGCACACACACTTCTGTCAAGGAAACAAACAGCTGTATTTCAACTCAAATATTAAAATGGCTACGGTGGCCTAGTTTTCTTTCATCAAAATATACTTCAGTCTTGCATTACTGAATCTTTTAAAACCTAGAATAGTTCTATACTTTTTCAGAGTTGTCTGATGTCACAGAGCAAGGTGCTAACTCTGTATGGCCACAGGTCCAAACTCTTGAGTCTTCTCACTTAGAGATGTTCATCTATGTGGATAACAATAAACTGTCCCCAATGTATCCAGATCTTGCAAGAACAAAACCAGAACTTGGCTGTTTTTTTGAGAAATGCAATAGGTGCCAAGAATTTACCACACTTTCTGCTGTTCAATCTACCGCGCAGAAGCCTTGAGTCACTTACTGCAGGGATTAAAACTTCTCCTGATTTTCTCAAGAGATCTATGGTGTTAGAAGGTTACAGTGATAATACTCACATCCCAGTTACCAGGAATGTTTTCAAGATTGGAGAAAATACCATGTTTCTACTTAACACTAATTTCCTCTGAAGTAAAGAGAGGAGTAATGATTTGCTGGATCCAGAGGCATGTTAGGAATAAAGGTTTCAGCTGAGCCAACAGGTAATTTCTTCTTCCTGGTATCATACACCCTCCTATTCTCTGGATATCTCAGCTGCCTGCTTGGAAGTGGAGTGTTAGGTCAAGCTTATATATCACTACAAGCACATTTTTCAGCTTTTAGGGGGAAAAGAAGTGTTCCTGAGAACATGGGGGGATCAGTGCTCAATCCTCCTTTAATCTCCTCAGGATTCAGTAATTTTATCTTGCTGAGACAAGCAAATGCTCATTTGTGGTGCACAGTGTGCAGTTAAGCTTTGTCTGTACTGTCAAGACCAGTGATTAAGGCACCAAGTTACACAGGTTTCTCAATAGAAATGTTTTGCTTTATTTTACTTAAGTTTCCCTGCCTTAGGTTAATGGTGAGAGGAAAAAGAAATCAGTCTCCAGAGAACTCAAGCTGCATTTCTTTGTGGCAGTAGAAAGGGGTATGTGCAGGGGGACCGATCTTTTCTGCTCCTACAAAGAGGACTACTTGTTTACAGCTGGAATTTATTATTTATCAGTGCTCATTAGAGTTGCTAGCTTTCTCCAGAATTCCTTGCACCTAACCCCAGACAGCTGCAGTGAGGGTTTATGAAACTTAACACTGCTACAACTCTTCACCTGTGTAGAAAGATGCCTTCACCACTTTTTTTTCCTATGGAGAGATACCGATTAAATTAGCATTAAAAATGGGAAATGGTACACAATTGTAAACATGGCAATAAAGTGAAATACCCAGTACAATATTCCTGGCTGTGTTTAAAGAACTGCTTTACATATGTACTTGATTCACAAGCTGAGCAGTACTCTAGTGGCAGCAAAACAAAGCTCTCTGGCAGTTTTTTTGTTTATATTATACGTAGTGTTTAGAGGAAGCTGTGGGCTGGGGAGGGGGGCAGCTTCTTTTGGCAACAAACAATGTACTATTGCATCCTTATTTACTGCCAAATGATGCTGCTCTTGTGACCTATACATGAACCTAAGAGTTTTACTGGCCTCAATTTGATGTACTCACTTTATTTTGCAAGGACTGCTTCCTGTGTTTAGTCCTCCCCAGGCTCCTTTCTTCATTTACTGCTCAGCCTCCTTTCTCACACACTTCAAATCTGTATCCTTTCTCAGTTTTGACAAAATTCCCACACAAGTTTTGCTTCCCTGAAACTGTTCAATACCTCCCTAACCATCCAGTACAATCTAACCGGTATTGAATTGGTTCTAAAAAGCTATAACTCTCTAGCCTTTGTAAGTCATCTTCAAACCTAAGTGGAACATAAGCATTGCAATACAATTTACTGTGGGGTTAGATTATAGCATTTATGGTTTGTTTTTCTCCTGCTGAGTTCGGGTTTCAGTGCACTGCTGACTTAAGCTATTCCATGTGTTAGCCCCATACATTCATAATCAACAAATGCTGCAAAAAAAACCCCTCAACCCTTTTAACACAGATATGTTTAGAACTGCTATATTTATCATGCCCCAAACAATCCTTTATTTCCTCCTCCCTACAAGAGAATTTTCAACCCAAGCAACAACAGGAATGAGAGGGCTAACATTCTCCTAGTGGAGATACACTCAAGAATAGATAATAGAGTATTATTTGTAGTGAAACTACAGAAGAGTAGTCTGGAAAACTCAAGAAGTTCCTCCCAGTGATGAAACCTCTAAAATCTTGCTGAAAGCCATTAACACGCTCTCCATTCAGTTAGCATAAAAGGATTAGGTTGCATTTTTCTCCTGTTCATAGGACTTTCTTTTTCAAACTCATATAAATACTTGCACTGCTGGCAGATTTAGTACATAAATAAAAAAAATCTCTTGAAATAATAAAATAGGGATAAAGACTATTGTGTTAATTCCTTTCAAGATAAAATAGCCTCCCTTTGTTTAGCAGAATCTGCAAGTTGCAAGGTTAAATTATGAGACATTTTACAAAATAAAGATTTAATAAGAATAGTAGATAATGAAGATAATCAGGGGTTTTGTTAGCAGTGAATTATATCATGGGATTTTGCATTTCCAACCCCTGAAAAAATATCTGTAGCTTGCAGCTGGCTGTGTTTCAGCACACCGCCCTGTAGTGGATGATCACCTCATTTGAAAAGCAAGATTAGAAAGATTTTTCACTCTGTCTCTAAGGCATAAATTGCACATCAGTAAAATCCTCTCCAATTTATAACAACTGAGAAGAAGATAAATACTCTGTCAATCACTTTAGTAGACATTCAGGATGGCTTGAAACCTTTACAACCACCAACTTTCCCATTAGATGTCAGCAGAAAATTTATATATATATATATATATATACACATCTTATGAAAATAAAACTTCTCCTAAGCAAGTATTTTGAACGTAAAAGTATTTAGATATGCTCTGAATAATACTGTAATAGCACAGCAGGTTTAAACTTAAATCGTTATTGAAAACAAAGCACCAAACTTAAGGCATAAAACTGTTATTTGGTATTAGAATTGGAGACGCTCAGTGACCTGACATACATACTGCTGTGCTAGATGCTACGTGAGCACACGAGGGATGTGTACTCTAAACCAAGAAGTCTGCAACTTAAATGGATATTGACAAATGAATTATTGGTACCGTTTGCTGTCAGCCCTCCATTCCCCATGGCCACAGGGACTAGCATGTGCTGCATACAGGGAAAATAAAAGATACTTTAGCATCTGTACTGGAACTGATTTCCACTAAGTCACTGCAGGTCCAGCAGGGCCACCTCTAAGGCCGAATTATTAAATACTGCACTTGCTGCTTTCGAGCAGGTTCATGAAGCAGCATGCGTACCAGACCTCAGTTAACATCTGGCAGAACTAATCGTCCCCTACCTGTATTGCAGGGCAGACCTGAAAGCTGGTTCAGCCTGTGTGCGGGGAAGTACATACCCAGTCATTCCGTTCTGAGAATGGGAGTAGTTCATCAGCATGTAAGAGTCGCGTGCTTAGAACTCAGAGCCGCCTGTCTGATTTCAGTGATGCACATTTACCACCCATTGAGGACCCAGGCTGAACCTCACAGTATACGTGAACTGACCCTGTGTATCCTGGTTCCCAAATCAGCACCATAGCCACAAACATTTCTATTTAGTTACAAGCAATATGTTGGAAACTACACAACTAAATAAACTCTAAAGACACAGATCAGAATTAATCATAGGGGAGATGGAGCATACTCTGTGAACAAGAGCCAGCTTGAAATCTTTTAGGTAAAAGAGAAAAAACTTGCATCTATTTTCTGTAAAAGAAGTCTTGCTTATGTCTGAGACTCAGTAAGTCTTATAAAAAATAAATTTTACGGCATTCTGGTCTCTTTCCTTAAGAAAAAGTAATTATGTCTTAAGCAAAAAGCAATTAAAATAGTCTCAAACTCACAGAAAATGGAAGGCTTTCTGAATTTCAAGTGTTTTTCAAAACCAGGTAAGAATACTGTGCTTTCTACAACATTAATACCTTGTAAGAAACATCAAATGCAGCGTTGCACTTCAGTCAGAGTACTGTGGAATCCCGTTACTGAGTACTGAGGCTCTAAGGAAGTTAATGTCAGCTACAGCAGTCCTTTGTAAAGCAGCTCAGTAAAGCAGAACACACAAGATCTTGATACTGATTTGAGATTTCATGTCCTTCTTATTCTACTAAGCACCGTTTCTTTAACGTGCCTTGTCTCCAACAAATATTCAACCAAGGAAATAAAATGTTTCTCAGGGAGATGTCCTGCATCTGCTGCCATAGTTACAGGTAAACCATATTTTCCCTGTTAATTAGGGTTGACTGCATAACCATAAAAATAACCAGGCTTAATTTTTTATTAAGAACCGCCAAGCTCTTGAAGAGTTTCACTGCAGTGCCATTTGCTAGCTTAGAGATACCCAATTTCACGTATGCATTAATCTCATCAGTGTGTAGGAATACATAGAATCCTTTGAAGACAGTTTTTAGAGAACAGCTAAATACTACAGTAATTGTATGGCAAGGAAACAGTCAGCTTACATCTTAAAAACAATTATCTTCATGAGTCTGTGTTGTGGATGTCCAGGGCTACTTCAGTCTCCAGGCCATTGTGCCAAGAGCCTTCCAAAAGCACTGCAATTCTATTCCATCAATAGATGACACATAAATCTAAGCAGTCTCAGTGCAAACCCTTTCTCATATTTCCATTTTCTTCTCTGAATTAATGACTTTGAAACGGGGTGTATGTTTTATCCACATTGTAAAGTTAAAATACAAATGTAGCAGTCTGACACTTGTTTTATTCTTTTGCTAGTGTATTTTTTAATTTCTCCCTTCCTTCATTACCTCCCTGTCATTGTCAAATTCATTATCGAGCCATATGAGTGGGTCTCATTGCAAAATAATTGAACTCTGAGTGTTGGGATTATGAATACTACACCATGTCTCTCTTGCTTAACAGTAGTGTGTAGGCAATCTGTGTTACGGACTAGATGCCTTCAAATTTCAGGTTTTAGGTTTTCACATCTTATTCTATGAAATACCTTTCTTTTCTGTACTTTGGTTTCTTGTAAATGCAACAGTTGTCCAAAATGCTGAAGTTGTGTGTCTGTTTCAAAATACAATTCTCAAAAATTAGGTAGTTACTACAAATTACAAGAAAATGTACGCTGACGATCAAGAACTTATTTAATGAGACTCTTTGCATTAAAAAAACCTAAACGACAAACTAAGTCAAAGCTCCTCCTTTATCCTATTTATTTCAGTCCTCTGTAAATGCTGTACAGCCCTATTGAGGAAATACTCCTTTGAGGAGGAACGAGAAGAATATTTTCTTTCTGGCAGCATTTATAGGCTGCCATGGTATCACTTCAAATGCTAGTCATAAATGGTACTAAGCACACAATGAATGCCTTCAACTTCTATTTTTTCCGCATCAAAAGAATATTTTCATGCTGACAACATGCTACAGTAATCAATGCTGTAGATGCCTCAGACAAACACAAGCAACGTGGGCTTAAAATGCTTGCAGTTATGCTGTTAGTAAGATGCTGTCTTGAGTAACTAAAGAGCAGCAAACATACAGCATCTCCAGGTCACCCGCATGAAACTTCAGCCACGTCTTTAGCTGGCATGACAGAACGTAGTATCATTGACTTCAGAAAATCCAATACAAAAACACATCAAGGAAAAATCTCTCCTGACTAGTTATGTCAAGGTAACAAATGCATATATTGTCGCCTCCTCCTAATGACATTTTATTTTTAGCTTTCCTAAGAACTGCTAACATAGCACACTGACAGCACACTTTTTTTCCTAGTTACTGTTGTAATTAAGAGTCTGTACTAAAAGGAATACTTCATAGTGTCTGCAAAACCATTAAGGAGCTCCAGATAACTGAGGACAATGAAGTGTGGGATATTAAAGACATTCCATTGTCCCATCTTAGAAGGGATTTTGCTTCACGGTTGCAGTGGATTTGGATATACTTATACACGTATATTCCCTAAGCTTTTATATTACAGGCACTTTCATAATTGCCAGTGTAAATAGATAAGATACTTTAGAAAAGCAAATACAATCCCTTTTCACAGTGTTCATATCATTTTATCTCAATGACTCACAAATATATTCCCAGATGTACTCACATATACAAACATACACATGCAGCCTCTACGTCAAAACTGACACTGCACAAAATTTAACCTTGACATTTCTTTTTTGACTTTTGTCTACCAATCTCCTTTTCACTTTTGAAAAAAGATGCGTAGAATTTAACGTAATTAATACCTAGTGACTCTAGGGAAAAGAAACATAACTGGTTTTATTTTTTAATTTTAACTTGAGGATGAAGGATTTAAATATCTGACAGGAACACAAAGAAGAGAAAACTCGCTGCAAGCAATGCACAGTTTGTGACCAGTGGTTTCTGCCCACATCCATACAAAACAATCTAATGTTTTCAGACTTAAGGAGTTACATGTCCTGGTTAGCTGTTCAAATTACTGAGGATGGAAGGAAAGAAAATGTTTCATACAACCTCCGAGAAGCACATAGAACAAGCTTTATGAGAAAACTACAAAACTATATATCAGAAAGTGGGAGCATCAAAATTTAGAGTGACTTAGGCTTCTGTGTCCCATGCGCTCATTGTGAAGGGGCTTTCTTGGCTGCAAAGGTTTGTATTTTTGTGAGTAAAACTATGAGCAGGAAAAGAAAAGGTTTTAAATGAGTTGGTTTAGCAAAGATTTACTTGAGTTGTAATTCAGCCCCTATCGATTGACAGTGGATTCCTTCTCCACCATACTTTTTACTGTCAAATGTTCTCACACACATAGGAGCCCTTCTGGGTGGTTCATGAATGCCCACAAACACACAGTCCCATACATATGTCAATGCAGAAGAAACATGAGAATAAAAATGAGTGCATTTTCCTTTCTTTTTAGATAGTGGGCATATGTTCATTGTCAACAGCTACAACATATAAAGTTCAGATTTCATGAAAAAAGAAAAAATACACTAAAGCTCAAAGACCAAATTTCTACATTTTTCTTAAAAAATTGAGTCTGAAAAACAGAAGTCTAGAACGAAAGTGCTTCTGAACTGAAGCAGGTTAGGATGCCATGTCAGATTATCTGCAGAATCAAATTCTAGCCATCTGCAGAAACAAATAGGTTATGTTTATTGCAAATCAAAATTATTTTTAAGGACATTTCCTGACACTTTGTCAAGCTTATTTTTTTTTTACAGGGTATTGGAGCATTTTATTTATATGCCTGCGTAGGCAAGGAAAGAGCTTTTCCTTGGGTTAGAATAACAAAGGACTTCTGTTCTCTCTCTGATTTCACAGGAAAGAATACACTTCCTGGCATGACCTTCCTCCCTTCATTTAGAAAAAATTCTAGGATCTGGTAATCCATTTGATTTCTCCTGATCTCTTACCAGCACTTTATAATCTACGTATTTTTATTGTTTTGTCCTCTGAGTTTTGTGCTGTTGCAAAAAATTAGTTTGTAGCTGCTAGCACAGGGTCAGTCTCTAGATGGTTGTATGAACAGATACCTGTGTCCACTTGACTTGTTGGAGAGGTCGGTCAGTGACAAAGGTCTCCTCCACCCTGTTCAGGAACATAAATTGTATTCCAGAAGAAAAGCTCAGATCCTTTTTGTAAGACTAAGTGCTTTGCCAGGTTTCTTTCTGTTGTTCAGCCTCAGCAAACTATGTAAAATCCATTGCATTTTTTTCCAGTTGATTTTCCTATTTTCTGTTCTGACTGAAGATTTCCTGCGCTTTTCAGATTATCAGGATGACAGCTATTCTCCTTTAACATAAATCTAATACTCTGATCATTCCTCTATTTCTTACTGTGATTCTTCTTCACACAACTACCACACTTGCCCCTCTAAAGGACAAGCAAATATTAAGGGCTAAATTGCTAAACCAAAACAAGACACGGCATATCAAGGCTAAAAGGCAAGATTGCTCTATTTTATTTTCCTTAAGTGTGGAGAGAAGATGGCACAGTTACCAATACCAAATGCCACACGATTTGTAATAGCATACGAGACAATATAATGGTAATGCTTTATCTTGTATGCTGAACTTCAACTTGATCATGTGAATATTAGAAATCGCTCAAGTTTTCCTTTTTAAATAGCTGCTCCCCTTCACCTGCATGCACCGTCTAAACAGACAAGGGGAAACAAGTGCAAGAAAGCAGAGAAAAATGCACTTGTCCAAAGTTTAATCTTTAGTAAGTCACTACACAACTTGGTTTCCCTATTTCTTCTGTCCGTCTCTGAAGTCTATGCCTATACTGAGCACCGATTCAAGGGTCTAGATCTTAATCCATCACCAACTTCATTCCTCCACTGCAGCTTAGAGGCACCTGTCTGATCACTTTGATTCAGTTAAAGCATTTAAGAGTACTTCACTGGCACTGGAACAGGCTGCCCAGAGAGGTGGTTGATTCACCTTCCCTGGAGGTGTTTAAGGCACGGGTGGACGAGGTGCTGAGGGATATGGTTTAGTGTTTGGTAGGAACGGTTGGACTCGGTGATCCGGTGGGTCTCTTCCAACCTGGTTATTCTGTGATTCTGTGATTCTGTGTGATTCACACCCATTTTTAATACTTTTTAATTTTCTTGCATCTTTTTAAATTGCCTCTGAAGTAATGAAATTTGATATAAATACAGAACACAGAATTAGATAAAAGCAAAACTCTGTGGTAGATATTTCATTACCAGAAAATAAATTTCATTTAAGAAGCTATGAAATCAGTCAAAAATGTTGTTCACCCTGCAAACAGGAAAAATAAAAATTCTTAAGACATAGTTTTTGTAAAATATTGAGTAATTGTGCTTGGTTTTAATTATGACAACCATATGAAAAATTAGAAAAATGTATATAAAATACATTTTATTTGGGATTATGCCTCTAAAAGCTGGATTATGCCTCTAAAAGCTGTAACCAAAACAAAAGGCTTTCATTCTTCCACTTTTCTTTAGAAATAAGTTTTACATTACTTTCCCCCTGAAAGTTATTGGAAAATACATTTTTCCAATAAGTTAAATTTCAGATGTGAACAGCTTGCTCTGAATTGCGTAGGCAGTATGAGAATGCTGCAGAAGTATTGGTAGAGAAATAACACAGAAGTGCATGAATAATGTCTTCTTACTGATTTAACTGTTAAATATGTTCTTTTGGGATTCATGATTAGGGGCAGAGCAGATGGTGAAAGCTTAATATGTCCATTAAAATAAATTATGCTGCCAGTGTTTCTTTAGTCTGTAAAGCTTTGATTGGGTTGGCTATTTCAAGTTGGTATTTTTTGTTCTCCTTGGAGTAGTTCTGTGCTTATGCTGGCAAGGATTTTGTATTGCAACTGGCAGAAGAAAAAAGGGAAGAGACCGAGAACTCTGCCCGAGACTAACAACATTTTAAATGGGAGAACTCTGATTTAATTTTCTCTTTCCTCCCTAACAGCCTTTTTCTTCACTAAAAGAAGGCTTAGTTGTATCCTCCTTCCTCTTTCACTTCCAGAATGTCAAAGCCTCTGACACAATGCTTGTTTCTTTGTTTCCTTTTTTAAATGATTAGCAAAAACAAAGGTCTGTTATGTGTATTGAGGAATTGCATGTAAATTCTGTAATTCACAAACACATATTAACTGTTTGTAGGAAGAACTGCTATTATTGGCCATAGCTTTTTGTCATGGAACAGAAGACAAAGGCATTTTATTTTTAGTGTTCTCCCACAAGCAGTTAGGAGTCATTGCTAATCAGATGCTTAATAGCAGAGAGCTCCACACCATCTCATGTTGAGCGCTGAGGGTTAGGGTTCCCCTCAGAAAACATTCACAGACATCTTTCCCTTGTGGAGAGTATTAACTGCATTCATCGTCAGAACAGCCATTGCCAACAGAACGTGTAGCACTCGTGGTTATCGGTGAGCAAACTCCATGGCTTGATTTAGGCAGAAACCGGATTGCTGCCATTTGGTATCCACAGGTGAAAATTGCAATGAAGCCCGAGCAGAGATGATGAAGTACCACGCAATTATTTGGTTGGTATGCATTGGTGGGAATGTAGTTAGAACACTGACTGATCATGGGCTTTGAAATGTTCCACTTCAATCATTACTGTTCTAGTGGAAACATACTGATAGTGTAGAAAGACTTGATGCTCATTAAGCTTGTGGAAGCCCACTGCACTCAGCCTCCCAGAGGCTCGTTGCTGCTCTTCTCCTCCCCACAATGGACTTCTCTTATCAAAAGTATTCCCTATATTAAGTTAATAGCTGTAATTGAATTGCGTTGTTGAGAATGTAATGAACCCCATTCCTGCTGCCCAGTAACATCCGAGACTTCAGATGCCTTCGGCTACCCACAAAAACTGTATTACAACTCTTAATTCCAGAGTGAAAACTGAAGCTGAAAACTAAGAGGATCTTGTTTCATTATGCATTTTTCTTAAAACATGCTGCGTTGGAGGAAAATATAGCTGTATTTGAAGCAAATGTTGAAATATACATTTACTTACTTGTTTAAAACCAATGATGGATTAAATTAAATATGTTATATTTAGAGTATTTTAATAAATAATCTGAAATAAAATAATAGTAGAATATAAGTCAATGGACTGACTCTTCTCTATATTCATAGACAACTTGGAAGAAATCAGAGTAGTTTTAGGCTATGCAATAAATTGTTCCACAAAGAAGTCAGCAGCGACTGAAAACAGCTTTGAAAGCTAAGCCAAATGTTAGCCTGGTTCAAGACAGCTGGAAAGGTAGCTTAAATACCAAGCTCAGCGTTCCCCTGGGCAGCGGGATCCAGGGACAGCTAACCTGCAGTGTCTCCTGTTCTGTTGCACCTGAACCAAAGGGAGGAAGCAGAGGTGGCTAAAGGAAAGAGATAATACTGCTATGTTCAATTTATTCTTGATTTCCAGATGAACCTTTTAGAGAGGAAGTATGGACAGAAACAGATTAGGACAAACTTTTTAAAATAGAGTAAAACTGTGAGTCACAAATCAGCATAGCTTCACCATGGGATCCTCATTAACATCAGTTCTCTGGGCTTGACCCCATGTCATCAAAAAATCCGCAGTTTCAGTTTTGGTTTTTGTTGTGTAATACAAATGGCAGGCATGTCTGAGATTTAAAGAAGATAGGGTACACTTTAAACACATAAATGAAGTTAGATGTGTCAACTGCCATTTCTACCTTTGAAAACCTTCCTTCAGTCTTTGCCATCTGTACCCTTTTTCCACTGCCTGGAGACCCGCTGCTCCTCTTATCTCTTTGCATGCCTGTTCTGTGCCTGATAAGGGATTCTGCTGTGTGAAGTGCAGATTAGTTCACTGCTCACATTAATAGTAGCCATCCCTGGTAACTACATTCTAAAATAACCTTTCCCAAGAAAACCAACTAGGGAAAATACTTCTATACGCATCACATTAACTGCTTACTTTAAATATATGTTAAAAAAACCTAAACCTTACCAAATGACATTACATATTCTAGATATATATTTTAAAAGGGTAGAATAAACCCTCCTGAATAAAAACAAATAAACAAAAAAATCAAGTGTTATTACATTTCAACAGAGACTGCACAAATAGAAGTGTGGGACTCAAGAACTGATGTTGTAATGAAGTCCTTAAAAGCAGCTATTAGATTGCTATAAGCAACAACTTTTTTCTGCACTAGAATCTCTGTCCAAGTGGAGATATTTTCATCACTGCAGAACGAACTCCTAAGAGATTTCTTGGGAAAACAATAACTAATCAGAGTATAACATCTTTCAAAACTCTTTTTGAATCTTGTAGTTAAGGCTATTTAAATTTCCATTCAAAGCCACTTCTTCAGTAAAGGGAGAATAGGTAGACAGTGAGACTTTTACTATGAGGATGTAAATTCAAATCTAAACTACAGTTGATTCTGGGAGACGATCCAACAGTAATGGGAATAGTGGTAAGAGTTCAAGAAGAGAGGATGTAGTCCATTTGCTAAGAAGAATAAGTAAGACTATTTAGTGATTGAGGGCTCTATCTTAGACACCAAGTTGAAAGGAGCTCTTCCCACCTCTACCCTAGACTTCCTTTATGCTCTTGAGCAAGTCTTGGCTTCTATCCATTAATTATCTTCAGCTATTCAGAGGTACAGCTTCAGTTTTCAAAAAGGGGTGAGCAATTTTACACAAATATATGTGAAACAGCATGAGAAGCTGGATCTTGATAAAGTTTTTACTTCGACGGGCCCATTAATTTTTATACTACTGCTAACTGTAGCAGGGAAGCAAACACAGAAGCACCACAAATGGAACCCTTTTTACAAAGGCAGAAGGGAAGTTGAGAAGTGGAAAGCGAGAGTTGTGTTTGTACTATACACTGTCCTAGAATTATGAATTATTTTAGTTCCAGGCCACCCACGTAGGATCACTCACTAATGAAGAGACTTATTTGAATTGTTACCTTAGTAAAAGTTTTCTGCACAATTAAATCTGAATTTTAATCTTGCACTGAATACAGGAAGAATCTCATAACTACAGATAAAAGAATTCCTGCTTCTTTAGCTTTTGTTTTAGGCTGCATTATTACACTATGCAAACCAATTTCTGTCACTACTGCAACATTTCACTGTAAAGATGGTGTAATTCACATCAGTTTGGTATCCCCAGGCAGCCACCGCAGCAGGGAAAACATGATTTTTCTTAACTAGGGAAAAACATGACTTCACAAACTAAGCAAATAGTATAGGCAAATTTTAATCTCAATATATTTTATAAAGCAGTGTTTATTAAGCAGAATACTCCTCCCCTAGTCTATCAACCTATTAACAAAAGAATATCTCTAACTACTTCCATTATACGGTCATTATGTTTTGGATCAAAGCAACAGGACGCGCTAGAGATGCACTGCAGACAGGCAAAAAATGAGACAAGAGAATGTTCTCAGATAGCACTTTGCATCTCTGCCTAGATAGGACCTGAATCATTTAGAACGGTTATAGCTATGTATGATATGGTTTTCCACATCTGTTAATTTCAGTAGCAGTTAAATGTTAATAATAAAGCCATTAAAGTGAAAGTCACTTCTCTCAAAAAAACAACAAACTACCAAAAAAACCAAAACAAAAAAAACCAAATCACCAACCCCTCACCCCCACCTCAAACCAACCAAAACCCAAACACTGAAATTGTGAAGTCAGGGTAACTAATAAATGAAAACCAAGCAGGTACTTTGAAGTAAGTTCATTATTTTGCCCCCAGGTCTCAAGAAATAGTCTGTACACTACTCCTTAACCTACTATTGATTTGTCTGTTGAAGGGAAATTTTCTGAAAAGTGGTATATTGATGTATTTCAGAAGTGTAATCATCCTATAATTTTCTACTACATTAACTTGTGTATTTTAAATAAATTAGTTAAAAAGAATGAGTGCCACCCTTGCAGTTATCTGAAGACTTAGAAGAAAACTGCTAAGCTTCTTTTAGAGGGCTTGCAGTTATGTGCAGATACGTGTCAGGGCACGTCCTCAGAATGTGGCACTTGATAAAGGAAGGAAAAAGGATAATAAGAAAGCAAGCAGAGACTGGCAAACCAGAAAGAAAATCCTTTAAAAGGATCAGCAGCTAGACAAAGAGTAATAGCAGATATAGATGAGAGAACCCACCCATGCTGCTGTGCCAAGAATGTCACTTTTAAAGAATATGCTGTCAAAACTAATGACAGAAGGCCTAGAAGATTAATTTTAGCATGTGAGGTGATCTAAGCCTATGTCAAAGTATTTTCTGTTCTTGTCCTTGGGCTTCTGCTAGCAAAACTCACAAACTCAGCCCGCAGAGTTAATATCACTACAAATTGTCCTAAATAATCACTTAGGTATTGTAGTATCTTCAGGAAATCTGCCTGTTAGCTGTCAAGTGGAGTAAAGCCATGTGCATTACCAAAATGAAAAATAAACATCCATGCCATGCTTCTAACCGGTGCTGTTTGGGGCTGCCAGTCCCAAGCTGCTAGAATTCCAACTACAGTACCAGTGACTGCTCCTATATACAGCACTGTTGCACGGGTCCTGCAGGCGTAATTCATGAGATAGAAAACTGTACTAAAATGCCACAACGCACAAATCATACTAACTCTTGGAGACCAGACAGAATGCGCTGCACTTTTCACCCTGCATCAGGCACTGGGGTTGGTCAATAACATTTGTGTTTGTATTTTGTCATCAGACCATACTCCTACGCACTTCGGGCATCCTGCACACGCTCGCAGTGTCTGCCCAGAGACGTGGAACCTACACGTTGCTATAGTTATTTCCTACATCATATGTTTGCAGATTAATTGGTCGCAAGTTACAGTTTATTTAAGCAGAAATGTTATAAAAGCAAGATGAACAAAAATTGGATTGACCTCAAACAAATTAGGGTTCCAGTAAAGGATTCTTAACCTGGATAACTTAGGGACAGCAGTATTTCTGTTTCATATTATAAGCTTTTTCAGCATCTCCTACTTATTGTTACGACTATTTCATTAGCACAGCCGTAACAGAACTCCCCATCTACTGATTACTGTTTTATATTTTCATTTGCAGTAGGTTACCTTATCCCAATTTAAGGAATTGTTTTATTTCCACAAAACAAAATATGAAGGTCTCCTCCACAGGCACGTTCAGCTCAGAGTCATTAGGATCACAAGTGTGGCTGTTGTTCTAGCTGTGTCAAGCAGCCTTAGCGCCTGCTGTTCTGTGTTTACACAGAGAGGAAACGTTTATTAAATGTTATTTACAGTTTCCTAGGACAGAAAGCTTTACCAGAATGACAGAGTTGGGGAGAGATTGTTCACCTTACAAGTACCTAGGCCTGAAATTATAAATTGCTATAGGCATTCCTATTTCTAGCTGTAATAATGGGAACTGTTTTTTGAACTACCAAATTCTGCAACCCAGGCTCAGGAAGAGCTTCCACTTGATATGATTAGCTTTAGGCAAATCTGCAGGAGTGGGAATCAAAGGCATCCCAGTGACTGCCTCTTCCATTCCAAGCCAGTTCTGGCCATACCATTTATTCTGGAGTCTCTTTGAGAAGTCTCTCCTCTGTGAGAAAAACAACTCAAATTGATTATGACATGCTAGTTTCTTAATCATCAGAACATATTAAGGAGGAAAATGTTCTCAATTTGCATCTGGAAAAACTAATCATTGAGGTCTCCCCTTTCGGGGGCTGCTGGGAATTTTCATTTCTAGCGCCTAGTTTGATGCTGCTTTATTTTATTTCTTTAAAGCAGATTTCATGTACGCATTGCTTCATAATTAAATACAATTTAACATATTTAGCTGAAAAGTAAGTCCAAAACGCCTCAAAAGACGTTGATACTCACCTGTTATCCACAGGAAATGGTCTGTTGTCTATGTATTTGCCTTGGGGCACCTCTATTAATGTACACTTATCAAATCCTGTACCTGTAAGATTTTAAAGGCTTTAGCATTATTTTATGGCCGTTCTTCAACAGCATTTTCTCATTCTTCAATTGTATTTTCACACCTTAGCTGAAACTTGTCCAAACAGCTAAGCACAAAATGTTCCCAAGAACAGGAAAAAACAAAGCACAGGAATTTCCTTCAAATGCCTTTTCAGCTTTACAGGAACTTTAAAATTGCAGAAAATGACAAATTATCAATATATTATTTGAGATTACAATACCTATAGGAAGTGGCCTTATCAATTTCTGTCGCACTGTTTTTCCACAGGCATATCTTCATTTTTATTTATGTGATTAATGTGTATTGAATCACGTTTGGAGCTTTTATAGTAAGATGATACATAGCATTATTTCACAAATGTAATAAATTCATATTCATCTTTTGGTTCAGAGGCCTGAAGTGGCCTGAAGTCCTCCCAGGAGTGTCACAAAAGGAACATCATGTTCCAAGAGCTTTTGGATCACTGGCTGAGCCAATGAATGTGAAAACTCCTGCAGCTAGATAGTAAGTTACTGGCTACAGTTCTAAGGAGTGAACAAATTATTTTAAGCTTAGTAGTAATTTATGCTCACAAAATGAGTAAGGGTACCATCTGTTCAAGTACAGACAATACAAAATTCTTTTAATTTGGTGTTAAATTGCTCACTTTTGACATAGCTGTGTCACTGGTGAATACTCCTTATACTGAAATCATCCAGAACCAATAATCTACCTTTTCTGAACAATGCCAGGAAATCACCTAGGCCTATAAGCAAGGTTGAAGTCCTGACCTTGGAAAAGTAATAAATAATTTTGGAGTAATATGTGGGGGGAAATTTGAACTTCTAATGGGTGAAAAAAAGAAGAAAAGAAGTTTAGTAAAACCACTTGGTAGTTTTAGATAGCTTTAGATTATCTCACCTGCTCTCCAGAAGTGTAAAAACTTAGAATAAGGAGGGTATCTCACACCAGGAAACACAGGCAATCTCTATGCTCAACTTACTTCATATCTACGTTTGTAATGAAAGCTTTGACTAACTTCTGAAGACTGAAGTTCTTATTCATCTCCCTAGAGATCATGCAGTCGTTCCTCAAAAGTAATTTTAAATAGGTTAAGGCAATGAACATGACATGCATATAGAAGCTGAAAATTTGCAGTAGAATCCAATTATTTTTTAATATTTTTTTATAGCTTACTGATGGTATTCTCTAAAAAGAATTAATTTGTGTCATCTTCTAGAGAAAGTGGGATCATTTCCTATACTCTATAAATGTTTTTACTAATTCTTACTGGACAAAAGCACAAGCTAAGTTCAAATTACATGTTACTGCATTGGAGAAAAGAAATTATTCGTATAACAAAAACTGAGAAAAAAAGACCTGCAATAGATTTGGTAGAGAACTATATCATACTCCTTTCTCTTCTCTCTCCCAAGAGCATGGGAAATCTACACAGGCCTCGTTCCTGTGCTGGCAGTTTGCTGAGCCAGAGAAAATTAATTGAGTCTACTACAGTTTACTATCCACATTACAAAGTAATAGCTGTAATAGCTGCAGTGGGCAGTCAAAAAAAGAACAATAACATTTTTCATGTCCTAAGAAGTTCATGGTTTAGCTACAAAGTGAAAGCCAATACGCTCCTGCAAAGGAGAACACAGACTGTAGTGCTAGGTCAATCACAGTAAACACCAGTATTGTCGCACCATTTGCCTCTTCTGACTTTTACGGATTTGGGGTGGGTGGGTAGTACAGCAAAATGGAATTTTCATAATTAATTTGCAGGATGTAGATATATTAGATATAGATGGACTATCTATGCAGAAGGGTAGTGGAAACATTGCTCTTCAAGGGAAGACAGATGATGTTTCTGCACAAGCTGGATAAGATCATGACGACACAGGACCTAGAGTAAGTGATATCATTAATAGTCCAAGTGCTTTGTGAATAATCATGCAGCTACT
This sequence comes from Phaenicophaeus curvirostris, assembly GCF_032191515.1. Lineage (NCBI taxonomy): Eukaryota > Metazoa > Chordata > Aves > Cuculiformes > Cuculidae > Phaenicophaeus > Phaenicophaeus curvirostris. The sequence continues at coordinate 1,553,811 of NC_091403.1, forward strand.
AGCATGGACCTTTTTTAATAACATCACTGTTTGGCAAGCTGCTTCTGTGCCTGCTGTGCTGCTGGAGGGACAGCAGTACACAGGGGTACAGGGACACATCTGTGCTTTCAGAGCTTACTGCTGTGCTTACCTGAGTAAGGATGGGATTCCTCCCAGCCTCAAGTGAGGCTGAGTGTGTTTTACCATGTAGGTGTTGCCTTGCCTGATGCAGTTGAGCAAAGATAGGATCTAGTCGTAGCCACCGTTTCCGTATTGGCAGATGTGGTTGAGTGTCTGAGGCGACTTGCCCCAAAACTATGTGGCTGAGATGGAAATGAACACTAAGGACCAGAAAAAATTTCGAGCTTATTTTGTAGCTCTGTTGAATATTCTAGCTCTACAGGAAATTAAAGCTTTTTCTGTTTGGTTTGGTTTTTTCCCCCCTCTTGCAAACAGATAGAAAAGTCCTCAAAAAAGTGCTGAAACTGGGCTACAAAGGTGTTATATAGGACATCTATACTAACACCAAAATATTTTTACTTCTCTCCCTTATCACATGCTATAGGAAACTTGAAGTTAATGCTGAACTTTCTCTAATGAAAATACCTGAAATTATCACAAGAGGAAGTAAAATCAGAAAGTTCTTTGTATTTCAGTGTCTGGTTTTCCGATCTACAAATTTTGTAGCATTGGTTTCCCTTATGCTCCTCTACAACTGCTGCTGCAGTCATGCAAGTAATAGTTCTTAACAGAAATGAGAAATTAAGGCTTTCTAAAACTCTGAGAGAAAGCGGTTTGGTTTTAGACTCAAAACAATTTCTAAGGCTGTTTCAAAAACTGAAATTTAACGTTAACATGCTATCTAATTATTTGGCTTTAAGATATGCAGTCTTTTATACCACACTCAGTAAATTATCTGTTCAGTTATTAAAAGTCTGTGAGAGAAAGTTCCAGCTAATATGGCACATTTCCTAGAAGCTACACCCTAGATATTAATGCTTCCTACTGAAGTAATTTAAATAGGCCTCTGAGGTCAATCATGTCTAATTGATCTTGCTGTAATAACTTGGTTCCATAGCATTCTAAACACATTCTCTCAGCTTATTGAGATGCATTTCTTGTGCAATAGGATTATACAATCTGCCATTTAGACTTAACTGTACATTATTATATCACTACATTATTTTATTATAACGTCCTTGAGATCTACAGTTAAGAAATCAGTTAATTTTCTCAAGTCCTTTACACAGCAGGGCTTAGAAGTACTGCAAAATTTGGCTGCGATAAGATTCAGCCCTTGGGATCGGTGCCAAAAGGTGGCAGTGAGCTGATGTACCACTGCACCACACTGCAGCATTTTCCAAGTGTAACCCACAGAACCACGTATGCACCCTGAATGAATAAACAGCATCCCAACCCAAGCATTTTCAGAGACGCTGCCAGGTTTCTTAGCAAATCTGACCTGATGAACAACCCCACAGATTTCAAACAAAGCTTTAGCAAGTATGTATTTTAAAGGTCAAAGAGGGAATAACTTTCTTTTTGGAACCACAGAATAGTTTGGGTTGGAAGGGACCTTAAAGATCATCCAGTTCCAACACCCCTGCCATGGGCTGGGACATCCCACTAGATCAGAATAAGAAAAGCCTGTGCCGTACTCGACTGTGTGGGCAGAAAAGAATTGTTCATCCTCATGTTTGGGGCATGAAGTTGTAAAGGAACCACCAAAACAGAGAATAACGCTTCTACCAATACCAGGTTAATAGATGGCATATGGAGGCTACTATGCCAAGACGTTGCACAAGGGACATTTTCCAAAAAGCCTCCAAAGAACTGTGCCTTGTGGACAGTAAAGATAATGAGTATGTCAGGTTTTTTCTTAAAATAATCTTTCTTCAGAGCTTATACAAATGGGTAATTCAAGTTGATTATGAATAATAAATTATGGGTTTATTATCAGGAGGAATGTGAGCAGCAAAAGGTTTCAGGGAGAGAGACCTTATCGCTTGGTTGTTCTGTAGGAAGAACAGACATTTTATTCTTGATCAGTTACTCCACGTAAAAATATATGTTTGACAGTGCCAAATTATTAACTTTTACTTGACACAGATGATGTTTTATGACAGCTTATATTCAGAAGATTTTTTTTCTTAAAGAGCAAGCTCAGATCTTGTAATTATCACCTTAAAACTTTATTCAGTTCCTTTATATAAAACCAGACAGACTTTTTTCAGTTACTCATACTTGGGACATGAACAGAATTCTTCCTGCTTTGCCAGCAACTTAACATTAACTTGTTTCTTTGATTTCTGAAGAAACAGTTTGGAGAAACTCAGAACACCAGACTGACTTAATTTATATGCTAATATATGATGATTTCATTGAAGTACTGCACTCTGAGGTCCCAGATGCTAAATAAAACAGAACATCAAAATTTTGATTGTGCAAATTTGAAGTATTCTGTTTTTTTTTTTAAAAAAAAAGAACGAAGTGTTACAGATAAGTGAAACTGAGGATAATAGTTACTCATTCTGCAACAGTACTGGGGTGATTAATTAAAATATCTGTACAGTGCTGTGAAGATGAAGAAGCCTAGTCTTATTATCACCATTTGCTTTCATCCATTTTGTTAGCTGCACCATGGAGAACAAAATCAACAGACTGCACAGTATCTAAGTGCTAAGGACTTAAGCAAATAAAACATTTAAAACTGGAAAAGTGAAATAAAACCCCTACGAAAAATACTATAGATATGACATCATTCCTAGAAAGAGTTTATCCTTATTCCTTGGCATATTTACTCCTGGGTGATGAGAACTAATTTTCTCCAAGTTATTAGTGAAATTACTGGACCTAATTTGAATTTTCAGTGAATGAGTACACGGCTCATTCATTAAGTTCCCAGTTGTAGTTTCTTTTTCATTTCACTGCGGGTTTTTCGAGATACATTTCAGCAGGGACCCAGTCACAAAAAACTGTATTGCCAATCAAGGCACACATAGGAACAAAGGAAACAAAAATGAACTTACAATATTCCAACACTGACTGTGCTTACTAGATGACATGCTGGTAATGATAACCTGTACTTCACCTGTTGTTAGGAAAAGTAATTTTTGATTTGACTTGCATCCATTCTAGGTAGAAAATTAATGTAGATTTTAACTGTATGCAAATCCTGATCGGTCTCTTAATTTCTCTGATTACTACACCTGGCTATTTGTTACACTACTGAAGAACACATCTAGTAGAAAACTGCACTTCCTCGTTAAACTACTATTTCCCGATACACAAATCATTTAGATGATACCTAGCGACTGCAAAGAATGTCCTGCTTTTATAGTAATTAACATCACTATTGTATTCTCTTTACAAGGAAGATTCTTAAAAATACCAACAGCATAAAAACATTTGAGGGAGTATGTATTTTGCCACAATCTCTTTTCTTATTTGAACATTTCTGATTTTATAATCACAAAACTTTAATTTCAAAGTGACACCGTGGGAAAATTAAATATACTTCAAATTCTTTGGGGATCACTTTTAGATAGCAAGTGACACTACGGTTTACAGCCTGATTTATTCTCACTTTATAAATGCCTCAGTATTTTACAAAATCATTGACTCCATTTCCCTTAAGTTAGCCCAGCAGTCTGGTGCAGAAAGCTTTGTCTGCACCTGAGACCTTGTGATTCATTTTTCCAGGGACAGTTTGTACAGCCTATCCTTTTATCATCAGTTTTCTAACAGTCAGAGTTGATGAAAAACATACACATACAAAATTATACATACAAGGATACTTAAAGTCAACATATAATTCAACTGAGCTGAAATTTTGAGATATTATTCTGCTTAATATTTTCCAGAAATAGATTATTTCATAAATGATGCTGGGGTTATGGATTTGAAGTGTGGTTCAAGAGAAAGGGATGGATGTGAAGTAATGCAGAGGGACCTTAGAAATAAACTGAATGAAGAAACAAACCTTCCTATACATCATGCAATTGTCTAAGTAAATGATGCACATTATGTGGAAGAACAGTTACTAAACTGTAAAATCTTGAATACGTGTAATTCTTTCCTATCAGTTCTAAGAAGTTCTGCATACCTCATCAGTTGTTTTGCAGCCTATCAGGATTATGAGATGTCTCTCAAAATCCTTCCAAAATGTTCCCATTTGTCTCTAATCCATATTACTGTAGTCACCGCAGATTTTAAACAGCTAGGCAAAGATAATTCAGTTTCATCAGTCAACTCCAAACCACAACGACAAGCTATCTATCCTTATTTATTTTCATTTTCCTATTCTGCTCCAACTGCAGCCAAAAAATCACTATCAACTGTGAAGCAGCAGCCTGGGGAACAAACGTTCATCGGTCTGCACAAAAGGGATGTAGAGCACTGTATTAAAAATAAATGTTAGTGCTTTGGTAATGAAAAAGCTCAGTCCTGCAACACCTTAATTGTATGAATAGTATAACCTTCTGCTGAAGGGGCTAAGGATTAGCTACCTAACTAGGGGTAAATTCTCAAAACCAGTGTTTGCTATTCCTGCATCGCTAGTTGCCATCTTGAGAAAGATTTTCTTTGCGTTCAGAAACACAATTATGGCAAGTTATTGGAAGAAAATAAAATAGCTACTGCTCTGCACAGAAAATCACTGCATGTCACTAGTTACAGACAATAAATGAAACACTGGCAAAAATCCCTTACATTATACCCCAAACTAGTCCTGTTTACACTCTGTGCAGCATAATAATAAGTGTTGATGTCTTATCACTGTTCTGCAGGTCTGCATATCTGCATCAGATTTGATTATACTGCATGACAAATGAAAATGCTGTTTCCAGTTCTCAGCCAGCCTGGTAGACTACAACTACACTCTTGCAAAACTGCAGCCTCTAGGCAGCATATCTTGTTTGTTCAGGAAAAGCCTGATATAATTGAGATTTCTCCCCCTCCCCGCCTCCCTGTACTTTTTCACCTTTCATTTAAGCTCAAGTGAATTTAAGACTTTTCCTCCAAAATCTTTACACTGAAATCCTGACACGATGCAGAAGAATTAGCTTAATAACCCAGCAAATATACTTTAAGCATGACCACTATTTTTTACAGCTGTACGGAGTGCTGAGGTCTGGGTGATGCCAAGGAAGCAGGCTTAGAGCAACTGATTAAGGGCAACAAAAACAGGAGCATATGCATAAAGCAGCATATCAGGAACAAGCAAAACGGATAGCTATGTACCTTTAAAACATATCATATCAGGCTATATATGGCCCTGTGACACTGTACAATAAGGCATTAGGAAGACTAAAAAGTCTAATGTTTTTCTGTTTAAATTATGATTGTTTTAAAATAAAACCTAGAAAGAGCAGCCATGTTTTCACAAACAAAACTGGGGCAGAGATGTTTGAAGCCCAGGTGAACAGGCTCGAGAGCATCTCTTCTCCTTGCACACACAAAACCAGAAGAGATTAATTTGTTCATTTCTGTTTGTGCGTGCTTAAGAGGCCATATTCTTGTGTTTATCTAGATTTCATTTGATTACTGTAATTCAAGAATATTTCCTTATGGTATTTTTCTGAAGCTTCTTCCCAGGTGGCAAGACCTAATTATTCTTACGATAATCATCAGACACAATTACTCCGAACAGTCACTGACAGCAATCATGGTATTATTCCAGGTGTACTTGCTGGCTGCTGTTATTGACCTTCATATCCTCCCCTTTCTATAAATTATAAGTTTGTTTTGTTTTAAATCAGAAAGTGCTGGAAACAGCATAATAGGATGTGACAGGTCGTAGCACAAGTCAACTCTTGAGAATTCTTTTATTTCCCTATGCCAAACTTGAAGATGCTGTAAACTCAAATGCTCTATGCCAGTCATAAAATTTTAACTCGCTAAACTAAAAATACTGCTGCTATTTACCACTGTTCTTATTTGTTTCTTAATCTGCTGCATTTAACACTACTAAAATAGGCTGCAGATTGCAAAAGGCCATCACTAATATATTAATACCTTGGTTCAGCATACATGTGAGCATTCTGTTCAGCTTGATTATAATTAATCAGTAATCTAGTCTCTTGTTTCTCACTGCCAAATTAACTACTAGCTACATTCATGGATGGAATATTAATTTATACAATGCCCTAGGGGTACTTCTGTATGTAGTACAAGATGCCTCATGAAGGGACTTCATTCAAAGCTGTAGCAGAACTATAAACCAAAACAGAGTAAATCTAGTCAGGATCAGCCACAATTGTATTAAAACTGGACATACCCGTATCAGCAATCTTCGGAAACACCACTGAGATACGTAAGAAATTCAATTTAGACATCTCATGGAAGAATTAATTCCTGTTTTAAATGCACAAAATCAAGCACCTTTCCATGCAAAGAGTATTTTCTGGAGATTTGTGAAAAAAACTTTTGACTTTTTCAAGGTCAAATTATGTTCTCTGAGTATTGCACTGTATGTGTGTTGCATAACTTGGCAGTTCTAGAAGGGAAGGGTTTTTTTTCCCCCAAATTGCTCTGAACCTTCCCACTACACATGTGAGGGCAGCAGATGGACCCAGAAGTTCTGCCTCTGGCCTTACCTGTTCCTTCATTCCTTATATGCTGTAGGCTTCATCTTGCAGCATCTTTCAGCTTCCTAGTGAACAAAAATGACCTTTGCACAGGTGCAGAAAGGATACACAACTATTTGCCTCTTTTCTTGTCATCTTTCTGGTTTCTTTGTATTTTTCTAATGTTTGAATGTCAGACAAGGCAGAGAAATTGCCTTTTTTTTTTAATACAGAAGAAAGTTCTATGAAATATTAATAATCTTGTGATACTTGGCAGTACCAAAATACACTTAAGATGTATTCTATTGCAAAACTACAGTATAACAGAATAGACGTTTCTGTTTTAGCAGCACTGAAAACATAATAAAACTTGAAAGGGGAAATTCTGTTCTCTGTCAGTTTTTCATAGCCCAAAGAAAACTGAATGCAGCATGAGCTCTTGGTAAGACTACGGGGGGCAGAGAATGCAGCCTCTCTGTAAAATGCGAGACGTCATTTTGGTAGCTCACAGCATCCCAGCCCAGAATTATCAAATCTAGGCATCTGGTCATTTGACTGCAAACTGCTTGAGTGTCGAGCCTATCGGCAATCCAGAATGGCTCTCACAGCACAAGAAACACAGCACAGGGAATTGCTCACCAAGAATAGGATGAAAAGCACCAAGAAAGAAAGAGGGCTCTTTTCAGATTTCTAACACAATATTATTAATTATTACAAAGCTTTCTGCACAGGAATTATTCTGAAATCAATCACTGCAGCACACAAAATAACATTAAGCTTTAATTATAAAAGAATAGGCAATGTACTTTGAAAGCAGCATAAAGATTTAGCTAGCTCAGACATTTCAAGCAAGACTCGCATTTTGATTTCACCTTCTGTTCTTGCATTTTAATGTTTTAAGCATCCTGCTTTTTGAGAAGGTTATCACTTACTGCATGGCAAGTCTCAGAGAGCTCCTGTTCTCTCTGGACCTGACAGTTCTGTCTCTGGTACAATCTGATAGGAAATAGCTGAGCCAACGCGAAGCCTAGCAACGAATGGGGCCAGGGGAAAGCAGCTACGAGCACTGACTGCTAGACCTAGGCAACTGTAGAATATTGCTTAGAAGGGAAGTGACAAAAACTCATCAGTTGACAGCTTACATCTAGACTACTACAGGGAATAAAGCACTAATATATCAAAGCATATTGTACGGAGCTGCCCCTACAGCAATATGAATAGCTTGTTTGCATATAATATAAGATCTCATAAGCCACTGCAACCAATTTATAGTCTTACCTTATCTTAGATATCGTGAGGCTTTGATGTAAGGCTCAGTCACATCTTTGTTTACAAACTTTGCCAAAGCTTGAGGTCTCGTTTGGCACGCAGAGCACAAGTCTGCCTTCTTCATTCCAGATGCAAGGGTTTTGGAAGGAAGAAGCATTGCGTGTGTGCCTGTGAGCTTCAGCTCGTCCTTCCGGAAGGCTAATCACCAAATTATCAGTAGAGGGCACAGCAAAACAGCATTCCTCACCAAACATGCATAGAACTAAGGAAGAGTCCCAAGGTGACTCCTCAATAAGCCACCAGGTTATCATTATCTAGTCTTATCTACATTTAAAAAGAAAAAAACAAACAATCCTGAACCTAGACCCATCACATATGTAGCATAAATAATTTTGGTTGAACAAAAATTATTAGTTCTTTTGAGATAAAATTCATGATCCTAATAACTGCAGGATGTTTCAAACATTCAGCTATCTGAAAACCCGAGTGTCTGAAGATGAGGATTTATAAATTGCAAATGACAGAACTACTCCCTAGTGGTATCAGGCAAATGAACAGCATGTTAGTAGATATTAAATCCTAAAGCATAAATAATCTCCTTAAACCTACATCTGTGAAACCTAACAGTGAACTTACAAAAATATCTGTCCCTTATGCTCAACAGAAAATAATTTAAGCAAACAAAGGATGGCAAACAGAGTGGCCAAAACACTGTTCACTATTGGATTGCTGGATATGGAGGACCTTGGTAGAATTGACTTGATTTAGTTGCAAAGAAAAATTTGCAATTTCAGCACATTATTCAGTGCTGTTAAAAAAAAACCAAACAAAAACCAAACAACTATGGATAGATCATCCACAGCAACCAGTATCTTGTAAGTGAGGATATCATCTTTTATCCTAAATTAGTGTAGGTGGAGTTGTAGTTCCTTTGAACTCTGTTTCTCTGCAGATTAGTTTCCATGTCATATAGACAGATTTTTCAGTGTCATAAAAAGTACCAAGTACTTACACAAATGTCTAAATCTTCCATGTAGGCTGTAGAAGCTCTGTACGTTGAAGGACCAGGATCTTGTAACTCTATCAGAAAGAGATAATTATTAAGGTGAATATTTAGAGAGAGCCTATTTCCAATTCTATTTAAGGGCCTACTTCCAAATGTCACTGTAGTGTCACCTTAGGGAAGACTTAAATTGGGCAGATCCAGACTGAGTTTTCTGAGATGTAAACTGTCTCTACTCTTGTACTACCAATGCAAAGAATGACAGCTGGAAAAAGTCTCTTCTTCACCAAGTCAGTGAAAAACACTTGACACAAAACTTGGTACCCAATTTGCCCGTATCATCCTTAGTTATTTGTTACAACCTGTGTTTGTTTTTATGCGATTTAGCTATATTTGTATACTCACATCTTTCTCCCAAATCAATCTCTTCGTATCCTTACATTTTAAAGAAACCAAACAGGTTCCTGTTATCTGCTTCGTATTTATACCAGATTCCACGGCTGTTTACCATTAAGGGTCCCTTCCTCCAGGAATCTAGTTGAAGAGCAAGAATGCATTTATGGATGTACTTATGTTCACGTGGATGCAGGTATGCAGGTACATACATAGGCAAAGCAGTTAACCCTCTTCTTGGTTGCTCAGATACTTCACCAACGCTTGCCTATAATTTGCAGGCAGAAGATGAAAAAGTGCCAATTACGTAAAAGCTCTGAGCAGATAAACAACTGACTACTCTGAAGATTTCTACCCACGAAATTGCAATTGCAAAGAAAGTGATCTTTTTTTTCAGAGCATGGAGCTATGTTTTACCTTCTTTTCTCACTCAATATTTTTCTTGTCTAAACAGAAGATTTCAAAGCTTCCTTTCTTTTCTGATGCTACATAAAGAACCAACAACATTCATCTTCCAGTGAACACACACTCTGAAGTCCCTGATAGCTTCCAAAACATGCCATTGCTTCTCTTTGTGAAGCAATGAATCTGAGTGCAAGGGCAGAGGGACAACTAGCAGTGGTTTATGGATTCTGACAGTACTGTCTGGTAAGGAGACAGTGTCAGCTCCAAGTACCAGTTTTAGGAAAGTCTTGCGGTTTCAGAGACGACTCATCACTCAAGTGCTCTGCAGAGAGCAGCGATTACTGTAGAACACTGCTCTGTTGTTTGGAAAATAATTAAATACCTTTACACATGTTTCAAAATTAAGCATATAACATAACATCAAGGGTGAAGCACTATTTTAGAGGGAGTTTTCTGCACTGCAGCTGACCTAACTGCAGCATGTAAAATACAGGTATTACACGGCAAAAACCATATGAAACAGATCTACTGGATAAAAGGCATTAATCCTGCAGTGCAAGGGTGCTGTACCCAGTAAAAGGAAAAGTTATAGATGGACAGCAATATGGAAGACACCTACAGATAGGAAGCCTCATGCTCCGTATCCGTCTATTATCTCACTTGTGTCATATTGACTATCAAAGGACTGGGGTACTATTAATTAAGCCTTAGAGATAGATATAAACACTAGTATGAAATAAAGACTTTCCAGTGCATTTTATTTCATTTGTCACAAGACAATTCTGTTTTGCTTAACACATTTAAATAAACAACACATTCCCTAGGGTCTCAGCAAATGTAGCTATGCACTTGGATAACACTTTCGAGAATTGACGTTTTTCCTTTCAAAATGAAATTGTTGACAGATCACCGAAACATCTTAGCTGAGACATCACACTGGTACATTGTGGGTCAGTCCAGTTTGTATTTATCTATGCATTTTCCAATTCGTTACTCTGCATCACTCATTACTAAGGCAAGAATGTAAATGGCAACGAGTCTTGCTAATATTTATTCCTGAGTGGTTTGATTATTTGTTCCTAAATAGATTGGTTCACCTTCAACTGACGCTCAGGACTGTGTGTGTATAAAAGCTGGAATCAGGTTTAGAATAAGTAATGTCTTGCCTATCGTTTCATATATATGGCAGAAAGCATTAAGGCTGGCAGAATATGTTCCGTAAGGAATACAAATTATATAATTGTTGCGCTCATTGGGAAAGTCAAAGGTAAACTAATTCCTCTAACAATATGAAAAATTCCTATTTTTCTATCATTAAATGAACTAGGTTTTATCTTTCTAAGTTTAATTATTATGGTCTGAACAACTACACCATGGCAGCCTCCTAGTGGTAACTAGAACTCCCGAGGTTACAGGCAGACACACAGCTGGTTCTGCTGGGGCTGGCGGGACATTCTGGGGGCACCCGAGTACTGCAGGGAAGTTTGTAGCTTGTACCAAAACTGAAATTTTTAAATACTGTTGAGCTACACCCAGTTCAAATCAAAGGATGGCTTCCACCCACCTAAATGCAAAGATAAGCAGCAGTCCATTAATAATAGAAGTTGCCCACAACTGTAAAATAACAACAGCCTAACACTGTGCAGTCTTTTTTCAAGGCTTTCTCAATGGATTTTGACAGGCACTTAGAAGGCTTCCCTGCAGGATATAACTTTGTACCATCCTATGTAGCCCAGCATTGCAAGGCTATAATCAGCTTCTGTGCCCTTTGATATCTCTCTATCAGATTCAAGCCCTGAACAGTAACATAATATTTTCCTTTCCATTTAATTCTTCATCTTGTATTTGCTGTAGTAACAATTGTCAGCTGGGAGCAAATAAAGCCTAAATTATGTGTGGTGTGGCGAAGTCCATTAACCAAGATTTCATTATGTTAAGTACTCTGCGGACATTCCTGCCACAAAGAGCTTAAAAATCTATAAGTAAGTCTACAGGTGACAGATTAACTAAGCAGAATTTAGGGATTTTGTTTGAAAAACGAAACTAAACACATCCACACCCCACACATTGACACAGCACTCATCAAGAACAACAATGGAAGCAGTGTAATAACTGCAAAGCCATCCTTTTACAGTCTCCACAGAAGAAAACTCTTTTTTCCGCCACACTATTCGTATTTACATCAGAAAATCATTTAATACATTCCCTTGTAAAGGTAGATGTTTTTATCCTCATGGTTTAAGCCAGCAAGAAGGTTACAAGCAAAATCCAACTAAATAGCAAAATCAAATCAAGATTTTCCAGTTGAGTAGTATATTTAAACTATTTTGACTGATAATTATGGACATACCTATTATTCCAAGTTTTCGGTAAATGTTTGTGGTCTGTGTGTTATTGATTTAGTCCAACGTTTCACACCCTCTATCTACTGTAATATGAGGTTACAGTGGCGCTGTACCACACTTTTGCACTCTTGCAGTATTCTTTTCCTCTATCAGATATATGTGCAGAGAAGATACCAAACCGTCAAGTCTCTTTAGGTAGGTCAGTCTTTTGAGCAGTGAGTCTACTGCTGTCCTTATAAACGCCCACCCTAGAGGGGACCTATACACTTAGTTGGCTTGTAGCCTCCACTACAATGAAGATTTTTAGCTTTTCCTCAAGCTCCTCCGTTTCATCCCTCACGGGATCCTCTGAAGAAGAGAGGAGGGGGCAGGACTATTACCAGTCCAGCCTGAGGAGATGACAGTCATTGTGTCCATGGGACCCATGCGTTACAAGTTGTTAACCAGTAAGCCAGGATCAACCTCAGTTGTTAGCCCCAGTCAGAGCCATAAGTTCATCTGAAGATAAGAGGGATATCATCTCGAGGGCAATATGGATTTCATCCTGTCATAAGACAAGATTTGTTGGGCCAGAGCATGGGGAAGCCGGCAAAAAAAGCAGCAGTTTATGGATTCCATGTTTCCAAGCCTTGAGATGGTATTTGCTAGTACTATAGTGGGTTACTACATTATTTTAATTGCTACATTAATTTAATTAGGATCATCATAGAGGAAGGTATGTAACACCATGGACTATTTACTGATAAAACAGTTGGTCGAGAAACTCTGGATGGCATTTGGCTTGTTTACATTTATTATGAATGGCTGTAAAAATGTTAAGTACCATCAGAAAGAAAACTGGTAACTCAAGCTTATATCTTTCAAGATGATGCTGGTCAATATTAACGAACTTATTTCCACCCTAATTGTAAAACAAGGCCATCAAATTTACTTCCTTTGCTTTGACACTGTCTGATAAGAAGTTGAAATGCTAAATCTTAGCTAGCATGGCGGTACAAGAGAATTACGGTACCAATGTATACATCTTATCGCACAATCACAGAATCCTGCAATAAAACTGACACGAGGTCAGTTACATTACAGGTCAGTATATTAATAGAGTAATATAATCAAGAAAGCAGATGGTCATTTACCAGGAATGAAGAATTCTGCCACCAATAACCTTCACAATACTGGAAGCAGAAATGGAATGCAAATCCGTATTTACTAGGAAGTGTTCCCCTCCACTGCTTATTTCATGCCTCTGATGCGGCACTGAGCGTGGAATTTCTAGTCACCAACAGAATTCCTTCCCTTTCTATCATCTGGTATGCGACAGCTCTTATCTCCTGGGCTGTAATATGTCAAATACTTTTACATAATTAAAGCCACAGTGATTGACTGGCTAAGAATATCACAGTGATAGGTTTCTTTTTAAAGCTGCCTTATCTCCAATCAAGAATTGTCTTCCAGTAACACGAGATTTTGTGCCTAAAGGACATCTTTTATATATATAAATACACACATACACACATATAAATAACATTCCTTTCTCCTCCACAAGCCAGCAATAACAAGAAAATATCACTATAGTCTGATTTCCCTTTGTAGTGCTAAATCAGAGACTATGAAAGATGGCAAGAGGCACTTACTGAGGCAGGAAAAATGCGCATTTTCCTTAAGTATTGAAACTATAATTTATATTCCTCCCTTGATATAAACCTTCATTTCACTACCAAACAGAACCTTTCCATATTCCATCGGTTCACTCATCTCTGAGATTTGTTATTATAGTGGGGTTTATTTAGGAAAGAAAATAAAAACCTGTAGAGGTCAAAAATACGTGAATAAATTGGTGAAAAGGCTTACATCTTGTTGGGTTATTTTATATTTTAAGGTACTGTTAACAGTTAATTCTTTTTAAATGCAAATCTGTTAAGGGTAAATTTAAATATCAAGGAAAGCAGTTCTGGTAGCATGGCAACAACTGCTGCTGAGTGAGAACTTGGAACCAAGGCAAGTCTTCTCTTCTTTGGCACACTGCAGCAGTTTATAAGAGTAGAAATATTTGTGTTCTTTGTATAACTGCCTATATGATTATTCCTACATTAGTAGTTGTAGAGGTCTTTGAAACTCAAGACAGCACATCAACCCTGAGAAACCTGGCAGCAGTCAGGATGGCCATCCTTAATAGGCAGAAAAAGCTATGGATTAGAAGAAAACATTAAAAGGAAAAGAAAAAAAAAAAAAGGATATGCTTAGCAAGACTTCATTCCCAGGAGAGAGATTTGGTGTGGGTTTGAAGAGCACAGCAGCTCTGAAGCAATCCTGCTTCTGAACCAAAAGCCAAGCAATGCCATCTCCTTGCACTCTCCCTGATGTGTGGAAAAGGCATCTTTCTTGGCTTTCAGAGTATGAGTTTTGAGGCCTATTTTAAGATTTGCCTAAACCAAAGGGTGCCTTTGCACCAAAATGATATTTTTGTGGTAGCTGTTTTCAGTGATTCTAGAGAATAGTCACTTGCTCGTAAGGTCTGTTCACTCTTAATGATGGGGGGGAGGGTGCGTGAAAATTAAACCCTTGCGTTGTTCCAGAACAGAATCTGGTCTCTGCAAGACTCGTTCTCTTCTGTTGCTCCAGTTGCTTCAGTAACCAGGCACTCATGAATATATTACTGTTTTGCTGGGGCAGGAAAAGACAAAGTTAAGTAGCACTTCTGAGACTCCCTAGAAAGACAGGCTAACCAGTAAAGTACAGCAGACAATCTTCTGATTTTGAAGGTCACACTGGGTGGCACAAAGTCCACCCAAGTATCTTTGTTTCTGTCTGGTGCATGAACGCAGTAAATATGTGGAGGGCTGTGTTGGAATCTTATTTTCTTCATTATTCTTTCTCTCACGTAAGTATCGGCCATTTCACTGAACCAGAATGCTGAATTTCAAACATAACTACTGGTTCTGGGAGGTTCTTGTAATACTTTTCAGATAGGTGCTGTCGTCAGGGAACTTGGGCTTCTAACCCTATCGCTTCTATAGAGTGGGAAAGTGCTGTTTAGAAATACCTGTCTAAATGTTTTTGGAATAAATGAGCACCAAAAAGAGACAGACCTTGAGCCTGAATGTTTTGCTTCTTGGTAGCTGATTATCCTGGTTTAATGCAGACAGCGCACTGATGACTTCATAGTCTTGTGTTTCATACAATTTGAGATAGGTATTGCCTTGATTTTGGAATTGCAGCTAATGTTTCATCCAGGCTCCCTAATTCTATCTGAACATTCACTCTGTTGGAACCTACACTTCAAAAATTTCCTGTCATTTCCTCTTCCTCCTCAAGGAATTTTCATATAGACATACCATTACCACCAGCAGCAATATACATGTTGTCTTGTTTCTTCTCCTCCTTTCCTTCTTTACTCCCATATTCTCTTGCTATCTGATATGCTTATTCCTCTAATCAGTTTAGGACTCCTAAAGTCAGCCAGCAGTTGGAGGTCTACAGGTCTTTCCTTTCTGTACGAGACGAGCCTTTTCTGAGTTTTATTACCATAACCACTTCAGAAGTGCTGGGACCAACAGGAATTGGTTCCACCTGGCTTTTGACACATTTTGTTTCTTCCTTCATACAAAATGCTGTAATGACTTAATCTTCCCTGCCACTGAGGATTTCTGGGTGCCTAAGGAGTCCCTTCCAGAGGCCCTTAAGAGATCTGTTCACGTGATTCTCCAAAAGACAGGCACAGTATGTTTGTGGAGAATTGATGTGACATGGTTACTGCTATCTGTTGATAGTTTGTAGTGCAACTAAGGTTTACATCAACTGTTAGAACCCCAAGATATATGCAAGGTCATCTATGTTTATTTTTACACTTCCATCTTCGATAGCATGTCCAGAGGAGCAGATCACACAGTGATCCCAGGGAATCATTCTCATGTCATGCCTAAAACCACAACTGAATGAAGCTCTCTGTGGACTCAAACTCTTTAACACAGTGAGACAAAATGATGCAAGCCTATACATAAGAATATGAATTCTCCATCTCTGTTTATCTGCTAAAACATGAATTTTCTGTTCAATTTTTACTGAAATTACTGTCTCACTTAATCCTCCAGAGAACCCTGCAGTGTCATGCTAAGATAATCACTTGGCTGTCACTCACAACAAATCCAAAGTGGAACAACTGGAAAACAGAGATTACTCTTCTACAGTTTCTGCAAGAAAAATATCTTACTGTAGAAAATGGAAATGAACAAAAAAACCCCTGTGTTCCCATGTTAGACAACATCACTTGACATTTTGGACTACAGTGGTCAAGCACCTAGATCTGCACACTCACCAGAACAGTGTCACCACTCACAGTTAGTGTTACAAAGCTGTTATGTTGGGTTGTGAGCTGTCTGTTTGTTAAGATGTTGCTATACTCAGGACACTAAGAAGAAACTTGCCTGCTATAACCACATTACGATATCTAAGCAACATCTAACCACTATATTCAAGTGAAAGAATTTCACTAAATTCTTCAAGGATTAGATCCTGTGGAACCTTAACACACAAAGGTAGATGACACATAGAAGAAAACCTCGCCAGGTCAGGCTTCTCTTGTAGAAACTTCTCAGGAATAAAACCGATATATTTCAGACGAACTTCCACAAAGGTTGTAGTTGACATGAGGGGGATCTCAGAAAGTAAAAGGAAAGACAGAAGCCTGGAAATAATGCCAGCTGGTGACATGCTCACAAACATTCCTAAAAAAATACTTGTCTAGACTTCAAACCTCACACTGGCTCACACAGGTTATAACTGACATATTTCTCCATTCCAAGATGTTTCGTATACCTTTTTGCCAGTTTTCCGTTCCTATTCATTTACTTCTATTTCAAAAGAAAATGATCCCTTCATACACGAATGTACCTCAGAGCATGCATCTCCAGCAACATTTCATGCAACCTTATAATCCAAGAATAATGACACTTCTTCCTCGTCATCCCTACCTACAAGGTTTCTAGTTCTCTCTCTTTTGCTTAGTTGGAAGTACCTATTAATCCCAGAGTTTTCTGTATCAGTCGCTGCTCAGCTCTAACTTACTCCTCTTGAAGTTCAGGTCACCTTCCTCTGCTACAGCAGGCGAATGAAGACAGTAAGCACTGGAACAAAAAAGGAAAGGAATGTCACATACTCAAATGACCGTGCATTTACCTACCAGCACTAGAAACAAACAGTTTACTCTATATGTGGTTTTACTAGTTGGATAAGACCTTTCTTCTGGAAAATATTGTCATTAGCCAAGATGAGACTTAAGTTCAGGCAAAACTAAGAATTGGAATGAAAGCACTCTTTTCATGGATGCCATGATAAAGCCTAAGTGCTGCATGTTTGGCTCCCACAGGCAGCAGAAGCCTTAAGCACTACACAATTCAAGAACACATGGTGCTTTCTTGAGCTGCTTTTCATATGACTCTCAAGGGAAAATGGGTCCTCAGGAAAAAAAAAAAAACTTAGATTTTAATGCTGTCTCCAGCAGACTAAAAGCATTTGCAAGTATCTAAAGTACTTATAATGAACATTTGACTCAACAACCACACGTTTTGTGGAGTGTCTAAAAACCAGTGAATTCTGATTCTGCTTTCAGCTCTTCCTCTTGACTTGTGAAGTGCATGTGACTGCACCAGTGCTTTATTTTCTCCATTATGTCTTTTGCACTAATGTTGCAAGGCTTTAATTGCCTCATAGGAGTGCGTAGAGTCACTATGTAGAAAGGTTCCTGCTTGCAAGAATATGTTCTTACTTTTGTTTATATTTACATTAAAATAAAATATTTCAAGCAAGGCTTATAGTAAGGTATTGGTTTGTACTAACAGAAACGTACTAGTACACAGGTAATAGAGGCCAGTGTATCATACTGACATTATACTTAATCTCTGCTGAGACCCATGGGTCAGCCCTACAGTGAAAGCTCTAGTTCTTTCTAAGAAAATTCTGACTTTTGGGAACGTCTGCTTCTTGTAGGCACAAATGTACAACTGTTCATGTGATCACAGAAGAATTCAGGTTGGAAGGAATGTTGGAGGTCTCTTGTCCAGCATCCTGCTCAAACCAGGTCATCGGTGAGGCCTGATTAACTTGCTCGGGGCATTATCCAGTCTGGCCTTAAAAACCTCCAAGGACGGAGACTACACAACCTCTCTGGGCTACCTATTGTCACGTATGATTTTCGTTGTGAGGCAAAAGTTTTTATTTATAGACAGTCTGAACCTCTCGTTTCAACATATGCCCCGCTCCCTCAGCCTCTCCTCACAGAGCCTGGCCTCCAGCCCCAAACACTCTGGTGTTCTCTGTGGAACTCCAGTTCTTATCTTTCTCGTACCAGGGGGCACCAAGCCGCACACGGTCTATAGGTGCAGTCGACTGAATGATGAGTGGAGGTGGAAGATTACTTCCCTTGATGTACTGTCTTTGTTCATACAGCCCAGGATGCTCCTGGCTATCTTTGTTGCCAGGGTACGTGGCTGGTTCTCCAGGACATCTGGGCCTTCGCGGCAGGGCTGCTCCCCGGCCTCTATCATTGCAATGGCTTAAAGCCTGAAAGCACAGCCCTGGTTATTCAAACACAGATTACTAGGGAAATGGATATAAAAAGGCTGAAAAAGCACCAAAAACCTGATGTGTTCAAAAGCTACAACCAAGATTCTGTTCTGGACAAAACCAGAATCTTCTGTTTTTCTCTGGCAGCCTGGAACAGATCACTTCTTGCTAAATTTCTCTAGCTTCAGCACAGGAATATAAACTGGGAGAGGTTTAAACTGTGGCATTTTCACGAATTGTTTCTTAGCAAATGTTCTTATCAGAGCAGCTAGAGAAATGGTAAAATTATGCTACTTGAAGTGGTTACTCATATTCACAGCCTTAAGCAAAGGTCACTTTTTAAAGACCCTGCTCTTGTTTAAATTCAAGTCCAGTCTCCAGCCTGAACAGGCATTAACCAAAATACGCTTTTTGAGAGTCTTCCTTAGAATCATAAGACATTTACCAGAAGATCTGAGCGCCTGCGGCCTTTTCAAGAACACTTTTCCTTTACGATCAGAAGATCAAGGGGAAGCAATAATGCAGCTGCTGATTAGAGGCAACACTGCATTTTTAAAAATAGCTTTAGATATTTCCAAGTGCAGATAAGGGCTAAACTATCAGCGAATTTAGATTCAGAAAGCCTGACAACGAAGGCTTACAAGGGCAAGTCTGCAGCATGAAATCCTGTGAGCTCAAAGTGGAGTAAGAACAGTGGCTTCCCTTTTAGTAGTTCAGTACTCATGGAACAACATATGGAAAGAAAAGCTCTTTCTGTCCCACAGAGAGGAGAATCCGGACTATACAGCGGTAACTGCAATCTTATGCTTTAACATAAACTTCAGTCTTATGCCTTTCAACACAAAGATAATCAGCACATAATGTATTTTTACTTAAGCAGCAAAAAGAATTACACTAAAATTCCTCCCTTTCAAAACTACCTTACGTGGAAATACTGATGTTTACGCACAACCGTATAAAACTATGGTAGCAGTTGTTTCTGGGTTTCAGTTCTGCTGGTTAAGGAACGAGGGATTCTGGGGTAACAGACACAATACACGAAATACCTTTTCTGCAAATGGATTTCCCAGCCTCTCCTGGGAGACTCTAAGGTGGCCTTGACCAGGTAATACTACTGAAACACTACTTGCATTTTTGACCCAAATCGGTCATGGTAATTTAATACTTCTCCTAAACATCACTGCAACGCACGTTCTCTCTGTACTATGAATGTTGGATGATCTCTTGCCTTTATTTAAATATCTTTTACTGTACGCCCTTGCCAGCACGCAACAACCCTCAGAACGACACTGAGGATGCAAAGTAGTAAATCTGAAAGCGCAGGCTGCTAACTGAGGCAAAATAAGCCCAGGTGCAGCTCCCATCGCAGCATTCCCTTCCTCCCCCCCACCGCCATCCCCGTTCCTTTTTTTATGGCAATACAACCCCCCAAATATTCAAAAAACTGTTCAAAAGTGGAGGGGTGGTGGGGACAGACCCTGTTGTAATGCTGTTTATCCCGACAAAAATCAAGTATTCTTAATCGAGCCGGTTTTTCCCCTCCAGACCCCGTAATGAGGGGCCCGGGAAGAGAGCGCCTCGCCTCCCTGCCGCAGCTGCTGCACCGGAGGCGCGGGAGCAGCAACGAGCCCGAACTCCCGGCGCTGCTGCAATACGGGAGGGCTGCTCTCGCCTTCCTTTTCACTCCGGGAAGACAAAGGGCCTCTCGAGCCTCCCGCAAAACGCGGGCGTCGCGCCCGGGCTGCCTCGTCCGTCCCCGCGTTCCCGACCGCTCCCGGTACGGACCCCGAGACACACACCCCACCGGGGAGCAGGGGGACGGGGATGGGGGAGAGGGAGGGGATGGGGATGGGGGAGAGGGAGGGGATGGGGGAGAGGAAGGGGATAGGGATGGGGGAGAGGGATGCGGGAGGAAGGGGATGGGGGAGAAGGGGATAGGGATGGGGGAGGAAGGGGAGAGGGATGGGGGAGAGGAAGGGGATGGGGGAGAAGGGGATAGGGATGGGGGAGAGGGAGGGGAGAGGGATGGGGGAGAGGGAGGGGAGAGGGATGGGGGAGAGGGAGGGGAGAGGGATGGGGGAGAGGGAAGGGAGAGGGATGGGGGAGAGGGAAGGGAGAGGGATGGGGGAGAGGGAAGGGAGAGGGATGCGGGAGAGGAAAGGGAGAGGGATGCGGGAGAGGAAAGGGAGAGGGATGCGGGAGAGGAAAGGGGAGAAGAAGGCGATGGGGATGGAATGAGGATGAGAGCGAAGATGGGGATGGGGAAGAAGATGGGGAGAGGAAAGCGATGGGGATGGGATGAGGATGAGCGAAGACGGGGATGAGGGAGAAGACGGGGATGATAGGGATGGGGCGGACAGCGCCCAGCCCCACAGTCGAGAGGAGCACCGGGGCGGCCCCCCCCCCCCGCACACCCCGCTCCTTACCCCGGCCGGGAGCGACAGGAGCGGGGCAGCCGCAGCCGCTCTTTTGTTGCCAGCCTGGGCGCCACGCACCGAGACGGCGGCGGCGCCCGGGAACCTGCGTGCGGGGAGCGCCCGGGAACGGGCATGGCGCATAGCGCGGACCCCCGCCTCCCGCAGCACCGCCCCGGCCCGCCCGCAGCGGCGCCCTGCCCCGCGGCAGCGCCCCTGCCCCACAGCGTGTCCCCTGCCCCACAGCAGCGCCCCTGCCCCACAGCGTGTCCCCTGCCCCACAGCAGCGCCCCTGCCCCACAGCAGCGCCCCTGCCCCACAGCGTGTCCCCTGCCCCACAGCAGCGCCCCTGCCCCACAGCGTCTCCCCTGACCCACAGCGTCTCCCCTCACCCACAGCACCTCCCCTGCCCCACAGCAGCGCCCCTGACCCACAGCATCTCCCCTCACCCACAGCAGCGCCCCCACCCTCCCACCCCACAGCCTCTCCCCTGACCCACATCATCTCCCTGCCCTGGGGCGCGGGCATCGCGCTCTGCTCACAGGGTGCTGCTCCCAGCGAGGATGGGAGAGGCGATGGCAGAACTCCTGGCAGAGGGGGAGCTGTGTTTGTCCGCCCCAGTTTGCCACAAAATGTGGCACAACAAGTGGGTGGCTTGGGCGAGGCGGGCTGCTCTGCCAGGTGTGCCCTCACACAGGTGCTGGAGGCCCAGCTCTGCGCCAGCTTCACAGGAAGGGTTCTCAGGCACTGGAACGGCTGGAGTCCCCATGGGGGTTAAAAGACGGGGAGATGAAACGCTTAGGGATAGGATTGAGTAGTGGACAGGTACAGCTGGGCCTGATGATCTCAAAGGTCTCTTCCGACCCAGTGATTCTATAGCTCTACGTGCCAAGGAGGAGCTTGCCCAGCCCTGGGCGAGGGGGCGAGCCGGCCGTGGGGCACATGGCTGCTGCGCCCCAGTCCTCAGGATGGAGCTCACCTTCAGACCCTTCTGGAGACCCCCCAGCAGCTGTGGCAGGCAAATTTCTTCTGTTTCACATATTAATAATTTGGCCAAGGTGATACCTGCTTTGGTAAAAGAATTGAGTGTTTACTGAAGCAATTAACTCTGATTTTTTGTCTTAATGCAGGGTTCTTGCGCTCAATACACCCAAGTCAGATCACTATAGAATGAATTTCCTTTAAGGAGAGAATCCAGCGAAGCACCAAGGAAATGATTCAGAGCACCAGCTGTAAGTACCTCAACCAGATACTGTAAATATCTCCAGGTTGCCTGGTCTTCCTATGTGACTTCCTTAGTCACGCCAACTTCCATTCATCTATCTTAGTGCTAAGTCCAAATCCAAGGACTGTCCTTAACAATAGACAGCAATGCTTCTGCACATACAACTAAGAAAGTAAACCCTGGTCTCAGAATTAAACACAGTATTACCCACCCAGCAAGTGGTCTGCAGAAGCAAGTACCATCTTTGGCTCCTCTTGCAACACATTCCCAGCTTTCTAGATTTTCAGGGTGTGTTAACTGTGCTAAGCACTGATAAACTTGTGATAAATTGGGTAAATATGGTAATAATTAAAGCAATTGAATTCAGACTGAAATAACCATTTTTTTTCCTAATTTTTCGTGAATTAATTGGAGCATAAGCATGACAGCACCAGAGTTTTGCAGATTTGTAAAACTGTAAAGTTAGCTTTTAAAAGGCATGTAGTTAGTTCTTTTCTCAGCTTTTTGAGTTTGCTTCCAGTTTTGTCTCATCACACAGCATGCGATTAATTCTGCAGCCTGTTCTCCTCCCACCGAGGAGAGACATGAGGGCTGCATAGAGGAAGTAAAAAAAGATATTTTGCATCATTTAATTATGAGCCCTATAGCTGCTTGAGTAATGTTGATGGAGCCCAGGAAAATGTGTCTTGTCTGACTGAGGCAGCATAAAATGGGAACATGCTTGAGCTCAGAGGGAAAAAAAGCACATGGAGATTGGAACAGCGAGCTTGCACTTGACAAACGAACCAAGCATGACAAAATTTACTGACAAAATAGTAACACTTCACTTCTGAAAAGCCTGACATTATCAGAAAGGAAAGTTTCACTGTACCTTTTGAAAAAAAACCAAAAACAAACAAACCCAAATACCGATTGTCAAAGCCTAATTCCTTTCTGAGCTAATCAGGCTCGTTATTTGAATCACTATTTTTCTTTCCAGAAGTTGTTCACTGGTGCAACATGGGTATATGATTAAGTGCCCCTCACAATGTCTGTTGCCCCAGTGTCCACCTCTGAACGTCCACTGTTTTTTTTATGTTATTCACCTCTTACAATCCTGGCAGTGACAAAGCGTAAGGCCTATATAACGCCACCACCCCCAGTGGACATTTTCATATCTTGTAGCACTTACTCAGCCAAGTAAGGGGGTCTAACCGCACCAAATCATAAACACTTGTAAGAGACATACCCTGGCTTTGGATATTGACTAATTCTACAGACATTATTTTTTTGAGGGGGATAGTTGGGTTTTTTTGTTTTGTTAATATCTTAACTTCCACCCTAGGAGGAATCAGACGGAATGTATAAACTGTCAGTGAGTGAGATAGAAGCATAACTTAGTTATGATGAACAAAATAAATCAGCTGACTTAGTGCTAAGCAACCCTACTGCAGTCAGTCAGGAAAATTGCTGGTTATTAGCTAAAAGCATTACAAGACTCTTTCTGCTAACAAGATGGGGAGCACAATGAGGCAAGTGGAGTAAATACTGTTTACTCAAAATCTCCATTCCCTACTACTGTATCAAGTGTATTGATAGATGGCATACACAAAATTGCATCTCCTTCAGGTAGGACAAAGAAATGGAAATGGAATATGAACCTAGGGAAGACTGTCCTGTTTTCTGTTGCACCAAACTAAGGGTATTAAGTTCAAAGACTTCTATTCAATTATCTTGACACGTAACCAACAACGCTTCTAGTCTTGGCATTTCTATGCTAGTTTTGCAGAAAAGATGCCTCCCCATCTTTAAAAGAACAGACAGGCAAAAGCAGCTTTGCTAATAGAATGTCTCCTAGAATAGCAGAATCGTGTTTCAGGAATACCACATCACATTGCTTTTCCATCATGAGCCTTAGGTTTTCTAAATTCAAATTAGAATTTAGATCACAAAATACCACGACTTGATGAAATGCAAGAACCCTGTGGAAGACTGTATTTTTCTTCAAATATGACAGAAGGAGTTTTTTATTTTGAGTATAAAATTATCTAATTTAAAAAAATGCATGGCTTTACAGAGCTTTTTTTCAGAAGCAAAATTCATGAGGAAGCATCAATGTCGTTAAAGCCTTGTTTAAATCTCAGCTCAACATTATACACGTGTTTTGTTGTAGCAAACAAATAATTCCATTTCCATAAAGTAAAAATTCTGCTAGACTAAAATTAATTTACTTCATATCCTGGTGAAACTATTCACTGCATATGCAGAGATGTAGGAAAATATAAAATTCAGGCTGTAGTTTAGCTAGGAAAAAATACTACTTTTAAGGATTAAGAAAACTAGAGAGAAAAACAGCGAGTCTTCAGTTTCTACTGCTGATATGTCAAAACAAACCTATAAAATAAAGTATCAGGATGAATACTGGTTGCTTAACATACACCAATAAAGTGAAGTCTGTCCATGAATATGTCAACAAACTGTGACTGCAGTCATTCAGAAACATAAGTATGCTGGCGTGCTCTCTGATGTTAAAGACAACATACATAATCCAGACTTATGTGGCTTGTGCTTTCCACTGATTTTGTAACTGCTTTGGCACAAAAAAGCAATATTTTAAAAGGAAATGAAAAGATTAATCGCTGTTTGTTCAGGTCTCTCCCGGATATCTTCCTAAGGATAAAGCTTGCAAAAACTCAAATATTCAATACCTGAAAAAATTAAAATGACAAGTACACTACAGTCTAAAATATATTTCAGGCAAATAATTTTTTAGGTACTTTTCTTGCATTCCCTGCATATCCACAAGAGTTCATAAAACAACTAAATGATGATTTATACATGGTAACTTCCTTGACAGTAATTGTTATGCCAAGAAAAACTTATTTACTGATTGCAGACACCCATATAATTACAGAAGGATTTTTTTATTACTGCATGAACCAGGCTATCAGTGTGGAGCACAGACGGTGAATGGTGAAACCAGAAAATACAATGTTCCTTTCTCCTTTATTTCAAAAGGGAATACCTAAGCTGTATTGTTGTCACTGAGAAGTGGGTCTCTGCTCTGAAATGTAGATCAAAATAATGTGGGATGACCTAGAAACTGTACAGTTTCTGTGGTTACTGAGGCAAAACCATGCTGCAAACATAAGGCAACAGAACACAAATTACCATGTTACATATGTAACTTGGCTTACGTATTTGTCTCTGGAATCACAAAGAATTCAAGAAATGCCAATACATTAATTCTGAAAATCAGATCAACCACAACAAAAAAGAAATTACCCCAAATTTGTAGCTCTATTTCAGTACTCAAAAGCTGTACTTAATCTACAGGAACTACAGTGAACTTATAAAGACTGAATAGCACATCAATATTCCCAGCACCAGCTTAGTAACTTCACAACTATCTATTGTTTTATTTATGAATATCACGGCTCAGGCTTGCTCAAGTTCCACAAGGACTCCGTGGCAATCTTTAGGATGAAGAAAAATCACAGGTTTGCCGTGTGCACCTATTTTTGGCTCTTCACTCAATATTCGTATCTTTTTTTTCTTCAGTTCTGTCATAGCCACTTTTATGTCATCGACCTTAAAAAACAAAAATACAGTTCACATAAATTAAAATATTACACTGTATTATGTAGATTCTACATTTAGGAGCAATAATATAATTGCTTACTAAAATGTTATTTCTGAATTCTAATATAATTCTGGAAAGAAACTTAATTATAAAACATTTTCAAAACATCTAGTCTCAACCATAAAAATTCTACAGTTTTGCATTTCATACATGAAGATTTTATAAAATAGATTGTGCTATATTTAATAAATTATTAAACAAGAATCAATCATGCACAAAGCCCATTGATTTTTGTTATGTTGTTACTTTATAAGGACTTCATAAATAATCTACACTGTGCATTACTATTACTAACAAGATCATACTGCTTTCAAACTATCAATAACTAAAGAAGAATGCCTCCCTGTCTAATTGATGACACAACACTGACTCATTAGATGCTGGTGAAAAGGAGGGGCAATAGGCAGAAGGCAAAAGGAAAGTCCCTTTTGGATTTATACATCCTCCTTCCAAGTAGGTTGAGTTTCATAAAGTTTCCTAGGAAAACCCTGGAACGATCAGAAACATTGCCAGATAATGACCTGGTTTTCCTGTTGAATTTAATTATAATAATAGCCTTTAAGGTAATATTTCAGTACGGCTTCCTGCAGAAATATGTAATTAACAAAAACGTGTACGCCGTATGATGTGATTTTAAGTCTGATGTCATATCAGTGGATGGACTTTCAATTTCCCCCAACCTTAATGCATTCATTCTTCGAAATAGTAAAATTAGCACTCAGTTTTGCAAATCCAACAGTCAGTAATCAATAAAAACCTAGGATTGAAAAAACGGCATTGCTGTTTTTCAAGACAGAGGTGTTTGGACATAACTTGGTGAATAAACTTGTGTGATGCCACTTCAAGGAAGGAGGAAATACCATTAACTCAGAGGAAGAGACATCAGTTAATTCCTGCTCTGTGCAGCAGTTTTGTTCATGGAAATTCTGAACTTGCTACACATAACTACCAGTGCTTAAAAAAGTGAAAAACACTACCAAGTTTTATCTAAGATAAAATGTAATTTGTAATGTAATTTGTGCCATAGCTCCCTTCAGGTTGTTTCCCCAAGCAGAAAAAACACTGCAGCTGCTGCTCCTGTCCTGCAGAGATGGCCAGAAGAGGAACTGTGTCTGAGCTCAGCTGAAATGAATTACTGCATCCCCAAGGAAGCTGTGAGAGTAAACAGTGGAAAGCCTGTGGGTATATCTATGGTAGGAGAGTATCAGCCTTGGATTTCTGTCATATACTACCAACTGTCCAGCATGCTTTTCATTACAGGTATTCAATTCAGTTACAGCTGGTAAGGAATAATTTTATTTCTTCTTAAAATGCTTCTTTTGTCTGAAACAAATTTCCCATCAAAACATCTGTTTAAAATTGCCCCTTGAATAATAACACAGAAGGAAGAAATTAAAAGCATTTTGATAAAGATGTCAGGCTTCCTCTCCAGTATGGAAACAATTTTTACAATTCATCTTTTTGCAATAAAAGTTTTCATAGAAAAGACACTTCTACAAAGTATTTTTTTTTAAATTTCAAATGTACAATCAAGACTGAAGTTCTTTGATAGTTTTTCTGAAAACTGTTTTTGCTCAACTTCAGATGATGACATTATCTTTGACATTGTAAGATTTTTCCATATTGAGGAGAATGGAAAATTGAGGGAGGGGGGTTAATACCTTTTTTTTGATTAACTATCATTGTAACCAAGCCTGTTTTCATTCTCACTTAAACAGCAGGTTGACAAAGGGGTGCATTTTTCGCCATGTAAATTAGTCTATCATCTTCCATCTGTTTTTACAAATGTGGAGACAAACATGAGAGACTTAGGACAATCTTTTTTTTCCCTTTTTTTGTGTAGAGACTCTATTAGTGAGTTACAAGACTTCATTTAAGAAAATCTGGCTGCAAATACCACTAACTCACTTAATTAAGGGAAATTAACTGCTAGATTATGACTCCTGGCTTGCTTGGCCTACTATATACAACTATAAATTTTCTTTTTTAAGACAACACTTCTACATTTTCTGTCATGGTATAATTAGCATGTCCCATTCTTCTCAGTTTTTGTAACTAATAGTACGACTTGCCTTGACAGCCATCTTTGGTCTATCTGCAACATGACCATCCATATCTTATACAAAATGAAGAGCTCAGATCTAAAATATTAAACACGCATCACTGGCAGCAGCATGACATTTTGCATCAAGCATCTACACTAAAACATGAGTGTGCTAAATAAGATATGTTCTTGACCCGGAACCCTTACACCTTGTGTATTTCCAGACCAATCTCTCTCTTATTGACAAGGAAGGATAGGACAGAAGAAACTCTGGAGACTTTACCTCTGTTGGTAAGTATGACTGACAATCTTTTTTGACTTCTGTATACCATTATCAACTAAATATCAAACAGATGCTGAAAATCTAAACTAGACCTTAGCTTAAATTTACAACTCCATCTTTTTCCAGTATATGTCCTTTCTATGTCAGGAAGTTGACACCTGTCAAACACTCTTCACAAGCCCTTGGGTTTGTCCACCTTCCACACTGGATACCAATTAAATCTTTATAGCATAAAAGAAGAAAAAAATGATCACATAGCTCATGAATTTGAACTGTAAATTCCAAAACAGAAAAAAGACACATTTAAGACTTCTTCTTATGCAATATAAATTCTCAGAAATAGAACAGCCTTATACATTTGTTCTTGACACAGGTCAAACTTATGAAAAAACTATGCATACTTTAATATCTCTATCATTATATGATATACTGTATTAAAATACCTCAATGCAGATATGATGCATTCCTCCAGTCTTGTTTTTTTGCAGAAAGCTTGCAATGGGACTTTTCTCTCCTAAAGGATGGAGAAGTTCCAGCTTGGTATTTCCCAGCTCCACAAAAACAGTGTAGACACCATGCTCAGGAAGAGCAACAGTCTTGCTCACCTGTGCTCCTAACACATCTCTATACAAGGACTGGGCTTTCTCCAAATCAGGTACTGCAATTGCCACGTGGTTAAGTCGGCCCAGTTTCCACAAACAGCTTGGAATATTTTGACAGAAGGAATTTGATGATGATAGAGTTCGTATTGCAGGAGCTGAAGTCTGCAGTCTGGTAAGAACCCCTATAAAAAAGCAAACAGCGCCAATATAGTGCGTTTGAGGAAGTATCAATATCCGTTCTTTCCCCTTCTAATAATGCTTAGAAATATTTTAGTTCTAAGTACTATGAAGAGAAGATTATCTTTAAAAGGTCAAAATTGTAATAGCTTTTTTTTAATACAAGTGCCACTGACTTCAGCGTGACTTACAAAAGGAAAAGAATAAGATTTGGCTCATCTTAAGTGAAAGGGTAATTATCAAAAGTATTGGATGACCATATAATGCAAAAGTAAAGGCTAACATATAGGCAAAAGATGGAGAAGTCATAGAGAAGCTTGGTGTCGTGAAAAACTGCATAGATATCTACAGAATTCATCACTGATTGCTCTGACAAGGCAGTACTGAACTTTATGCTGTGTCAAATTGCTGTGTTACTGATAGTTCTAGGCTTGCCTGTTTTTTAAAAGAATAAAAAAATATTAGTATACTTACAAATTAATTACATTAAAAATTAATCTGCCTGAGTACTAGAATCTGGAGAGGTTGGGGGCGCACGAGAAATTGTGATCATACCATTTGTTTCTAGCACCCGAATTAGGATTAGATGAAAGCCTATATTCATAAAAGCTGCATTTTAATGTCATGCCAGTTTGCTTTAGGCCATGCCAGATTCCCAATGCCTCAAGGCCAAGCTAGAGGGCATCTCAGCAGTCTGGAAGTCTTTGAGGCTTTCTTGGCCTTAAGTTCACAGATGTGCTGCTTTGCTAAGAGCTTGTGCCAAGCATGGGCTGAGTTTCTGGATGGTTTGCAGTACCCCGAGGACGGCCTGGCTTGCGCTTTTTCAGACTCTTTGTAAGGTTAGTGGTAGCGGTGAGGTTAGTAGTAGCTATAATTAATCAGCTAGCTTCACTGTGTGAAACTGAGAACTATCGTTTCACGGGAATTCAAGACTCTACAGCTCTCAGTTAATTCTTCCTCACAAAGACAGTCGATGCAGTCCTTAAATGTGAACCTTTCTGAGCGTTGTGGTATGACGGAAGAAGTGTTTGTGCATATTTGAGACTTAAAATTACATGCAATGTACATTCTTCCGAAGACTTGGTATCACAGAATCTTTAGATAATACTAAATCAACATAATTCATTAGCTATTTCCAGGAACTTGTGCAGTTCTACAAGAAACTGCCCTGCAGTGTTTCTTGCCTGCCTTTCACACAGCACATCCCGTCATCTCCTTCATCACAGTCAAAAGTTGTGGACAACTCTTTTTCACTTGTTACCTTTAGACTATCATACTGGCATAGTAGAGAACCTCAATATTTCCAAGTATATTTAAACTTTTTACATGTTAAAAAAGTTACCCTAGACATTTCTACATAGAAGAAAAATACTTGTTTTTCCGATGTCTATGCTGAAACTATTTTGCAGATAGACTTGCCATCTAAATGTAGCTGTATCAGGGGTGAACAAAGAAATTGCCTGAGGAAGCAACACTATGCAATGCTTATAATGTGCAAAATAAGAAACAAGCAGTATCTAGCTCGCATAATTAGAAACATAGATAATCAACTAGATCAGAAAATAATGTAATGTATTAATTTTTTTTAAAACCCCTCCAACTCCCACCATCCAGTGTTTTCTGCTCCTTTACGATTCTACTGAATTAGCTCTGCTTCCTACAGTAATCTCTTAGGAACCGATTCAATTCTTGATGAAGCAAGAGATGCTCTTCCACTTGGAGAAGGTCAGTATTCTCCAAAAGAGAAAAATCCTTTGACAGATATGGACCATTCACTATACAATTTGTTACGTTCCTAGAACAGCTACTGAGTCAAATAATGCAGTTTAGGCACAGTGAGTTTAATCTGCCCTTAATCACCTGATACTGAAAATGCTGCAAATAAAACCTCTAAGACTTGTTTTGAAGTTTTAGAAAGCAAACATCCTTTCTCAGGGCTGGGCAACATGAGGCAGCAATGTCCATCGATCGTGTGCACCAAGACAAGAGCCGGGACAGGAGGGATTCCCACTGACAGGCACGTGGGTAAGTTTTCCCAGAAATCTTACGCACGTTTCATTACTTTCCAAGGCCTGATTTTAATGTCATAATGAAACTTCCCAACAGACAAATCTGTAGAAGCTACAAAGTTAAATTTGATTAGATGATTAATTACTTCTGAAGCTTTACTTTGATAATAGATTTGACATGAATATCTGGTAACAAAAGTCCTAGTGTGGAAGAACATACCATCCCACTATTCCAGTCTCTCCTTAGGTGGGTCAGGTTTTTGCAGGCATGAAGGAAAAGATAATATTAAGAAATAAGTGACCTTGCAGAATAGGTGGCCCAGCAAATGAAAAAGGTGTCAGTCAGTGTGCACACCCGGCAGTTAGAGCTTGCGAAGGTGACTGATGCAAAGGGCTTCTGGCAGCTTCTTTCTCAGGGAGCTGGCTTTGGAACTGGGATTGAACTTAAGCTGCCGCGTGCTTGTTTCAAAAATAAACGTTTAATCATTTCATATTACCAGTGATTCCACTAGCGAGTAATCACAGAATCACCAGGTTGGAAAAGACCCACAGCATCCTCCGGTCCCACCACTCCCGGCTGCCACGAACCGTGTCCCCGAGGCCCTCGCCTGCGCGCCCTTTAAACCCCTGCAGGGCGGGGCCTCGCCCCGTGCCCCGCAGCCTCCGCCCGTGCACGGGGTGTCCCTGATCCCCAGCGCGACCCTCCCCTTCAGGCACTCGCAGCAGCCGCTCCTGCTCTCGCCCCTCCGCCCGCCCCCGTTACCGGCCGCCGCGCGCCCCAGCGCCGCCATCGCCGCCGCGGGGGGCGGAGAGTCCGCAGGGGGAGGGGCCCTGCCCGCCGCAGGGGTGGGAGATGGCTGCTTTAATAGCTCCTTTAAGGCTCCTTCCGACCCGACCTATTCTATGAGTCTGTGAAACGGGGGGACAGAAGAATCATAGAATCCTAGAATCACCAGCTTGGAAGAGACCCACCGGATCATCGAGTCCAACCCTTCCCATCAATCACTAACCCATGTCCCTCAGCACCTCGTCCACCCGTGCCTTAAACCCCTCCAGGGAAGGGGACTCAACCCCCTCCCTGGGCAGCCTCTGCCAGTGCCCAATGACCCTTTCTGTGTAAAATTTTTGGGAAAAGACCTTTGAGATCATCAACTCCAACCATACCTGCCCACTACTAATTCGTATCCCCAAGCACCTCACCTACCTGCTTTTTAAACCCCTCCAGGGGTGAGAACTCCACCAGCCCCCTCGGGCAGCCTCTGACAGGGCCTGAGAACCCTTTCAGTAAAGAATTTTTTCCTAATGTCCAATCTAAACTTCCCCTGATGCAGCTCATACAAATCCGAGTGAACACGAGGCATTCTGGAAAAACAGTGCCTAAAAGAAAACTTGCTATCCGAGACACATTCCATCCAACTTTCAAAAACCACAAATTCTTAGATGAAACAACCCTAGCTTAGATCAAAATATTCCACCTTTTGTAATAGTAACTGCTTCTTGTATCAATAGAATCAGAACAGTTTGGGTTGGAAGGGACCTTGCAGATCATCCAGGTCAACCCCCTGCCATGGCCTGACTCGGTGCCTTCACACTAAGCTCCCTGTGGCCAGCAGCGCCGTGAAACATGGAGAAAAGCCGCAGCTCTGGAGAGCAGAGGGCCCTTGTCCAGCCTGCGGAGGCACAGGACACAAGTTGTCATGCTTGACTATGCTAAGAGCAGCCTGTAAAAAGAAACAGAATTTGCACATGTCATGGACTCATAGAATAGGTTGTGTTGGAAGAGACCTCAAAGCCCATCCAGTTCCACCTCCCTGCTGTGGGCAGGGACACCTCCCACTGGATCAGGGGCTCAAAGCTCCATCCAACCTGGCCTTGAACCCGTCTGGGTATGGGGCAGCCACCCCTGCTCTGGGTAAACTCCCTGTCTTAGGGAGCTTTACTTGCCAGCGTTTTCCGTGCCATAGGATGTCACACAGCAAAGCAGCTGAACACTGGGCATCACGGCATGTGCCCCGACAGCTGCAGCTTGGACACACCAGACTGGCAGTTTGCTCATGGCACCAGCTGGAAACTTGTGGCTCCAAAATAGCCCTTGTATGTAGGTCAAAGAGACAAAAATGCACAGTCAGATGACTGTAGCTTTGCTATATTTAGAGTAGGTTTTCCAGCACTGATGAGCATCCCACGCTCTTCCAAGGGGCGGATCAGCAGATGAATCCCTGTGCGCCGGAACCCTTGTGTGCGGAACCCCTACGTGCCCGAGCCCTTTATGTGTAGAACCTCTGTCTGCCTGAGCCCGCTATATGCGGAACCTCCTGCGTGCGGAACCCTTGTGTGCCGGAACCTCTGCTGCGGCCGCGGGAGCCGCCCGGACCGCCGCGTCGTTGCCGGGGGGGCGGTGGCGCGCTGCTCCACGCGGGAAGATGGCGGCGGTGAAGGGGCTGGAGGCGGCGCTCAGGGCGGCGGGAGCCGCCGCGGCGCGTCCCGAGCGCTTCCTCAGGTACCGCGGGGCTCCCGGGGGGGCGGGGAGGGGCGCTTCCCCGTCGGGCAGCGGTGACACCCGAAAATGCGGCAAATCCCCTCTGTACGCCTCGCTTTGGAGGTTTAGAAAGCGAGCGCCCTTCCTCAGGGCTGGGCAACACGAGGAGCGATCCCCATCGATCGTGTGTGGCCAGACAGGAGCTGGGACCGGAGAGATCGAGCCTCCCAGACATCTCATTCTATTCCTCTCCAAGAACTCATTTTAACGTTCTTATGACCTTCCCAACGGTCAGAACTCTTGCTAATTGGAAGCTGGCCCCAGCCCTGCCCTCGCCTCGGGCATGGGGAGAGGCTGCAGGCAGAGGGGCTGCAGGAGGGACACCTGCTCGGCCCAGACCAGGCTGGACACAGGGAGTTCTCATCTCCGGAGAATGAATCGTGTCTGGGAAAGCAGTGAAAAAATATGTGCTGTCAGAGGGACGTTCTGTCCAGCTTTGAAAAATTACAATTGCCTAGATGAAACTTAAATCGTACTATCCCATGTAGTAACTACTTGTATCAGCAAGATACTACTAAGAAGACTTAGTAGTAGTACTCCAGGTTAAGCAGTAGCAATAGTTTTTGAGAAGTGCTGTTCTGTAGCACGAAAATACCTAAACAGATAAGAAACAAGCTGGGGTGTGACATGTGATTAACTGAATGGGAGGTGTAAAATGAGTGAGAGCTTGTAAGCTCTGCAAAATAGAACATAAAAAATATTAACTGTCGTACTTTTTAATGCTCTTTATTTTTTTCCTGTTTTTAGTGTGCAAGATGGATTGGCTGCTGACTTCAGAGCATTGACAAAGACTCTCTATGATTTGAATAGAACTCTGGGAAGTAATATAGTTCATGGGAGTCCTCTAAATGAGCTGGTAATAGAAAATTTTGACGAAGAACAGATTTGGCAACAACTAGAGCTCCAGAATGATGCAGTGCTTGATTTCTTCAAGAAATCTATTGAAAGGGATGCCAAGGATGAAGATCTTTGCCTTCTCTCAGACCAGGAAGAGGATGGTTCAGATGCAGAGACCAGCACTGACCAGGAATTGGATGACAACATGATGGAAGCAGGAGCTGAACAGGAGAATGTTCATACAAAAGATAAAACTAAAGCTGAAGAGAAGCAAAAAAACCGAAAAAAAAGTGTAGTGCAGAAACACAGTGATGAGGATTCTGATATTGACTTTGATATTGAAGCACTGGAGCAACAAACTAAAACAGCCAAGGAAACCACATTGAAGAAAACAGGAAGAAAATCTATAGTGGATGACAAGTTTTTCAAGCTGGCTGATATGGAAGCTTTTCTAGAACAAGCAGAAAAGGAAAACGGGGAGGAGGAAGATGATATTAATTATTTTGAAGACATCATCTCGGATGATGAGGAAGAAGAGTCTGAAGAAGCCGAAGTCAAAGAAAGAATATCAGTAAATTCATTTTCTGATCTCTCTTTTCCTTTTAATAGAGATATTTTATCCATTAGGGTGACTATAAATTGTTGAACTCTGAGTAGAAGCTACGAAGTTAAATTTGATTAGATGGTTAATGATTACTTCTGAAGCTTTAGTTTAATAGTAAATTTGACATGAATATTTGGTAACAAAAGTCCTAGT
This sequence comes from Phaenicophaeus curvirostris, assembly GCF_032191515.1. NCBI lineage: Eukaryota > Metazoa > Chordata > Aves > Cuculiformes > Cuculidae > Phaenicophaeus > Phaenicophaeus curvirostris. The sequence goes on from NC_091403.1 coordinate 1,588,838, forward strand.
GTGGAAGAACATACCATCCCATTATTCCAGTCTCTCTTTAGATAGGTCTCAGGTTTTTGCAGGAATAAAGGAAAAGATAATATAAGAAATAAGTGACCTTGCAGAATAGGTGGCCCAGTAAATGAAAAAGATGTCACTCGGTGAAGGTGACTGATGCAGAGCAAAGGGCTTCTGGCAGCTTTTTTTCAGGGAGCTGACTTTGGAACTGGGATTGAGCTTAAGTTGCTGTGTGCTTGTTTCAAAAAAATAAATGTTTGACTATTTCATATTCCTAGTGATTCCCACTGGCAATTAATAACTATGTCCAGGATATAAGGGAGTATGTATGCATTCCAGGCAGCAATTGAGAAAATCTACCACTCTGCTCTATTTGTTGAAATTGGAGATGCATTTAAGTGGTAGAATATTTTAAATACTCACAAAAGAGAGAAGTTTTACTAAGATGCCCTATCACAGCTTAATGCTTCGGTAAACTGAATTACTGTTACAAAAGTAGTGCTATATCCCAGCTGTTAAGAGGCTTTAAAAGGTACCCATAGACTTCTGTCAGTCGAACAGTTTTGATTTGACTTTTATGTCTGGTTTGTTTCCCCCCCCCTTCTCTTTTTAGCCAATTAAAAGTTCTAGAGACTTGACATACAAAGATTTCTTTGATCCGGTTGATGACAATGATTTAGTAGCTAATGATATTGAAGATGATCAGGAAGAGGAAGCAGACAGTGCTATTGAAGAGGAGAATGGTGAAAGCATGTCCGAGTACGTATATGTGTTTTCTGCAGTTAAAATGTCAATGAAAGCCTATTGTATTTCTTAACTGTGGATTAGTTGTAACAGGTAAATGTCTAATAGCTGAAATAGCTTCATTTAAAAACTTACAGATGCTTTTCAACCTTTACTGGATGTTAAATTTTAATGTTACAGGTTTGAGGATATGAATGAAATGATGATGGAGGATATGAGAAGTAAAGAAGCCTCTAAAAAAGTCACTTTTAGTTTGCCAGATGACAGTGAAACAGAAGATGTTACTGATATGCCGTTAGAGAAGGGCATCAATCCCAGTGAAACAAAGTCATCTTTTGAGAAGAGACAGGAAAAGGTATCTTTTTGATTTTGCTACTTCGAAATGGTGTACAATATGGTTATATATTTTTTTAATGATTGTGTAATTTGTTTAGAGTCTGGCAAATATGAAGAGGCTGTTTGCAAATTGGGAGGAAAAAAGTGGCTTATGTTCATCAGAGATGTATGCACTCATATATTCCCTCATCTTTATGTGAGGAGGAGTTAGAAGTACCTGAAATAACTGTTAATATGTTGTCTTGAGTTTACTTTTGAGCTCTATTTTTTTAAACTTCTTGAGAAACTTTGTTTTTTCAGATGAGTAAAAAAATACAAAGTTTAGAAGAACAGCTGTTAGAAGAGAAACCTTGGCAGCTTAAAGGAGAAGTGACTGCGCAAAAACGACCTGAAAACAGCCTTTTGGAGGAAACTGTGCTCTTTGACCACGCAGTCCGAATGGGTAAGCAGCGAGGGAGGGTTTCTGAAAGCGTGTTGCGTCCCTCGTGGGTTTTCTTCCCTTTGACCTTCCTGAAAACACCTGTGATTCAAGAGCAGGATAACAAAACAATGAGTTAAACTTCTTGGTGCCTTCTTGAGTTCATGCGTTTTCATAGTGGAAGCTATAAGTTTTTTTGTTAATTTTTAATTTAACTGAAAGTTCGTTAATTCGGTGGCAAATTTAGTCATTCGCAAGCCTTACGTAATACTATTGGTCTCTCCCAGAGAGAGGAAAATGTTACTACTTCACCTTGCATTACTATACTTTGGTTGAGGCCTTTCTTTTTCTGTGTTTTTTTTTGTCATTCAACAAAACATATTTCTTGCTGGAGAAATGTTAATCTTCAAATTCTTCTCTTTCTCCTCTCAGCACCTGTGATCACAGAAGAAACTACTTTTCAGCTTGAAGATATCATTAAACAGAGAATATTGGATGAGGTTAGTATTATCTTGTTCCTCCCCGTGTTGTTCATAGACTTGATTCACAGGGCACATTCCAGGTTTGAGCTTGAGGTGTAGAGTTATCTTAATTTCTGCAACTGATTGTTTTATTGTTTTGCCTTGGTCAATGTCTCTAGGTTTATAAGGAGCTCTGTCTTTATATGCTTCTTAAATGCGAGGTTTTGGTGCACTTTTGGAATATAATATCAGTCCAAATTTTGCCTGTTGCTGTAACAGTAGCGCTCTGAGCATTCTGAATACTAACCAAATCTCAGCCATTTACTTTGTTTTTCTTAGAAGCCACTGACAGAAAATTTTTATCCCACAGCTTATTGAGGCTTGTTGTTAGTTGAATAGAAGAAAATTGTACATATGGGGGAGGGTATTAAATATATTTAACAAAATTACACGTTTTTTACAGAGTTTTTGCCGTGATCCGCTAAAAATACGCACACAAGCTAGAGCTTTAAGTCTTCTATTACTTTTCTTCCAAATGAAAGTGTGATACTTAATGAGTTTCTGGGAAGCCACATGCATAACCAAGTTAATGTGTCAGATAAGTTATATTGAAAATGTTCTAAATGAGCTGTAGCACGTGATATTTGACTGTGGTTGCATTTTGTCATTAATTTATGGCTTTCTCAGGCATGGGATGATGTGGTACCAAAAGAAAAACCACAAGAGGAGGCTTTTGAATACAAGAAACATATCACTCTGGATCATGAAAAGAGTAAATTGAGTCTCGCTGAGATCTATGAACAAGAATACATGAAACTTCACCAGGTAACCTAAGCAGTGCCTTTCCTTTCAGTTTGTAGTTCACATCACATAACCTCATATCTTCATTTGTACGCTGCTAGCTCTGCTTTCAGCTTAGTGGAACTTCAATCTTTCTCTGACTGTTCACCAGTGAGATGGCTCCGAACTGTATATCGTGGTGTGTTACTGGTCTTGGTAAAGCAAAGTAGCTTTATGAACGCTGTTGCAGTAACGTTGTGTATTAATGCAGCAAAAGACCGAAGAGGAAGAAAATCCTGAACACAAAGAAATTCAGGAAATGATGGATTCACTCTTCCTGCAGCTGGATGCACTTTCTAACTTCCACTTCACGCCCAAACCAGTAAGTACACAAGTTTCCTAAAGCTGGGTTTTTTTCCCCTGTCTCTGAAACCGGGTACTTCAAAATATATTTGGGAAATGGAAAGTAAAGTAAACATTGAGTGTTACTGAGCTCGTTCTTATTTCATATTAAATTAACTATATTTGTCCCTAAACAAAAGCAAATATTTAGTATCTTCAGTTAGCTCTAAGCTGCAAGGAGATGTTGCGCTCAGTCCTGAATGTATTTCTTTATTTCTAGCCTGTGCCAGAAGTGAAAATCGTTTCGAACCTTCCAGCTATAAGTATGGAAGAAGTAGCGCCTGTTGCTGTTAGTGATGCTGCTCTCTTGGCACCAGAGGAGATCAAGGTAAATATAAATAAAAATCCTGTAAGGGTTTGGAGAGGATCTGTGTTGTTGATAGAAGGGTGCGCGGGCTGCCAGATCAGTGGGAGAGTTCTACCCCTCCCACCTTGGGTTCCTCACCTTCTGGACCTTCTTGCCTAGCATTGTAGTGTTGGATGTTGTTGGCTTTTGGGGGGTGTGTATGTCCTTTTGTTTTGTTTGGAAAACAAAGAAAGAAGGAAGGGAAGAATTAACTTTATTTGGTTTTACTATTATGATGGTAATTATTTTTCCAACTTACGATATGGATATTTGGAAGGGGAAAGCTAGATGGTAATAGGGAAGAGCAATTAGCGTGTCCTTGACAATTGTACAAAGCTCTCTTCCCAGCTTTTGCCAGTTTTTGGCCTCTCCCTTAGCACGGCATCACCCTGAGCTGGCTAAACGCTTGAAATAATGGAAAAACTAAGACAGCTTTGAGTACTGTGAAGTGAGTCTTTCCTTTTGCACGCTTACGGAGCTCGAGATCTTGTTCTCTTTAGGAGAAGAACAAAGCTGGTGATGTAAAAGCAGATGCAGAAAAGACTCCCACAGACAAAAAGCGAGAACGAAGAAAGGAAAAGCTTCGTAAACGTATGAAGCGAATAGAAAAAGAGAAACGTCAAAAGCTTCTTGAAAAGATGAAACCAGAACAAGGCACAAAACTTAGCAAAAAAGCTGCAGAAGCAAAATTAAAAAGACTTACAAAAGAAGGCAAAGCATCTCTGCTCAAGGTAAGGCTCTGTTAACTAGTTCTGTAAAGCGTTTAGCTTGCCAGCTAAAGAATATTAAAATCTCAAGGATAGATAATGTTTAGCTAGGGAGGAAAGGGTAGATACGTACTTTTTCTTAAAATTTCCTTTTTCCTCCCGCACTGCTCCCAGGCCTTAATTTCTCCTGTATTCTTTTGAACCTCAGTTTTGGAGGCACTGTTCTATTCCATGCTTTGTCTCATGCAGAGTAGCGTTGAATGCCTTTTTAGTGCTGATTTTGCTGAATATTCTAACAGCATGATGTCAGTATAAAGGCCTGAAAAAATACAGCTCTGGTTGCACTTTTCAGAGACTCCCGTGTTTATAATGCGTATTTATGTAGATGTTAGGATTAATTCATAATTAAAGCAATATCTAAATGTTTGTCGGAACCTTTAGAAGCTGATTCAGAGTATGAAATGTATTTCAACTTGTAAGCAACAAGCTTTAGTTATGAAAAAAATATTCTTGATGCCTGTTCTTACCTACCGTGCTAATGGCTAATGAGAAAAGGAATGTGCTCTGCTATTTCTTCAGGTAGCAGGAGTGAGATAAGAATGCAGTGGAAAATCTACTTAGAAAATCAATTATCAGTTTGTTTTTATTTTTTAAGTCAAATACCATTACATGTGAGTAACTCCTAAGCAGTAGGATGGTATTGTTTACATTTGTCTTGGTTAAAACAAATGTCTCATCCCTTGACAGGATGAAGGTAAAGACAAGGCCTTGAAATCATCTCAGGCCTTTTTCTCTCAGCTACAAGATCAAGTGAAAATGCAAATCAAGGATGCAGACAAATTGAAGAAGAAACAGAAGAAGCAGAAAACGCTCTCTGTTCAAAAACTGAAATTGTAATTTACCTCTTTATATATGTTGCATCTTGTATATATTAAAACATTCCTACACCAATGCTGAATTTGAGTAAGAGTTTTCATGTGTCTGTCTGTAAAATGCTCTAACTTCTAAGGTGATGGAAAGACACTTCTATTTAGCTTTTGCTTCCTTTTTTTCCCTACCGTAGGACTCTGCTTTTGTATTTTTGTTCCCAAAAGCAAGCTGCTTGCCCTAGGCAGACGCACACCCGCATGGAATGCTTAGTGCTTGTGCTTCGGCCACCTGCTGTGTTCAGTCTGTGGGGTTTGTGGCTGTATCGCAGGGAGATCTGACTTGTTCAAAGGCTTAAGCTGGGCCCTGGCAGTAAGTATAAACTGGAAATTACCTTTTGGAAGCGACTTGGGGGGACACACAAAGCCTTTCAGAGGCGTTAGTCGGCCTAAGTGTGTGGTGTCTTGCAAAGAATATTTCTCAAGGTGGAAATATTTCGGTGTCTTTGCTCTTTCTTTGGCTGAGCAGCAAAAACAAACCCCCCAAACTGCAGCTGGTGCCCCTCGAGGGAGCGGCGAGACTCGAGGAGGGGAACGGGGGGGGCAGTTCGATCAGCTCGGCGCTCCCCTCGCCAGGCCCGCGCGCCGCCATCGGCGATGCGGCGGTGCATTGCTCTGGCCTGGCGGCGTGTGCTGCGCTGAGGGGTCCGGGCCGTGAGGGGGGAGATGGAGCCGTGAGGGGCGGGAGAGGCCGCGCCGTGAGGGGGGCGCCGCTGGCACCGAAAATGTGGCGAATCCGCTCTGCAGGACTCGATTTGGAGGTTTAGAAACCGAGTGCCCTTCCTCGGGGCTGGGCAGTGCGAGGAGCGATCCCCATCGATCGTGTGTGGCCGGGCAGGAGCTGGGGCAGGAGAGCTTCCCCCTGACAGGCACGGGATCAATCCTCCCAGAAAGCTTAGGCAGGTATGGTCGGACTTGATTATCTCGGAAATCTTTTCCAGCCTGATGATTCTGTGATTCAATGCTCTTATGAACTTTCCAACAGTCAAAACTCTTGCTAATGGGGAGCTGGCCCCAGCCCTGCCCTCGCCTTGGGGTTGGGGAGAGGCTGCAGGCAGAGGGGGTTGCAGGAGAGACACCTGCTCAGCACAGACCAGGCTGGACACGGGGCGTTCTCATCCCCAGAGAACGATCCATGTCTGGGAAACATGCTGTCAGAGAGACATTCTGTCTAATTTTCAAGAACCGCCATTACTTAGATGAAACTTTACTTTAGCTTAAATCAGAGCACAGCACTTTTTGTACTAGTAAGTGCTTCTATCCCCAGGGCTGCAGGGCTGGTGCGTGAGGGGAGCCAGGCGGGAGGGTGAGCCCCGACAGTCCCAGGTGCTTGGAACGGGTCACCTCCTTTTAAGCAGTCACCAGGTCACTTGAATTTTCCCACTTTTGTTTTTTTTTTTCCTTCTCCCTGCTCCTTTTTGCATTTGGTACCTTAGGAGGTCTTTCATCCAATATCGTTTTGTTTTTTTTCCCCTTCAAGGCATGTCTGAGGATTACAGATGGAAAATGCAAGGCCAGAAGAAGCCTTTTTTCCCTTTTACGTATTACAGAATAAGGAAACGTGACCTGAGTGAAGTTGCCTGTGCCATGTAAATGCTTTGAAGGTTCGTAATGGCAGAAGCAAGGACTTCAGAAATTAAAAGACCCCGAATAAGTTTGTCACTTGGTAAAAATAAGAAAAAAAAAGAAACAACAAAAAAAGTGGAAGGTAAAGGAACACCATCTGTACCTTCAGCATCCTCCTCTATTACTTCCTTTTTCAACAATGCTCCCCCTGCCAAAATTACCTGTCCCATGTGTGGGCAAATGCTGCCAAGATGCAGAATAAATGAACACATAGATGAAACTTGTCAGAGAAACCATGGTGAGATTGGCGGCGTCAGCTCAACACTCGGCTCTTCTAGGAATGACAGTCCCCCTGCTGCAAGCTTGAACAGTACTTCCAGCTCGTATTTTTCAAAAAAGCTTTTAAATATAGAAACAAGTCCTTCCAAAAGCAGTTTATTGACAACAGAAGGGAGTGGAGGACAGCAGGTTAGTCCTTATTTTAGCAATAATAGCTCAATCTGTATTGCTAACGATGAACCTCAGGCTCAGACAGTTAAAATAGTCTCTTTGGGAAGCTTGTCATCTAAACTGTCCAGAAGACGTCATATCCAGGGAAGAAAACAGATCACATATAAAGAGATCAACTCTTCACCTCCAGCTCTTCATGATGCGTGCACAAGTGCTGCAGCACAGAATGATGATGAGATTTATGCTGGGCATAGTTCTCAGAAAGAAAATCAACTTCCTCAGAGAGAGGGTCAGGAGCAAAATTTTTCAAATGATGAATCTGAGTTTCAAGAAGACGTAAACAAATGTAGTGGAGAAGGACTTGCAGGTATTGTTCAGGTGTCTTTGCCAGCTGATAACGTTAATGTGAAAAAGTTACCAGGCGGTACAAGCAGCAAAACAGAATCTGAAGGTGTAATTCTTAGTCCTGATATATTTGAAACACACGGAGCCATTAATGCTTCAGCAGAGCTGACCAGTAGTTTGGAAGTGGAGACTCAGCCTCATGCTGAGGTTATTCCTTCTTCTAAGACGGAAGCGAGCTGTGGTACACAAAATTGCTCTAGCAAGGGCGACGTACGTGTGCTTCCTGTGGAAGTTTATGAAGACTTTGAAGATGAGATGGATCATGTTTTGTTGGAAACTGTTGAAAAGGTAGAATTTAAAAATTCTATTGGGGACATTTTAGACAAAATAAATGAGGTTAGCTCGTCACCCAGCTCTCCTGGGCACCCATATTACCTCCAGAATTTTTTGGTGGTGCTGCGAGCAGTCTTGGAGAACGAAGACGATGTCAGACTCTTTGATGAGCAAGATATGAATGTTATAGCCAAGTTCTGCAAGTTATCAGGTATTTTTTTAAAAATGTATTTTCACATTACCTATTGTAGAAAGAACTGTTACGTAGTGATTAGCAGTTATGTGAAATTTCTCTCAAGGCCAGTGAGAGACTAGGAGAAAATGACAAACTTATACATCTGAATGTAGTTCTCTCAGTGAATTGATCCTGGGAACATCTTATTAAAAAAAAGGTTGAAAAAGTCTTTCTAAGGGCGTGAGAATCGTTAAATAAATAAGCATGTGAAAGTTGGCTGCCATTTCTTAAATATATCTAGGTCTGGTAATGTTTCAGTGTCTCTTTTTATTAATGATCCGTTTCAATGAAGCAGCGGCAAATAGTGATAAAAAAATTAGAAGTTCATGAGGGATGAATGAAGTACTGAAAAGTGTGCTGAATGCAGTAACAATAGCTAGACTATTCTCAGCTAAGATTTAATAAGCTTATTTTATTGAATTTAAACATTTTTAGTGTTTTAAAAGTATTTTTAAGAGGTAATTTAGGAGACCATTTCCCTGATAAAAATCAATGGGTTTTTTTCCTCCTTTTCAGTAGCTGTATTTGTAAAATTAAGCTTGTATTCGGAAAAATAAGAATCTGAAGGTATTCTGTGATTATGAAATTGTCATATTACAGCTTCTCTTGTCGCAACCTCAAGTAGTTGGTTATTGGATGAGTGTTAAAAAAAGCAAAAAGACCTCTTTAACATCACAATATGCAGAGTTTGGAAAGTGAAGTCTTTTCCTAGAAAAAAATTATTTCTTAAAGGGCGAGCATGTCCAAAATGTATTTTAGTGATGTTCACTACCTACAAAATGCATTGTATTCATTTTCTACCTACAAAACTTAAAGATTCTAATAAGCAACAACTACTTGGAAAGGTAAGTTCTGCTGTTGTACCAAGCCTGCTCATTAAACACAGACAGGTTTAAAATGTGTTTCAGAGGATTAAAGGAATTTTTCTAGGTAAGGTAGTGATTATGCATAGTACTGTTTTAGAATTTAATTTTATTTTTATCCTTCCCTGCTTTAAATAAAATTTGCAGTTGGTGGCCAGAAGTTATACGTGAGACTTTTTCAACGCAAGCTGAACTGGTTAAAGGTGAACAAAATAGAGTATGGAGAGATAGGTACAGATTTGTCACCAATGATTGAAGAACTGGCTGAAGCCAGATTTCTGCAAACAGGTATGGCCAGCATTAATACTGAGATTTCAGCTGTTGCTTGAGTGTATGTGTATAACATATATTGAACATATTTGGATCATTTTACTTTTAGAATCTGAACTGGAAGACCTGTGTGAAGGATTAGATTTGCTTTCAGCCCCTGAGCTGAAAACATTGGCAAAGATCTTTCACTTGCCAAACCCAAATGCTCAGAAACAGCAACTTATGGATGATTTCTTGAAGTTGGCAAAACAACGTTCAGTCTTCAGCTGCAGTCAGACTGGTATCAGGACAGTGATTTTAAAAAGGTAACTCTGTTTCTACTTAACTTTTGTAGTTGAATGTAAGTTGTACTTTGAAGGACTCAATCTAGATGCCTTCTGAAGAGAATAATTAGTAAATTTATGAATGAAAAAGGAAAGCATTAAATTCTGATTCACAGTGGGTCAAGCAAGGATAAATATAGGATTTTTTTTAATAAAGTATGTCATGCTCTTTCAGATGATTGGCTTAAACTATACAAAGGAAGGCTAGAAAAAGATTTGTTCAGGAAATGGAAAGCAACCTGGGAAAATTAGTTACATTCCAAAGGAAGTCCTTGGTGCTGGCTTACTCCCTGCTCCAGGAAGAGAGGCTGATAGTTTCTTGCTTGGCCACATCAAGTTTGGGGATGCAGTGCTCTGTTTCGGTTGACAGCTGAAATCTTAGTTACCCTGTGAGATCAGAGAAAATCCTGTTTTACATCTGTTCTGTCCTGTAGACACATAACAGAAATCTTGTCTTCTGTGAAAAGGCGGGATGAAGATGTGTGAATGGAGATGCCTAAAGCAAGGGAGCTCAGACTGTGGTCTACAAACGTTGCCTTAAGAGCAAGCTGCATGTTGTTGCTTGTTAGTGCTGCCTGGCTTAGCAGCAGGAGCAGCTGCACCCAAAGGGTAGTTAGTTCCAATTCTGTTCTGCTTCAAGTGTGGCCCTTGAACTTTTCATTAGTTAATGTTATTTCTTTGGCTTTTCACTAGAGGTTACATGCAGTGTATAGTTTTTCAAGCTGCTTCTTTTAAGGAAAATCAAGTTTACACATTAATTGGCTTGAAAATGAAATTATTCTCTTACTTCATTCGGTGTATTTGAATTTTTATAAGTGAGGTTAAAAACTGTTTATTATAATAATTTTACTTGTCCTTCCAGGGTGAAGGACCTGGCTGGAAAATCTGTCAGGGTCTGTAAAGGCCCTCGGGCTGTCTTTTCTCGAATTCTGCTGCTATTTTCACTGTCTGAGTCACTGGAGGATGAAGAAGCTGGCAGTGCTGGTCAAGGCCAGCTCTCCACACTCCTTATGGTAAACATGAGGCGTATGGTGTTCCCCAGTTACACTGTAAATAGGAAAACACAGGTCTTCCAGGACAGAGAAGATCTCATCAGGTAAGAAGGATTTTTAACAGTTTGGAAGTCGTTTTATTTCTAGAAAGGCTTTACTGCAATACTTACGTGGGCAAGTAAGAATTCGTCATGTAGAACTCCTGATGTAAGTGGGTAGAAGTGCACTGTTGCAATGATTTTAAATGCATTTTTGTATCCAAGTAGGATTTGTAATTTACAGTGGCTTCCATTTTGAACCAAAATAGGGGATTTATTTGCTTTATGATTGCTGTGGTGATTATTAGAATGAACTCCGCACAAAACAATAAACAAGTTTTCTGGTTTCCAAGTAATTTAAAACCTAAACTCTGCTAGTGTAGAATCTAATTATCCTACAAGATTATGAATAAAGCTGGCGGCATGGTTCAATGTATTTGGAGACTGGGAGTTTTTAAAAGCTATTTTATGGAGAAATTTATTTCATTTAACTAAATGCTTTCTGAGATGAATTAATACAGCTGTTACTCCTAACATAAGAAGGATTTGGAGCTGTTGGAATGGGTCTAGAGGAAGCTACAAAGATGATCTGAGGGCAGGAACACCTCCCGTATGAGGCCAGACTGAGAGAGTTGGGGTTGTTCAGCCTGGAGAAGAGAAGGCTCTGAGGAGACCTTAAGGGGGGGCCTGTAAGCAAGCTAGGAGGGGACTTTATATAAGGGCATGGAATGATGGGACACAGGGGAATGGCTTTAAATTGGAAGAGGGAAGATTTAGATGAAACATTACAGAGAATTTCTTCATGCTGAGGGTGGGGAGGCCCTGGCCCAGGTTGCCCAGGGAAGTCGTGGCTGCCCCATCCCTGGAGGGGTTCAAGGCCAGGTTGGATGGGGCTTGGAGCCCCTGATCCAGTGGGAGGTTTCCCTGCCCATGGTGGGGTGGAACTGGATGGGCTTTGGAGGTCCTTTGCGATCCAAACCATTCTATGATGACTGTTTTTTCTCCCTTAGATATGCAACTGCTGCTCATCTGTCGAATGATACAGCCACTGCAATGGTGAATGGGAACTGGGAGGAAGCTCATCATCTGTATATGTGCGCTAAAGAAACCTGGAGTGAACTGAAAAATCACCCCTCTTTGAGGTACTAAACTGAAAACTAACCTAGTGTTCATTTGAGACTGTTAAGTGAGAGAGACTCTCCTTTTGTGAGAGTCTGGTGATATTATTTAAGCCTGATAAATGTAGAAGCTTTAATGTTCTTGAAAACTTCTGAATTTCCTGCTGGTTTGTTTACCTTTTAAATAATAAAACCTCAGGGATGAATTGGTAGGCATGAATAAAGAACTAAAACATTTCTGTTTTATGCACCAGTGTAGGAGAATAAGAGCCTCATTTTTTTCCTTGTCATAGTTTATTATATGATTTTTAGACAAATAGCAATAAGCAGAATTTAAAATTCTCTGAACCAAACGAAGTTGCAAGCAGTATGGGAAAATGTACTGGATTGTTTGTCTCTTCAAGCTTCCAGGTGGATGTCATGAGGGAAAGGTTACTAAAGATCTGAGAACTGAAATAATATGTGTTGGTTTTGAAGCATCCTTTGTCAGTTTTTTTTTTCAATTATTTTGTTTTCTGGCTTAATGATGCAGTAAAAGTTAAAGCCTTGCATTAGGCATTTTCATAGCAACTCAGTTAAAATAATATTCATAGAGAGTCATTTGGAGGTCTGTTCCATTTCACACGGAAGGCAGTGGAAAAATCTGTTTTGATTTCAATTAGACATTCAAAAGACTTTGTCCTGAGACATAGAGGCACCTACCCAAAAGATGTTAGTTGTCTTTTATAGCAGGAAATGCCTGTTGTAGCTTTTTTCTTTTGTTCAGCTGCGTTTTGAAAGTTAACCTTCTGACTGACGAAAACAAGTTGGCAGAAACAAAACATATTGTAATAAATTATTGTTTTACACCCGACGTAAAACTTACTATTTTCATTGCTGTTGAAACCAAAATATGCTGTGCAAATGCAGCTTGCGTCTGCTGCCTCAGCTGAACTATTTTCTTACCTTTGAGTTCTTGACTCACCTGGAATACTCAGTTCAATATACATATCAGTTTGATTTTTGTAAATGCTTTGAGTATAACTGTATTCTTGGTAAGAGAATGTAGGAATTTAAATTGTCATCATTAAACTGATCTGAGCTGCTCTTATCTTTCAGCTATCACAGAGTTTTACCTGAGTATCTGCGACGTTTCACAGTTGGCTGGGTGTATACAAGAATCCTTTCCCAAGGTGTTGAGATTTTGCAGAGACTTCACATGTATAAGGTAAGCGTGGTAAAGTGAATAGGAATATATGTTAAATGTAGCATTGTACATCAATTTGCATTTCTGATGGGCTAGGAAATGTTTTCCAGGACTTGCTACTTTTCTTTTAACAGATTGCTTTTAAGGAAAAAGAGCCCTTTCTTGCTGCTTTAGAAAGTTTGGAATTGTTTTGATTTCTGTTTATGCTTTGGAGATTTATCATATGTAATATAGCATGAGACTGTTGCTGAGACGCTGTTTTGTTATTTAAGGATGTCTGTGTTTTGCTAGGCTTGGTTATTGCTTTTAAATAAGACAATTTTGGAAGAAAAGTCTATGAAATCCTTGACTCTTCACCTTAGGAGCCAACATCTCCAAAGGACTCTGACTTATATGTTAAAGCAAACCACGTTATTCTGGAACAGGTTTTGCCTCTGCAGAAAGGCAATAAATAATACTCAGGTCTTTTTCATATGCAGTAAGGAATACATGCAGAGAGGACGAAAATATTGTATATTTGGCAGCTAACCTTAAAGCTCATATAACACCATCTGTATTCTGGAATTTTTAAGATACACCTGTGCAGCTGAATCCATTGGTTGCTGTGGAGTAAAAATAGGTTTTGAATTTTGCAGAGGCAAAGTTTTATAGTGCCCAGTAATTAGAAGAGAAAGCGAGAAGATGATTATATAATGAAACTTCAGTCTGGTTTTCTAGCTCAATTAATACATAATCTGGTTGCTGCAGGAAGCGGTGCGTGAGTTGCAGACTCTTCTGTCTCAGAACGTGTACTGTACTGACAGCAGAGGACGATGGTGGGATCGCCTAGCGCTGAATTTACACCAGCACTTGAAAAACACTAAGAAGGTAACTTCACAATTGTGTGCTGTAAAGCTGGAAACACTGCAGTCATTGTCTGAAAACATTTTAAAAAAAACATTTCATATGAGAAGAACAACAGGGAAGGCCCTTCTAAAAATGCAAATATTGATAGGAATCCCAAGGTCAGGCAACCATTTTCTCCTAAGAAACTGAATATTGAGTGTACCCTCGTCCTTGGTTGGCCTGCTTGTTTCTGTTGCACAGAACAACACTGTTTGGTGGCAAGGATTGCATGGAGTCATCAGGCAGCCAACTGTTCTGGACTGAGTCAAACAAACATGATTGGAAGGAGTATTTAATGTTTTCAAAAAAAAAAAAGATAATTAAATCTTTTGCTGTCTGTTGCCAGTGGGGAAAAGCTTGCCTTCTACATCTGGACTGGTTTTCCAGTAGGTTAATCTTAACCTTTTGCTAAAACTTTGCCCTCTTCCCTTTCAGTAGGACACATGCGCCAGTAGGGTGTGTTTGTACAGGCCAAACACAAGGTTTGTGCAGTGGATAAATCTGCCAGTCTCAAGTCTGAATGATGCAGTTCAGACTTTTAGAAACAGCGTGTGCATGGGGAGCAGTCGTTAGTGTCCTAAGTGATTAGCTGGCAGGTAGCCGGATAGGAGGAAAATGGAGAGATCACGTCTGTTACATGCAAATGCGAAGAAACATTGTCAGTGATCAAAAATGAAACTCTGTAGGACTGTTTAGGTGACAGTGAAGTATGGGCAAACTGAAAATCATCTTTTAACTAGAAGACAAAGAAGACCAATCTAGACACAGCTAAGATACCTGACTAACTTGGCAATGAAAGATAGAGATTGAAAAAACGTTAAGTCAAGTCCATGAGCAGCAGCGGTTGTAGACTTATTTAAAATAGGCAAAGAATGATTTGTTTTTCCCCTTGTTGTTGCTTCCTTGCCTCACTAAGGGTATTGAGAATTGGGATTCAAATGCTTATACTCTGTGTTGTCTTAATTCTCCTAAGTCTGTTAAATGGAAAGCATCTGTAGTTGTCTCCTCTGCATCTTATAGCGCTATATCAAGCTTTTTCCAGACTTGGAAGTTGTAGAAAGGAAGAGCTAGTCCGAGTTCCTTATTCATAAATTAAGACAAAGCGACTTCCTCAAGTCACAAAAAGAGAATATGTCAGAACCATGAATTGAATTAATTAATTAATTGTCTAAAATTTGCTCTCTATGTGCATCCTTGCACAAATGATAGGGTCCTTCTGATTCCATATTACATGCTGTTAAGAAACCGGCTTTAAAATATTAAACTGATTCAACTCAGAACCATCCCTTATGTCAGGTCACTTATGCAAAACTTGGACTTCCTTAATCTTATATTAATCAGTACAAATGGAGACTAATTTGTTTTTACTGTGTTAGGGCAAATTTGAATCCAGAAGCCTACTAGCGCAAAGTATTTCTTGCTAGTTAGAACTTAAATGCATAAGTAAGAAAGGTCACCCTGTTTTTTATGTTCTGATGATTGTGCTACTTAACTCACTTGGTCTTTGGCACTGCGTAAGCACAGCTAGATGCGCACAGGTCTCTCTAGGTTACTGTTTGTCACCGTGCTCTTTGCCAGGCCATCGACTGCATCAGGCGGGGGCTGGCAGACCCGTTCGTACGTACCGGGCATCGCCTCGCTCTCTACCAGCGGGCCCTACGCATCAGGGACTCGCCAAGCTGCAAGCAGTTCAGGTGCCTGTTCCATGATCTGCCAGTCGTAGCTGTGGAGGATGTGACACACGTAAGTAAAGTTGCTGGTGTTTTCTGAGAAATAACAGCTTGAGGTCTGACAAGAAAAAATAATCTGAGAGGCTGTTGGTATGTGCTCTGCAACAGCCTCCGACTTGTTGTGCTGTAGGAAGTAAACAAATATTTCTACTTATTTAATAAATGGGTGGCTTTGTAGCCAAAGTCAGTCAGCTGTGCACTGATTTAGTTTGCATTGCTGTGCTGAATTGGGTGGTCACATCAGTGCATCGCCCCGTGTCTTCAGGCATTTTGTGTGTAAGAAGAAGTCAAAGTAACCTTAGCACATTGTCAGCATTTGATTAATGGCTCAAAAAATGCAAGGGTTTTTTTGTAACCTTTGGGAGTGATGCCCTCTGAGTATATGCTGTGCAAATATGCCATGTGATGCGCTTACATCATATTAGAATGGGGTTTTTTTAACTCATTCTTTTCCCTACTGCTGCGAAGATAATTCTATCTGGGCAAAGTCAGAGCAGAGCCTCGTTTTCTCTTTGAAAGGGGACGACAGGTTGAATCTTATTCAGTTGATTTTTGGGAAGAAATCAGTTCTGATTTTAAAGAAACTGAAAAGGAGGAATGTGTTTTAGGAGAGATTCAAATACATAGGCTAAAGCTTTTTAATTGTGATGCAGGAAAGTAACAAGTTCTTTTAATGCATTCAGGTTACGATTAAAGGAAAGATGTGTCCTCAGACGGGAATGGGAAAGTCTGTATTTCTAATGGAGGATGCCGGTGATGAAGGAGGCGAGGATGTCGGTGTCTCCACAGTCATGTGCTCGGTTGAAGAGCTGGCGTTAACTCATTACAGGCAGAATGGCTTTGATCAGGGTAACAGGAACTTCTTTTTGTACAATAACTGTGGGAGTAAAGAACCAATTTACTATGCAGTTAGGTTAATAGACCATTTTCAGCTGATTTCCTCAGACCAGTTTCTTATTAATGAACAGCTACTTTATTTGTTAGGGGTAAAATGCTAGCAGGGTCATCTAAGGGGGTGGCATTAAGGAAAGGTAAACTTCCACTGACTTTTTGGTAATAGATGAACATGGAAACAGTGTATAACATAGCAACACGCTCGGTGCCTTCTTTTGAAAAGGCTTGGCTTCCGGCTCTATTAGTAGTTGTTAATTGATTTTTACAACTTAAAAGTGCTGTGAAAAGACATTGACAAATAAGAATATATAGGTCTGTTTTACAGAAAAAAGCAAAATACAAAAAGATAAGTAAGTGGGTTATTTTTTAAAACAAAATTTATATTTTATATAAAATACTTATTTTAACATAATTTTCTTTTATTGACGTGTTCCCAAATAGTGTTGCAGAAAAAGTGGCTGTGTCAGAAAAGGGTAAAGGGGAAGGTGACAGTATTTAGAATTTGGGAGAATTGTGCTGAAGGCCCCACTTGATCCCTCACCCACATGTGTGAACACATGTATATGTGAACATAGGGACACGTGTGTACATATATATATATATGTGTGTGTATATATATATATGACCATATATATAGATATGAGCATAAGGAAACACCTTTACTATGCAGGTACCTGAGCAGTGGCACGGTATATAGTGCATATATATGTTCATACCAACAGATTTATAGATGTACAGTCACATAGATGTATGCACATATAGGACATAATATATATAACATGTGCATATGTCCATACGTCTGTTGAATACAATTTAGATAATATTATATAAATATTCCACAACACATCATAAATATAATATAGATGATAAATATAATACCATCATATATTATAATAATATTATACAGTATGCAAGGTCTAATTATATAAAAAATATATATCTTATGTTTTTACTATATTATGTTTCAACATCAATATTGTACTATATAGTGATACCGAACATTTATAATCAGCATATAAGACAATACATAGCAGGTGAGATATAATGCGTATGAGCTAATTTATACATGTATATGTAGCACATATACTATAATATAATAACGTGGAACATGTGTCAATTTACATACATCATGAGATTTTATGCTATAAATATGTACAATTATGTATGTGTCATTACATAATTTTTATCTATCCAAAGGTTATTAATGGATTGCATTTTCAGTATACTGGCCGGGCATCAGGCTTCTGGTGACTTCTTTGTGCAGCACATACACATACACGTATGCATAAATATATACATGCTGGTATAGATACAGCTCTATATAGGTGTACGTTTATATGTCTATGGATAATATAAAACATTTATATAAAGACACATTTTATTATTTTATTACTTTTTTAGTGTAGTTTTTTAAAAAATTGTGTATATTAGAAATGGTTAAAGTCAGCGCAGTCAGCCTTATTCGTGACAGGGGATGGTAATTTAATCCTGCACTGTATGTGAGGGCCACTAGCCTGGAAAGGGAAAGCATTAGCAAATTTTGGAAGTACTAAGCTACATTTACGAGGTGATGCTGTAATGTCAGTACACACTGACCTCAGCCCCACATAAACCTGAGCGGAGCACAGCTCTGTTTGGAACCACCGTGACTTGGTAGCGCTTCATATGAGAGCGCTGTAGAGATTAATGTTTCTGGTTTTATTGAATTTTGCCCTTTAGGTATTCACGGGGAAGGCTCGACCTTTATGACGCTGTATGGGATTCTGATGTGGGATATCATTTTCATGGATGACGTACCTGACGTTTTCAGAAATGCCTATCAGGTAGTTTTGAAAGCCTTTCTTTAGTTCACTTCTTTACCCATTGCTGTTGACTCTGTAACCGTGTTGAAATCTTACTTGGGATTAGACAGACTTCTTATTCTGAGGGACTTTTCAGACAGGTCGTGTTGTCAGCTTGGCTCTATTATTTGTGATATTTGGCTCCTTGGTAAGTAATCGCCCACCTCCCGCTGCGCGCTGCAGCTCAGCAGCCGGGCTGCGGATCCCAAATCCTGACTAGGACATTACTGCTGGGGGAGTCAGGGGACCCAGTAGCTCTGTCTGTTGAGGGTGAAAACCAACACAGCGCAGGCTGAGGTGTGGCCAGCGTTTGTTGCCCTGGTATTGGGTGTTAAAATACAAATCTTTTCCTATTTAATAAAGGTTTTGGAACTGTTATCTCGACTACAAATTCACCCAGACACAGTTGATTTAAGAAAACCATGAAGCAGGGCATTGCCATTCGTGGAATTGCTGCTTTGCCGGCAGCTCCTCAGAGCTGTATTTACTTTTTTATACAGACGTTCCCCCTGGATTTATACACCGACAGCTTCTATGAGAGCAGGAGGGATGTCATTGAGGCCAGACTCCAGCAGCTTCACACAGCATCCTCGGAGACGCTGGCAGAGTTGATCGCTGACATCTGGACGGCTCAGGAGGGAAAAGCAGCAGCGCTCGTTAGCTGGGGGCGTTTTGCTTCCCTCCAGCAAGCCCAGGTAAGGAGCCGTTGTCCAGGTGGGACACTGGGTTGATCAGGCTCGTCCTTGTATTGCACGCGGCTGCGGCGTGCTCGGTTCGTGAATTGTAGGAGGGAGGAATTGAGCGGAGGCTTCAGTGCCGCTCTCCCTAGTCCCAAGCTCTGTTTCTCCTTTCTGGTACGGTCACTGTTCCTGCAGCAGCCGTCGGGAACACTGCAGGGAAAGAGTCGCTGAACCTGCGTTCCATGTGGCTAAACAAAGAGCTGAGCTGGGCCCCAGGACGCTCTGTGAGGGCTGGGAAATGGCTGTACAGGGAAACAAACAGCCAAGTGCCAAAGCTTCTCTTCCAGAGCCTCGTCTCTTGTCTTGGAGGATCGTTTCTGAGCGGTGTTTTCAGACGACTTTCCAAGGATCTGCGCCACTGCCGAGGGGGACTCCCGGACCTGGTCGTGTGGCGTACGCACACCAATCACTTTAAGGTATAGTCAGTGCTCAGCTGCTCTTACCCTTAGCTATGGAACCTCCCGGCTGCCGGCCCACACAGACCGTATTTCCCTGCTGGGGGGAGCTCAGCCCGTTGCTCCTCTGCCCGGCGGCCACTGAGGATCGCTGAGCTGCTATTTCATCACATGGATATTCACTACAGAAAAGTCATTATTTTATGATTGAACTTTCACCCACTGGCCCTTCTGTTGTGCTACGTCTCTATTCTGTTTCTTGCAAGTAAGAGCCATAAAAGAATAGTTAATGAGCGTGGGGGAGCTAATGCTGGTCCAGTCCCTCCGCAGGCACACGGCTAATCGTCCCCCTGTCTCGTAGCTGGTGGAGGTGAAGGGTCCCAACGACCGCCTGTCCCCCAAGCAGATGGTCTGGCTGAGCGAGCTGAAGCACTTGGGCGCCACCGTGGAAGTTTGTCACGTGCGAGCTGTCGGAGGCAAGAGCCAACGCCTCGGCTGAGCCCTGAGCACACGGGTAACGGGGGTGGCGGTAGAGGAACTGGCATAACGCACACCACGGGCTGCTGCTTATTAAAGTAGGTTCTGCTAAAACACTGGTGTCTCGGAACGTTCCTGTAGCTACCTCTAGCACAAAACATGCTAAATAGTTTGAGGAGCGTGTCAGTGCGATTTGCTGCCCGTCACTAAAATACAGCTGGTCAGTGGCAGCACAGAGTAAGGCACACGGCTTTATTTCAAAATGCTACGCGTGAAACAACAATTGAACAGCTCTTTCTGCTGTGTCTGTCTAAAGGGGAGAGGGTTCAGGCGGAGGACAGAGCCAGGAGCTCCGCACCCTTGCAGGATGGCAGTCGGTACAGCCAGGTTGGCCCCACAGAACATGATGCGTTTTCTCATTCAGAAATAAGCCAGTCAGGTGAAGGGAACGAAGGGCTGAGAGCTCTCCTTGAGACAGCAGAAGGCTGGGGGTTTGTCTCAATTCTAACACACAGCAACACCCCTTCGCTGGCGATTTCATTTTTATTCTGATTAAGTTTCCTGCCATACAAGCGGCAGATGCTGTAATAGAATCTATCAAGAAAGTAACAGCATTTGCACGTTTTTTTATTCATCATCTCTCTACAGCACCGCGTCCCTGCTTTTCTTAGAGAAAACAAACACACGCTCAGCCCAGTTTGGTTTTTTTGTCAGAGGAAGTGAAAGAAAACCACCTGAAGTTTGCTGAGGAAAGGTATGAGCTTTTATTTAGTCTAATTTACTTCACATTCACAACTCGGCATCAGGATTTTATAATCTTCCTGGCACTGCTACTTTACTCAATAAATCATTATCAGGCACAAAGGTTTCAGTTTCAGTTGAAACAGTGAACTCTAAACCATCACAGCAACAGCATTAGAAACCTACTGCCCAGCGCAATTTGAGGTACGCATTTCTCTTACATTAGAGGCAAATTTAAGATTTTTTTGTCCTTTGCTTAAATAAGCATTAGAAATTTTTTGGTTTTAATGTCTGTCTGTCTGTCTGAGAGTAACCAGAACCGTTGCCCCGCTTGCTACATGTTCATTATAAATACAAGGCAGTCACGATCAAAGTGGGATCCAGGCCTGGGGATTCACGTACACACCCTCAACTCTGCTTTCTGGAATGGAACTTCTCCAGCACGTGGCAGTAAATGGTGGACGCAGCAGCAGACGATGCTGGGGCTGCCTTTTAACTTCATCAAACAGCATTTCAGATCCTCCCCGGTGTGGTTTGTAGTGTACAAAGTCATGACACAACATCCAGTAACAGCCCAAACGGCGCATGTTTCGTAGAAACAGACAAAAACCCACACGCTTCGTGGTAGTTTTTCTGCTCTTGCAGCACAACAACAGCATTAACAGCATCTGGTTTTAAATGGAGACCAGAAATGAACATTTGCAAACGTGCACACACAGGGCTGTACACAGGAGCCAAAGGTTTGTGCTCGCACCCCAACATGGCTTCTGTGAGTTACTAACCACGTTCGGAGCAGCCCCTGTGGCTATTGATAAGGCAACTGTGCAGAGCGGAGAATAATTTAGAACTAGTGTTTAGTACCCGTCTTTCAAAAGTAAATGAAAACCATTAAGCTGTTTAGTTTCCTTCAGAGGAAGAACCAACCCCGCCAGACCCCCCTCCCCTCTTTATCGCCCTCTCGGCCTCGCTCCCCTCTTTGAGCCGTGTCAGATTCCTTTTTCAGTCAGTTTGGCAAATGACACGTAGACAGGTTTTGTTCGTTATAAAGGCAAATTATTTTACCCCCTCCCATGCTATATATATAAAATACAAAGACCATCTGCAGCATCTGTACACATCTTAGAACTGAAATGTAAAAACGTCTGAAATCTCCTTATAAAAGACAATCTCATTTAAATATAGTACCCATTTTTTCCCCCACAGGGTACCAGCCTAAACATTAGTATCTTTTATTCCACCAGCTGCCTGTGTGGACTAATTTATTTACACATTTTTGGTACCTTTAAACCAAAAAAACACTTTTAAGGAAAGGAGAAAAAAAAAAAGGAAAAGACACCATAGTTGTAACTAATATTACAAAAACATCGGTACCAGAAGACACCAAGCACACAGGTTGAGGTCTTTTACGTCAAGTATCGGGCCAGGGAAAGCAGTAAGCTAATGAAAACAAAAAAATCACCAAAAAAAAAAAAAAATCACAGAAGCAAATTAATACAAACATTTGAATAGTGAATTGGACAAGGGGGATGACTGCTCCAGCCTGTAACTGAACGCAGCTGGTTTGTGAACCATGTAACATGCTCAGACCATCGTGCAGCATTGCTAGGCAGCTGAGGTGAACGCACGCTTGTCCTCACAAACAGCTGCCCAGCCCCAGGCTGGCACCGCCCCACCGCGATGTGCTCGTCCTCACTCGGCTCCTTTGCATCAACGGGGTTCCAGGTGTCTGGCTAGTTTTGTTAAAACAGGAATTCCGTGTCCCCCCTCAGCTCACCCTTAACGTCACACTCCCACTCATCCCCACCCAACACCCCAGGCGCAATATTTTCTAAAACAAACACCGAGCACTCTCAGACACCCCGACCCCGCGCTGTGGTGTGGGCTGTGCCCAAGACCAGTCTGGTTTTACAGTCAAATGAACAGCTCCAAATCCTTTCCCTCCCACCTCTGTTTAACACACAGGGTATGAGCCTCCTAGGGCTTCTCCCCACCCTGGTAACTGAGAAGAGCTCCTAGTCTAGTGTAGGAGCCCTTCAGCGCCTCGACTTCTGCGTCCCCAGCCGAGCCGAGGCTCAGCTTCCCTTCAACAGCGTGTTTCACGCTCATATAGGAGACGGGCTCGCTGTTAGGGGAAGGTGGTCGGCAGCCTTAACCTATGGGAGTGACACCTTACTGTTCCTCCACTCCCCCGAGCTGGATCAGGATCCACACTGGGATATAACACGGAGTATTTGAAGTGCTTAATAAAAAACAGCGAAGCTTTCATGAGACTGAGAAACAACCTCAACCTTAACGAGGAAGAACCTGCTGTCAGAAACTTCTGTCAGAGAGGGGAAAGCGGGGGATGAACAAGAACTTACCTAACAACCTGTTGTAAAAAGCTGGGAGGTGTCAGCTGCATCGGAGAACTCTGGCTACTGTTTCCTCCCAATTCAAGGCACTTCTAAAGCTACTACAATACCGGATCTACAGTAAATGGTTTAAGGTTAACAGTGCATTGTCCTGAAGTTGGTTGCTAAAGTCAAGCCCATGACAAAGCGCAAATCTGACTAATTGTTAATGAATGTCATTTGGGGAGAGAAAGAAAAGAGAACACAGCTGTAGGTGAGCACATCAGAGAACATTGGTTTGTATCCTCCTTCCTCCTCAAGAAGTGATCTGAGAAAAGAGCTTGTCCCCAGATTTGAGCCGTCGGTGCCGTGTCCACCGCACCAACTACTCTGATCTGACAAGCTGTGAGAAGAGTCACCTCAGTCACCTTCTGGGAAAAGATATTTCAAGCAGAACGCTTGTTAGTGACCACAGCAAGCCTCTCAATTAGCTAATGAAATGCTCTGTCGCATATGATGAGCCAAACCACAAAAATACAGAAGGGATTAGGGACCAGCAGCCCTAGCAGATGAGAACTACTGAAGACAAAGTTGTGCGATTTGAAGCATGACTCGCTTTGCTTTTAAATATTTGTGCAAAACTTACGTAATGTTTGTATATAAAAATTATTACAGCTTCCAATGCTGCATTTAGCAGTGTTAACTTAGAAAAGACAAAACGATATGCTGCATTCTCCCCAAACCTTTAAACCATCGCGTCTTAGTCTTCATTCGCAAGCGTCTCAGTGGACAGCCAGATTTTGGCACCACTTAGAAATTTGCTTAAAGGTGTTCCCAGAATGCTCCGTCTGCATAGGTTCCCTACAGGAGAAAATGGGAATGAGGAGGAGAGAAAGTCTGGGGCGCCAGAGGTGTCATTTAAACCGTTAGCTCTGAAGTACATCCTGCTTTGATCCAGTTCCGAGCAGTTGCCTGGTGAAGAGTTGCTTTTGTACTGCCGAAGATTCCGGTTTAGCATGTCTACTTCATCCGCCAGCAAAGAAACTTTATGGAAAGCAGTGATGAAGCCACCACGATTAATCTGGGCCTCAGGAACCCAGCGGAAGTAGCACAGTTTCCACAGTTTTATTTGCGTTCCAGAGACGCGGGGTAGGATTACGCCGTGCAAATCAACAGGCTTCGCAAACCAGTCTCTGAAGTATTGTTCCATACTGTTACTCTGACTCTCTGCTTGCTGCAAAAAGTCCGGTTTCAGTTTTAGTATCAGAGAGTTTCTTCTCGGAAAGAACTCCTGCTCACTGATGATTCCGTTTTTTATTGCTGGGGGGACACCTCGCAATGTGGAGCTGTAGTTTTTCTGCAGAAAACAAATAACGATAACTTTCCAGTTTTATGCTCACTTGAATAGTAGCTTTCCCTGAGCTGCTAGGATGCATCATCCAGGGAAATGATGTGACCTTTACACAGTTCTGCACTCGTCAGTCACCACTGCAGGGCTCACAAGGCCACCTGCGGCCTTTAAAAAGAAATGCATGTGTTTTCTAGACTTCCTAAAACCTTGAATGATTAAATTAATCAGTATTGACTGAAAAAAACTAACAATCCTTGGGGGAAAAAAATGTCATCACTTCTGCACAGGTGAAATAATGCAGGTGCTGACAGGGAGCTCTTGTCACATCAGAAAATGTCCCAGAACCCAAGGCTCAACAATTTACTTCCAGAAAAGAAACTTCTTTAGGCTGGAATGCTCAGAGAATTAACGCTGCTATTGCTAAACTGAGGGTGCAGAATATATAACTGTGTATTTTTAACCACTAACACCTTACGGTTAAGCACAGGAACAGCCCCACTCACAGACAGACGTCACTGTAGTTACCTTTGAGCGTTTAAAACTTTTCACTGCTCCGTTTTGTACACATGGTGCACTCTTTCCAATATAAAAAGGGTTGTGAAAGAGCAGGCGATCTCTGCTTGTAAACTGAAGAGACCAGTCCCAAACGCAAGGAAATTTGAGGCCTTTCTCATCACCCAGCTGAATATTTTTGCTTATGGCAAATTCCTGCAAGGAGTTAACATTCAGGCATATTAAAAAAAAAAAAAAAAAAAATCGAAGAAAATAGGCTTGTTCAGAAATCTTAATTATAAACCGGTGCATAACTAGTGGCCAAGCAGCAGGGCTGTAATTCAGAAGTGGCTGCAGATGAAAGCAACAGAGCAGCGAGACTGTCTGCATCTGCAGAGAACAGCTGCACCCGCTTCGCACGTGGGCAATGCAGGACTAGCGCTTACTGAGCAAAAGACGCTTTTCAATGACATTAAATGGTTTATTTACTTTTACCCTCCCCCAAACTGTTATTTATGAATACACTAATGGTCCCCCAGTGCTCTGCTCCTTTGTAAGCTGGCTGCCTACAGCTTTATAAAGAAAATATTTAACAAAATAAGTTTTACGCCTATCAGTCATCCAGTGTTTTCTACACACAGTTCTGATACCTCCCCGTTTCAAAAAGAATTTTCAGTGTTCAGTTTCGTGCGTACTTTCACTGTGTGTGACTACTGGAGCTTCACAAAGCCTGTTCCAAATTTTCTAACTACTTGAACAATTACGTCAAAAGATTTGGAAGTTTGCCTGAAGTGTGAAATGCTGTCTCTGACCATTCTACCATTATCAGGCGCAGCTATAAATATGCTTCCTAGAGGAGTACAAATCATAATGTACAATAACAATGCTTTCCAGAAAAAAAGAAATTCAATAGATTTTCTCCTTGAATAGTTCCTGTCTGCGGGAAGATCACCTGAGAGGCGATTCCTGGGGGAGCTGAATATTTTGCCCTTGAACAGAGAGCGACAGTTGAAAACTACAAAGGAATATCAGTTAGCTGAGATGATGTTATTTCCAGAGGGGCAGGCTGAAGTCCCTTATTTGAAAAGGAGGTGTAACGCTTCATACTCACAGTGCTTTCCTTTACTCGCTGATGAGGGCAGTTGAAAAGGAAAGTGCCAAACAATGAGATACGTGCGCTGTCGTACAATATGGTCAAGTACATTTCAGAAAACTCGAAGGCTGCTGGGTATTGTTCTAGCAGCTGCCACACACAGTCAAGAAACATCAAGAACAAAGGAGACTGGGAAAAGAAAGAGAAAAATTAGGTTTGACATAGGCTTTTCCCAAGTCATCCAGATTTCTTTTGCAGTTAGTGCTCCATTAGAGTGTTTAGCTACACCTGTCATGCTTTCCTCAACAGGATAAGCTATTCCGAGTGCTGCATTGACTTCATGCACCTGTAATACCCTGTATTCCTGCTGAGCCACATTCTCACTGGCTTTCTCAGAGTTAGGTTTCCACAGTATTTCCTTCGTGTTTGAAATGACCGGAGAGCTTATGATTCAGTCATGTTAACTTCTCACTACACTTTCTAGCTCTTTCCACAGTGCCCATGAATGGCAGAAGTATCAACTATCATTTATATAAAGCTTTAGAAATATTCTGCTCTTCACAGTTTCACTCTTCTGTATTTCCTTTCCTCCGGTCAAAATGTCTGCTTTCTCATTGTTCCCCTCCTTGCTATTTTAGTTTCTTTATCCTTTCATCCATTTTCTCTGCCTAGTGCTCAGTATCCTCGTTTTATCTGTTGGCTCCACTCTCTGGGGATGTTGCTTTTCTATTACTCTTGGGCACTGTCCCTGAAAAAAGCTACTAACCTGGGGTCCTATATTGTTCCAAGTGCAATTACAAGTCTCCTTCGCAATGAAGAGGCCAAGCAAGATTAGCTGCAAATACTGAAAAGCAAGCGTTTTGCTGCCCTCTATTAACCCGTCTGGCAGCTGCGTATCGGTTCAGCTCGATACTTTGAGAAGTACTGCATATGAAATGCCTTTGCTTTAAGGAACCAAACGGGGATGAAAACAGATTCCCTTGGTAAAACAGACACCCCCCTCCAAACCCACCCTCCTAACACCCCTCCCCTTTTACTTCAGCTGACAGTGTGAGCTGTGCTAGCGCCTCTAACAGCGGGACCTCTTCACCTGCAACGTTGCAGCAACATAAAGAGCCAATTACATTTGCTCGCACACGATGTTTCAGACCCTTACACAGCGAGCAGATGAAGAAAATGTATCTCTATCCTGGAGAAAGACTCATTTTCTCTGACGTAAATTTCGTGAGATTTGAAAGCATTAACAAATATTTTAGATTTCTGTGTGAATAAATACCTGCTCAGGCAGGTATTAACCAGATACTGTTATCACATACAAGTACAACGCATCTTTACCTCTTTGTCAGATCTCTTTAAGTGGTTACACCTATCTAAAAACTGATATCCTGCCATGACCCATTCCTTCTGTATTAAGCTTTGAAATCCAACAGTAGTTCGAAAATAGGGATCCAGCATGACTTGAATGAGAGAAGCAGCAAGGCAGCTCAGGTCCCGTCCCTCTTCCTCTGCAAATAACATACAGAATGTATGAGATATAGAAGGTTATACAGGGACATATACAGAATTCATTCTCAAAGAGAAAAAGTGGCAACTATGTCTTAGCTTTTTTCTTTGAATTTCTTTTAAAACATGCTTTTTGCCACTGTAGTTGTTCTTGTATTTAAAAAAACAAACAAACAAAAAACCTAGAAAAAAACCTTCCTCATTTAACTAAGACTCATAATATAGAAAAGGTTCCTGCAGTATCCAGCACAGCAATGCATCACCAAGAACAAAATACTCAGCTTGGTATTTAAACCCAGAGGTGCTGAGGAGGGTGTTCATGTTGCTGGAAGTTTTCAGCATATTTTCCACCCTGAAGCAGTTTCTGGAAGCCCATTACAGGGGGACAGTGGGATGAACCCATCTTACCCAGGTGTAAAAATTACAGAAATTACATCATTTCTGATCTCGTTACGAGCAAGGTTTTCAGTGTTTTTTCTGGAACATCTGCACTTACACAACAGCAGCCACTGTCAGCAAAATACTTTTGTATATAGGAACTCTGAATAAAACTAATACTGCTTTTGCAAGGAGTATTAATTAACCCAATTAACACTGTTCAAGACTTCACTAGCATTTTGATTCTATCACATCATTATCAGAATAAAACCCACAAAGACTCAAAGTCAAATATTCATCTGATGCTATGGACTGTACAGATACATAACAAAATTATTTTCCTTTCTAGTCCCTCAAATACCTAAAATATTTAGAAGAGATGGTGTTTTTGTGTAAAGATTACCATTGATTCTATCTAAATGTGTTTATCTAGATTATCACACTAATGCTAAGAATTACAGTGTGCTATGTGGCTGTATTACCTTGCAGAACTACAGAAACATGCTTGCACTCCATCATATACACCAGCTCAGCAGAATGCCTAAGGAATGATCTAGACAGGAAAAGAAAGTGATACAACAGTTAATAGAACAGGTTAATGCTTGCTCTAGAAAAAAAATAATAAATACTTGGGATATGCATGTTTACCTAACTTGTATATTAAACAAGAGAATCCTTCAACTGACTCACTAGTTATTTACCCTGGTGAAAGCTTTTCACATCTCATTAACCATCATTTTATTAATGGTACAAAACCTGATATACTCCAGCCAGCGAGTATTTTCCAGTGAGGACAGCCACTTTTCCTCAGTTTCCTCAAAAGGCTCTGCAACAAGGAAAGTAATTATATTGCAGAACAACTTCAAAGAACTATTAGATCTATTAGAATTCTTGTCTGAAATAAGGACAGTCCAGTGTACCATTAACACACAGCTGTTTGAGTTTGACATATGCAGCTTGGATTTCCTGGATGCTGGGGAGACACTTGTCCAGATCAGATTTGTAAACATCACTTCTCAGGGGATGGCTTCGAGTTATTGCATTACAAATCCTAAGTAGGAAAAAGAATCAGGCACTTTATTATTGGAGAGGAGAGAAACAGTCCTTCAAAAAACATTGCAGTCTCTAACTGCAAACAACTAAAACCACATAAAGCATGCACCTTATTAAAAAAACAACCGCCTTTTCTCAATTATATTCAGGAGACAGGTTGCTCCTGCCACAGAGCTATTGCCTCAAATATTTTTGGCATTTGCTAGTTACAGAGGAGTGTAAGCAAGTCCACTTGTGTTATTTTATGTGTCTGACTATAGAGCAGCATAACGAATCATCTACCTTTGATCAATTCTTCTTTGTTGCAGCACATCTTTAATGTTGGCCATCCTCACAAGGGCGCTCCCATTAGGGTGATTCCAGGACCATGACTAATACAGGAAAAAAAAAAACCAAACAAAAGAAACACCACAATAACGTAGGTTAGTGCTGTTCCACAGAAAATCTTTTCCCAACGCTACACAAAAACTATGTTAATTGGCAGACATACCTGTAAGATTAATATCGTACAATGATCAAGACCAGTAAAGAATAAAGATTACACTTACTGGCATTCGTCTCCCAATAAAAGAGTAGGAGTATAGCTTAAGGTCTTGATCTGCTAAGGAAGATGGAACCACGAAGTATTCTGGAAGGCTTGAGAGGAAAAATATGATACAAAAGGTTACTTTTCCCTACATATTTTATCAGCTTTTCTCTTGTTGCAGCTCTGCAATGCCCCAGCCCCTAATACGACAGTGCTAACCCGCTGACCTGTGTGCCTGTGTGATCCTGCGGGATCAGTGGTACAGCTCACATGTGTTTGTTTAGAAATGTGCACATTTCAGAGGGAAATACAAAAGCATAAAAGCATCAGATACCAAAATATAACATTTCCTTTTCTGACAACACCTGCAGGATCTTTCAGCTGAGGGCCTCTCCAGAAAGCGGCACGTTCAAAAGATGAAGTGCACAGGTAGGTAGAGCGAAGGCTTTGGCAGAAGAGACAGGAAAAGACAGTGTAATTGCCTCGTTTTCTTCTACTTCAGTTGTGAGACAAACTTACCAAGTAGATATCATATAACCTTCATTGACTGAACAGACTCTCCACTCTGATGCACCCGTCCTTTTGATTTCTCTATCCCAATCAGAGTAAGTTTCAAACAAAGGTGTCTGCTGACCACTGGCACTAGCGATGCCACCACCGCCACCTCCTGGGTCTATTCCATTCACCTTCTTTGCTAGGAAAAGAAAATTCATCAATGCACATTTAAAAAAAGAGAGAAATAAAAACAACCCTGAAGAAAACCTCTTCACTTTCCTAATGACAACAGCAAGCTACTACCACCAGGACTAGCATTACCTATTTTTTCATTACAACACATCAGTGATTTAATGCCAGCTTGGCAATACATCAAGATGTAAAAATGTGTTTTTTCCTGCAATAAAACTGGTACGTTGTGCTGCTTGACAGAAAACAAGGAACACTGACACCCAGGAAAGATTCCTCTCTTCAACATGCTGAAGTTAACAATGTTTTAAAAACATGAACCTTTTACAGACTACCCTTCAATTATGTACCTTATGAAGAAAGCAAAATAAAAGATACATGATTTCAGCAGCTTTTCCTTAGGAATGACCTCTGTGTTAACAGCAAATACAATAAACTGAAAGCCAGGTTAAAATATGTAAATGTGTGTAATGTAAATTATATTTATATATATATAAATATATATCTTTATGCACACAAAAAGATGGCCTACCATTTTGTGGCTAGGGACCAAGAAGATCATGTAGTCTTACTAACACAGAAGACCTTTGCTGGTCATTCTTTAGGTGCCAAGGAGGCAGTCAGCTGTGTCAAAGAAGACTAAGTTTTGTTTCTTGACACCTGGTAAATTTTTAGATGAAAGTGAAGTAAACTGAGACTCAACCCTATTTCCTCCCCGTGAAAGCTCCTAGTTTTAGTAAGTAGGATTTAAGTGTCTGTCCAGACAAAGCAGAACACAGCGTTATCCTCTACTGCCATCCCAGTGATGGTGCGGTTTCTACTTTCTGTATCTACAAACTTCATTCTTGTGCTGTACTCTGACTGCTTGTGTTTTTCAGAAGAAAACTGTACTAAAATCAGAATGAAGCAGTTGTTCAAATACAGTATACAGGGAAATATGATAATTTTAAAAAAGGTATAATTTTACTGTTCAACAGCAGGATATATAATTATCAAATATAGTCTGGGAAGTAATGATATATGTATATACCAGAGGAATGCAGACTCCTTATATTTCTGTAGATGCGTAAAGATAGTATTTGACTAGCAAGGACACACAGTCATAAAACACAGTGCTGGAATGGTAAGAGCAAATGCAGAGGAACTGTTCTGCAAACACCAGGGCTTGAAACAAAAAAAACCACAACCCAAACCAAAAGTACTTCAAACTCTCTTCTCCAGCAACTTCAGCGCAGCAGAACAACTATCTTCTGCCAGTCTCGTCTGCTGCTCCAGAGGAACAACATTTTTTACCCACCTTTTACCACCTTATGTCACTCTTCCACTAGGTATTTTTCCATACAGCAAATGGGATTTTAAGGACAGAATAAAGGCAGCATTGTGACAGATTAACACTTTGTCCACACTCCACGTAAACATTTTATTGTAATTTTATCTGCAGATTGGCTTCCTCTCTAGTACTTCTAATACTGAAATACATGGACCTTAATAACTGCCCAAACTTCATCAAGTAAGAAAGTGTATGTATAATTGTACATGCAACAATCACAAGCACACTTATTCTTGTGCATGCACAGGGCATTCACGCAGGCATCTGCATGAAAACCATGTAATTTTCTGCAAATTCGAAGGCCTGATCTCAGAATTCCATGTATTCTGATTTTGTAACAGGCAGAGCAGTGGCTTCCAGTGGCAGCTGCTGAGTAGATATTTCAGTCGCACAGAACTCCATCAATGGCACTTTCACTAATTGGAGGCTTGTTACGCTAGAACTGATGGGTTTCAGCTGTGTATTGGCTGGGGAGCACTAAGCAGTGACCGCACAGCATTACACTAGAAATCAAGTTCCAAAGGCATCTTTTTCAGGCTTACCTAACTGACAAGGTTCAGTTGGAGATTGGCCTTGAGCAGAGAGGGTGTGCTCCAACTCAGCAGGGGTGGTGGAGGTTTTGAGTGGGAAGAACTGCCTAGTAAGCCTCTAGGAAAGAAGGTTTGGAGTCCCAAGTTGCACAAATCCTCCTGCAATACCACCAGAAGAGACACTTATTCCCAAAAGAAGGGCAGGTGAACAAGCCTGCCTGATGGGAGATTAAGTAGGTACCTAGAGTACCAATATAGGCAGACAATAGGAGGATGGAAGCGTGAATCGAGAAACATGAGTAATCATGCTGACATAAGTGCCAACAGAGGCAGCTTTGGTTTCTTTCAGACAGGACAGACATTTCTTTTGATTTTGGTCATTAATGTCTACCCCAATACACGATTTATATCCAAACATAAAAGGCTGGGTGCAGGACAAGCCAATTTTATTACCCCTAGAGAAAGCCTCAAATGTTTTTTGCCAGTGCTTCTAGACAGAAGTCTTGCTAAAATTACATATTATGAAATCAGACAAAAAATAATCAGAATACATTCCTGCTTACCTGGATTATGATATATTTCCCCAACATACTCAAACGCAAAGAGAAGCTGAAGATCTGTTGGCTGAGAATAATGAGCTATTGCAAGGCACACCTAGAAAAGAAACATTTATTATTGGCATTTATAGAAATAGAATTTATTGCCCTTAATTATGACAGCATGAAATATGCAGAGCAAAAGCTAAAAATCAATCTTGAGTTTCGTTTCCATATTTTATTTGAGAGGAGTGAACTATATGGCAACACACACTCCTGTATGCTGACAGACCATTACTGTAATCATAGTAGGTCATGACCATCTATCAAGAGTGATTAATTGATACGGGCAGACTAATTTTTTTCAAGAAAGGTCAGGCTGCAGCAGGCATCCTAAACATGATTTGCTGTATCAACAGAGACAAGCAAGGACTTGGAGCTCCTGTGCTGTGCCTGCCCACCTGCACATAGAAGTAGGGGGAGGAACAGAAGAAGAAAAAAGCACAACACAGGTGGTAAGCAAAGTACAGCAAAATCTCATTTGTAATTGTTTTTAATAATTTTTTTTTTAGAGTATTTATCAATGAAGCGTAAGAACAGCCACACCGAATCAGTTCAAAAGGTCCACCTAGCATTCTGCTCCTGACTGTGGCCAGTGACTGATGCGAAGGGAAGAGGGTCAAAATAGAGCAAGCACATAATGAAATTTTACCCTATTTTTCAACAGTTCTAGTTCAGGCACTTCTTGAACTAAAATCCAGTATCAGTATTCAACAGCATTTGACAGGTATTTCTTCTAAAAAGTTTTAGTTGGGCCGAAAGGTTTCTGAAGTGTGACTTCCCTTTACAAAAGTCCTGTTGGTTATTCCCTAAAGTATTACACTTAAGCAAAAGTTTGTATATAATTAATTTTTTATTATCTTTTCCACTAATTCACCCCATATAGACATCAGGCTTGCAAGTCTGCATGATCCAAACCTCCACCTTCATAAATTCCTGCTCTTAGAAGAGAAAAGAAGAGGTTGCTCTTTGAAGACTTCCAGGACCTACGTCAATCCTGCATCTCATTAAGTTGTATTCCAAAATTACAACGGGCATTGACAAACATAAATTAAAAGCAAATTGTTTGGCAATAAAGACCAGCTTTTCCTCCAAGTTACGTGAAAATTAGTAATTTACAGTGGGAGATATTTTCTTTATCTTAGCCACTTGTCGTTTGTTTGTCAGCTGAACGGCAGGACAAACCTTCTCCATCAATCTCCAATTTCAACAAGAAGTGAGGTTTTAGAGTAGGTCCTTTTGCCAAGTGTGGGGGAATCCAGAGTTAACTAAACATGCCAGCAACCACCCTTTTCCTAGTCCCCATCTGATTTTGAGAACCAAAACATCAGCCAGTCTTTCACAGGGTAGCAATTGTCAGCTTCATCAAATCCTGCCTAGCCCTTGTAGTTCCATTCCAGGTGACTAGATTGCATTCACAAGAGAAACCCACCCTTAATTTCTAGATGCCTGCAGGTTTACAGCGAGCTCCAACACTGTCTCTGACAGTGTGATGTATTAATCAGGTTTAACGAGGCTGAGTCACAAGCCCTGCCCTGGGAAGAGAAATTCAGCAGATTTAAAATAAGAGATGCATCCTCAGAACAGCAGAATTAACTTTGGACACAATGAAGTCTTGCCTTGGTCTTCGCATTCTCTGCAACAGTCTCAGAGCAGCATTGTATAAGTGACTGGTTTTCTACCTATACAAATTATTAATTTTGGTAGAACTCCAAGATTATTAAAATAGAGAGCAGCACAAGGTTTAGGATTAGATACTAACTTCACATACAGTCAAAGTTTCCTAGCCTTTGTCTCTTTATGCGTGGATATTCACTAATAAACATAAAAAGACATGTTTTGACTTCCATTTTTCTTCTTTTCACGGCAGTAACTGACATTAATGGAGCTACTCCTCATCTTCATTTATAATAGTGAAGGTTGAAAGCCTTTTACTATACTGATCTACTCTCAAAGCTTGAGGATGAACTGCAAAACATGAAAAAAATCCATTGTGCTGCCAAATAACACAACATAAATACACTAAAACCTATTTTTAAAAGCAGCAGCTGAAATCTCTCACATTTGAGAAAGAGAGTACGTGTGTGCTATGTTAAGAGGGGTAAGACTAGGGGGACAGGGAGATAGCAAGCATTCAGACCTGGATCCCCCCAAAATATGAGACCATAGCTGTGTTTTTGAATCCAGCAGCTCAAAAATGATCCAATGTGTTCCACAGTATAGACCTATCTGACAGTACCAGGTACTGGATGGTTGAAACAGTTTATCTGTATGTTAAAACACAGGATTGGGACCTCTAGTTCTGTTATTAGAAAAAAAATATATTTATCCTGCTACTGTCTTCATTTGTACAGTTTAGACAAATTCCACTCACATATGCACTGAACAAGTATTAAGACAGTAATTTTTAGGTTATTCTTCACTAAGTTAATATAGTAGTTTTATTGTCTGTAAGTTTCAGAAGGCAAACACATTCCACAGATCTCAGCAGATTATCAGCATAAGTAGAAACCTCTTAAATTGGAAGACAAACATGTTTTACAGGAAATGTTCTCATATCAAACTGAAAAATGTTTGGCATTCTTGCCAAATTACAATGGTGTAAAGCTGAAGATATTTAGGCTCAGTCAAATAGGCTGCTTGTTGGAAACTCCATTTATTAAAAGCAGTAAACACAATGGCTGTAATTATTTCATAGTACAAAGGCTATTTCCCTACATCAGTGTCCCCTGTTCAACTCCTGAGAAAAAAAAATATATACTTTCAGGGCAAGCCTTCCTGTTCTTCAACATGAATTTTACCAGGGACGAGAGCTTCAAAATACTGCTAATGCCCCTGGAAAAGATAGTTTTGAACAGTCAT
Organism: Phaenicophaeus curvirostris; assembly: GCF_032191515.1. NCBI lineage: Eukaryota > Metazoa > Chordata > Aves > Cuculiformes > Cuculidae > Phaenicophaeus > Phaenicophaeus curvirostris. The sequence continues at coordinate 1,624,105 of NC_091403.1, forward strand.
ATTTAAGATGTGCTATGACAGCATAGCCCTGTATTTTACCTCCGTCCCTAAGCCAGGCCACCTGTCCTACAAGCTCACTGGAAGGAAACCGTTTTCCCTTGCTACTGTGACCACGACCAGATCAAGTCCTATAGACAAAAGAATTTGTTAATCTTCCTAAGCAGGAAACCTTCATGGGAGAACAATCTTTCAGGTAACAAGAATTTCAGCCCTAACCATTGTGCACATTCTCCTTATGCAAAGCCATAAATTGTCTAAATGCAAACTCCTTTTTTTGTTATCCTTCTATTAGAATTCCAATTCCATCTACACATAATTTGGTTTGAGTACAAATAACCTACATGAAAGGAAACAGTACAAGGAATTCAGAAGCGGAAGCTTTTACATATCAGAATTCTTGTTTGTACAAGAATGTGTTTGAAATCTAACTACAGATTTCCTAAGCATTAGGAGAAATATTAAAATACACTGCTATTTTTTAAAGCAGCTTTAGATAAGTTTACCCCTGCAGAGTTTTCTTCACCTCCTCCAAACCCATTCCAAAGACCAGAAACATGACAATATTTTCCCATGCGTTCCCAGTATCTCAAGATTTTACCAGCTTTGCAGTCTGTATAAACAATTAGAGCAAAGCCATACAGAAGCCTGGAGGATTGGGGGATATTAGAAAGTGTCAAGATTACTTCTCCAAAACTTTGTTTCATATTATTCTTCATAGCAATTAGGAAAAAATTGTTCCAGTCCCTCCCAAGTGTTATGAGGCTAGTTTCCATTGCACAGGAAAAAAAGAGATAATCTTTTTACCTCTGTTTTGATTAAGAATGTGTTTTTGAAACTGTTCTCACACTCATTTTATAAAGCTTCCTGAAGGGAAAGAACAGAGAGTTCCAGAAGAGAAAGGGAGAGAGAAAATGGAGATATATTTAGGAAACAGGAGATTACAGGGTGTGTGCCATTCTGATGCACTGCCAAGGTCCATACCCATGGTGAGGCAACACACTATCCATCATCTGACAGTCGTAAGACCTAGGGCCTCACCTTTTCATACATTTTAATTTCTTAGTCTAATGTCAAGCACTGTAGTGGCTAGAAATTAGCAGGCGTTTTCAGTTTGACTGTTTGTTGCGATTTTTGGAACAAAGGCGTTCCTTTTCCTTTAAGGAATGTGAAATGCTTCTTTTTTCTCACTGCCTAGCTTCCCCAACTTGCTTACCCTTGCTTCCCCATCCTCCACTTCCTCCCACACCCATCTGGCTTTCCTTCCTTTGGAGACTCTGAAGCTTTGCTTTAGAAACAAAACAGAATTAAACTGCTAAATAATAACAAGTGCAAGTTTCCATCCCCTCTGTCATTCCTTAACTCTGGTGTCCCAAATATCCATTAATAAAAATGAAGAAGAAAATATTTACTTGACTGATGAATGTTGAGACAGTATTTCCTTGGCATGCTTTGACTGCAACTAATGTTGAAGGTATTTTTCGAATAGCACTGATTTTTGAGCTTGTTCATAATAGTTCACCCCAAAATAAACTAATTCACCTCAAAATTCCATGTCTTCTTCCAATTTGTTTCTGCTTAAAGGTGGTAAAAAAACACCTCTGGAAGTTCTGCCAACACTACATATAGACATGACGTGTGGGTGATCAAATCAGTCAGACTGTCCACAGCTGAAGCCTGACTGCTTTCAAACACGAATCCTCTTTTCACACTTACTACCAGAGAGAGACTCTGAATACTCTAGTCTAGTCAGGCAGATAAGATAGTAAGCATTATTCTTATGCCCTGTTCAGCAAATACAGACACTTCCTTAGGAACAGATAACGTTCGCTTTGCCAACATCAAACTGAATGCTGCTGACTATTTCCATTACATTCAAGGAACTATTCATGAAATTAATTCTTTAACTGTATAAAGTTAGTATAAGTTCTCCTTGTACCTATTCCATATACTTAAAGCTCATTTTAAAATGGTAATTATAAGGTACATTGTTCTCATTTATTTAACTATTGCTTTAAAGAGAACATTTGCTAGCATCTGGCAACAAGTTAGAGACAGTTATAATTCCAGAGTTTAAAGGGTATGTTTCAGTAGACAGATACGTCATTTTGACCTACCAGTGCTTTAACAGGATGATACTCCTCTGTATTACTATGATGACATTTAGTAAGAAACCTCCCTGTTCCGCTTGGTACAGCTGACTGCATTTATGTAAAGTTTGATAAAGGACATATTTATAATTTATAAAACACTAAGATAACCTACTTGATACATTCAAACTGCAACAGCTGCCACAGCTGACCTTGGGAACTGTACAAGTTTTCTTCCACTCCTCCAAGAAGACCTTCTGATATTTGACAATGGCAACTGTTACACTTTTGGTCACCACCAGTACTTTCTTTACAACTACGCAGGTTCAGATCCTTTTGGATCTCTCTAGAACTTGCTGCTCTTCCAATCAGAAGGAATCACATTAGACCATGGAATTATACATGTATAAAGCAAATGCCTACATAGAAATGTTTCACTTTTTGCTCTTGCAAAAGTAAATGCAGCACAAAAAGCATTAATGAGATGCTGAGTTCATGCTCTCTTTCTCCCTCCTACAGCGTAATCACTCTTCTTAGCTATGACAGCCCACTACAAACAGTTGCTATAAAGATATTGCAGTAGACAGGCTGCTCCAGGGAGAGTTCAGAGAATCTGAGAAAGGAGAATTAACTGCTGAAAGATTGCCAGTGGGAAAGGTTACCAATAGCAAAGGCAACAGGGAGGGAGGAACCTAGAAAAGTAGCAAGAACAGTGTTTCATTACTGGGCTCCTGCCCATGGACCTCTATGAGAGGGTAAAAGGTGAAGAAGTGGTGAACTGGTTCACCAGATACTTAGTTGATTACTGCAAACAGACTTATGTCTGGGCAGATGGTTCTTAGGATTTACAGGGCTAAGCTCAATCTTTATCCTAGTGAGAATGGGAATTCCTAAGCTCTGTGAGCAAATAGGGTCATTCCTTACGAAACGAGTGCTGTGACATGCTTGGCTGTGAATTCGTGCCATGGAGGTCAGAGGAGCTGTAACTCAACCAACCGATCACACTAATCAAGAGCAAGGACGCTGGTGAGCTAATGTTGTTATGTAGACTAACCATCTCCGAAACTTATCTAGACCTCGCCAGGTTAAACAGCATCCCATGATTTTGTTGACACTTACGACAACAAGTGTTAAAGCTGGGGAAGGAATGAAATTTCTAGGAAGGTACAGACAAAAGCAATTTCTCGAAAAGAGGCATGCAAGCCTTTGCTAAGAAAATGTTGAGAAAGAGCACATAGTTTCATGTCAATTAGACAAAGCAGCCATTCCAAGAGCTCTACCTACGGGTAAATTAAGCTTATAAGTTTCAGGAACGGTATCAAAGTTTCAAACATTTTCCACAAAAATGTAAAAATCTGTTGGAAAGCTGCAACGCAGTATTCCAATTCCAGTCTTAAAAAGGATTTAAGAAACCAGTAATTTTCAAAAGTACAACAGATACAGCAAGAAATGCTGGTTTATCTTATATAAAGAACCGCCAACAGTTAATACATCACATAACATTTTTGCCAAATAACTTTTTACATTAAAATCTACACATCTTACTCTAAAAGAATGAGATTAATTTGCAATTCTCCTCCCGCAGCTCAGCTGTTGCTACGTGGAATGACCACAAGGTAAGATTTCATTAGATGATATACAATACCTTTTTTGCACTTTCGGGACCTGCTTCATCAAAACGAAATCTGACAATGCGGAAGTCTTTGCAATAAATTATTAATTCAGTTGGATTAAATTTAAGTTTTTGATTGGGACCAAGGACCTTCTGCTTCCTCTTGGTGTCATTCACTGTAAAGAAAAGAAAGTTACTGGATGGTGTTTTGTAAGTACGCAACACAAGACTGGCTCAAACAGATACAGCAACACTGCAACCAGCAGCCTCAACGCAAAAGCTGAACAGAAAGGGCTCCTAGGGAACTTCCACCATTCTTCTGCTGAAACCACATTCATGCTATTTGACAGTTCGGGGAAACACAGGGAAGAGTAATCTAGAATTTGAGAATAAGGTATCTATTGTCATTCATAGATTTTTGAGTACCACAAGCTACTTGCTAAGAATTAGACAACATTGAGAAGTCAAGCATTTATGATGTCAGATATTGTAGCTATGTGTAAAGTGTATAAGTGATAAGCTTTTAGCAATCTAGTGTATTTAAATACAACAGATTCAGAAGCTTGAATATAAAAAAGCTGCTAACAGAATTTAGTACTGCTATAACAGGTGTCTGTCCTAGAACACCTGTTAATTCAGTACTGCAGTTAAATTTAAAACCAATATGAAGACCCAACTAAAAACATCTCCTGCATGGCACTTCAAGATTTATTCACCTTTCAACGCCTTTATCCTAATTTTAAATAAACCAAATTCTTTAAACCAGGGAAGATTAATGACATGAAACCTAACAAACACTTAATTTTGAACTGAATAGATTTAAGTCTCATACTTAACTATTTTTGACATACCTGTGACAATCTGCTCAATGCATGTTAGCGGGACATCATGTTCACCAAGGAGGAGGTTTTTATAATGGAATTTCTGAAACACATGAACTCATAGCCATTAATTGCAGTTCTGCAGTTCACAACCAGATATACAGCACGCTTTGAAGAAACTAGGATAAAAATCAGGCATGCCCAGACTTCTCTGACGTGTACCACCCTTGCCTATTCACAGGCAATCAGAGCTGGTGGAAGTAGCTCTCTTGTGCCAGTGAACGCACAACAGTTTAGAAACACCAGTTGAGTATACAAAACTCTACTGCTTGCACTGAATTTACTAGCCTCAAAAACTGCTGGCAGAAATGGCAGAAAATCTGAAATGTTAAATTCAGGTCTGATTAAAAAAAAATCTCCAACTATTACTGTAACTGTAGAAAGAAAAAATACTAATTCAGCTTTCAGAAATAAGTTTTGCCAACTACTTCATATCAAAACTTAATTTTTTGAAGTAGCTTTGGTCAAATTCACTAACCATTACTGAAGAAGCATCTATCTACTTTCAGAACTTTACACACTCCTAGTCAATGTAGTGTTTCTTTTAAAAGCCCAGAATGAAAGTGAAAACTCTGAAAATAACATACAGCTCACAACTTGGATTTCCAAACAGTACTGTATGCTGTGCTGTTCAAAAGCTGGATGAGGTTTTTAGTGTCACATGCTCTGTTCTAGCAAAGCTTAGTTTCTTTCTCCCCTTTTCTTGTTGCTTCATCTACAACACAAACTCATGTCACAGTTACTCTGTCCGGCACCAGTAATGCCAATAAAACTTGGACACATTAAAGCCTTTGCTGATCTGACACTTGTCTAGTCAAAGGAACATTTGCAATTATCTTCTCCAAGGAGGAACATGTTTTTACATAATTCCTGTTTTTCCTCCTGTAAAACCACTTCCCAACAAAGCCTCCATAAACAGAGCTGGCTCTACTTCCACACCAAACTAGCTCCGTTATGACGTCCTCAATGAAGGGACGGAGCAGCAACACATTCAGAAGAGGACTCTGGAACCTCTTAACTTAGCCTGCTTTCTTTTAGAAGATAACACATTTTTAGCATCAGGTAAGAGACAGATCCACTGTATTCTAACTAAATCCAAGTTCCCCATCCTATTTGTTGTCCCAATGTAGCAATACGAGTAACAACAAACCTGTAGTGGCATTGGGTCATCCGTAATAAAGGAAATCTTGAAGTTAGTGCAAACCAATTTGCCCCACAGGTCATACTGACTTGTATCTGTTGCGATGCATTTTCTTACAAAATTTACTTCATTTACCACAATTTCACCTAAAACAGAAAAAGGAGAGGGAAAAATAGAAGCCTTTGTAGGTCTTGTAGGTACAAGAAGTCTGAATCTGTAGTACCAAGAAACCCCTTATTCTTTACCTGTTTCAAGTTATACACATCTTTTGGGTAAACCTGGAGTTTAACTGACACCATTGAGGGTGTCAGCAAAAAAAAACCAAACCACCCCACACCACTTTCCTTATACCAGTGATCAAAATCTGCATTTCTTCACTATCAAAAATTCATTGGTTTGCACACCACCATCCTTTAAACAAAGTCATATATTCACTTACTTCAGCTAATATTTATTTTAAACCAGAAATTAGCTGGCTAGTGTTAAGTACTTTAGTGAGTTTTATGAACATCATGAATTCAGAATCATCAATCCACATCTAGTTTTACATTTATAAACAGATTTTCAGGCAATTTCATTAAAAAAAAAAATCAAAACCCAAACCATACACACATTAAGCACTCCTCACCACTTCAAAGTTTCTATTGTCCTCATCTAATGAAGGAAACCAACCAACTCCTTTAGCAAAACAAGATCCAAATGAAGAAAAAAAAACCCATTATGCTAATTCATCTGGGATAATCTATAAAATAAAGAAGCATACAGCAAATGAGACTGAGGACCATTTAAAAAGGAAAAATGAATCGCTACACATAATGTTACTTTTTACTTCCACAGCAGAGGTTTCTGAAAGCCAAACAGCAATTTCATCCTTACTTCAGAAATGAACTTCATAATTTATTTTACTCTTGTAAGGAGCTTTCACTTCTGTCATCAGATCAGCCGCTTCCTCCTGCTGCTGTCTACCATAAATAGTGTGGGAGTGGAAACTGTGTTAAGAGAAGTGTCATTTCACAGCAGCCGTATTTTTTAAAAAAATCCAAACAAACAAGACCAAAGACTAAAGACTGCTAAAGCCTAATCTGCTTGAAAGAGATTGGGCATATTTAGTTCCAGTTGCCCAAAACATCACCTCAGAGCATCCTGCGCTTTGCAAGAAAACAATCACTTCTTTGGGTGACAAGAGCAGTAATCAGTTATCCGTGTTCATCCGTGTTCCCAACAAACATAGATAGAGCTTCGAATACATCTCCCACCTGTCCCCCTATCTAGAGAAGTTTTTTTTCCTCAGGTAGTTATCACTGTACCCAAGTAACCATACACTCCCAGAACCGTCTTGGCCAAATGCTTGCGAGGAAACAGCCTTTTGCCAGCTGTGAGACCCAGGCTCTGCACAGGCTCCTCACCATAAGCTGTTTAGCTAAGCTGCCCCACCAGCTCTCTCGACCCTTAATATGATTAAGCACCAGCCTGGAAGTCACTAAGAGGAGCGGCTTTTAGGTCAGTTGCGATAAACACCTACAAAAACTTCTTGAGTTAAGTCTGTATCCTTGAGCTGGCAGAACGATGTTGAAGGCCTCTGGGACTCTGCCTGTGAAGCTGCCCCTCTGCACAAAGTCAGTTCTTCTAAACCTAAATAGGATTTATTCTGCACCTTCAGTATCCCCAGTGTATGACTGCACTTCTAATAAAAAGATACGGAGTGCCAAATACACCACGAAATGAAGTGCAACTTCCATAGATATTTTTTCCATACAACATTCTCTTATCTGTTATCCAGTGGAATATTTTTTAGTATCACACAGAAGACACTTGCTAAAGCACAAATTGCTATTACCAAACTATTTCAGTACTTCATGTCTCTGATGCTACAAAACTATTGAAATAAGAGACCCATTACTGTTCTCATGTAAAATTCTTAATTCAAATCTACTGCAGTTCAAAACATGCCTGCCAATATCATTCTCTTTACCAAAGGCAACCCTTTTTAATTCCCTCCTCCATTCCTCATAATTGTGCGGCTACACTACAACATGTTAATACTAATCCTATTTTAGTGCGACTTCATTTATTCTCATTTCATCCAACACAAATACAACCCAGATCTTTTAGCCTAGCTTCTCCTTTGCACTCAAGTTCACAGTCCTACCACAGAACTGTCAGTTTTGTAATAACACCAGAGCGTGCATGCATATCGATTTCAGCCTGAGGGCTTAAACATTTACAGCAAAGCATGAGAAGGTTTGCAATGCAAATGTAATGGACGCAGTTTTCAAAAGCCTCTAGATAATTAACTTTTCTCTTCAGTGCAGGTTTGGAATTTTATCTTGATCTGGCTGCTATCCCTCATTTGGATATCTATGATGAGCCACATAAAAATGTGGAAACCTTCCAAACTTAACTCAAATTTAGGAAAGCACATAAACAACAAGCAGTATGTGCAGGTCTTGCACAATGAACCCCTCTTGTATTTGTAGTTGTGTAGGTAAGCGTCTATACAAGTGTCAACAACAGAGCTATTCAGAGATATTACACTGCACATTTTTACAATGTAGCTGCTGCTTTTTTTCCAGTAAACAGTCACAAGCTGTTCCAGACACGGAACAGCAGTCAACACTTCCATGTGACTCCAACAGTCGAAGAACGATCTCAGGAGACAAGCACAGCTTGTTTCAACTCTGACAGGAAACCAGAAGGAAAATTACAGGTTGCCACCCTTATACATGAAGCCTAATGATGTTTAACAAAAATATTCCTACACTGAATAAACGGATCACAAAAACAATGCAAGAGGCCGAAGGACCTCTAGCTGATACACTTTTCACTTAACACAGCCTCAGAAAAATCCTGCTGCATCCCCCAAAAGGACAGACACTTTGACTGCTTCATATTTTGGCTTTTAAGAGAAGTCGTGGTACATACTTGATCCATCACAATGCACAACCCACTACTATCCAAACAAAACTCCAAAACCAGAGCCTGCACGCAAGGAAAATGGAGGTAACAGGCACAACTAAAAATGCTGAAAAAACCTAAACTCCTGTTCCTCGTTTACAATGCTGACAGCGATAATGCCCGAATAAGAAAACAGAAAACCAGCTTGTTTATGTGAAAGAGCCTAAAAAGTTGACAACAGAAAAGCTAAAGTTAACTCAAGTACCCATTTAACCATTAAAAATGCACATTAATGAGTTCACTTGTATCTAGAAAGATCTAAGTCCAAAACTGCTCCAAAAGGATTGGGAAATAATTAACTTCAGTAATTTTCTAAGTAGGAATTTCCAATAAAAACTTCATTAATAAGTAACTGAAATTCAGAACATCTTCACCCATTTGGCTGCCTTTTTTTAGCTGTTCTCTTGTAGTGAGAACACCAAAATTGTATGAGTTTATTAGTATGCGCCAAGCATTTAGATGTAAATGTCTCTAATCCACTTCTAAATGAATCTTCTGTTCAGCATGCTCAGTCACTTCCAAACTTAAAAAAAAAAGTATTTGTAAGCTCATGAAATAATTGCCCTTTATCTCTTTTCTGATTTTCATGAGCTCTTACATTATATTTAAGGATTTAAGGTATTTAATGACAAAGAAAGCTGCACGCTAACGTAGATATTACCCAAACTTTTCTTCTCAAAAACTATTTTCCAGTTCCTTCACAATTAGTTAAACAGACCGCATTTAACTTTCTGTACCTTTGCAGAAAGCAAAAAAAATTTTTAAAAAATCAAAGTTAAAATGCTGTTCAAAAGGACAGTTCAATACTGTGATTACTGGGCAATGAAAAACAATTTACATATTTTCTATTAGCATTGTTTTTTAATAGAAGAATCTGGGATTTCTGTTGGAAAAACAACTCTAACCACTGCTTGGAGAGTGGTGTGCTTTAAATGCACAGTACCAACAGAGCTTGCTTTGCCAATCTGATTAGAAAAATTGTTATTAAATTATCATATATGAGTATTGCACAGTTTCTCTAGCATGCTAACAAGAGAACATGACAAGTTTCACTAGATTTAAAAAAAAGCTCAGTAAGGAGAAAAGGTAGCAAAAAAGTCTAAAGACTTCTTGTCTTCAACAATAATCATTGTTTTCCCATGCACAATAACAAGATTACAATCAGTATTTGTCCAATAATGCCTAATCTCCAAACTTGGCAAAAGAAACTGACCACGTGAGGGATCTGAAAAGATAATTTCTTTTCTGAACTAGGATGGGAGACTTAAGCTTCCCCGCTCCCCATTTCAGAAACGCTGCAAGAAGGTCAGGTAGGCAACCAACAGGAGTTCACATGGCAAGAAGGGAACACCCATCGCAAGCAAGGTTCTCATTCACAACTAGATCCAAAAGAAAGTACCGCAGTAGATTAAAAGCTGATCATGCTTACAGAGTGGCTGTAATCCAGCAACTTTTATCACCCCTACAGTGAAAACTGTTCCATATTCAACATTCATTCCCACCTCGACCCTTGTGCTTGCACTGTCATTTGTGAAAGACTTCGTTAGGCACATCAGAGAATTGATCCAGTTGAAAATAATTCTACCCATGTATTTTTCTTCCTTTTTTGCCAGTCCAAATTTCACCTGAATTAGCTCTCTGATCTGGCTTGTTCTTTGGTTGCATAAAAATGTGTCAGCATCAAGTAGGTAACGAGAACACACACCCACGATGAGAAAAATGGACTAATAAACACTTCTTGACATCAGTATGTATTTTTAGGCCATATTAAAACAACCCTATCACCAACCTTCCTCACCCCTCCAAATCTCTTAACAACGATTTGGTGAAAGTTCTGTAACGTGAACAATGGAGAAGCCAGTGAAGACAGAGTGTTTCTGTGTTTTGCATATTTTCAGTCTGGCTGCATAAACTACAGATTCCCAAAGCCTGACTCTTCCTAAACAATATAATCAGTAACAATTTCAGGGCTCTGGTTTTCAGCCTGTTATTGTATAACTATGTCATCAATACAGATGCTGTTCTGAACTTGTAGTATATCACTGGGTTCAGCTTAAACTACTCAGGTTTGCCTTAATAAATAAATCAATACAAAAACACGTGCTCCTTAAAAATTAGTTCGCTGAAGGCTTACTTCATTGGAAGCAAATACAACTGCCAGGAGATAAAACCCCCGGTAGTTTGGTCAGCTGATAAATTGGAACCCACACTAACATTTTATTCCCCTTCTGGACTTTTAATGACTTGTGCCATTAAATGTATGTGGGGCAGAGTGGGCAGAAACCAATTGCTTTGGAAGTGTTCTGCAGAAAGCTCATGAAGAAACATTAAAATATTTAATCATAAAGCGTGTTCACCCTTCACCTTTAAAAAAGGATTTCCATACTGCCTACAGCTAATCTGTCACAAATAAGAAAGGACTTCTGTAGATATTTACAAATACTTTAAATATATTACTAGTCAGAACCTTTAAATGTCCTCTATGCAGTCATAACAAAGAAGGCAGAACAAACTGACTCCATCCAGTAAAATCCACTTACAAGAATGTATCTAGAACTTGGATTCTACACGTAGATTGACTTAGTAGTACTTATACCATGCCAAACCTTAAAAAAAGCAAAACCAAAAACTCAACAAGAACCCAAAGCCGGCCTGAAAATTTACTTTGAGCCAAACAAACAAAAAAGCTATAACAGAAAAGAGTCCTTACTATATACTTAGTCTAAGTGGTACCACATTTATTCTAAATATAAGTCAAATGCTTGGTTTATTTTTAAACTTCTTTCAATATGAAAGATTTCCTTGCAGAACACTGATGCTGTTTCCTATTTCAAATTTGAAACTCTCAGTTTATTTAAAATTTTCAGTAATTTTCTTGGTGTAGACAAAGAAAATTTCTGCTTCGGAAAAGCTGTAGAAGACTCTGTTACTTTACAAATTGTCATTCTGATTTTCCAGTCTGAAATGGCCATTCTGAAATGTTGAGAATGATTTCATACTCTTGAATGACACTAATTTTTGAAAACAAGTGGAAATTACAAAGCTACTTCACTTATTTGTCTAATATCACACACAACATTAAAAACAAACACACACTGATGGTAACATTTCAATTTCAAATGAAAAAGTTGATGCAGGAAAAAAACCCTAATTGATAGGCTATCACTACTCACCTTCAACAGAGGAGCATCCTTAAGAGATCAAGCTATACCTACTTGAATATCAATAACTCATTCCAGAAACACACATTAGCAGCATTACTACTCCTACCAAGCAAGTAAATAATAGCAGCTTCCCCTTTGAGGTGTTAAACCAAAATGATTCCCAATACACAAGGCAAGGCAGACCTGACAAATCTCTGGGGTTATGCAACAACCTCACTAACTCAGCCCCTATTTCTCAGCCCCCTCCCCAGTCACAGCGCTGGCATCATGCGCTCCCACTGCAACATCAGGACTTCTGTTCACCATCTCCGAGGCACCACAACACAACTGGAAATGCCAAGGAAGAGCTGCAAGTGTTCAGAGCAGTCAGAAGTGAACATACCTGGGCTACTAACACACAAGGGTGCCTCACCAAAAGTGCACTCTCCTCCTCTAGTCACAAGACGTGTTGCAGCTGCTCTGGAACACATGACTTCACGTACTAAGGATTTGCAGAAAGCAGGGAAAAAAAAAAATAGACAAAGAGCTGGGAGCTAACTTGCTAGAGAATCAGACACTTCCAGAAGATTAAAACTTTCCATGATCCAGACTTAAAACCCTCCCACAATTAGATTTCCACAGTCAGTTACCTATCTAAGGGCAGATGTATACAAAAAAAAGCAAGCCAAAACCAAAGAGCAAGTGGGGAAGCCATTTAGATTGGCGTTACTAGATAAAAGTTGAATATATACAGTAAACAAGGTATATAACTCCACCTCTATGAGAACACAGCACAAATGGAAAACGTTCAGAGGTAACCAAAAGGATGATTAAAGATATGGAAAGCTCCCTTCAAGGACCAACTATGACAACTAAGCTGAGGGAAGTGTAACAGAGTGGACATACAACACAAGTCTGAAAATCACAAATCCCATGAAATGTGGTAATATGGCTTGATGTTTGCCGTATCATCCAAGAACTAGGATTCAGAGAAATCAGGTGGTGGTAAATTCAGAACAAACAAATAAAGGTAGTTTCTAACAGCATATAATTAAATTGCTGAAGCTGTGGGTGACAGACATCTACACGGCTATACAAAGCAACCGGACAAATTCCTGTAAGAAAGATCCAGTAAGAGGATTAAAATATGATCACTCTGTCTCTTCCATGCTCTGCAATCTTCACTTGGATCCCTCCATCACGCTACCCTAAGAGGAAAGACCCCACACCACACATAGAAGGAAGGAAGGAGGGCAGAAGAAGCACCGAGTAGTGTCAAGTGTCCTGTTCTGTCTTCTTCCTAGGGGCCTGCTGGTAGCCACCGTCAGCAAGAGGTGACATCTGACCCAGCCCAGCAGCTCTCAGACCTGCTTACAAACCCACCACAGCTGTGGTCGCACATCAATGATGGCACTGGAGTCAACTCCCACGATCGGATCATGAAACATGGTACAGACACAAGAGGCTACGAATAACCGCTCTGCAGCACAGCTCACCACCAGTATTCCTTTAACGTGCCTTAATGTGAGCAAGTTTTAAAGATAAAAAAATACTATTCTAATTCAGTTTAGTTCTATAATTTTACAGTATGGGCTTTTATAAATTAAAAACAGTTAAACCACTTCTAGCTGTCTTGTAAACGCCTACAAGTAACAACTACTAACAAAGTACTAGCAAATCCATATACTGAGCAACACATTAAAACAACTACTGCAAGTGCATATTAAGATTCAGGAGGAACAATCCTTTTCTCACACTTAATCAGATGCTCCACTATTTACACAAACTCCTGCAGAACGCCCTGTGTGAGCTTTTTGCAGCGTGCAGCACAGACACTGCACTGGTTCATTACCCACTCATGGGCCGCACCTCTCTGCACAGCGCTCTGCCATCCAAATTACAAAAACACGCACCGCTTTACACTCCAGTTTCATTGTACGGGTTTTTTTACTGCTTAAACTGACGTCCCGAAAATGCTAAAGACGCAGCTGTGGGAAAATAGGCTATGATTGACTACCAGAACAAAACATGCCTTCAAATTTAACAACTTGAACTTCATCCTCCCCCAAAGCGGACGAGCCGATTTCCTACTAGTCAGGCAAGGCACTTTAGCAGACTGACTGCCAGACTACCTGCTCGTTCTCTGTTTTTCCTCTTTGACATGCTTATAAAACAAGCCATGCAAACAAACAAAGGAAACATGAAAACTGTTACAAGGCCAACTCTGCAAAAAGTCTTGATCAGAGACTTATGGTGGGAGAACAGAACTGCAGAAAGAAAAAGGAAACATTTTTATAACCCATCTTAAACCTATGTCATGTGTTTTGGAATGAAATAATACCAAATTCTATAAAATTACTTGCTTTTCCCTACCGTAGTTTCAAGTGTTGCTGCTTACAACTAAGGCTTTTACTTGCTTTAAATGACATTTGTTGCTTTTCCTAACCCACTGTCCTCCTCGGGGCACACAATTCCGGGAGAATGAAGGCTGTTGTCCTAAAAGTTGAAGAGATGTGACTCTATTGCTCTGGGCACCAGGAGAAAATTTAAAAACAAACTCGACAGGTTACAAATTTATTCTAATATAAATTCAATTTTTTTTATTTTTTAAACAAAAAACTCCTCATTTTGTAACTTGACTCATTATTTCCATGTCTGGAACTCCCTTTCCTAACCTCCACTGCACAGAAATACAAGTTAGACAGTAGGGTATTTAACTACTTAGGAATTTCAATTTTTAGTAAACTACTCTCCCCAAGTGCTTACGTTTTAGAAATCAAAAGCTTAATACATCTACTTGCAGTTTTTGAAGATTACTAAAGCCAGTAACTGCTTGTGCTAATATAACTCAATGCCAAAAGAACTCCTTAAAAGCTCCACTGAATGAAGAAACATAATAAACATTCAGCTGCTCAGGTTTAACCCTCTTCCTGACAGCAAAAGCAATTTCACACATCTGCTAAGGATACAATATTAGGAATTCCATAGTCAAACTGTACTTGTGAGGGTGTACAAGTCAGCCTTAATATAATTAAACGAGTTGGAATTTGGCCAGAAACTTCGGTTACGACAAATCCAAAAGCCAGGCTAACAGTACAATGTGTACTTGTTTATACACTTTTCTACTGCACCATTTGATGACAGAAACAAAAAAAATGTGTTTAGGCCAGCGCTTAACTTAAAACAGGAAGAGTTTCACTTAAGTAATTTAAAGTAAGTCTGAACCCCACCCTCATACAGCCTGAGGGTCACAAAAGGAAAAGACTTTGTCAGAGATACTCTGTGGCTGTACAGAATGGTGAATTTCATTATGAAATAATTCAAAACAACACCTCAGAATGATAAGGAGGTAGAAATTTTAATTCTGTAGTGAGCCTTTCAACTGGTTTCCCTACAACCTGGGGTAAACTTGGTACAAATGCTCCAAAAGCCACGATTTCAGCCAATTGCTGATTTCAAAGATAGCGTAGACAAGGGAAACTATGCAAACGTGGGATAAATATAAGCCAGTTGAGAAAAACAAACCCAGTCAGCACCATTTTAAACGTACTTCAGTTTCACAAATAAAGAATGAACCACACTGCAAAAAGCTACTGCGCAGAAGTCATTTTCTGTGACTGCTCATGGATGCATCTGACAGAAAAGGCAAGATGTGTTACGCTTTGAGAAAAGCCATCTCATATTGCCTTGCATTTTCTGTGGAATGTCTCAGAGAAGTACATGCAGTCACTTCCTTGTGAGTCAAAAACCTTGGATGAATATCAACTGCAACACAACCAATAGGATGCCAAATGGTAAGCAGAAGTTTTGCAAGCATAGAAATATAACTGTATTTCAAATACCGAGCAACCTTACTGATGTATTTTAGGATATTCATACCTCAAAAAAAAGTGTACTATTTTGTTTCAAAAGGAGTATCAGGCAGTTGTTACTTACTCTTTCAATAAAACCTCTTCCATAACATTTCAGCCTCTTAAGCTTAATGTACCTCACTAGACCATATCAGATATCAACTAACACTGCTTAATGAACCACAGTCTCAAATGGAGAAGTGACAGAAATAATTTAGAAGTAACTTGTTAATTCTGTTGACCAATAATCACAGAAACCAAACAAAACTATTTATACTTTATCAATTCTATTATAATAGGCCAAAGGCTTAAATAGATCCTTGTGGAGGTAGCTGTCAAATTCCTGATTCATGCCTACCTGGCAGAAGTACGGGTTCCAGCTTTTTAATCCTTGGTTCTGATGCCATATGATCTTCAGCCTGAAGGAAAAAAAGTGAGAATTTACTTAAGAGTCAGAACTTCACAATAACGCAGAAGTCTGATTTAATTGGGTAAAGGAATAAGTTCTTTTAACTTAAAAAGCTAGTCTTAAAGAGCTGAGATCCAATTATATCAACTGTTTTCTGCAAAGATACTAAACATTTCTGTGCACATTTAGCTTTGTGCCAGAAGAATAATATTACATTTAAAGTGCTAGCTAACTATGTTACCTAGGCTACAGCAAGTCACAGGGAGAATAAAGAACAGTTTGGCCTGACATTCCACTAAGGCTCAAGTCCTACAACAGGCTTTACCCAGACACAGACACTCAGGTTTGCACAAAACTCAACTCTCTACCACCTTTTAACACACAGAAAAAAAATCTCCACAAGTCCAAGGTCTAGAACACGCACATGCCTACTCGCATTTTAGTTCCAAGCCTTAAAAATCATAGAAACATTAGGTTGGAAAAGACCTCTCCAAGGACTCATTTTAATGTTCTTACGAACTTCACAGCAGTTGGAACTCGCTGATTTGGAGGCGGCCCCGGTTCTGCCTGCCCTTGCCTTTGGGATATGAAATACTACAAACACAGGCAGTGACAGAACAGACTTCTGATCACAGTATTGTAGAATCACTAGGTTGGAAAAGACATTAGACATCATCAACTCCAACCATACCTGTCCACTACTAATTCGTATCCCCAAGCAGCTCATCTACCTGCTTCTTAAACCCCTCCAGGCATGGGGACTCCATCACCTCCCTGGGGAGCCTCTGCCAGGGCTTGAGAACTCTTTCTGTCAAGAAATTTTTCCTGATGTCCACTCTGACTCTCCCCTGGCGGAGCTTGAGGCCATTGCCCCTTGTCCTGTCCCCTGTCACCTGTGAGAAGAGCCCAGCTCCCTCCTCTCCACAACCTCCTTCCAGGTAGTTGTAGAGAGCAATGAGGTCTCCCCTCAGCCTCCTCTTCTCCAGGCTAAACACCCCCAGCTCTCTCAGCCGCTCCTCTTGTTCTCCAGCCCTTTCACCAGCTTCCTCGCTCTTCTCTGGACTCATTCCAGAGCCTCAAGGTCTTTCTTATAGCGAGGGGCCCAAACCCACAGGATTCGAGATGCATCCTCACCAGTAAAATAAGAACGCTTCGATAAAAAGAGTGGACTCTTCAGTGAAAAAACCCCAAAGCCTGCGGTTCCTACACCAACAGCGGCGCCACCGCCTCGCAGGACCAGGAACATCCAGAACGACGTCGCACCCACGTTTCACTTTTACGAAGAAATTGTGAGAAGGGAAAAATGAGTCGGTGCTTTAAACGTGCTGGTGCTGGAAGAGGCACCAAATAACGAAGCACCAAATAAAGAGGCACCAGAAAAACTAAATAAAACCCGCGCTCTGTCAAGCGCACGGGCAGACGGCACGAACCCCGGTGGCTCCGCGGGACCCACAGGGTCGGACAACGGCAGAGAGCAGGCAGGGAGCAGCCGGGTCGGCGCTGGGGGCCCCGCCTGCCCCCGGCACCGCCCGCGCCTCAGCCGCCGCTCGGGCCCCGCCGCCATCGCCCCGGGCTCCGCCTTACCTGAGGCAGCGGCAGGAGGTACGACTTGAAGGTGGGCTTGGGCTGCTTGAGGGAGAACATCGCGGCCGCGGGGCCGGGTGTGACGCCGCCGGCCGCGGCCCTGGCGCTGCCGCTCGCACGGAGGAGGAGGAGGAGGAAGAGGAGGAGGAGGCCCCGCCGCGCCCTCCTTCCCCAAGGGAGGAGCCACCCGCCTGGGCAGGCCCGGCGTGCGGCTGCCCCGCGCCCTCATGGAGCCCCGCGGCTCCCTCCGCCTCCCCGCGGCACCGGCCGCCCGCCGGCCCAGCGCCTCGCTCTCTACCGCGGGCGGCGCAGGGGGGCGGGCGCTGCCGGGGCCGCCATCTTGGGGCGGGCAGGGCGGAGCCGCGGCCATTTTAGGGGTGGGGCAGCCATTTTAGGGCGGGGCGGCCATTTTAGGGGGTGGGGCGGCCATTTTAGGGGGTGGGGCGGCCATTTTAGGGGGTGGGGCGGCCATTTTAGGGGTGGGGCAGCCATTTTAGGGCGGGGCGGCCATTTTAGGGGGTGGGGCGGCCATTTTAAGGCGGGGCGGCCATTTTAGGGGCGGGGCGGCCATTTTAGGGCGGGGCGGCCATTTTAGGGGCGGGGCGGCCATTTTAGGGCGGGGCGGCCATTTTAGGGGCGGGGCGGCCATTTTAGGGCGGGGCGGCCATTTTAGGGGTGGGGCGGCCATTTTAGGGCGGGGCGGCCATTTTAGGGGCGGGGCGGCCATTTTAGGGCGGGGCGGCCATTTTAGGGCGGGGCGGCCATTTTAGGGGCGGGGCGGCCATTTTAGGGGTGGGGCGGCCATTTTAGGGCGGGGCGGCCATTTTAGGGGTGGGGCGGCCATTTTAGGGCGGGGCGGCCATTTTAGGGGCGGGGCGGCCATTTTAGGGGTGGGGCGGCCATTTTAGGGCGGGGCGGCCATTTTAGGGGGTGGGGCGGCCATTTTAGGGCGGGGCGGCCATTTTAGGGGCGGGCAGCCATTTTAGGGGCGGGGCGGCCATTTTAGGGGCGGGGCGGCCATTTTAGGGGCGGGGCGGCCATTTTAGGGGTGGGGCAGCCATTTTAGGGGGCGGGGCGTCCACCAGTACTGGGGAGTAGGGGTGTGAGTGGGAGTGTGTGTGAAGGGGTGTCTCGGTTTGAGGAGGCGTGGCAGGGTGAGAATGGGTGTGGGGGTGAGAGTGGGTGTGTGTAAGGGCAAGTGGTCATTGTGGCCCAGGGCTACAGTGCTGTATAAATGCCGCTCCAGCCTGCATCCCAGTTATTCTCGTCGCCTGCTTGGGTACAAGCGGGCCACGTTCCAGCCCTGCAGTGTGTGTGACCCGTGGGTGAAGCCTCCAGGCTGTTCTGCAAAGTCTCCCTCTTGCCTCACCACGCTTGGGGCTGGAGGTGAGCGCAGATCCAACACCCACATCATTCCCTGTCCTTAAGCTTTCCAGGCACTCGTGGATTGCTTCACTAGCACGTGCAAATAATGCAGTTGCTCACCTAAATTGCCAATGTCTAACACCTCTATCTCTTTCAAGGACAGGCTGAGAGAGTTGGGGCTGTTCAGCCTGGAGCAGAGAAGGCTCCGAGGAAACCTTAGAGCGACCTTCCAGTACCTGAAGAGGCTACGAGAAAGCTGGGGAGGGGCTGGAGGGGTTCAAAGCCAGGCTGGATGGGCCTTGGGCAGCCTGATGCAGTGGGAGGTGTCCCTGCCCATGGCCAGGGGCTTGGAATTAGGTTATTTTTAAGGTCCCTTCCAACCCAAACTATTCCTTGATTCTATGATTCTGATAGGTAGAAAACAGAGGAAACAATTTGCTTATAGGCCTTGGCACTCTTAAAGGTCAGTGTTGCAGGTGTCTATATGCAGCGAGTGCAATGAACTTGCCTTCTGCAGCAGAAAGACGTCCTACAAGAAGCACTGGTTTGGATGGCAGTGTCGTTTAATCAAGAGATCAGTCAAGTCCGTCAGCTGCGAGACTCAAGGAAGGGGGAGAGCCTAGTTCTCCTACTGGCAGCCCAAATCACCAAGGATCCGGTAAACGGCCAGGCCTGTCCAGAGTCT
The DNA here is from genome assembly GCF_032191515.1 of Phaenicophaeus curvirostris. Classification (NCBI taxonomy): domain Eukaryota; kingdom Metazoa; phylum Chordata; class Aves; order Cuculiformes; family Cuculidae; genus Phaenicophaeus; species Phaenicophaeus curvirostris. Next base: position 1,643,818 of record NC_091403.1, read on the forward strand.
GAAGCCAGGTGTGATGCAGTGGGGAGGGTAAGAAGCAGTTTCCTGCTCCTGCTGGAGCTCTCCCTGCGGCCGGTGGCACTGCAGCCATGGTTCCAGCTGTAAGCCAAGTGTAGTTCAGTGTGGCATAGGGGCAAGAGTTGACAGCCAAGACCTGTCAGACCGCTGGGATTTGGGCACTGCAGTCTCACCGTATTAAAAAGCACGGTTTGGGTCAGCATACACCATTTTCAGTACCAGCTCCTATGCAAGGTAACATCAGTAATGGTTTGCTACAGCATAGCAGTGTTGTAATACCACCAGGAAACAAAACAGTAAAGAACTAGAGGACTCCAGAAAAAGACACATTTTTTTGACACAAAATAATACGTGCAGCACCCAGCATCAGCCCCTCTCCTGCTACTGACTCACTCCTTTCACAAGCTAAATCCTTTGGATTCTTAATGAGTGAGAAATACTACAGGGCATGCCCTCATCTTTATTCTTCTTTCAAGGTTTTTGTTCATATTCAGAACATTGCTGAAAGGAAATTAAAATCAGAAAAGGGGGAAGAGAAAGCAAGGAGACAAGGAAGACAGAAGCTGCCCAATGATACCAACTAGGCTTGAAATTACATATAACAAGTTTGCCAGTAATATTAAAAATTATGATTAGTTATACTACATCAGAATTAGAAGAGCATTTCTGCATCAGCACAGAGCCTTCTGAGCAGTGGCTGCAAATGCAAACTTACTCTAGAGGGAACAAGCATAGGATAGCACAAATTTTCATTAAGGACTGAACTGACATTTAAATTGCAGTGCTGTTCTGGAAGGGAACAAACAAAATCAAAACTGAACTTTCCATAAACAAAAGATTACAAGATTTGTGAGGATTGTTGTTGGAACCAGTCACAAGTTGCCCCTGGAAGAGTTTTATGCCAGTAGGAGAAAAAGCTGATTTGGCAGAAGTGAGTATTTTGGAGGAGCAAGTGCATTCTCTCACAGCTTGCCGCAGGATTTAAGCAGGAGGTGCAGACAGGGAGAGCAGGACTGGCAAGAAAGGAAGGACGGGCAGGCAGGGCAGGGCAGGCAAGACGGGGGGGGGGACCAGGGAGTAGGACAGGTAAGGGAATACTCTGGATCCCCTGACTCCTTTTTAGCAGCACACTCAACTGCATATTTCTATGGCAATTTAAGTATTTTCATAGCTTTCTGAAGAATGGTTCAGTTATTAGTCTGAACTCCAAGACACAGTGACATATGTGTTGTCTGATTTCACGCTACGTGCTCAAACAGCGGCACATCTGCAAACTCAGGGACTCACTGATGAAAGTCTGTTCTATTTTTCACTGAAAGCGTTATGGTTTATTACTTTAAGTGGACGCTTCCATGCTTGTGCACTCAGTAGTTTGCACAGCCGCATGGCCACCGCCTGCACTCAGAAGTGTGGGACTTTTGCTGGGGACCCGTGAGGAAGCCAGCTCTATGGGTCTGCGTTACCCCTTACGGAGGAAAAACATTATGCCTCAAATTTATTAAGCAGTTGAAAAAAGAATAATATTTAAAATGTAATAATAAAGAATGTAATAAATAAATAAATAAATGTAATAAAAGAATAACTTTGATGGTTTAAGCCAAATATGTACAAAAGATACTGGAACTATATAAAGGTTTTAGTTTCTTGAGGTATCTCGGGGGAAAGACCTCCTTTTCAAGGCACATCTCAGTGTGGAGATTTAATGACGCTGAACTTTGCTATATTACACAAGGGTACTTTTCTTGTTAATCATTATATGAGTATTATTTGCCTAGAGTTATCTGGGACTGTTCATTGGCACAGTGTTCCACCTTGGCTTGGGTTGTTTTACACAGGCGTTGTGATAACGATTATCAGATTATTAGTGCTCCTAAACTAGAAGCCAACCTTTTCCCATTTTTGGCCATTTTTGAAGGCCGTTGTTCTGCTCGGATAATAGCAGACCAATTAGTGCAAGAAAAGAGAGATGCTTGCATCTAGAATCATGCCAGATGAAGCACTGTGGTTTCCTAGGGGTTTTAATGTGGTATAGTTAAGAACTTGCCTCTGTGAATATTACAGTTAGTCACTGTGGTTAAAACATCTGTCTGGAGGAGAGGGAAATGTCTGAATTGCAAGATACTGTAGGGTGGACAAACTTAAATGACCTCGGTGAAATATCTCTGCGTAGACACAGCCTCAGAATCCGTACTCCTTAGGCTTGACCTGGTTCAGTACAGACCAAGCTCATAATAACAAATGGTAAGTGGACTCACAGCGACGCTGCTGCAGAGTCACCACATGCTTAGCAGTAGGAGGGATGCATCTTCCTGAAAAGCAGTATTGAACATGCCTCTTCAGAAATGCAAATTCTGTGCTTGCATCCTTTCAGTCACTATTCAGGAAAGCAAGCAGGCAGACGTGGAAATGTGTTGCTTGTTATTCTGTTTAGCGTGTTCCAAATCTATTATTGGTCTTCTGTGCATACACAGAACCATATTAATCTTATTTAAATGGCTGTATGTCCAAAATAACTGTCAAAGTCAGGGTAGTTAGTTCACACTGAACGGCAGAGGGGTTATCACTTCAGTTCATGCTGCCCAAGAGCACCAAAAACGTCCGAGCCTTATAAAGTTATCACTGTATACGGAACTTGATGGAAAATTACTGGCAAATAGTAAAAAAGAAACTTTGCTTAGGAAATGCTCAGCCCAGGCACCACAGAAGGAGAAACAGGTAAGTGAAGTGTTTTGATATCGTTATAGTGAAAAAATTGTTATACTGAGTTCATTTCACATATTTTTCATATGTTTCTTTATAAATTATAAGTTTTTACACAAAGGGAGTAAATAAATACAAAGGTAAAATGTTTTTGTTTGAAATCTACATCTACATGCTATCTGATAAATTTGTGATGAAAATGCTAAAAAACCAACCGGTCAAACAGCATGATTTAACAGATGGTTTATAAAGACAACGTAACAAGAGGTATGCGACACATCAAATTCCATTCCATAATGCATACTGCTTGTTTAGCAAAGTGCTGAAAAGCTGCATCCCTTTGTGTTCGTCAGTGAAGAGTTTCTGGTGAGTGTGCAGGCAAAACAATAAAAAGGCATTGGCGAATTGGAGGCTAGTTCAACCACACGTATGAAATGGCTTGGCCGTTGCATAGAATGGTAACACAGAAGTAAACATGGAAGTGGAACAATTCCAAAGGTCATTCTGTTTTTACAAAATGCCAAGTTCCCTAAAGTTAAATAAAAGAGAAGCCCACATGAAAAGCAAAATGTCAACACTGTTCTGACAACGGTCAAACCAGTAAACCTGCTAGTAAGAGAGCAAAAGTCCATAGTAAATGATGACCAGACTTTGAGGAATGTCTGCAGTCACCGTGACCATTCAGTACAGTAACAGTACTTCAAGGTGTAAGAACGGCTGGAGTATGAAAATATAATACAAACAATAAAAAGCTGATACCATCAGTGCATTTGTAGAGTCTTCCATTGCTCTCTGAATTTCAAAGTGCTGTAAGCAGCTTTATCAAGGGGGATGCTGAGACCTACGCGCTGAGGAGCTGGTGGGGGGAGAAATTCTGTCTTTTCAAAATAGTGCATGATTAAGTCCTGACGGTTAATGAGTTAAGCACAAATTTTGACCGATATTCTGTGAACATGTAACAAGCCTTTAACTAATTTTCTTTCCTGTTTGATGATATACATCCCCTGGAAAGAGAAGTGCTGAATATTTAGGAAAACAAAATTCCTAAAAGGTAACAGAGAAGAATGAGGGAAATAACATCAGACTGTTATGAAGAAAACTACCAAAACCTAGTACTTAGAAAGCTGCTGTTGAGTCAAGTGCACTGGAAAACTGTAACTACAGATGTGGATTTCCAGTCTTAGTAATTGAGGGGTAGAAAACACTTTCACTGTAAGGACTTCTTTTCCCTTTGACATTTGTTTTTGAAATTTACTCAAGAAAATGGATGGAATTTCTGTTCTCACCTGGAAAATCTATTATTTTGTTTAGACTGACTCCTAGAGACTGTTCCTTGTTCCTCACATGTCATCATAATGAAATTGCAAAATGAAAGATTAATTTGTCACAGCAGATTTGCTTCAAACACAGATTGACTATGTTTTAAACTAACCCAACCAGAACACCTTTCCTGTTTGGTTTTGTTTTCCCTTGCAGGCATTTAAAAAAAGCCACATTCTTACTCCACACGAACTTCTATCATAATCTCCGTTTATAAAAACACTAATGCAGGTTTTGGATTCATATTATTAAAATTTCCATATACTTCATATATTTAAAATATCCCTAAACATTTTGAAACAACAATCACTGTTTTTCAACAGTTTAAGGCTGTCAGCATGCTTTGGGGTGGGACAGATATAATCCTGAAAGCAAGATTATGTCACTTAAAGTTCAGGGATAGGTCAAGAATATGCCTATTGAACGTGCCTTTCTGGGTCAGGTTACTACAAACACAACTGTATTATGCAACTCGGACGTATTTTAGTGGGTGAAAACTGCTATATTGGGCCTTCCAGAAAGGAGCTAAGAAGCATGTATGAAATCAGAAGCGAAAGAGGAGACTGCATAATTTTTTCATGCCTCCAACGATTTTGTTTTGATCTGAAAAAACACAATGGCCACAAATAAACCAGCTGCGTAAGTAAGGATGAAAACTAAGGCTGGTTAAAAATGTGTTCAGTTTAAGAAGTCTTTTGATAAAAAAGAAGAAAAAAACATTTTATAAATTATTACATGATAATATTGTCCTTCTTTCAAGCGCTTTTATAAAGAGCTTGCCAGGAAATGAGCTTATGAGGCAGGCTGAGATGGAACAAAGAAAGATCTGTACTGTTGGGGTCTGTGGACCGTGCCTACGTTTCATCTGCCCCTGAGAGCACACCTCCCTTTCACCTGACCCAGCAAGCATTTATTTAAGAACAGAACATATATCTATTAAGTTTTAAATGAAAAGAAGGTCTTCTTTAGAAATTAATTTAAAAACCCATAATTTGTTCCATTAGTCATGCTGCTTTCGTGACTGTCACTAAAACAGGGCCGTTAGCCACTTTAACATTCAGTTTCTGTGGATGCATTTTCTTGCCTAGCTTTCTGTTCTTCTGTTGCACTGCCAAACGCTACCACCAAATTAGTTACGCTGCTGGCATGTCCTGGTCTGTTTAATTTGTCTTTTACAGACTTGGCTTTCCGAGAATGACTGTGTAAACTCTTTGACCGTACTGACGGGAACCCAGAAGTCCTTTCTGGCTTTACTGATAGCAAATTCTCTTTGTCAGCCTTGACAGCGGCAGGCATAGAGGTGTAAGAGGCACTCATACCTGCTTCACCAACGTCACTGTCATCTGTGTCCCCCTGTTTCTGCTCTGCTTGCCTTTCTGCTTCAGAGACAAGGCCAGGGTATTCTGGAGGACGTTCTTGAGAAAGCTGCTGCTGAACTTCGTATTTCCACTCGGTGGCCCATTGTTCAATGGTAGAAGGGCACACCTGATCCATGATGGTGCTATACTCTGTGCTCCAGTTGTTAAGCCCTCCAACCAGCTTCCCACCCTGTGCAAAGATGAAGCTCCTTGACTTCATCATAGTGGTTTGACAAGCACTGAATGTTTCGGGAGGAAAATAGCGCATTGCTTTAGACTTGTCCAAGGGATAAGAGATGGTTGCTTCTAACTTGGTACGTTCTACTTTTAACTGAGTGTTCTGAAAATCTGATCTTGGTACTGACTGGTTGTTTGTAACAGCATCCATCTGGTTTATACTTTGAGGAATCATTCCATCACTCTTAAAAATCCCCTGCTTTTCATCCCCCAAACCGTCTGAACCAGAACGGGGTCTGGAAGTGTTCTGTGCAATTTCTAATGTAGATTTACTGTAATCTGCCATGGTGACTGCAGTAGCACTAGAGGAATATTGGAGACTGGCCTGGTGATCTGGAACCAGCATCCTTGGGTCTGCTCCATCTTCTTTTGTACCATTAGAGTGGGCTTTTTTACGCAATCCCATGGCTGGGGACATCGGAGCGGTGCTGTCATCGTACGTTAACTCCTCCCCACCGACGTGGTATCTGTACATGCTGTAGCCATCAGAGCTGTTAACGCTGCTTTGCCTTAGGAGATACGCGGCATCACACTCGGACGAAGCCCGTGAACGTGGATATGTCAGCTCAGATTTGTCAATACCTGCCAGCTTCTCGAGAGCATTCACCATCCGACCAGATAGTTCTTCCAACTGAGAGAGTCGAAGGTCGACGGTTTGAAGAGAAGCTTTCATAAAATGTTCTCTTTCATTCACTTCTTCTAGTCTCATAGACATATTTTCAACTCTGTTGGGTATAAAAGAGGAAGCAGAGAACAGGAGCTGTGGAATGGTGCACTAACCCCTTCTAAGCACCCAGCTACTGATTTCTTTGTAAAGTAGAATTTTGTGCTGTCACACTTCATTCTTTTTTCCTACATGTAGCATCAGAAACATGCATTTTCCTGTTATCTATGTTTTCCATACATGATATTAGAGGGACAGTGGAACTTTGCCCTTATTTACATGCCAGAAGAGTACAAGAGTTGCAGCCCATAGGGACAGTCTACTATTAACATAGTGCCACCCACTTCACGTCCAGTTCTCCTCTCTCTGTGAAGCATCAATTAATTATATGAAAAATACTTTCTAATGACGCGCTTACAGGATGACTAAAACCAGGATGAAGGCGAGTTGTAAAACAGGTTTTGTAGCTGTATGAGAGAATGTATGCCGGTGCATGTGGGATTGCGTATGCTCTTCACATACCTTTCAATTTTTTTTCAGCTATAGGGAAGGGAATTATTGTCTAGTTAAATTAAAATAATACATTTCCCCATTCTCTTTTATCATTTATATCATAATGGGAGTGATGGTACCAGAAAAATGCATATAGAAATAATGCATTAAAATGGGGCTGATACGGTAGTAAATGAACTGTGGAAATTCAATTAACATTCTTTTGCTCTCTCGCACAAAAGATGACGGAGCATCTGGAGCAAGAAGCCATGAGAAATAAACAAATCTGCTTTGTGGCCATAGACCACAGTGAATCAGTGAGGCTTACCAGCCCTGCTTTATTCTCTGCCACAATACCTGGGATTTTGACAAATTGCCATGGATAAATAATGAGGTAGAAACTACTCGAATACTCGTAGCAGATTTAATTTACTCCTCTGTTCTCAAACTTCACATACAGTAATTGAAGGTATTCAGGGCCTTCCTTCAAGAGAAAGATGTTTATCCGTTAAAGAATTATACGGCTCACAGAGCTACTTCATAAGAAATGTTAAAAGGAAAATAGATATAGGTAGATAGAGATATATAAAGATATGCACACACACATACATGGCGTGGCTCATCATCAAAACACTGTGAGGCAGATTAAGGTGAAAGGGTGTTTAAACTGTGTATCATTTGCACTACAGGGAGAATTTTTCCTCATTTCAGAGCAGACAAAAGAGCCCGTCCTTTGACTGACTTAGCACTAGCAACAGGCAGAGCCCAGAACAGCTCTGCCAAGTGACCTGGTTAAAAAGTGCTGGAGCCACCACCACTGGGTGCTTACACAGCAATATGCAAACATTACCGAGTCCTCAGAACAGCTTAATGATTTACATTTGAATATTCCCTGTCTTTTAAATAGGGAGAGTTTGGACTGAAAAGCTAAATACCTTGTTCAAAGCTTCCAAGAGAATCTATGGTAGAGATTAAAACTCAGCAGCTGCGAGTGCTGGACCTTAGTGCAAACCAAAGGACCAAGGGAAGAATCCTCAGTGCTTCTGTCGTTAAGCTCCAACAGATTTCTCATGGCTGGATGAGCTGTTGGAAGCTCAATGAGTAGTAATTTGTTCAAATGGATAAAAAGCTTAACTGGGATCTTCAGATGGGTGAGAAGGTAAAAACTCACTGTGAATAAAAATGTTCTTATACCAAAGCTACCGAAAGGAGAAGCCTCAGATGCATCAGTAGGAACAACAAAAACTTGCCCTTGTGAGACAGGCACCTGCACAGATATTTACTGAGGATTCAGATCAGCTTCTGAATTGGTGGTGGTTTTCTTCAAGATCTAAATCTTTCGTACTTTAACCCAACTTTAGTTATAATGGCGACACAAAAAAAGCATAAATGGTTCCCGATAAGTGGTGGGTTTTTTTTCTTGTAATAGGTACCTTTCAGAGGTAACTCGGATGCGTTCATCATTAGATGATTGCTGCTCATCCTCTTTTTCCTGGAAGTATTCTTCTACGCACTGCTCTTCAAACTCATACAGTTTTTTTAGCTCTTCATCATTCAGAAATAACTCTGTGCGAAACAGGAGAACAAAACAGGAGTTTCCTTTTTCTGAACTTCTGGCAGTCACCTTAAATCCAATTTAGCAGGTTATTTTGGACATACGGATACTGCAGATTCTACTTCTGCACTAAATGAACAGATGGTTTTGTAAATAGGGAATAAGCGCTTAGCCAAAGACGGCCGCACAGCCCAGAAGGCACTAGAAAGCGTTATAACCGTCATCTGCTTTATGACCAGCTACTGGGGGATACGTTTTCTCAATGCCCCTTGCACTTTTTAACAGCAGTGCTACGCGTTGAACAAACTGACTATATTTTACAAGGTAATGAAACAATTTAGAGAAGATTTCTTGCATACTTAGTCCCCTGTCACGCTCATCCTGGTCTCCTTCACCCTTCCTGCAGCGACAGCAGATCCGCTTGATGATTATGTAGATGTGGCTGAAGATAATCATTGGAGGGGGGAGGACAGGTCTGTCATGGAATGTCATGATCAGCTGGTACCGCTGGAACTTCCAGACTTGGTTGGATATTGATTTTACCTCAAAGAAGGTATTGCTGAAAGGCAACATAGGTGCACTTTCCATTAGGCCCCTGAAGTTTACTTATAATTGAGCAAGAGCTATGTTGAAAAAAGTAGCAGCTAATAACAACACGAGGCCACATGGTGGTTGGTTTGGCTTTTTGTTGATGCTGCTGAACTTGCTGAACTGATGATTAACCTGAACTCATGATTTCACTACTTTTGAATGCAGCAAAGCAGAAGGTGCTCTGCATCCCTTATGGACCACCCAGAACAATCTTCCTCCATATCACATATTTGAATCGCATATTTGGTATTTTGAGGCTTGATTATAAAGTATTTCTTTTAACATGTGCCAGCGTTTGATATTACCCAAAGTATTAAATCCATGAAAGGTATTCTGTATGATAAACTCAGAAGCTTCACATCGTTTGCCTTTAATATGCTAATCAGCTTGACCTACATAGGAGACACTTCAAGTTTTCACAAAATGTCCTAAATTCAAACTTTATTCACTCAGACTTCTGACTCAAAACCATGGTGCATGTTCTTGTAAACAATATGTTCTTGGAAGCTACAGCCTCATCATTTCTACATCAAAATAAGGTGTATCATAAAGATGTTTTATTTTGTAATTCACTGGATATGGAGGAGTATAAGTGATAGTATTCAATTCAGAGATAACTATAATCAAGGTTATGAAATACCAACTAAGAGAAAGCAGACTTGATGATCTTAGAGCTTTTCAAGCTATTTTAAAGTATGCTCAGACATCTCATTCCACGTCTATGATGATGATGATATCAACACTTCCTTTTGGTATTCTCCGTTCACTTCTTTTCTAACTTTCTGTGCTTTAGAATATCTACATTCACAAAACCAGTTAAAACACCTCTTTGAAACCATAGAATTCTTGACTACACTTAACTTTTGGTTTCTGTTGGCTAAGTATACATGAGATTATTCACCAATGATAAATGACAGTCTGCCTTCGTTCTGCATCTCCTGCACAGCAAGAATTCCCAGCTGGATCTCACCCTCCTGCAACCAGGCTGGGTTGGCAGGAGTTAACAACATGACCTACTTCCCAAACTGCTGATTCCTTGGCCCTTCAGCCAATAATAGCTACCATTGTAACATTCTTCCGTTCCCTCTGGTGATGTGACTGGCATTTGAGCATTTTAAAATTCATGACCTTTTAAGCTACATATATCAAATGAAAGACAGGCTTTGTGAGCTGTAGATTGCTGGGCACCCGATGAACTATTTTTGTGGTTGTGACACCAGCTACCTACGCCAACAAACCCTCCAACACCACATGTTTACGTGCACCAAAAACGGATCGTCCACCTTTCTCAGGTGTTATGTTCAGAAAGTCTGACTAGCAAGTAGATATTTCAGTTCTGGTTTTGTTTAATCCCTAGGTCGGGACAGGAAAAGCACAACAAAACCGTGGGCAGAAAGAACAAGCAGCAGAAATCGATTTAGTTTTACTCCAGAGAAGTCTAAATATAGATTTGTGGAATAATGTAAAGACCGTGCGCAGTGCACGTTGCTTGGACGGGCCGCTAACCAGGTTCTGAGCGTGAACACAAACCCTTGCAAAATCAGTTGACAGGTTGTCACAGAAACTCTATCTCAGCAATAAGAAAATAAAGACAGGGTATGATCGTTTACTTACTTGAAGACAGCAATCAGCAGGTTTACCAACAGGATATTTGCTACCAGGAGGTAACAGGCCATAATAGCAGGAGTGAGCCAGGCCCCTGGTATACACGGAGGGAGGCGTTTGCCGTCGTCATCATAAAGGTTGTCCCCACAAGGAGCTGAAGAAAAAATAGGAAAGCTATTATTCACCATCTCCCAAAATTTAAAGAAACTACTCACCTTTATTTAACGATGATACACGCATCAAATTTTCCAAGCTAAACGAATTTCGTCAGTTTATTTCCAGTAGCAAGCATGTGTAATTTCTGCTTCAAATTCTGCTTCTAACTGCAGCATACAAAGTAATTTCCCATAATAATGAACAGAGAGGCAGCTCCAAGTTTGCTGTCCAGTGTGGCTTTCTTTTCAAATTCACGTGGATTATCTTTTTTTTGATAGTTCTAGTCCAGGACAAGATCTTCACGTGCCCACGTACGGAGCAGCCGCGGCATTTAAAGAAAACTCTCCAGGCAAACTTGTGTGCATACCTTGCCAAAGATATAAAAGTATTCACTTAGCAGTCCCAGATTGCTGAGTGTTAATTAAAACTTTATTGGGGCCCTCGGCGTATTAAAGAGGCCTTCATGATCCTGACCAGCTTCACCTGGGGTCTACACTTCTGCACTGATTTCCATTGCCCTTGTTTTTCACAATAATTAAAATAAATTTTTAAACCAAAAAGGTAAAATTATAAAATGAAAATGATAAAGTAACAGCAAGACTGACTGGTGAGAATGAGACAAAAATGGAGAATATTGATCAGACAGATATAAAATAATTGCCCGAAGTAATTCTACGAACACACGGGCTGCCTTGGGGTCAGAGCTGTCTTGGAGCTGGGTGAATGCAGCAGGTTTGTTCTGCCTTAGGTGCGGTGCCAGTGTTTCTGGTTTCAAATACAAGGCTAACTTTTGGAACCATCTTGTAGTGGGCAAAGTGTTTATCGGCCACAGGTTCTTTAGCTGAAATCCTAGTAAAATACTAAGCCTGCCAATGAGTTCGTTACAGATTTAGTTCATGTGAATAGGCAAATCAGTTTTTAAAGCATTTTGCAAAGAACCCAATGCTTCAACCTCACCTGAAAATTATTTGAAAACAGACCAATCTTATTTACTGTGGACTGAAAGATGTGTTTAGACTGTGATCTGTAAAATGTATTTTATTTCCTTTTCAAACATCAGATCAACCTTTTTCCTGTTTGTCATAAAAGAAGTGTAACAGGAAAGTCAAGTGAATCATAATATTATTCACACAGACCAATGAAAGTACAGCCAAAGAAACACTAACAGTGCGTCTAGGTAATCAAAGGGAATTAACTTTTACCACGACTCACGTGCATCGAATTCTTAAAAAGGTTTATTTTACTGTCAGTGTACTGGAAGCAAGCCATAGCGAGCACAAAACTCAATTAGGACTTGTAATCTCTAATCTGTATTAAAAAAATATTTTTCCTCTGCTTCTTTTCAAATGAAGCTATTGCAGTAGGAAAACAAGATTCACACCTGAATATTCGATGAGCCCCATAATTAAAATGACACCACCTAGTGAAGAAAAAGGTTAATGAATATATTCAGCTAATGAGATAATCAGCTCTCCACAGAGACTTACGATTAATTTCCATGGCATAGACTGAACGGCATTCCCAAGGAACGAAATAGAAAAGGAGGCAAGGAGAGAAAGAAAGAAAGAAAACAATAGAATGATATAGAAAAAAAAAATTAGAAGACAATTGAAAATACAGTTTTGGCACCAAGAAAAGATAAGCAACCCAAATATCAGAACAGTAGAGACATATGCTTAAAAACAATGTTTTTATTAAAAATGCATTGCATTCTGCAATTTGCTTTTCATGTTGTTTTCCCCAAATGCTACACGTGGCAGTGAATTCATTATATTAATAATAAACCACAAAATGCTTCTGGCAGATGATCACATAAATATACAGGGGATTTCAGGCAAGTAAATGAAACTGGAAATCACCACAAACACAAACCAGCTCAGAACTATCACACAAAATCATTCTTTTAGCTATTATGGAAACTTTTCCTCCTTTTTTCTCTCTCTCTTTTTAAGAACCACTCTAGTGTCGAGCCTGCCAGTTGTTTCTGTCGAACAGCTCTGAGAGAAGTCTGAGACATCGCTTACACTGGAGAGGTCACTATTCTTTGTAAGGTGTGAGTTTTAATACATGAAGAAACCAAACTGTCTACATAAGCAAACATTCTTGGTCAAAGTGAAGCAGGATTTGAATGCATATTATGAGGCACAAAGGTAAGGGATACGCTGTTAGTCTGTTCCTCTCCATGGGAGAATGAACCCACTTGAGAGACCTTGAGCTTATCCTGGCTCACGTGTGCACTGAAACTGTGGTATCGGACAATAAATGACTGTCTTGACCTTTTATTTGTCAAGAGCAATTTGCTGCATCACAAGTTACACTAATGAGACAAGCATTCGTAAGGAAAACAAAGATGGTCTGATCTTTGCAACCGTGTACGCTGCTCAGAAACAGGCAAATGACATTATATTCCTTTCTAAGCAATTAAAGTACACTTCAATGACATTTGGTATAAAGGTTTCCCGTGATTATGGGGATCTGTATTGCTGTTGAATTAACTCGGAACTCACAGTTTCATCAATCTTCCGCTTTACTACTTGTCCATACAGGCAGATAGCTGAAATAACACACACAATGCTGAAATAGCTTATATTATTTGAGATAAATTGCAGAATGTGTGAGACACACTAGAGGAGGCCAGCTGCGTGTTCGACTGTTTGTAGAAATACCAAATATTAACATCAAACGAGCAGTAACAGGACCATTTCCATCACTGCTAAAATACTGACAGTTATTTTTTTAAAACCGTGCAGCTTCTACACAAGAAAGGCTATTTCCACACCCAAAGCTAATCAAGCAGAGCTTTCCTTTTTACTTTGTTTTTGCACAGGTGTAGAAAAGAAGAACACGAGCGATTTATGAAATAGAAACGTTTCTGGAAAGCACACAGATGTATCAATGGGAGTAAAAATCCATTAGCTCATTTTCTGTGCTGTGAGTTGGGGATGAAAGGATATGCGTATTTTCATCTCCCGGGCAAGGTGTTTAGTTTTTGCTTCTCCTGTTGGAACTGATTATTAGCAAAACGTTGGTTCAGAAGAACATTTCAAAATAACCTCTGTTGATCACTGAAAGTAAACAAAACACTTAATCCTGTTACACTCTTAGATAGGAGAGCATTCCAGACTCTGTCACTCTCAGTGTTAAGTGAATTTGAAGCTAAACTGAGAGACAGGACGTGCAGGTGGGGAACAGAAAATTGTTTAGTCTCTGGAGCCTGTCATGAGAAGACAACAACAACAATATAATCATAAAGACAAAACACTACTTCCAAATTAAAAACAATCATTAATTTGGATCTGATCATCTGCCTCAGAAACAGGAAACAGACTCTTACTATGAATTCTACTCTTACGGTCTATCTGGTCTGCGAACACCTCTCCATAGATCATCCAGTAGGGCATATAGAAGATGTTGCGAGCTAGTCTCCAAGAAGGCTCCTCATCTGGGTGCAGGATAGCTTGGCGGGCTACTCCAAAGCTCATCAGAACCACAAGCATGATGACCACAAAGTAGAGCATGTCAATCATCTGCACAGAGAGACCATCCAGAGGTTCTTATCATCACCAGGTAGTGCAGTTGCACCAGTGTCTGCTTGCCAGCACACGTTAAAGTAAACAAGAAACTATCAAGAGAACAAACACATCCCCCTGAATGATTTTCTTGATGCTGTTCTTTGACTTTAACTACTGCTCATGAATTAAGCATGCAGTAACAGCAGTCATGTAAAGGAATAGTAGATTTGTATGTAAAAAATACTTAAAATGCTAAAATTTTTGCTATTCCTGTTCTCTTTTGCAGCAAGCGCGCTGTGCTGTGCTTTTAACGCAGGCTGCTTCTTCGTTACAAAGAGATGACAATCATTGCTGTGTCGTGCCCTGTCTGCAACTCATAGTTTTGTAGATGATCCCAGAGCATCAACAATCTGGTTTTGCTACAGCTTTGAGAGGCAGAAAGCAGGCAAAGCGAACAAGTTTCTGTATGAAGGTTAAAAAAACCAACCAACCAACCAAAAGTAAATTAAAAAAGATTCCCTCTGAAATCAAGAGTATTGCATCTTATGTGCATGTGAAATTCACATGGCAACTTTTTCACAGCCTTTCTCTGGAGTCCAACCCAGGTGGAAAACCTCTTTGTAAAATCAGAACTGAATTTTGTTTCTCAGGAAGTTCTGGAATACATAATTTACAGCAATTCAGGCACTAACCATCTTTCCGATCATCATGACGTAAGGTCCCAGGTATTTGTTCACACCAAAGATATCTAGTACTCTAATGTACCAGAAAATGATATCTACACAGTAAATCACTCTTCCATAACCCATGTAAGGCTGGTTCTGTAGGCGAAGAATTGCTCCTATCATAAATACTGAAATAGCCACCAGGTCAGTAATATTCCAGTATTCCTGGAGCCAAACTTTCACTTTTTGGCTCAGCTTGCCAGGCTCTGACATTAGAATCTGAAATAAAAAAGAAAACAACAAAGAAATCATTAGGAAAAGCTCCAAGTTACATTTTTGAAGTAATGGTCATGTAAAAAGAGCAATCTTGTCACATGACATTGATGTCTAAAAGCCCCTGTGCTGGCTGCAAAATTTGTGAGATGTGGCAATTGTGAATCAGAGGACAGGCTAAGGGCAAACGTGAATACAGCAGCAGTTTTTATGCTACCTTCCTTACACAAAAGTGAGGAGATCAGTCAGGCAGCACTCCTGGCTGACTCCCCAAACACCCCTCTCGCTGAGGTTCTCATCAAGGGCTGCATCAGTAATAAAACGATGGCACCGACTGAGATTTCCTTTTGTAGGTTATGGCCACGCCTTTCCTTGGAAATGCACAAAGGAGAAAGCCAGCATTCGTTTTGACTACTGACCTCTGGGCATTTTTGGCTGACCTTTGTGCCCAATAACAGAAAGTTTTAAACGTACGGGAACGGGCTAGAAACGAAACCCTCTCCGGTGCTGGGCATTCAGGGACTCAGTGGATATGAGACGCGAGTCCACACTATTATTACCTCTAAGAGCAATCTTCGCCTTGAGGATTATGAGATGTTCTTAAGATCAAACTTTACCTCTCTTACTTTCTCTAAAGCCAACGTCACAATGTAGGAAATGACAATCCATTCCTGGACTGACGGCCACCGTTCCATCCGCACCAAGATGATATAATTAAAAAGCATCAAATAACCGAGGTATGATATCTACAAAAAGATTAAAAAAAAAAATCCTTTATGGACTTTAGGTGATGGATCCCCAGATCCTTCCACAGTTAGGGAGTATTCAATCATTTGAGAGGATTTCCACACATACACACAAATCAGTCTCCATTAATTTCCATTAGGAAGTTCTGAACCATTAGTGTAGGTCACTCAGTTTTCTGTAACTACTGGTGTAAACATCAGACTGGTGATGCTGATGTCTCCGTGCCTCACAGCAGTCTTTGGTGACCAGCCAAACTAAAACCTTCAGAGCTCTTGAAAGCCCAGAGTTAAGAAACCAAAATGAATTCAGACAGCATAAGCTTTAGTTATTCATTCTGTTCCATCATCTTTGCATTTTTCTCTGAATAAAGGTGATGCTTTACTCCACAGACCCTATGAAAGTCAGTACTATTTATTTATTTATTACTCGGTTATTACTTTTACATTGGAATCCTTTAAGTTTCACAGGTGTGAGATAAACGATCGCTATCAGTTTAATCATCATGACTTACTGTGTAGAACCAAAATTTGACAATAGGTGCATTATAGAATTCATAGATCTTTGTTCCAATTGGAAGGCTCTTTTGTTTTTTATTTCCATTCTCTTCATCTCCTTTTCGGGAGCCTGTATCCGCGTTTGCATCCTGGAAGACCAAAGTTGTCAGTTTTCATCAGTATACAGTAGTAAAAAAAGTAGCTTTTCCTCAAGTAAGCCCTGGCCATCTGTTCCCCACACGATGCTTCCTCCGAGCAACAGAACTGTCTTGAAAAATACGAAAAAAAAAATGCTGTAGATCTGTACCAGTACACAGATAATTTACATGCCTTGAGAACCCAGCCTACACACTCCTAAAATTCTTTGCTGATTTTTATCCCACAGAAATAGATGAGATTTTTACCCAAGTGAACTACAGCACAATCAGAGAAATCAGAAAACTGAGTGCGCTTGAGATATTAAGATTTCCTAATAATCTCCATTACTGACCGCGTTTTCCTCCTCCTTTTCTTTGCCTTCTTCATTTTCTTTTGATGTTTGGTAAGAATAATCATCGTAACTCCGAAACTCTAGGAAAAGGATGGTGGGAGGGAAGAGAATCCCCGTTATAACCTGCGCAACAAGAAAGAATTGAATTCAGATGGCAGTATTTGTTTACATTGCTAGATTTCATAACAAGGCAAATCCCCAACACAATATTTTCTTTTGTATAGTGTTCTAGACACTCTGCTGTCCTCAAACTTACAAAACCAAGTAAGTAGGACTGACGATGCATTGGCAAGAAGGCCTGATGTGGAAAGATGGCACCCTGGAAGGCTTCCTATCTTAATGAATACATTGGAATTAAGAAATTGTGCTACAGAATTAAGAGTTGTGCAGAGAAATTCTGTGGAACAGACACAGTGGTAGTTGGAAGAGTTACCTACTATAATTAGTTTTAATAATTAAAAGATTTGTGAAAGAAAAAGCAGCTTTGCAAGTAGCACTGGGAGAGTTCTTTTACTCTATGAGATTGCCGAGATACAGAAATGCAAGCATGAGTTGGCAGAGAAAAGAAGAATGCAGGTAATGAAATAAGAACAGTAGCAGGTTGAATAATGCTTCAAAGAAAGGAAATCAACAACAGATTTAGAAAGCACCATGATGCAATCTGAAAGGCAGGACACTTGCCTGAAGATTGTAAACAGGCTTAAGAGGGAGACGTGTGAAAGTGGAAATTAATTGAGAATGACAGAGAGAGTGCAAGGTGTCTGTCAGCAAGCGTGGGAGCATGACCGGGGAAGACGGGCACGGCGCTTTGTCAGTAATCGGGGGATTTAAGGAAATTAGGAGGGGAGACTGAAGGTGGCACCACCACGACAGCCTCCGTACGGCTGACAGCAAGTGCATTTTATAAGAAAGGAAGGATCGTATTCACATGAAAACAGACACAAGAAAACACTGCTCTGCTTCCTTAGCATTGGCTCATTCATGTTTCTCTTTTGTGCCAACCTCCTCACGTTACTTGTTTTTTTGTAATTCAACCATTGATAAATATAAAAATCAATGAGAGTGCCCAAATCATCAAATTGCAGGAAATGGAAATAAAACCCACACAGTTTCACACAATGCCTGTGTCCACATCTGGCTTGTTTTTCCTCTAGACCCATTGCATGGACCCACAATGAAGATATTTTTGCTTGTATCCAACTAATTTTTAATCAAAGGTGCATGTTTTAAGTGAACAGAACTCATAATTCATTGAAAGCCATAACTTCACTCTCAAATTCCAATTACAATAATCCTTTTATGGATATATATATTTTCCTTTGTCATGTGGTAACATTCCTAAGATATCCTGAATTTGGAAACCAGAACAATTAGCTTTAAAAGAGGTATGTTCTTAAAATATCTGTAATCAGTAGCCAATTTGTTCTATGCATGCACTGTTTATAATGTAATGTTACAACAGGAGTACCTTAAGGCCTGGGTTTTTCCGCATGCGTAGTCGCCCCATCCACATGTCTGTTAAGAGCATCTGGCTGCACGTGTGAGCAATGAAGTCCCTGTGTTTAGCTGCCACGGCCAATTTCAGGCAGGTAGAATTACTCCAGTTTTTCAGTTCATAGGTCAGTAGTTTCATGGCAATCTGCTCGTCATGTTTATAGGACTGATCCAAGAGTTCAACAGCCAGCTGGCCAAAATCTCTGGGAAATGAAAGATAAGTCCAGTGAAGTTTGATTTGGAAATCAGTGTTTGCTTGCATTTTGGGTTTTGATTCTGATCACAGGGTATCATGTTTTTCCACACATGTGTACAACAACAAGAGTCTCAAGCTTGATTTGGGGCTAACCAAAGTTCGAAACAAATTTTTAGTGATGAGAGAGAATTAGCTTAGATTGATAGTCTGATAACATCTTAAGCCATATCTTCAGATGCTCCTTAATTCATGTGAGTAAATCCTGAAAATAACTTTGTGAAATAAAACTAGCTAGTTCTACAGCGAGAAGCTGAAGAAAGATGCGTTTTGTCAGAAAAAAAATGCAAGTATTCCCCTTGCTAGTGTTTCCTTCAGATTCCAAGACCACCTTTTGGCTTGTTTACTGTTGATTAATAGGCTCCAAGTGGCATTCTGTGAACCTACATTCTAGAAACTTTTGGTAAAGTACAATTGATAAGTCAGACACCCCTCTATATCAAGTAGGCACATACTCTGCTCCATGTCTACTAACTTGGAGTTGTTGTCCAGGTCCTGGGAAATGTCATCAACCAGCTCACTCTCGGAAGACTCGTGGGCCATTGACTTGTACAGTTTACAGGCCACGAGCGCCTTGGCCATGGCTTCCTCCCCTCGCTGCCAAAGGAACAGTGCCATCTTCTGCCGCTTCATCAGCACGGCCCATACCATCAGTTCATGAAAGGGATACTGAAAGCGGCTGACTTCTGGGTCATCCACATCGATATCAATCTCTTCTTCCTTTTTCTTCTTCTTCTTCTTCCCTTTTGTGGGAGGCTCATCATCCTGGGAGAAAAAGAAGCAGAAACGTTCCCATCAGTTTTTAACAGCTTACCCGCCAGCGGCCCCCTGCACAAAACAAGTACCGAGAGGCCACATGAGCAGTGAAAGTTCTAATTTGGTTTTGCTGTTTGCTACAATGAATGCTAATAGAGATAAATCTGTGAAGAGCACACGGCAGAGCATGCACTGGGCAAGCACACACAGCTTAACATTTTATTCAGAGAATCATTTCTTGCATACTTAATTAGAAATCACCCATCTCGGATAAGTATGGTAGAACCCTCCTGTACCGGCGGCATCGCTTTACACTGCACCGCAAAGAGATCTCTGCCGCAAGTGTAATTCCACTGCAGCAGCAACGGAGCTCTAGCAAACCTGAATTCACCATGACTAGGTTCCAGTGTAATTTCTGATTTGAAATGTCTGCATCTATTCCTGCTGCAGATCTTATGGTATCAAAGTGCTTTTCAGACCGACGTGCAGGTGGACAGGGCGGTAACATGCAAATGGAAAAGACAGGCAGGTAGCATCCTTAAGAACAGCAAGATACTAAAGGGAGTCTTCACCTTTGAATAACCAATCTTCTCTTACGTATGCAGAGCAAACGGAAGGTATAAGGATCCCGTTTCATAAAGGGACAGGGAGGCTAGGCCATTACTACAGGAACCAACATGGCAGTTATGGAAGGGAAGCACTGACAGTGAAGCAGGATCCTGAAGGAAGAAAAGCCGTGATTGGGAAAATTAGAGTTTAAATAATGTAGGAAGAACATTGCATATATAGGTGTAGACAGGGCTTATCATCGGTGTAGAACTCAATTCCAATCTCAGAAGTGGATTGCAAGTAAAAGCAACTTCCATTACACAACATCAGTTCCTGTTAAAGTAAGCTCAGCGCAATTTTTCAACAAAATATGAATTTAAATCCAAATTCAGGGCGCAGGTTTCCAAATTCACAACCCAGGTTTCCGAAGGTGACTTTTCAGCTGAACCATTAAGTATGATTCCTCTTCCAGCAGTTTTAACAACTGCAAGTGGTGACCTGTGTCTCTCTTACAGAAAATTCAGAGGGGATTAATTGTGCACACATGAATGAAAGTGTCGAGCATCTCTGAGGCACAGGCCATAAAATCTGAAACGGAGGACCAACACCTAGCTTCTCCCCACACTAGGAAAATCAAATCAAAACCAAATCCTGGATAAGAAAGACAAAGTGCTAAGGAGTCTAAACTTCAGTCTTAGAGCTGCTAAGGCTGGAAATGAAATAAACCCAAACACCTGGAGTCTCATCAGTTTACTGACCGCTTCAGCAAAGGAATTGTTAATTTTTCTTTCCACCTTTTCCTTTCTCTTGGAAGAGGGGAGCGGGCTATGCCCGCTGTCAAGTGGAGAGAACACTTCAGTTCAGGGGATTTGACCACACACAGCATTGCTGGATCATGTTCTCTTAATATCATCAATGTTCACATCTGAATGAGTAAATCTACAATATGTTCCAACACAGAATGTTTTACTACATAACAATGCTGAAAACTGCCTGAAGATTATTGAGCAAAACTTTAAGGTGCTCTCAGGACCCTGCCCATTAAAACCATCAGAAGTATTTCACAGGCTGTATGCAAAATGGAAGAACCCATCTAGCTGAAATTTGCTTTAAGCCACAGTAACAGTGAAAGAGCTAAGAGCGGGAGCAGAACCATACCAAGAAATGCTCTGATAAAACCAGTATTTTACAATAAATCAAACTTACCTCCATCCCTAGTAGTTTGAGAGCTTTTGGCTGAATATTAAAAATAGAAAAGAAAATGCATTAGATGAGAGGAAAAATTCAAAGACCAAACAATACCAAAGAAAAACACATTTTCATTTACAAATGTATAGTATTTCTTTTTAA
Source organism: Phaenicophaeus curvirostris (assembly GCF_032191515.1). Lineage (NCBI taxonomy): Eukaryota > Metazoa > Chordata > Aves > Cuculiformes > Cuculidae > Phaenicophaeus > Phaenicophaeus curvirostris. The sequence goes on from NC_091403.1 coordinate 1,665,094, forward strand.
ACTTACTATTCTCAATCATTTTACCAATAACGGTACAATTAATTACTTTCCTTCTTCATTTGCAGGAAGCCAATGGGTTACAAAATATTTGCCATCCTGCACCCAAGTGAAATATTTTGATTCAGATGGATACTTAAGTGAACAATTGAATAATATAGTGCTCTGAGAATTAAAATCCCCACGTGGTCACCCAAGCATGAAAAGAATAGAGCTCCTAAGCACAGATCCATCCGATAGCACTAACCCCCTGTGACCTCTATGTCGGCTACGGAACGCTTGGGCTCTCAGTGGCCTTCTGACCAGTTGTGGGGCTTTAACACAGATGTTTTACACATCCCTTAGATAACTTCACTACTGGTTTCAACTTGCAATGTTCCTTTAGAATTTAACATGTAGTGTTTCACAAGGACAAAGGAACGGAGTATTACTTATTTTTTACCATCAGCACGATGGACACACCCAGAAAGAACTAATTCTTACCCTCTTTGGTCCAAATAAATTATTATAAAGCGTCCGAAAACTTTTTCGAGTATAGTTGCAGCGATAAGCTCCACCCATGAGATATTCAAGCACAAGACCAATATCTATGAGGCTGATATGATAATCTGGTGGAAGATTTCCCTACCAAAAAAATAATTAAAATAACCAAAATAAGGACTTTGGAAAAGAAAGCATAACATACATTCAATTGCCTGGCTAGACATATCACATCAGGTTCAAACTGGCACGCAGGTATTATTTAGAACCACTAGTTTCAGTCTCTGAATATTTGTACAAAATTAATGATAACTGATATACATAATGAGTAAGTTTTTGGGTCAGATTTCTTTAGCATTGTTGGTGGCAGTATTTATGGTTGAGGACAAATCTTCGTTTGATGTACTCACGCAGTATGACCGTGTCTATACAAGCCCGAGTTGTTTGCAAGGGTTATAGTGATGAAATTAAATAACCTCGTGCTGATTATCATTAATCCAGTATAAAAGCATCACTTTAATTTTATGGTGAATATCAGGCATAATTTACATTTTATGGAAACTTATATATCCTCACAATATTATCTACAGAGATAAGATTACAATGCAGAATGTCATTTAGACTAATGTGCAGCCCAGAATCAAATTAAAAAGCAGACTATAACTTCCACTATCACAGCTAAAAACTGGACAGTGCTACCGAGTAGCTGACAACTATGCCCCACTACTCAAGCTACGTCCCACAACTGATTCTACAGCACCACTGAGCAGTTGCTAGGAGGAAACAACTACATCCCAAGCAAAGACATCACCTCCATGTTAACCCAACTGAATCCCCGAGACTGCCGCTGAATGAATGAGCCATGAAAATGCGATGAAAAGGAGAGACAGACAGAAAGCAGAATGCAGAAGAGCATTAGTAACAGTCAAAAGACAAACACTGAATGAAAAATACTATGAAGCAGGTCAATATGAATTATATATTAACCAAGTACTGCATAATTCCCATATCGAAACCTCCTGGGAATAAATGCAAGTTTTCTTTGCAAAAAGGAATACAGGCTATTTCATGTAGTTAAATTTTACTGAATAAAAGCTCCAAAACCTCAAAGAGAGCAAATACAACAATAAAGCTTACAATGACGCTATTCATATTTAATGAACGAATTTACACATAATGGAAACAAATGAATAACAAATGTAGGACTGGTAGCACTGAGAAACAGAACAGATTTTCTCCAAAGTAGAAGTAGGATTGCTTGGGAGAAAAGTAACCAAAAAAGCCACACAAGGAAACAAACAAAAGGGATCAAATTCTGTGCTCGTGACTGGGGCTTCCAGTTAAGCTCGCTGGTCTTTCCTTCCACTCTGTGTTTGTAATGCTGCATTGGGAGCTTCTTGTAGAGAAGAAGTGGTATCAACCTAAATCACAGTGATGCATTACATTACTAGGACCTTAACTTTCCTCTCCTTACCTTTTAAATGACTCTCAGTGCAGTACAGCCATACCCAATTTAGACTGATATTGCTTTTTGCCATAAGAGGTAATTAATCTTTCCTTTTCTTAACAGCTGCCATCTCATTTCAAATGTCTGCTTCCTCCCATGCTATGCTTGCTTTTTCTGTTGACTCACGGTTAACACAAACGCACAAAGGTAATACTGCTGTTAGTTAAGCTTACCTTTTTCACATCTCTGACTAGCAAATGCAACGTATTTGGTGGACCCAATCTCTGAAACAAAAGTCATTCACAGTCCATTATAGCTCCAATTCTTCAGATTTTTTGCAAACACCAATGTAATTAACAATCTGGCACTGTAAGCAGAACTTCAGCAACCACGTGCCACCACACTCCGCTGGGGTGAAAAGAAGGAACCGGGCTACGATGACAAACACGTCTCTATCAAGAGTTGTGTAACTCCTTTCTCACAAGCCTTTCCGTGGCGATTCAACTCGCAGCAGCCTGTGGTGGTGTCTGAACTTGTACTTGCTGCAGGAGCCAGAAACGGACCAGAGGACTAGACTGAGGTGATGTGTTGTTTGAACGCTACACTAGACTATCTGCCACTTAAGTGATTGGAAGAAGGCCTAGAAAGAGCTATGTTCCTGATGGATTTGCTGTGGGTTGGGTCAGGGGGAAGCTGAATAAAAATGCATGATGTTCTATGGTTTTGAGAAAAACCATTTTGCTTTGCTGGGCTGCAAGAGACAGTGATACTGACTTCTGCAACGTGCAAAGAATAGAAGTTGCTGGGTAAGTACTTTGCCAAATTTACAGGCTTATGTCAATAAAATTGAAGCATGCATACATGAAAAGTAATTGAGACTAAAAGTAATTTACTACTTTAATACAGGCTAGTATTAAACTTTTGCCATCTACATTAGTTCTTTAGGTGTTATGAACATGCATTTAAAATATATCACTATATTTACATCACAAAGAGTTTCTGAAAGCTGCTGTAAGGTTATTAATTAGGAATGCATGTACGTGGGAACACAACAGGACACTCTGTGTGGTAGCAATGGCTCCCTTTACTGCTATCAACTTCCTCGTATTGTCAGGGCTCAGCTTTTTGGAAAAAGCGAGCAAATCTCAGGACAAGAAGAAATGAGATGCCCCTGTTAAATGCAGTAGCAAATGCATCACAGGGTATTTTATTAATTCTGCTTACTCACGGTATTATAAAGTTCTTCCAGTCGAGGAATAGTGAGGAAGTGGTGCATGTTCACTCCATTCTCAATAAGCAGTTTCACAAAATCCACTCGATCCAGAACCAGCGCATCCAGCATAGCCTGCTCCAGGGAATTCACCTAATTTGAGAATGGAGAATGTGAGACTAAATGAGCACAGAGGAGCTGGTTTGCCAACAACCACCAACATTTTCATTACTTAGGATATTCCCAAATCCCTAAATATGTTGACTAATCTGTAAGTGAAAAGGATTCCCTCAACCCATGAACTTTAATCCAGACAACGGAACAATCTAACCTACTGCAACTGGAAAATGAAGCACTTGGAAATGGAGATGTTTAATCTGCCTTCACTGGATAAATAATATGTGCAAAGAAGGAGGTTGATGTCCACTGGTGTTCATACTTCCTTCTGACAAGTGCTGGGAAGAGGATGCAACAGGTAAGCACTGACTAGTAGTGTTGTGGTACGGCTGCATGTGGACACGTGGGACGAGGGAGGGGTTCCTGGCTCAAAGACTGCAGAGCACCCCTGCATAATCTAGTGCTGATCTTGTGAGAACATGAAAATGAGTATTTTCCTTCTCTCAACAAAAATGCAAAAAGAATTCTTCAACAGTTTCAATACAAATACTTTCATCTCACCCAGTTCAGGAGTTCAAGCTTTCTCGGGTCCGTTTCTTCTTCTGGCTCTTCTTTTCCTTTTCCTCCCTTTTTCTTCCCTTTCCCTTTTCCTCTGGCTCCTTTAGTCTGAGCAGCTGGAGATTTCTTTTCCTTCTCAGGAGCCGTGCCATCGGGAGCTGTAAGGCTTCCTATAGGCTGTATTTAATAAAGCATTAAAAGTATTAGAAATCTAATTGATTGTGCGGTGACTATTTCATTTAATACAATCTTATTGAACTCACCGCTTCTCATGTGAGGTCAACTAAAAATTATAATTTCCTCACCTATATGGGACCTATTTGCATAGCCACAGCTTTACACTTTTTTTTAAAGCCGCTATGTCTGACATAATCAATAACATTGGAAGTCAAAGTAGTAAAATAGGTAGACTATAGAGGATTTCTCTCACAAAATATAATCAGTGTAAGAAGACTGTCAATCTTGTGACACTTCAGTTTCTTTGCTGGCAGTAAAAGCAACAATTGTAAAAATAAATAGCAACAAACAGGATAAGGAGCTGGACAGGAAGAGCTTAACAAGAATGTTGCACAATGCCAAATAGCATCAGTACAGCAGAGGCAGAAAGGAAAGGAAAGAGAACCACCAACTGGTTCATTTACATTCCACAGGCAGCATTTCTGTTTACACCTCTTCAGCCACATCTATTCTTTGCAGCATCTTTCCCCTGTCCAGCCTATCTACCCAAGCCAGGCAGGCACACATGCCAATAGCTTGACAGTCCTTGTCTGTGATCTGGAGGCTTAACTTGCTCCAGCTAATGCTTAAGTTATATAACCTCCAGGAGCATGAAACCGGATTATAGCTACCCGTGCTCTGCACAGAGAAATACAGAACCAAGCTGCCAACAAGGCTTTTATTCTGTGGTTTTGTCTTAAAAAAAGCTCTGCCCAGCTACCAGGAACCATTCGTAAGGCTGGACAAACCTGCAACTGCCAACTCGTAGCACAAGCTAACGCAAAAGCAATGTTTATAAATTTGAAATGATGGGGAATCACAATGGGCTGATGCTGCTTCCACAGATTGTTATGGAGCAGGAGTGTGCAACAGGACAAAGCAGTAATTGGCCTCGCTTGCTAGGTGGTACCTCTGAATCTAATCACTATAATATGGAGATCGGAACATTCTGTCCAAATAAATGCTTTATACTAATAATTCATAATTTTTAGGATGATTAAATCCTCTCTGTATAAGCATTTGAATGAACTTCAAATATTGGAAAAATCTCATTATTGTAAGTGAAGGAATAAAACAGCATATGCAGCAATATTTGTTTAAATTTAATTATATGGACTTTCAAATGAAATAATTCTCCCCATTAGCTACAGCATGCACATGAATGGTGTTCCTTTGTATGTCATTTCAGTTTCAGGAATTAAAAACCCCCTTCCTGGCACTTCTTACAGCCTCTTTTGGCTGGTTTCCTCAGGACAGTTTATAGTAATTCAGCACCAGATGGTTGGTACAGTAAAGCAGAAAACCTCAGTACAGGAGACACGAAACTGGCTTAAACAGGGGATTTTAGTGACACAGATGAACAAAGGCACTGCAGCGTTTCACCACTGAATTCAACTACTGCAGCATCAAACTCCAAAAGTTTGCCAAAGAAAATCCAATTTCAGGACCTAAAGCTTTACTGAAGATCTGCTTCTTGCTTCATTTGGTACGGCTCTGCCTGCCAGGGACCCGTTTTCTGCAAGGGTTTCTTTTGGTCATCAGGATTTTGTTCCATTAATCCAAATACGGATTTTCACAGCTGATAATGAAGTGAGAAGCACAATTTGTTCTCATCAGCAGCTCCATGAATTCCCTTCCCATATATTTGATAGGCAGCTGGGACCTTGCCAACTGCTCACACATGTCAATGGCATGGGCAGAAGTCGAGGCAACTCGACACAAATTCCTTGTGGGTGACCTGGGCTGCTCTAGTCCAGGGGCACGTAAGGGCAGATTCCTTCCAGCGAATGCTTCGACAGAGTTGAAATTAGTGCTAAATATCTGGCAATGGCAGTATAAGAAAATTTCAAACCCAACAGCTCATTCCTAGAATCATAGAAACACTAGGTTGGAAAAGACCTTTGAGATCATCAAGCCCAACCGTACCTGTCCACTACTAAACCAGATCTCTAAGCGCTTCTTCTACCCCTCTTTTAAACCCCTCCAGGGATGGGGACTCAACCAGCTCCCTGGGCAGCCTAGTGCAGTGCTTGAGAGCCCTTTTGATGAAGGGTTAAATTCTTAATTTATGAGACACCTTACATCAGTTTGGCTTAAAGCAGGATTCAATACTGTTTCTCCTGCCAACAAAATCCAAGGTGTGAATATTCCACCACTTATTTTAAATTGTTAACAAACAGTGTGACTAGGAAAACTTTGTCTTACTGGCCAGTGATGTCCAAAAACAAAGATCTGGCTGCGTGCAATGTCTACACGATTCCAGGCTAAAGCCAAGCTGAGCTGGTCCGGAGCAGACGCATTGGTACCTAAAGAGAAAACCACACAGCTCAGTATTGCATGTCTGATAAAACAAGATTGGACAACCTTCTGTAATTCACTTCTCCAAGTGCTAGAAAGCAGCAAGTTGGACTCCATATCATCCTACCATCGAATAATTCCACCACAAAGCAGTGGATTCATCAAAGCAATTTATAGCATCTTTCAATTAACCCTATTATCCTAATTTCAAAAGGATTAACCAGATTTTCTCCCTTTTTTCCCCTAAAGAGCCCACATTGACTTTTTAGACATTTAACTGTTCTAACAGTCTGCTCCTCTCAGCTCTCCTGGCTGATGCTGTAGATGTGAGTATAGGAACTGCTCTCTCTATCCGTTAGCTTTGGGGACTCCAGTGATCTCATACTGAGCCCGTATCAACCTCCATGCACCTACAGACAGAAAACAGTTGTTTCAGCAAACATAACAAACCCCAAATAACTATGTAACTGATCCTAAATTTTCCCCTAAGGCTTAAAGAGCACAATATGAAAAAAAACCCAATTTCAGATAAACCTTTTAATGTTCCCAACTTTTTTCCTAACTTTATTAATATCCGCTAGAACTGCCATCAAGTGTGTTGAAATAGCAGCGATGTAGTTGTTGCAGCATTCCCACCCCAGGCTTTCAGGTGCCAAAAGCCACACAAACCTTTCAATCTAGATTTTATGTTTCAAGCTAATCTGAATGTTCAGTCAAGCATATTCGAGTTACTTGTTAGAATTCAAGTGAATAAATCAAAGACTTGAACATCAAGAGTGAACCTGAGGCAGTGCATAGGACTGACTGTCTTCTTGGGGTCAGTTTGTGCATCCTTCCTAACTGCTTGCCAAACCCACCTTTGAGGAGAGCAGTTAAGATCGACATCTCAATGTCGTGTTGCCCTTCAGACCCCATGCGGAACACAGTAATCTGCAGCACGAGACCAAACACAATATTACAACACACGAAAGAGAGAGTCTGAGCATGCAGATACAAAAGAGAGCAGAATAGTAAAGATTTCTTATTTTCTAAAACTTGAGATTTTAAAAAAAGTTTTGAGTTCCACTCAAGTTTTTTTGAAATTTAATTTTCACAGAAGTATTTAATTAAATAATTTCCATAGATTATCCTAAGATATTCCTGCATTGCTAAACATGATAAACCTGATGAAGTTCTTCACCAAATAAGCTTCATAAAACTAAAATTGATCTTCTCTACTTGCAGAAATTCCTCCCACTCTAAAGGGAATTCAGAATCAGATATAGTGAACCTGAACAGGAGAGGAATCTGAAACCGATTTTAGAGGCTTCCCAGAAGACAAACCCCCTCTCTTGGCCTACACTTATGAACGAACGACTGTGGACCTTTAGGGAGCTATACGGGAAACAAACAAACAGACAAAAATGGTTCAACTGTAATCCTGCGAGAACGGTACTTGAAGGTACTTGATAGTCTCCTCACAGAAATGATCTTTGTGAACTACTTTCAGGACACTTACAAGTTCTTTTTTCTTCATGCACTCCATAAGAATGACAAACAGCTGATGAGCTTGATTCCTGTTGTAGTTAAAGGTTTTCTGGATGGTAACTAGAAGCTGGTCCCTAAGGGATTCGCTTATTATCCTAAATGAAAAATGAGACATAAAAGAAGATGTTGCCAGGATTAATGAGTATTCAGAAAGCCTGCTCTTTAAGAAAAAAAATATTTCTAATTTCTTTGTTTTGAAAATCAATAAAACCACATAGGATCCTCACATTCAGTACAGGGAAGGGGTTCATGAAGATTTAATAGCAATCAGGAAATTCATACCCAGACTGGCTTTTATGCACCTTGGTACCTCAGCATTGATTTAAGAACTGTCAGGGAACTTGAACTATTCTTTCACCCTGGCATACAATGCAGGTAGTTCTTAATGCTGTTATGTATTATAGATACATTTCTGATACGAAGTTCAGGATTTCAGCAGTACACTTTACGGGACCCCCGCCTTTACCCTCTAAACGTCGCGAGGCCCTTTGCATATAGCTAAAAACCCCAAAATATTTCACACTACTTATATGTTATCTTGGTCATCCTCTTAAATGGAGGATTGAAATTGCTAGCATATCTGAAACCTCACAATACTGAGAAACAAACCAACCAAAAGATGATTAAAGACATTAGATCGAAAACATCTGACAAAGGTCAGAAATATCTGATTTCTCAAAGCAATCTGAAACTAAGCCCTTCAATCAAGGGGTTTTTAATGGACTTCTAATGAAAGGAAGGCATTGAGTCCTAGACTGTCCTCCACAGCAAGACACATCTTTGGTGAAGATCTCAAAATCTTACCCTCCTTCTTCCGAATACTTGTGTGCAAATGACAGAATATCCGATGCTCGTCCACTACCATCACATATCACGACAGGCAGAGGGGGTTCTTCTCGTAAACACTCTAAAACAATGGAGATCACGTTGGGACCCCCTTCCACTATGAGCCCAACCACAGGAACACCTTGTCCCAGCCCTGCAAAAACCAGAAGAACAGCAAGAAAAAAAGAAATGTCATTGAAGCTTAGTTTAAGAAGTTGAAATATTATGACTGGATGTGATTTCTGCATTACAGCATCACTTCAAAACACAGCAGTTAGGAAAAATTGTAGCCATTTCATGACCAACACCAGAAGAACATGTCATTATGCCATTTCATAGCTCCTAAGGGAAAAAAGATGTGTCTCTGCCCTTGCTTTTGTATCAGCTCCATACTGATGCTTTATTCACTCAGGGTTGGTGAACTGTTTGTAATCTCTGTTGACAGACACCATAGACAGATTAAATAGCTAACATGATTCTCCTATTACTTCATTAACTTCACTGTTACTTGGATGGCTCCCAGCTACTCTATCTTTGATGCTTTAACTCTTCAATGGTTACCTATGGGAAGTCTTCAGTAAGGTGACATATACCTATGCTTTCTCCTAAGACAAAAATTATGAAATTAGCATCGTTATCATGAGGCTGAAATGGCTGGCCGATGGAAGAGACGACAGCTGAGCATCCCTTTGCTGTCCCTGCCTCACTGTGATCTCCAGGCATAGGATGACAAAGGGAAGCCCACAGGTCACATGGTCTCAGGAGCCTTGGTCACAAGATACTTAGGGAAATGAAGGACAAAACATTACCTGAAAGCTGACTAACCCACTATTATAAGCATTTTAATTCAGTTCTTAATCTGTAAAATGGCTAATGCTTTATAAAGAAGAGGCACTTTTTTGTACAGCTGAGGACGCATGAAAGAGTTCATATTTTCAACCTTCATTCCTCTCTGAAGAACAGGAACACCACGCACAACAACAGCAGAAGCTTCCTGACATCCTCCTGTCAGTATACCCCAGCTCTGACAAGCAGTCACAGAGCACGGGCCGGCCTGTGTGTCCATGAAATCCTTAGTGATTCCTGCTGAGATTTCCAGAAGAGGTGCCTGTGCTTGAAGCGATTAAAAACAAACAAAACAACTCCCTGTATGTTGTTACTAGAATGCATAGTGCAGCCCTTCACGGAACTCTTAATTCCTATGTGTATTGCCAACTTTGATCTGCTCATGACAAAAATCACCAAACTCTACTTAAATCAGAACCCATATCCCCAGCCCCAGTGGTACTGAAAGAAATGAGACAGAACATCTTGCCTCTGGGCCCTGACTTCTTTGTCCACCAGGGAGAACGCTACACCTCCCTCAGCACTTCTGCTGAAGACAAAAACAAAAGAATCGTGGCTAATGTTAGCTTTGTCTAATGCCTGTGGGAACAGCGCATGATGCTCTTTCCACACTCAGAGGCACTGAGGTATCATTTGGGTGAGTTCAGTTCCATAAGCTTACCACAGGGACACAGCAACGCTCCAAGACCTCCCAGCATGGTTAGATGTCTTGTCGCTGATCTCTTACTGCTCCTTTTGGCTTTACCTGGCACTCTACTTCATTTTTCTGCTTTACTTATAAGACCAGCTAATCTATACTAGAAACTTTTGTAGAGTAAAGTGCAATTGTTATTCTGAATGTTTGGGTTTTTTTCTCATTTATATGAGCCTACACAGTTTACAACAGCATCTGTAAAACATCAGAAAGGCAGCTGGTAGAACTGGTGCCTGTTCTCCAGTGGCTCTCAATTGTAAGTGTGGATTCAAAGACTACTAAGTTTTTTTTTGGAGCATTTTTAATTAGGTTGATTGTTGTGGGTTTCTATTAGAGTTGCTGGGAAAGGACAGCTACAAAAATCATTTATTTATTTAACCTTCAAAAAAATACTATTTTTCCACAAAAATGTTCATGAAAAAATGCCTTTAAAACATTTTTTTTCTAAGTGAGAACAAAAAGATTTCTAGAAAGTTGGCTTAGAGAGGCTGTAATGACTGGCAGTATTTTTAAAACTGCACAGAACTCCAAATCTGAAAGCACCAATGTGAAATCATCTTGATAATGACTTCATTAAAAATCAAAATCCCAGCTGAGTTTATCTGGAAGATCAAAGAATTCCAAGTGTGATATTTCAGCTGAAACAAATTTACATAAAAGTTAAAAGAAAATATTAATATGAACATCTAGAATCAGAAACCACTGAGTTGAATGGGATTCCTGTGAACAGGAACTGTACAAAGCATCACATTCTGTGTATTTATTGATGCTTATGAATTCTACCTAGAAGCGCACAAATTCTTTACATTTCCCTTTCCTTAAGTTCTTACTGCTTTGAAGCTTCTCCTCACTATGATATGTCAACTTTTCTCCCTCTGTTTATGCAATCCTTACTTTTCTGAGTTTTCCATCCTCTTACACGTTGTTTTTTTCACCACTTTTGCATATGTTCTAGTTTACTCACACTGTCCTGACCTAATTCCTGCTAGAAAGAGCTGGAAGAAGCATTTCATTTCAATACCTTAAAGTATTTCAAGCCCTTCTTCCCTCCCTCAAAGACATTACATTTACCGTTCGCCCCGCTGTACTTACGTGTGTTAATTTTCTGGAGGGAAATGTGTTTTTCCAGCTGACGCCGTAACTTTACTTCAGCTCCATATTTACCTAGGGTACCGTTGTCTGCCAGAATGAAGTGGGTATGGGAACTGTTGAGCACAGAGAGCTTACTTAGAGGGTTTGACATTGTTTGGTAAACCCGTGTTACCTGTGTGTCAGAAGGACAGATGCACCTAGATTAGAACTGAGAACTAAATGCGAAATTCCCCACACTGCCCAGCAGAAGCAGAGGCCTTATCAGGAAATAAATCAACCAGACCTTTATAATGAATTACGGAGGAGAACTAGAAATGCTTTTACACTCAAAACTGGAACTCGTTACAGCAGTGTTTTCTTTGGAGGATGAGTCATATCTGTGCACTCTCCGGCATGTTCCCCTAAGCTCATTAATGTACCCTCCTTGATCGCACACTGTGCTACATAATCCTCTTACTGCATTAGAAAACACATTCTCATTTGGAGTTCCTAGTAATTAATATGCCACTGCGGAGCACTCATCTACAATAAAAGCCAGTCTTGTACACATAAAGGCCCTTACGTGACTTATACAAGTCTCAGCAGTCCACACTGAAGTTAGGACCTAAGACGCACCACAGAGAGGTCTCAGTATTGAAAGCAGTGGAAACCTCACTAGCTCCACACTGACTAAGAAGTCATATATGACAACCCAACAAATATATTTAAACAACAGCTTTTTTCCAAGAAATTGTTCAATTTCAGCTCTTAGGCATGCTTTAGAAAGAGAGAAAACATTAATACTCCAAAAAGATGAACAGTGTATTTTGTTACACATCTGACATTGCAAATTCCACAGGACTTTCCTTGAAGACTTACATCTTTTCCTATCAGATCTTCCTTGTTTTCTACAATGCCCCACGGTGCGATTCCTATGGCACATATTCGTCCTCTGGATTTGGAAGAATGATCTTTCAAGGCATCTCCCACATGGCGAATGACACCTATAGGTACAATTCATTTGATTAATTCTTTGAGAGATCACTAAACAAGAGAATTTTCCCTGTTGCCTCTGACAGAGCTACCTGCTTCTCTAGATCGCTTTCACTGCTGAACAGGTATATCTACTTTATATGGAACGTGCAATGCAGACAAATCCCTGCTTTTCTTCTGTAATCGTTGTGTCTAAATCCTTTTGCCTTTTCACATCTTGTTCCAAATTCAATGAAGTCTTTGAAAGACTCACCCAGCTACTTAACTTGCCACAGGGTAATCTGTACCATTGTCTGGAATTACATTATTCTTTGGACACAGTGCTAGATACATATGGAATGCTGTCACTGGGGTCAGAACAAGCAAAAAAATCCCAACACTATAGTTATCTAAGAAACAGTTTTTCACTTAAAAATTCTTCTGAAGAGCAATCGCCTTCCTTAAAGACATTAGACCTTTATTTTAAAACAAAAGTCAAAGGAAGTCATTTTCCTCTTACATAGTTCTCTGAGAAATAACTCGATGTAAAGATTTCTTTCAGCTGAGTAAAGATCTTGTTATAGAAATATTATAATGAATATGTAATCTGCTTTTTGATCATCACTCAGAACTGATATTAACATAAATGTTAAATAAATGCCTCAAAATGTAACACTACATAGGGAATCATCAAAACAGCTTTTTTCCCATGTCTTTCAAATTTTGGACATCACATCAGCCACTGGCTTTTTTTGACAGAATCCGGGAACAGTGCCAAAAACTTCCTGGTGGAGTTTTGTGGAGTTGCTGTACAACTGATGTTTTACATGTCTTCAAAAAAAACCCCACAGAAGCATAGAACTGTCAAGGATTAAAAGCTTCAAGCACTGCCTCAAAAATTGCAGCATCCAAATTTCAAGAAGGCTGTTAAAAAAATAGAGAAAATTCCAAGCAGAGGTGCGATAATGATTGAAGGACTGGAAAATATGCTTAGAGTTAGAGTTTTATGGAACTCAGCCTGTGTAGTTTGACAAAAGCATTTTGTATGAAAACATGGTCAGGAAATATATTTTCTGGTAACAGAAACATCTTTGTACAAAAAAAACCAGTAAAAAGGTAATGCTAGGCAAATGTGGAGTAGGAGATTTCTTAAGTGCAAGGATAGACAACCACTGAAAAGAATGCATTGTAACTAGTGGTAGATTCCTTGCTACCAAAACGAAGGATGAATATTTTTTTTTCACAGGAAACACTGAGTAATGCAAATCAATATTGACCCATGAAAATCTTATGTTCCGGGCTGGGTAGGAGTTTAACACAAATGATTACAATGCTCCTTTTTCGGTCTAGCGAGTAATGATTCATTCATGTAGACTTAAATCTGACTGTGGGAAAGATTAGTGAATGAACATCAATGAATTCTTAAGTAAACTAGAACTGCTGGTAACTGCTTACCTGTACTAACACCTCCAGTGAATATCCAAGCTCCTGTGGTCATGGCAGCCTTTATCAGACCTTTTCCGAATACTTGCTTTAATTTAGGTTGCATTTCAAAGTTCTGGAGGCCTCCATGGACAGAGATTAAGAGTTTGGGCAGTTCCAGCTGCCAATCTTTCACCATGAGATGCAGCAGAGAATCTGGTTTAGTGTCATATGACACACGGATATACTGCAAAGAACAATATGCAATATTATCACTCCATCTGCTCTGTAAGTTGTCTATTGACTGAGTAAAGAATGGTTATATCAAGCCTTCCATTTTGAAGAGAGAGTTCTACAATTTTTAAGCAACATATTATTAAATTTGTCTGCTACTGATCATTAGAAAAAATAGGTTAAAACTTTTCACTTTGCTATTGAGGATTAACCATTGACTCCACAAACTTTAAAAGCATCACTTTCCTCTTTACACTGACTGTAAATCAAGTGATTCATAGCTCTTATTACAAGGTGCCTATTTATTACAAACCACCTATTTAAAATGATGGGAAGGTGTCTGGTATTGTTCCTGAAGCCTCTGATTTGACTGCCAAAGGGAAGAAATGACACTGTTAACAAACAGGAGGCTTACGTTACATTTTATCTCATTCACTGTTGATGTACCTCTTTCTGCCTACAAAGCAATGATTGGCATTCCTCTCAGTTTTGTTCCATACCTGCGTTTTCTTTTCAAACTACTATTCTATCAAGGAAAACTATGAAATACACTCATGTTTATTTCTGCTTTAAAAACAAACCGCCGCTAACAAAATTCACCAACCTCTCCCATATATTTTGGGCAAGTTCCACAGTACGATTGTCCCAAGTGGCAGTCTCAACAGAGAGACAGGAAAGCAAATGGGCAAAGAAACAAATCTAAGTTTGGATCTGTTCAAAAGAGAGGCAAACCAGAAAGAGATGTTTAGCAGAAGCTCAACTTGCTGTTACTTCCACAGCTAAGAAAACTCAACAGTCTGTTTTCCAGCGCTGTCAAGCATGATTAACTTCTATTTTTATTAGACTTCAAAAAAACTTAGTAAAAAGTCCATATCCAAACTGGGTTACTTAGCCCACAACACAAAGAGATGGAATCTTGGGCATTAATACCTGCAGCTGCCTCCTTAGCTGGTATTTACCGACAGTAACTTCAATAAAACTGTTTCACCAAGACATTATGAGGTGCTTCCTAAGCAGGTATTATTCTTCTCTTGCCTTTTCTCTCTCTTTCTGTTTCTGAGAATCTTATCCACACCTTTCTGAGACAGCAAAGAGACTCCGTTTGATTTTGACGGATGATTCTCTGAATAAGCTGGAATCCTGACAGATATCTATGAAGCCAACGTACCAGACGAATACCTTAGAGTAGCCTACGCTCCTTACCATGGCCTTATTAGAGTGTCCTCCACCCTGGAATTCAAGGTTTCCATAGGCGTCAGTTGGGTATGTTTGGGTGTGTTTACTGACAGACCATTTCTCTGGCTGAGCTTCCACTTGCTTTGTTTCTTCTCCATTTTTATTAGCTGTTATACTTGGAGGAGGTGGAATATGCTGGTTAATGAGCTGACCACAGCAGCACCTGTAAGTTAAAATGCAGAGTGACTTTGATTACCTTCAATATCAGATGGCGATTTAAAAAATAAATAAATCAGGAATTAGTTTTGTAACTGACCGTGCCTTGCTCTACTTGAATTGCAGAACACTGCTTCTGGGGTCATATCTGTTGT
This sequence comes from Phaenicophaeus curvirostris, assembly GCF_032191515.1. Classification (NCBI taxonomy): domain Eukaryota; kingdom Metazoa; phylum Chordata; class Aves; order Cuculiformes; family Cuculidae; genus Phaenicophaeus; species Phaenicophaeus curvirostris. The sequence goes on from NC_091403.1 coordinate 1,680,555, forward strand.
TTTGCCTATACACAATTACCACAATTACCAACTCACAGGTGTTTCTTAACAAGTAAATATAAAACATTTCACTTCACTCCTGGAAAGCTGTTCGAGGCTAAAGGAAAGGGAAAGAGGAAGAATGCAGAACAGCAGCAGCGACCATCTGTTTCTTACTCAAAGGTGGCAGCTAGCATGTGACAAACTGTTGTGTTAGCCAAAGAAGCTGGACTGCAACTGAGCTAGCCCAGGCAGTAGCAGTAATATTAATATTTGGACTAAGAATTCCAGTGCCCTCCATGGTACTGATACTGGTAGTGTCACACCCATTGTGAAGAATGGTACCACTTGCTTCCCAGTGCACAATACTGCTTCCTTGCTTTCAGAATTCATTGTGAATTTGTGCACTGGTTTGCAAAGCTTGGAACTAACAACTCACTGCCTCTCCTTATGCCCAGCCTTATCATCTTTGTATGACACGTCCCATGGATCTACACAGACTCAACTGCAAGTATGTCTTGCGCTTTTGTTCCTCATCTCCCTTTAAGGGCAGTGAGTCAACTGGTTTCAGCTTCACATGTCTAAATCCCAATCAAGTTAAGTTTCTTCATTATTAACCTTTTCTGTTGGGCAAACCAGAAATTTCAAACGTTACCTGGTAGTGTCTTTATTGTTGGCAATTACATAGATGCATTCTCTTTTTGAAAAAGTCTTCTCTATCCAAGCCTTTTGACCCTTAAAGGGAGGAAAAAAAAAGAAACGTACTGAAATATTTATCTGTGGCAGAGATAGTAACAGTTATCTTCTAATTTTCAGCTACTGTTTTTAAAAACAAGCACTGGATTAATTAAATCACTTTTAAACACCCGATGCATCTACTCATGAAGTAGGCGATAAGAACTTTCCATGACTTGGATAACATTCAGAACTTGAATGTGTGTAAAAACCCTTACGTGCAAAGATGCTGCTCTTGAATTTACAATGTCTATCTGAAGGTACACCTAAAAATGCAGTTGCTTCTTCCTGTCGCAGTAAAAAGTAAATGGACTGAAAGTAGTACAAAAAACCCAGCATAAATTGTGACATAAATAGATTAGTAGTATCTATTTCAAATAATACTTTAGTATTGTTCTTTGTAGAAGAAATTGCTTTCCCAATACTTTCCCTGCTTGATTAACAATCTTCTCAAAATCATTTCGTCTTGTCGTAAATCCAGTCCCAGTCATTCCCGAGGCATCTGACTCTTAAGGAGACGTGTCTCAGGAGAAGGCGTTGCTTAAATTGAAAAAAGATTGACAGGAAAAGTACCAACTCTTCAGGCACGGTGTGCCTGTGACACAGGAGGAGGAAAACAACCTTGAAGACAAAATAAAACTGTTTGCAAACTAGAAATCAGACCAAGCTGACAGGCATTTTACAAATGACGACATGTAGACAAATGGAACAAATTCAGATGCGTGCAAGGCGGTTAGTGAACCTGTTGCAGAAGTGTTTGGGAACACTGAAAAAGTCATTCAGAAATAGCTGCAGGCCAGAGATTCCCACAGTTCCTTACACGCAGACCTCAGATCTTCTCTGTCCCTGCAACCATCAACAAGGCAAAGTATCATCATGATCACAATAATAAACGAACATTTAGCAGTGAATTTTAAAAAGCGAACTCAAAAGCAGTCTTTTAATTTTAAAGAAATGAAAATCATTAAAAATCACTCACGATCCGATGACACTGATAACTGCCTTGCTGATGAAGCTGCTTCTCCTCAATTTGAATTGGGGAATTGTTTCTTAATTCATTTTTCAAGTAGCAAACAAATTTTTTACTTTTTGCTTTAGTTTCCTCTGTGGAAGTGAAATGAAATTTTTGCAGAGACAAAAGCTAAAAATGCCATAAGAACTTCCAGGGTGCCTTCAACAGCAACAACAACAACAAAAAAATAGGCCACTCCTGGAGAAAGAACTAAAAATGTTGCTGATTTCCTGACTTAAGAAAGTCAACTGCAGATTTCTGTCAGATGAATGCTCCGTCAGCCTGCCTGGTAATAGCTCCGAGACCGGACTAACCCCCTAAGTGCTGCACACTCTACACATGATGAATAGAGGGTGTGGTAGTTCATCTTTTTTTTTTCTGGTGTGAGGCAAGAGCTGTCTCTGAAGTTCCTTTGTTTGTTGACTTGTTAGTTCCTGTCTGGCTTCTTTGTTTCCTCCATTCTGTCTGAAATAATAGGAGGCTACTTAAGTTCCTGCATTGCAAATAACTGAAAGTAAATTGCAAACCCAAGCTTCTACGACATGAAAAAGCTGTCCATAATCTGCCCAGGTAGGTAAACATCTGCCTCTTGCCGATGCCTCTGAGCCAGAATGCCTTGAAAGTCATTGGTCTGGGAGATCCCACACTTCTGCTCTCCGCTCTAATACACTTAGTGATTTACTGAGGCAGAACCGCCTCATTTCATTTTGAAAGGAGTTTTTCGGGAGCTCGTGGCACCATAGAGCGAGAAAGAATTAAGAACTCATTAGACACAACTTCATGTAGTTTATAGCGTTAGTTGCTTCCTGAATGAAAAGGCACATATTTCAGGCATTTAGCGTAGAGACTTTGGTTACGTAGCAGATTTTGAAGGAAGAGAGTATTAAATTTAATATCTAAGGGCTGTGTGACTTGGTCGGCTTTCCCGTCTCAACTCCATACATTCCTTCTTTAAATGAACCTAAAAAGCCTTTGTTGCCCAAAATATTCAAGAGGTTTTTTAATTTGCTTTCTGGCAAGGCTTTTACAAGATGATACGTCATAAGTTTTAGCAATACTTTTATTAGAAATAGAGCTCAGCAAACGCTTTACTTTCACAACATCAGAGCCCAGTTATTGAGGTTCAATTCTAGAAAAACGCAGAAGAAAATGCCGAAGATGGGGACATCCCTGAGGCTCTGTGGTCTGTGGAGCTGGTTGGTTAAATCAAACAGATGCCATTTACCTGTTCAGAACCAGATTTTGCTAATTCACTGGTATTCAGGCTGTTCAAAAGCTTCAGAGCACCAAACAGTCTGAATGATTGGAATGACACTAGTCTTTCAAAATTAATCCAAAACCAGTGTCCAAATTCACTGTTGTTTTACAACTCTGTCCAGGGCTGTTACTCATGCTTATACACACCATGCTAGCCTATGACCTTTAATGTTACAAAATGAGCGCAACAGGAACCCCTTACAGAGGTGACATCATTTATCTACTATATATAGATATCTACTATATATAGATATATATATCTCTCTACTATATTTTTCATTTTTTATTATTTTTAATTAATTTAGGGTTTATTATTATTATTTTATATATTGTAAACATATTCATTTTTTCCCCAAATAAAATCACAGACTCCTAATGAAACCTCAACTTAGTGACACAAATGTCCAAATCAATACCACAGTGCAGGAAACACTCTTCAAAACATAAATGGTAACAGATGCTGCACGTTTAAGTGCTCTGTAGAGAATACTGGAAAACGCAAACTAGAAACATTGAAAAAAACTTGGATTTTTACACTGCGCCACTGAATGCTGCTTTACCTTACTCATCGTAGCTCATCAAAGAATCGAGTTTCTTTGCTATTTTGTGTGCTTCATGTAAACACAGTTAATTAACCACTGATGTAATATTTGTGTTTGGGAGGAAGCTTTTGCATCTTCATATCTAAAATAAGCTGTACAATAAAATTGAGCTCTCAGCTTTGCAGTCATTCTTAAACACCTCTCAGAGGAGTTCTATTATCTACTGCTGCATTGAAAAAAAAACCTTACATACCCACACCTAAACCCCCGTTAGAAACCAGTCACTATAGGCACTACAGTTGGATGACACTTTATGCTCCGCTGGCTTATTTTTCTGTGCTAATGAGAGGATGGCAAAAGCAGGCATTACAGACTGGGGAAATAAAACCTCAGCACATTTGGTCAGCCTTTGAAGTTTCACTGCTTTTGTCTATTTAATCTGCTTAACCAAAGCTTCATTATAATCCAGTGCAAATACTTGAGCAGAAACATTCACCGTCAGAAAACAGGCACTTTCCCCACTTATTTGATACAGGTTCTGTACGTTTCTCTCTCTGGGTTGAAATTTATTTGGTTTCTTGCAGAAAAATCTAAGTATGCCTACTGTCTTTTGCAAGTTGGAGAAAAATAAGCGCTTTTTAACAGCCTTGGAAGGGATGAATTGTTAAAGGACTATGACAGACCAGCTACAGTTTTCAGACCAACAGTCAGTGGCAGTATTATGCTGACAGACAAATAATTGCTGCCAGCAAGATTATGGCAATAAAAACACTGCACATTTTCCATTCACCCCTGAGAAACACAAAAAAAGCAAGATCCCAATTTGTTGATAGTAGTGAAGTTCAAACCTGCTTAATACTGCAAATCCTGAATGTACTAATCAGAATCTAATATTGAAAAAACACACATGTTCAGCGGCGTATTTGTTCTCCTTTATGAAAACTGACAACGGGTCTCCTAAGTCATGATTTAAACAAAACAAACCCACTGCTATTTCTTGGTCTTCAGCCTAGAAATTAATATGTTGCCGAGGAAGAGTCTTAATTGGTACTGGGTTTATATTATTCTACTTTATGGGTTTGTTAGTTCTCTTCAGCATTAAGAGATGGTATACTCCTGCAGCAAGGAATGGAAATCAGTGTTGTTGGTTTGTAAATAATGAGTTAACAAATTTAAGACCCTAAACAGATAGTCACTTTTCCAATATAGCCATTAATAAGCATGAGAACTGGTTGTACAAAGATCAACTGTCCTTTGGCTATCACAAATCAACACTATTTGCTCAGAAAGACATATATCTAGGGCTGCAGACATGCAGGAACTGAAAAGTTTCCCTCAACACCACCCATAAACAATCAGTTTGCTGCTAAATTAACATTAAATTTTATGTATTTCACTTCATATACAACCAACCATTCAACAAACAAGTCCGGGGCCTGAATTTCAGGCTGTACCAAAGTAGAGCCCTCAAAAATGTTTCACTGCAGCTTTACACAAGAGCAGGATGTGGGCTCTGGACCAATGCACCTCTGGTGAAATTCCAGAGTGGGAATCCACACAGGGAAGCAAAGCCACCAGAAATGTCATGCTACAAACTCTTACATGCTGTTGTGCCTCCAGAAGCTGTGAATTTCAGCTGTCATAGTCCTCTGCAAGATAGAATCATAGAATAGTTTGGGTTGGAAGCGACATTAAAGATGATTTAATTCCAACTGCCCTGCCATGGGGCAGGGACATCTCCTCCTGGCTCAGGCTGCCCAAGGCCCATCCAACCTGGCCTTGAACCCCTCCAGGGATGGGGCAGCCACAGCTTCCCTGGGCAACCTGGGCCAGGGCCTCCCCACCCTCATAGTGAAGAAATTCCTCCTTATGTCTAGTCTAAATCTGCCCCTCTCCAATTTACAGCAGTATTTAGTGTCTGTGACTAATCATAATGATAAATCTACCAGCAAAGAAAGGGAAAGAGTTTGGGAGGTGAAAGGGAGGCAGGGATGAGAGTCATAGTGTCTCTGGAGCACATCCAAAGCCCAAACTCTACTGGACCCAAAGCCAAAGTAGTCAGCCCTCTCAGCTGCCACGCGTCCCAAAGAGAGATGCGCTGTGCGACAGGAATACACATCTTAGCTGGGTGGCTTGGCATGTTTGACTAGTTGGTCCCAGGATGGGATGGAGCTTTGGCCTTATCTTGTAACTAGCGAGCATCTGCTGCGGGGCAGCTCTTTGGCACCTGGAGCCCTTCTAAAGGCCACCCGCTCCCCAGCTGCTGCACTCCAGCGAGGCTTCGCCCCTACCAGGCACAGCTGCTCCGCAGACAGGCGGGCACGAAAACAGCAGCGCTTGGTGCATGGAGCCATGCGCAGCAACCAGATGCAGTGGGAGAGTAGGCAGGGGACCAAATGAATCTATGTCATGCATAATACAGGGTCTGACAATGCCGCTCAGGCTAAATCAAGCACAGAATAATACAAAAATGGAGTTGGCTGGGCAGCAGAGCTCACAGCTGTGGAATTACAAATTAGTTTCAGCAACATCTTGTTAAGATGTGGATTGATTATTGTCACTTATGGAAACATTCAGCTGTAACCCTGTTCACGCCGTCTCACCAACATTTCCAGGTAATCCCCCCTCAGCCTGCAGTCTGCCCAAAAGGTGGTACCACCTGGGAAGTCAAACCTCAGCTGTGTTGCCCAATTATTTAATTGGAAAGCTCCACAGAATTAAACCGGGATATTTATGCTAGATTTGAGAAGATGTTTGCTTTGATGAGATAGTAAGGGAAAAGCAATGTGGAGGTGGAAAGAAATTCACACCCTGAGTACATGCGTGGTGGGGGCACAAGTCCATTTTCACCATGTAAACAAGCCCACAGACTTCTGTAAATGCCATGAGGGTAATCACATTCAGTTGCTGTTACTTCAGAGAAAACAAATAAGAACTCTGGCCAGTAAACAACTGGGAAAAAAGAAAAGGAATCCCCGTTACCTGGAACTTAAAAATTGATACTAGAAAGGTTTGTATTTTGCGCTGCCTTTAAAAGCAATATCCCAATTACGCTCTCCATCACTCTTCTTCACTTTGAAGGAATAGTTTTTCCACATGCCCAAATAATCAACCGTGAACCTTTCAGGTGATTAGTTCTACCCAAAACATTTGTCCTCCCAGTAACAGTGTTCTTGCTTGGAGAAAAATACTCCAAACTATGGGATGAATGTTAATAAGCAGTGTCGTGGCCATTCATGAACTGGTAAGATTTTACTGAAAAGTAGTTCATTATTAAGAAATACAGGGCATAAAACCACAACTCTATTTTAAATCTGTGTTAGGTTGCTAGGGAGCTGGAGCCATGAACACTGTCCCTAACTACAGAACACTGTGACAGACTGTAAATCTAAACCTAATTTCCAAAACCCTAGCTTGCATGAGTTATATCAAAAAATACAAATGATACTACTTTTACCAATTATCAGAATACAAAGTACCACACGATATCCAATAGAAAGAGGATGTCTTATGTCTGTTTGCTAATAAGCACAGCACCAAGATGGATTTTATAACAGTTCTAAGATTCTTTCAAATAAAAGTTTATTTCCTTGGACAATTCTTGGTCTCATCTCACTCCATTTTTCATAGGGTTCAATTTGAACCTGTGCTCTTGTAGCAACCTTGTCAGGGCACCATTTGCTCTGTGGCTGAGACTCACATACAACAGGCAGGACGGCAGCGTCAGTAGGCAGCGTTGTAAATTGAAGCCAGAAACCACTCCTGCTCGTGATGTGGAAACCAGTAAGTAGTGCTGCGCTGCACAGAGAGCTGCAATGAGCTTTCATGCCTTCTTCATTATGCTTTGTGTTCCCAGCCTGCTGGTGAGAACACGCACTGAAACAAGGGGTATAATTTTCTCTCCACATTCATTAACTTAGGGGCAGAGTCTACAAAAGGAAGGAACAAGCTCTGTTTTCAAAGAGACACAATTCTGCTACATCTCTCATACGCAGCTCCCACTCTCCCAAAGGCTGAGAGATGTGAAAACCAGCTATAGTCTCAACGCCACGGCAGACCTGGCTTGCTCTGACATGGTTGGATACACCCAGCTCCCGCACAAAGTCCATGGAGGCACTTAGGAAAGTGTGCTGGATGAGTTCAGACACCCTACTGGGAGGCAGGCACAGCTGCTTGGGCACAGCTCAGCACTAATCTAACTGTACTGCTAATGCAACTAAAATAAAGCAACTAAAGGGCCATTTAGAGCATACAGCGGGGCAGCTTGGCTCAGCGCTTGCCTGCGGAGAACATACCTTGGGTAGTTTTGCAATGGGGAAAATTTTTTGTGTGTATGGAATGCATGAAGAACCCACTGACCAGGGTACACGCCACACCTACTGCGTTTTAAGGTAGCAAAAGCCATTCTGCAACACCTCAGCCCCACCCCTACCTGCGTCAAGTTCCCAGGAAGAGATTTTCTAACAAATTTTAACAATGATGTATAATCTCCATTTTTTACCTATTCCAGTTCTGTTACTAGCTTGCCAAATCTTCTCTTGCCTGGAGCCTTTCTGTTTTAGATGTTAGCGAGATGGGGAACACAACTAGATATCTGTACTTTGCCTCTTTCCTGAGGCTGTTTTGGATGTTTTCCCCCTAAGACCTTGAGCCTGCAGAGAGACTCCATACAGCCAGTTTTACTCCAAACTTTAACAAGTGACAGAGTTATAACAAGCACAAATCAAGATGCTAGGATGAGAAGTGTTGAGCAACTTTATCTATGGCAGTGGAGTCAAACCTGCCTACATGTTACCATTCTCAAGAGGCCCAACAGAGCAGAGTTGATGAACAGGGAGAGGCAGCGAGTGGCCTCTAACACGATGCTGGCCAAAATAGTCTGGAAATCACTAGTTTCTTCTATGAGAAAATTTGTTAATAATTCTTATTTGAAGATTGAAGATACCCTGGTATCTAGCTCTGACAAGGCTCAGGAATGATTTCACACTCAGTTGGAAACAAACATGCACAAAAAGAGGCTTGCTGCCAAAACTGAACTCCAGAAAGTACTTTGAAAGCATTTTGGCTAATTTTGAAAACCGATAACAACCCCAAAACAAAGCAGAGCCCCAACGTACAAAAGAAAAAAAGCACCCCAGACCTCCATCCCCATTTGCAGCAGAAGTAGCTCTAAACTAGAATTCAAAATACTGATATATGTAAGATACGTTTTCACTTAATCTCTCTTTATCCGTATTTCTGCATCTTATTACAGTTACATCCAAGCAGTTTCCTAATATCGAAACGTTTTGAGACATGTTTTTTGGACTTGAAAACTCATTTGGACTTCTTCAGGTTTCCCATCTTTCCAAAAACCTGTGGTCTAATCGGAATGCTGTCAATTCAACTGAGTTATCTTTCTTGAATCAATAGGTCACTATAAAGCTCTCCAGCGCAAATTTCAATTATGTGTATCAATGCTAGAAAAGGTAGCAAAGCAGAAGACGATCAGGAATGAAAAGAGAAATAATTTGAAATCATATCCTACCTGCTTGTCACTGGAAAGGTTTCAGAGTTTGGAAAGATGAACTACATCTAGAATAAATAAGTTGCATTTAATTCTGAGCTTCTGTTCCATCTTTCCATTTATCGTTCAGACTTCTCATTCATCTTTACTGCTAGGACTTCCAGTCTCTCTGAAGTTCATGAGAATTCCCAAGGAGATGGGTTTCCACCACTTTAAGAAGAGAATCTCATATGATAAGCATGTGAGCAGCTTTTTTGTTCAAACCAATCTCATGACTCCCTTTGAAGGTAATCCTTTAGAAGTCTCATGACCCATCTCCCTGCCCAGAGGGTATTTTCATCTCATGGTGGAACAAGGCACAACAAATCTACTTAGATAGTGCCCAAATCTCCAATTTGTTAAACCTCCTTTCCTCTCTTCAAACAGTGGATGTACTTGCTGTAAAAATGCCGTCGCTGCAGAAAGGCTAAAGCAAGAGCTGAAACTTTTAATTTGAAGTATCCCCTCCCTTCTGCTAAAGTATCAACGTTATTTGCATAATTGAGACAATTGGACATAATAGTCCTTTCAGGGGTCCTCATTAGATGTACAGCTCTACATTCTTTGAAAAGAAGAAAAAAGGAGGTCATACAGCATTAATTATATCTAATCCTTTTTAGAACAATTTGAAGTTGGGCAAAATGCTGCACTAAAACAGCTCAAGTTGTAAATAAGGCATTCATTTCGTAACTTTACATTTCACATGCATTTTCATAGCCTGTTGCTTTTGTCAATTTAATTAATTGCCTTGCTGCAAAGGGCTTCTTTTGCATCTTCTCATACTTTAAAAACATGAGTAGCAAAGGACACGGTATGTTGCAGGTAGTTGTTTTTTCTGCTCTGACTTTCAAATATCTGCTTTGTCTTGCTCTGCCGGGTGCCAGCGTAACACAGGAGATAAGGATGACATCTACCGTCACATCCAAGGATCATACTACCTGGACCTAAAGGCAGTCTGACTCCTTGCTTCTTCTGCACTGTGCTGTGCAGACCAGTAGCCTGCTGGACTCTCATCTTATTCCACTGTTCCTGTACCTGATCTCCACTGTACTGAACACATAGCCACTTGTGACCGGCAAAGAAACATTTTACAGACACCATTTCAACTTTTGTCTTGCCCTAGATGCCAAAGCATGTGGCTGAAACAGCTCTGTTTTGGAACCAGACCCGGCTCCTTCTGATGAGACAAAGTTCCTGCTGGCTTCTTGAGAAGCAGCAATGGGATATGGAAGAATTAGACATGCCTGTGGAAAATTACAGTGTTAAAAAAATGAGGGACTTCACTTCTCTTTGAGGAAATGGCAAATGTTGAAGAAAGCAAGACACTAGTAAGAGAGCGTGAAGTCAAAGCAAGCAACTAAGTCCATTGTGGGGCACAGCGCACCATTAATAACAGAAATCTAGACCATTCCTTCATTTAGAATTTTTTACTTGAAGCCTTCATTCAAAATTCACTAAAGGTAATGAGAGACTTTCTATCAATGCATTCAACAGATGCAGAAACAGAGCATATCACAGGTGTCCTCCAGAGCTGCATAAATTTATTTTCTGTGCACCTCCTTTCTATAACACAACCACTTCCCTGGCACCTCCGTCTAAGCAACGAGACCAATGAAAGATAACCGACCCACAGGCGTCTACCCAAAAGGAAAAATATTGCAGCTGCTAAAGCGTGCAGTTTCAGGTGACTGAGATCAAAGCCCTACTTCTACAAGAAATCACGTTTTCCTCACTTGCTATTACAAATAAACAAAGAGTTGTCAAAATTTTGATAAACACAAATTTCAGACTGGGCGTTTTAAAGCCAAAGCTTGTCAGGATGCGTGCGCTCCAGTTAGAATATTCTGGGTAGTAGTTCAGATATTACAAAATATTTTTCTATGTATACATATATACAGAGACAGATAACAGAATAATAACTGTATAATATAATAGGATTTAACTAGCATGTTTCAGGGGTGGGGAACAGCCTTGTACAAGCAAGGGGCTGTATACACAGTGCATGTAAAACAAAGCCAAGCTGGTGAAAAACCTAACAAATGTGCAGCTTCCAACAGCCTCCTGTCTGCTGTGCTCACTGTCTGCATTGCCTAGGACAGAATTCTGCACAGTAAGAGGAAGAAATCACTGGCGTTTAATTCCCAATATATAATTCTGTCAAGTTCAGCCAAAGTGCTCATTCAGAGTTCAAAAGAACAACACACATGAGTGAAAAAAAATTACATTCTCAGAGAAAACGCCACTACACAAAAGATAGTTTTCATGGATGCCTGCACTCATACTATGGGAAGGCTCACAGCACTTGGAGTTTGTTTTGTGACATGGCTTGATATAAATGCACTGTGAAGGAAAGGGATGAAGATATGCATCTCTCTGCTGCCCTCACTGTGACTGTCTCCGAAAAAAATTCTCTTGGTTTCTGACAGTAGTGGTACGTGCAGGCAGTAAAGAGGAATGAAAACCTGATTAATTTGGTTTGATCTATTTTAAAAAATACCTTCACAATACAGAGGCATTAGTCCATGCCAAAAAAAGCTTTATTTACATCCTTCACTGTCAACACATGCCTTTATTATTTTTACTGCCAAAATAACACTTTTCTAAGCTAATAGCAAACAACTTATTTATCTTCAAGAAGCAACGAGTTGTTATGGTTTTACTACAACGGCTGCAAATCCAGTACCTGGATAGTCAGTCATATTTCTGTATAAAAAACCAAACCCTCAGTAAATAGAACTGTTTTCCAAGTGATAAGCTTTAGCTGGAGTGTTCAATAGCTCACTTACTGAATACAGCTAACGGCAATTTCTTAACAAAAAGATAAACCAGACGACACCCTTCCCTGATCCGATGTATTTGCTGGTTTCTCCGAAAGGTGCCCATCTCAATGAAATCAATACAGAGACAGACAGCTTATAATTTCTTTTCCAAGGAACTCACCTAGTACAAAGGAAATATTTTACCCTTCATTTCCTTCTCCTGTACCATTTATGCGGCACTCTAAGTCCTAAGAGTAGTGCGTTCATATAGCAAAAGTAAAATTTATGGATGGCAAATGCGGGAGTTGACCTTTGAAATGCCAAAGTGCATTTGAAAAAGATGCAGCACTTTAGATCCTTTCTGCAAAACTCTATATAAAACTTCACACGAGTAGAACCTGAGCCAGACTACACAAAACCACCTAGGGAATATATTGTAATCTTCCTCACAGTCCACGTTAGACCAAATCTAAATTTGAAATGTCCCAGTGAACTATAAATGTGAAAGCCAAAGAAATCAACTATAGTTACATCGTGATATAATTAAGCAAAAGTGAGGGAACCACAAAATCCCCTTGGGACATGAGTTTCAACCTTTGAGAAGATCTGAATGCGACTTACAACCCAAGCCTGTTATCGTAACCAACACAAAGCGCACTACAAAGAACCCCGTGCTTTTTCAAAGCAGAATCAAACCTTGAACTAGTGACTAGGATTGCAGAGAATACAACACTATTGAACTACTGAAACTTGTGATGAGCATTAATAAAAATGTCACAGACATGGATGTCAGATTAGACGAGGAACGACGCGATAGCAATCTGCCCGAGAGGAAAAATAAGCTGGCTGAGACTCACTCAGGGATGGACAAAGATGAAAGGCTGGATTGCTCCTGATGAGTTTGTTCACACTAAAAATGGAATAGTGTTATTTTTTCAGAACCACCCTAATAATACTGTACTGTAGCAGCAAAATTCATGACCATTCAATGCAATATTTTGATAAGCCACAAAGAACTCATCTAATGAAGCAGTAGCACGTACGAAGAGACAAAAGCAACCCTTGAACTACAGGTCTCTTAAATATTGAAAAACTGTATAATTTTTAAAATTATACAGTCCCAAGAGATTCTGGCACAACCCACATCACTTGATGCCACTGTCAAATCTATAACTAAACAGACTACAAGAAAAGCTCAAAGATAAAGTATTGGAAGAGTATCTTGGTGTCCCGGGCTATGATCACAGCGCAAGACTGAATTGGTGAACTAGATCCAAAGTGTTTCTGGCTCCAGTTATTCTCCTTTTTGCTTAGAGACAGCAGTTAGCAGTTGGTTCAGATATACATCAGCCGAGCACAAGTAAAAGGCTTACACAAAATGATCTGGTACGCTCAAACAAAGCTGAAGTCAGTGACAAACACCCAGAGCAGAATGATAGTCTTGCCAAAAGCAACTAGAATTTTTGCTTAGGAGTAACACTTGAGTCCTTTCTTCTTCTGAGCCCACGGTCTCCCTGCAGCACGTAATGTACTGGTGAGGTGGCTGTGGTAATGAGGAGGCAGGGTTGTCACCTACCTTGCTGCTTTGTGGGTTAAAGCAAAGCATTGACTGCAGCCTCCAGAGCCACAATAAAATCTGAGCTCATAAAAGCCAAAAAGAAACCCCAAAATGATCATAAATCCTCTTAATACCAAGGAAGAACTATGCAGGCATTCTGGGTGTTAAACAGCTAATAGAGACAACAATTCAAAAGCCGTCAAGTACAATCAATTAACAGCATAACCCTTGAACAGAAGTGGTGACAAATGGCTTAGTTCCCAATCCGATTCCTATAAAGCAAGCTACATTTATGGAAATGTGATAATCTCTGCATAAAATGGGTTTGGATGTGCAATGGAATTATCTGCCTAGTTTGAAGTACAGGCTATTATCCCCAGCAAATTTATCATGACCTTAAGTAGGGTCTGACGAAACCACACAGTGCAGCAGTAAAAACTATGTTCCTCTCACTGCCTCCTTCATAGAAGTTCCTGACCTGCAATCCACTGAAAGCACCCAGTTCCTGTGAAAAATATATGCTTCTTGTGCAGGGAATGAGTGCTTTTAGGTTGACAGGGCCGTGAAATAAATTTGATGTCTTCTTTCAGCTTTTATGTACTACGACTGCTGTTCTTCTCTGGATGACATAGGTGTATAACTAAGTAAAATAACTGCTGCCTTTGCTGCCCAGGTTCACCTCTGAACTTGCCTGCAGCATTCCTCTAGAGTTCTCTCAAGCAGTTAGGATTTGAAAAAGTATTTTTAAAGCCGAATAGAGGAAAATAGACAGCTTTTTTTTTTTAACCTGGTGCAAACACAAGAAAGACTGTTCCATCCTGTGAGAAACGTAAGGGAAATGAGTTATTTTTGGCAAGATTTCACCCACTGATAAGTGTTTTTGTATTTCAGTCAAGTGCCATAAGTACGACTCCTCCCTCAGGGAAACATTTTTAAACTCCACATTGCAGCAGTGGCAATTGCATATGTTTCACAATTCTCCCTCCCTCCCCCCTTTTCTTTGTGTTTGAAGGGGCTTTGCACAGAAAAAACAGCAACGAACTGTGTTCTGTTTAAGCACAACTGACATCAAAGATAAGCTTCAACAAAGAAGAAAAAAGTGCTGATCACTCAGGGCAGCAACACGCTAATACCACCCACGCCACCCCCGCCACGGGGGACCGAGCGGTTGAATTCCTCTCCCGTTTGGACTGCTCACATCCAGGTTTTAACACAAAGGCGTTTGTTTAACTCTTGATTCTATAAATGCTTGCACACATGCTTAATTCTATAGCCATAAAGAGCCCCCCTGATTTCATAGACTCACAGAATGGTTTGGGTTGGAAGGGACCTCAAAGCCCAATTAGTTCCAACCCCCTGGATGGGCAGGGACACCTCCCACTGGACCAGCTGCTCCAAGCCTCATCCAGCCTGGTGCTGAACACCTCCAGTGATAGGGCAGCCACGATTTCTCTGGGCAACCTGGGCCAGTGCCTCCCCACCCTCACAATAAAGAATTTCTTCCTAAAATCTAATCTAAATCTCCCCTCTTCCAGCTTAAAACCATTAGCCCTCATCCTGTCCCTGCACTCCCTTAATCAAGAGCCCCTCTCCAGCTTTCCTGTAGGCCATCTTTAAATAACTGGAAGCTGCTCTAAGGTCTCCCTGAAGCCTCCTCTTCTCCAAGCTGAACAACCCCAACTCTCCCAGCTAGTCCTGATATAAGAGGTGCTCCAGCCCTCTGATCACCTTCATGGCCTCCTCTGGACTCCAACAGCTCCATATCCCTCCCGGGCTGAGGACTCCAGAGCTGGATGCAATGCTCTAAGTGGGGTCTCAACAGAGTGGAGTAGAGGGGTGGAATCATCTCCCTCGACCTGCTGGTCAGACTTCTTTTTTTTCTGATGCAACACAGGATACAGTTGGTTTTCCAGGCTCTAAGCATTACACTGCTGGCTCACGTTGAGCTTCTCATCCTCCAGCACCCCCAAGTCCTTCTCTTCAGAGTTGTTCTCAATCCATTCTCCACTCAGCCTGTATTCGTGCTTGGGATGGCCCCAACCCAGGTGCGGGACCTTGCACTTGGCCCTGTTGAACCTCATGATGTTCGCAGAAGCCCACCTCTCATGCCTGTCAAAGTCCCTCTGGACACAGAATTCCACCACACACAGAAACTAGTTCAAACAAAGTCGATAGGATGATTCAGGGGCTTAAAGCTAAGGCTGTGTCTAACTGTGCCCAAGATGAAGGGTTTTAAAACAGCATAAAACACTGTTTTGTCCAATAAAGAGAATACTCCGTGCTTCACTTGCAATGTTCATCTGAATCCTTTAATGCACAAACATGGGTTGCCCCAACTGGCTTTATACTGTAAACAGCTATTTATCTGCTCATAAGATGTTATGAAGTCAGTATTGCTCCTAAGCCAAGGAGCTTCTAGGTGTTCTGAAATCACGGCACGTCGGAACAGAAAGCTACTGCCATCAATGCTGGCCTTGCTGATCAATACATGGGTTAAAACCACAGCGAGTTGCTGAAACAGAATAAGGCACTGAAGCTTTCAGCTATGTCAAGCACATTATGTTCCCTCCAGTAATTAAAACAGAGATGCCAGCAAGCAGCAAATACTCTTGTTAGACAGATTCTGGAGTTAATAATTCTTCTAAGAATTACTTAGGGGGCAGGGGAAATCTCTAAATCTCATTTGGCTTCAGTAATCTTCAGCTGTACAACCGCTAAAAAAGAATTTAGGAATTTTCTCCTTAGTGTATTTAGTTTTAAATTTTTATGCAAATATTTTCTCAGCCTACGAGAGTGATAGTGGCTGAACAAATGCAAGCGTTTCCAAATAAATGCTCTATTTCATTATAGGCCACGAGACAAACGTGAATAATTCACCCTTTAAGCTTGCATTTCCAACCTTCTCCTCAGAATAGCACCTAGGTAAAAGAAACATAGGGGTTACAATACCATTACTTCACCTTGAAAAGTCATAGAGTTTGTAGATCGGTATGGAAACGGACACAGATGAAATAGCTTTCTATTCAAGATACTCTCTTCAAGTTCTCTTTGATAGAAGAAAGTGTGTTTCAAATATAGTAGCCCCCAGCTTTATTACTCCCTTCTAGAAAAGACTGTGGTTCTGTTCACATAGTTCTTCAGGTAATGTATTCACTTTACATGAAAAGAGACTCGGAGAACCCCCAGGTACAAGGTATTTATCTTATTGCCTTAAGAGATACATCTTGAATTGCCCAGTACACTAATATAGCTCTAATTTTGCGACAGCCATTTACTAACTTAAGTTGATATTGAACATATATTTTTATATATATAATTACAATAAATATAATAATAAATTCATAGATGCAATAAACGCAATTGTTCTCAGTGGAAGACTAACTAAATAGTTAGTTGCTTCTTTTAGCAAAAGAAAAAACCAAAGTGAGTTCAAAGAACACATTTTCCTCTCCATCCTCCCAACCACTCTACTGACATGCTCATCACAAGACTGCTTTTCTGACTCGTCTAGCATGTGAGGGAAGTTGATTAAACACAGAACAGAATTTTAGAGTAAAGCAGAAATCCTGACACTTAAAATAAATTTAGAAGAAGTTTCTAACAAAACTCTGTAACAGGAGTTATAATAGGAAGACTCGACCATATCTCTATGCCTTTTTCCATGTTGACTCTTACAATTTCATCTGAAGAGACTGTAAGAGATTCTCTACAAAAGATCCAGTACCCTCCTGGACCTGATGTGAGGATGTGAACACTGAAGATGTGCAAGCACCAAATACACACTCGGAACCACTGATCTGAGCTTCCAATCGTGCACTGCTATTGAGATTGAGAGCTCGGCAACACAGATTTTTTCCTGTTTTTAAGGCACAAAGCAAAATATAGAAATAGAGATCTAATATCTATGAGTTAAAGTATATGTTTAGTATATTATACACACCTCTTAAAAACAGAGAGAAATCCTCTGGTAATCTAGTTTTCACAATCACATCTATGCTGTTTTCCTGTGGTAGACTAAAATCTGGGGCATTATCTCCTTTCCGAGACCTGTTCTGTAATAATCCTGCTGGAATGCAGAGCATGTATCAGCCTTCTTAACCTGCCTTTTAAGAGCAAATGTTTCTCATATTTCACCAAAGCTATACCACAACTAGTTACACTTACAGAATCAGAGCACGCTCACTAATCAAGTCATTTGGAGTATGTATCTCTCTGATAACTATATTCTTTGGCTGGAACTTCTCTTAGCTTGCTTGCTTTCCCTTTCATTTGAGAGCTTGTGGGTGCATTCTTGCTTGGACCTCATACTGACCGGTTTTTATTAATACGTGGTTACTTTTATGTAACTTTTATGGTATTTGTTTGTTCAGTGATGGTTTCTAGCATTCCTGTTGGTTATTTTTTCCTCCCTTTTCAGAAGGAAAAAGAAAATGGAAAAAAAAAAAGAAAGAAAGAAAGAGAAAGAAAGCCAAATCATGACCTAAATTTTCTGTAGCCTGAGCCTGTTCAGGATGTTCTCCTCTACTATGACACTGGTTCTTTTTTACTGAAACTCAGGTAAAAGTTTGCACACTGACTTCTTCCTAGAATTAATACACGCAGGTAGGCTTTAACGAGAGCTCTCTTAGCTTACAGCTGTGAAAAGCAAGACAAATTCAAAGTGTCATTCTACACATCTCACTGCATTTATCTCAGTGTCCCCTGAAGTGCTTGCCACTGTTTTCGTAGCTTGTCTGGTATTGACTGTGGTTTGAGAGATAGAGGCTGGAGTCCCTTCTTGGAATCTCTCCCATACCCAACTGTCCAGGTTCTGAAAAATCATGAAACTATGCACTCTTTTTGTTCTTGAATGTGCTCCTGAACAGTCCAGAAAAGTGCTAGATCCTTGTGGAGGGGCATCTGGCCACAGTGAGGAGTTTAAGATCAGTACAAAGGAAGGCAGAGAGATACTGATGAGTCTTAGTGCACACCGCAGAGCCATCATTAGCAACTCTGTGGTGAGGCGGAATCAAAGCTTTCCTTATCAGCATTATTTGCAATAACTGAAGTTTTTATTCATGCCACTATTTGACTTGACACAGATGATACTTGGGGACAAGTATTAAAAAAACAGAAAACAAAATCCTATCTTACAGATACTGCAAACATTGCATTAAAATCATTAATCAAGACATTCTTCTCTCTTCCTATCTGCTCAGCACGGAGTGGTTTGCCTGTTGCTTTGATTCATGCAGGCACTGACCCTGTATTATTGACTGCATGGATTACTTTGGAATGCTCATTGGGTTGCGTATGCCTCTCTGTACTGCATTTATTACTTTGTTCACAAGTCTGATAGAGGCACCAATATCAATTATATAGGTATACTTAAAACATGCCAAAAGATACAAAGTGCCTTTCCAGGGAGTGGCAGAAAGCATCAGTGTGCTCACTTCATTGGCTTTGAAGGCTGGAAGTTCCCATGAAAGATTAGATAAGATGATTTACGCCTTTCATTCGTAAAGCTCAAGCTAAGCTGGGTGCTCTCAGGATGTGTTCTCAGCACAGTTGGACTTTGCTGAATGTGCAGTTCCATGAAACTCATTACTACAGAATTACAGCTCGCTGGCATAAAGCATTAGCGCGAGGTTTTACTTTCACCCTCTCCGGCAGTCATTCAAGAAGGGCACAGCAGAAAGAAAACACTATTCTAGAACAAGTGCTGTATAGGAACTAGACACATTATTTAAAATACTGCCAGCAATCTTAATTTTATTTTATCACAATGCCACCTACCAGTGACAAACCTGTGCACAACCTCACGGGTACATTTTGTCAGGGAAAAGACCAGGACTTTGCTTATTTTTTTGAACAAGCAAGCAACACGCTTGATTTACAGCTACAGGCTGCAGGCTAAACGAGCCCTTCAAAAAGGAAAGAATTATGATCAATGCTTTCAAGCACTGAAATGCAAGAGCAAAGAAAACAGGAGCAGAATGCAAAGCTACAAGCAGGAGCTGATGAAAATGCATTGCAATTCAGCATGCTCTGCCACACAGCTAAATTACAAAGACCAAACACCTCCTTCACTTCTCCAGCACACAAATGTGGGATTTATAACATTTCTCTCCAGTCTTTTCTTGTGAATGGCTTTAAATATCTAAGCTATTATGTGCTTCTCCAACAAAGAGCTGTGGTGTATCAGAAACAGCAACAGCGTAAAAACGTCACTTGAGAACTTCTTGAAAATGGAAGTATATTCTTTTCACTGTAAATGAATCCAAACAGGAGCCAAGTCTCAAACAAGTCACTTAAGCATTGCACTGAAATGTTCACGGAGCATACGTATCTACAGAGAGAACCCCGTTTAGATCACCCTGTCATATACTTTCTAGATATTTTAGCAGTTATTTGCTAGCAGTTACTGGCATTTTTCATCATCCATGCAATCTGTTTATTGCTTTTAAGTGCAAAAATGGTCATTCTTATAAGTACTCATCTTTGTCCTTCAGAGAACAGAGAATGCTGCTAACATTGCAGCAGGAATTGCTGGTGTGCTCACTGCTGTGGGCTGCTCTTACAGACAGGGAACAGTCACCATCTCAGTGGCTGAAAGGTATCGCATTGTCAGCTGCACGGACTCCACATTAAAACTAACATTAGGTTTCCTTTAGTGTCACTAACAGATCACGGCTGGTGGAGGAATCTAGCGAGGGAGCCTATGATCCTGCAAGCACCAGCACTGACTGAACAGAATGAAACTATGACCAGGGAGTTCTAAAATTGATCAGGTTGTTTCTAGTAGTTTCTACTATCACCTGCAGCAACAGCACCACAAATGAAATATGTGCAAATAAAGATGATGTGCTTGCACACTTTGATGGCTGAAGTGCAATTCCTCGCTGACAGGTTGCAGTTGCTTTTATTCTTCAGTCGTGTTTTTTTACATGGGGAGCAAAATAATTAACGCTTGATGCTTTAAGCATTGACTAGTGCTGTGATGAAACTAGGCAGAACTGACAGACACAGAAGGCTGAAATAGAAGTAACTGAACTTGAAGACGTGCTGTCAAATCAAATCCTTCCCTAAATTCATTATTACAAATTTCTGGTTCATAGAGAGAAATGAACCTTGAAATGACAGAAAATCAAACCTATTCTAAGGAGAGGTGGGACGTTCCTTTTGGTAGAAAAAGTAGTAAGGATCTACTTCACCTCAGTTTACAGACAAGCAGAACTTTTAAAACTACCACTCACCCCCAACTACTCAGTGGGAGATACAAAGGATTCACAGCTTCCAAACGCAAGACTGATATAAGAGATTCCTCTACGTGGATTTAAAAGCTTAGATGCAAGCACTCATTTTGAAAAACGTTGGCATTAGAAGTTTCAAATCATTAAAAGCACAACCTAGCTGTATAATTATATTCAGCCAGGACAAGATGAAATAACAGTCAATATTAGCAAGCACTGCTTTAGGTATCAGAATGAATTTGTATCTACGTCACATATAAAAAGTGAGTGAACTGAACAGGATTTATAAAGTTGCAAGGAAAAATAAAGCCATAAATATCTACCTCTATTTCAATGTTCTACCTTGAGCTCTTTGCCCCGCTAGGTGAAAAGGGATTTGGTGTATGCCAAACACAGCAGGGCTCGCCAGGTTCAGCTTTAATGACCGGCCAGAGGACAAGTTTGAGAGTTTATCCTGCTTGGTGCCATCTCTGCCAGAGGGGAAGGTGCGTCAGCTTGTAACCACGGGAGGCAGTGAAAACAACAAACCAAACCACAGCAAAACCGTAAATACTTAAAAGTTATATTGCAAGATGCTCAGACACTCTGACAGCTCAGAGTTTTCTATATGATGCTAGAAATATTAAACTTTCTAGTCTGCAACTTTAAATGAAAGGTGGATATGGAACACAGGTCCTGAACTGCAGTAAAAAAATATTACCGCTCTGGTCACTGCTGGAGAAGGGCTGGAACTGAAGACAGTTTTATTAGCCAGAAGTCTCATAAATTCTACACTTGAAGAACCCACTAGTGTATGCCATCTTCACACAAAGGTCATTGGTATTTTAAACCGGTAGCTTAAAAACCCAGCTTCACTTGCTACTGACTTAAGACTCCTGAAACAGGAACATTTTTTACTTGCTAAACTAAATCAAGAACATTTCTTTAAACTCCCTTTCTGGTAAAGGGTCATTTGAGCAATGCCTGTTTGCTCAGTCTCATCAACATAGTTTGGTTAAAGATGAAGTTTGCTACTGAACAAGAACAAATCCTCCAAAACAGGGAGAAAGAGAGGTAGGATTTATTTAGACAAGGACATTAAAAACAAAAAAAAAAAGTGTGCCGAAGCCACTTGGCATGAAAAACATACCAGCTGTACTTCACTAATCCCTGGCTGATCCTTGGAAAGAATCACAAATCCACTCAACCAGCAGGCTGAGTGCCATTTTATTGGCAAGAATTGAGAACAAAATGGAATCAAATACATGCTTATAATACTGGCTATTAAAATTTTTGCTTAGGTCTGACAAAGTATGTATTAAGGACTCTCTGCTTAATTCAGCCACAGAAAATGAAAAAGTAAAAACAGAGAAACTAAATGTAGGAATTTTCTAGAAAACCATTTCATTATTGTGGCTTCATCGCTGCAAGACAAAATTCAGAACCCACTGAATCGGCCCCGAGTGCTGCACTTTGGAGCTGTTTCAATGAGAGCCAAGAATTGAACATGTCACTATGAAAACCCAGATGTATTTCTTTCTGTTCATGGCTGAAGCACACTGCCAGAATAAACATGGAGTAATCTGTACAATCAATGTCTGTGCTACACCCATACCTGCCGAAAGCTACAGGATTTCACTGATACCTGTTTTAGCAGGTGTGGTGTGGTGGTTTTCTGCTGGGCGGAGGTTGGGTTTGTCCTTTTCTTACAGCAGTATTTACTGCCAGCAGAAGATGTCAAATCCACACCTTTACAACTCCCCTACAACTTTCTCACATCTCTTGGTCTGAGTTATATCATATTCCACAGCTTCATGCATGCAGTGTAGCTTTTGTACCCGCTCAGTACAAAACTTCGGCAAACAAAACAGTCAAAAGACTAAACCCATCATTAGTTGTTTTGCTAACGGGCTTTTATATTAAACACATCTCAAATGTCAAAGCAAGTTTAGCGTTAGAAATTACATAAGTTGGAAAAAAATACAGATATCATTAAACAGAGCAATCTTGAGCTGTTTCAGAGTTAAAATAGATAATATTATAGAAAAGCCATTATTCTCATATTTATGATCCTGTGATCAATATGTGAGTGTCTCTCAGTACCAGGGATATGGAGGGGAGGGGAGGAGAGAGGGAGCATGAGAAATGAGAAAAGAAAAGGTAACACAGCCTTTGCTTTCAAGGTTCTTTGTCCACAGTCATGATAAAATAGCTCTGTGAGGACCGTTCAATTGAAAATTAATTGCTGTGGTAATGTAAAGATACATCTTATCTCATAATTAACGTATGAGGATTAAATTGAACTATTTGCTTAATCCTTATTATAAGGTATATTCAGAAAAAGATCCATGATTTTCATTGTATTATCAAGGGGAAGAGAGGGATTTTACTGTATCTTGGTGAAAGAACTCTTCTTGTCATATCTGTCTTGTGCAACAATTAATTGGTCCTTATTGTGACTCACTACTAGGGAAAATAAGAATTTCAGTGCAAGACTTCATAGCGAGGTCCTTTCTGTGTAGCATAGCTCTATCTAGTGGTTGATTAATCCAAGTACATCTGGCTAAATCACAAACCTGAATGCCTAGGAAGGTCTTAGAAAGGTGATACTTTCTTACTCTGATCTACTGTCATCCAGCTTTTGTGAGTCAAGAAATACACCAGGAAAGCTAAATCCTATCTTTACATACATTGATGAACTTGATTTCATGGAGAGCTTTCCTTGTAACGAACAGTTTTTCCAACACAATTTGCAAGAAAAAACCTGCTACACATTCCAGCAAAATTAAAACAGCAATGTGAAAGCACTGCAGTCAGTGAAAATAAGTTATTTGGGCTGAATATAGCCAACACCAAGATCTAATGTGCGATTTTAAATACTGCTTAAGGCTAAGCCCACAAAATAGTTGTATGAAATGATTTGAATGCTATATAACTTTTTCCTAGAAAGCCTGGAAATCACCTCTCCTTTAGAACAATGAGTATGCATGAACTGTCGATACTCCTGGCACTGGGATTAGATAATTCTGATCACTGAAAGCATCAACTGTAAACAGTCTTTCTCATTCCAGCTGCATCTTTACACATTGTTCCAGAGAGCAACTTGAACATAGGTTCATTATTTTGAGCACAGGAATTAAACTGGTTTACAGCACAGTTTTCATGTCCTTTCCAACTCATGTTTTATCTAGCATTTCTGCAACAATGACACAAATGACACAGAAAAGCTTTACCACCTATACTTTCATTGTGAATTACTCAAAGTTGCTCTAAATTGACCTGTCTCCTAGCAAAACAGTAAACCACAGTCGATGTTTTGTGTGCCTGTGCATAGAAAACAAAAGCACTTATCTGTTTCAACACTTTGAAGAGCAGCAATGGGGAGTTTGATACTGACACACACAAACTAGTGAACACATAACATTAGTACAACATTTTACTTAGCAAGGTGACAACTATTTGAAAATCAAAGCAAAATGATTGGACCAGGCTGAATACATTCTCCAATCTTCATTCCATTAAAATTTCACAGCTTCTGTTCTCCTTTCGGAGAAAAAAATCAAGACGACAGCCAAATTAACTGACTTGCCCTTGTTCTTGAGTCAAGCCTAGTTTGCTAACAAACTGGGCCCGTAAGATTAACAGAGGTTAGCGTGGACCATTTCGTATCATTTTCTACAGAATAAAGTACGTAACTGCTCAGCTTTCTAAATGCTTGGGTTTCCAAATGCTCAGTCAGGTGCCTGACCGCAAGTCCCTAGCATCCATTCAGATGCAGGGTGTATGGAAGTCCTCCCAGGACTCGTGTCCCACGAGCCTAGGATTTTGAAGTCCTCTGTTCAAATTTAGGCCTGACAAATACAAACAAAAACGTCTGATGCATTTCTGGGAACGAGAAGAATAAGGGTTTTGTAAGGAAGGCTCAACTGTCAAGTGAAATTACAGCCACATACCAAAACCAGGTATCAAATTCAATAGCAAAATTAAAAGATTATCAACTTGGGATACTAAGTATCAGGTTAAAGAAACCTTACCCAAACATAAAAGACTTTTCCAGAACCAACGAGCTCAATCTGGCTTCCATGCTTTCACGCAACTTGCAGCTAAGGTGTAGAAACTCGTTGGTGAAGGATGCTGTGGAGTCTAAAAGGCAACATCATTTCACATAAACCCCCTCCAATACTGCCTCTGGTCCAGACAATCCCAACATTAAGTACCACTGGGCAGGAATAAACTCTGAGGGAGAATAACTACATCTTCCCTGGTTCCTACAGCACTCTCTGGGCTGTGCTGTTACAGCGCTGAGTGACACAGATTTCTGGTCTGACCCAGCTCTGCTGGTCTTATATTCTCATGCCTTGCTTCTGAATTTAATAGGACATTAAACAGAAAAAAAGCTTGTCAGCTCATGAGCAGTATGAGCCGTTCCCACCTGGATTTTCAATCTTAAGTTTTATGAGCAAATTCATCTCCATAACTGAAAAAATATTTGGGGGACTCAAACTTTAATAAAACCTAGGTAAAATATTAAGTGATTAAGATGAAATTTCAAAACAGCACCCCCAGGGCTAAGGGCACTGATCCAGCTAATCACATGCTGATTAAATCTTTTTAAAAGCTTTGGAATTTACCCTCCCCTCTTCAGTTCCAAACCGACAAAGATTTTGCTTTTGTAAAAATATAAAATAATAATCACTCTCAACAATGCAGAACTGGACAAAGATATTTACTACTTAACACGAACACCAAGACAGAAACCTAATGCTTTCCTCCTCACCTGTCAGTCTCCGCAAAACACATTACTAAATAAACCAACATAGAAGTTAATGATTTGCTGATGATTTGTATTAGGAATAGTCTTGGACACCGTGTATAAGAAATAAGAGAGGAGAAGAACCGAAGAAAAACCGAAGAACTTATTTCCCCTTTATTTTTTTGCAAAAAATAAATATCCTTTGACAGAACAATTGGGAAAGAGGGAAATCAAAATCAACTAGGAAATCTGTAAATAGAAAAACCATTTCAATGTCTTTTCTGTTAAAAACATTATAAACAGTACATTTAGTAGAGCTTAGTAACCGCTGCTTGCTTTGCACTGGTGGAGGCTTAAGCCATTCAGCTATTAATCACATGAAAGCAGATATTAAGGAATATTAATCCATACCAGCTGTTATATCTTTTACTATGCTATTATTAGAGATTAATCTTTATGGAACAAGGCTGCTTTTCCATGCCATTTCCAAGAGGACATCATACAAGCTGATATTGGTTTACAACTCATCTTCATAAAGGTGCTGAAGAAAGCAGATGATGGCTACGTGTTGAAATTACATTCAACGTCATCCTTTGAATCTAAGTCAATTACGTTCAGAAAAGAAACCGTTACTATAATCAGTTGATTAGTTAATTTTTTATTGTGACTCTTAAAAAAAAATGCTTATAGCCTACTGTTTACATCAAAAGAAAAAGGATACTTTTTCATACTGTGTTCTCTTATAGAAAGGTCAAGGCTGTGTAACTTCCTATCTTCAGTATCAGGGAACGTATCCAGCTAAAAACACCTAATAAGATCTGGTTGATGGAGCCTTAATGAGGAATATTTCAGATTGTAACAGAATTTTATCAAAATAGAATCATCACTCAGCACTGTATTTTCTAATGAAGTATAAAGACCCTGTTATGTAAGCCAGGTTTTAGAGGAACAATTGCTTTTACCGGCCTTGCAGAATCCAGAACCTGTCAGATCACATATTGGTGGAATACTATTAAAATCACAAAAAAGGATCACACTGTTCCAAAAAAGTAAAATTACTGGCAGAAAAGGCCAGCATTATTTATTAAAGATTATGAGATTACCATTAAAATTAAGCTTCTAGTCAGTTTCTTGACTTTTGGATGAGACTGTATCAGCTGCACAAGGGATATCAGTTGTCATAGTTACAGAAAATCTACATTCTCTGTACTTGCAGTCTCCTAGTTTTGTTAAATGCAACATTCTTCTCTAATTATGTCACAATTCTTCATCAGTGTACCTTTGGTTTTCACCCAGCTGGACCTTAAGTTGATTACCCATGTACTAGCTTCATAACAGAAGATTTCCCATTCCACCCTGCTAATACCTCTCTACGGGACTTCTCCCGTCTCCAAATACATGGATACGTGGCCAGCCCTAGAATGACACTTCTGCTGCTTTATGCCAATAATTTACCTGCTAATAACTGGCAAAAGTACGCGGCAGACAGAGGTATTCACAAGACAAAAGATATGTACATATTAGGAGGTAAAAACGGTGTCCAAACGTAAGCCTTTAAGCAGTTTATCTCGTTGCTTGCTTTTTATCTAAATTAACAGGGTTGGGGTTTTTTTTTCTTGTTTCTTTCCTTCCCCCCACCCCGAGCTAGCTCTGAAATCACAAAGTATAATATATGAGAACAATCAGCCATTTGTACAGTTAATTAGGAGTCAGAGAGTTAGCCACTTTTATCACAGATACGAATCTATGTAATATCCTTCCCTTCAGCCTTTACACAGCTCTGCCACCCAGCTGTGAAAGGCTGTTGTGGTGAATCCTTGTGCTATATACACTGTGAATGGACTTCAACAACCCTCAATTACAGTTCTCTTTAATTCATGTATTAGCAAATGACTTTGAAAAACACCTCTTCTTGAGTAACCCGAATCAGTTTAAAATTTTGGACAGTATTCCCTCAATTTTCCTGAAATCCTGGAAAATCAATAAAAATAGGAGTAAAATGTGCTCTTGCACCTTCTCAACACGTGGAAGTCTGCTGTTTTCCAAGCTGCATTATAGGAACGAATTGCTTTCTTCTACATGCTCTTTGCTGCTGCTGCTGCTGATTTCCCCTTTTACTGCTTGGTTGCCTCTCGTATATTCTGACTCTTCATTTCCAGTCCTTTGGATGGCCAAGGTTTGGCTTATTTTTCATTTTTCAAAGTGAGTATCTTCATTGCAGGCATCTCCACCAAGACAAAATTGCTGTCTGAGGAGGGTGTGCATGATTAATCCCTACATCAAAGATTAGTTAATTGGAGGCTGGAAGCAGGGGATGTAGGGTTGGAGAACACTATATCAGTTTTTAGGGGGAGTGGGAGGGAAAGTTAATTTTAAGCAGTTCCAGTTTTTCTAATTTTTCCATTACTGTAGAACTCAGAAGTGGCACTAGAAAGTGGGACAAAATCAAAAACTCTTTTCTGTGAAGTGGACAAGGCACGTAGCAGAAAGGGCAACAGGGAAAGCAAGGTGCCCAAGTTCATAAAGTAGAGTGGATGGCACAGCTAGCAACAAAACACTGAATTTCATCTGCTTATCCGATCCACCACATGACCTATGAAATGGCTCTCAGTTGATGCTTTCTGAGTCTCTTTACTCTGCATTTCAATATTTTTTTTTCATTTTACTGTTTTTCACTTAAGTTTTAAGGACTGACTAAATTAAAAGAATCTTCATTGCTTGTGGTAGATTCTACAAATACAGTCTGAAATTAAAGGCACCAGGAAGGTTCTGCTCATTAAGACAACAGTTGATTCTCCAAATTTAGGAGAGGAAAGCAAGAAGTACCCCAATCTATATCTGTTGCTGAAAGATCAACTAACCTATGAATACTCTCGCTACGCAAGAAACTGTTGTTCCTATTTTTTTAGCCACACTTCTATTTTCTAGGCAATCATTTGGAGCGTGGTACCACTTACAGTCACATTCTTTATGCCTCCTGCTACTGTAAAATCCTCATCTGCCTCAGAAGTGCTCCTATACAACTACTTGTTGCCCTCTGTGTTTGAAAGTCAGAGAGAGCATCGCAGTATTCACGAGCATTTGCTTCGGCTTTTAACAGGCAGTCATCCTTGACAGGTTCCTTCTATAAAACTATATTCAAAGTGAAAGTTGCTCAAGGCCTTCTGCTCTGATTTTTTCTATGCAGAAGTGCATAAGGCTTCAGCAGAGCGATGCTAGTGAGCAGGAACTGGCAAGAGATGCAGCATGAAGCAAGCATCCACAGCAGATGTTTTTGTATGAGACTAGGAGTGATTTGTGCTGGGAAATAGGCAGTGAAGCACAGTTAGGAAAGACAGATGCACGCGAATCCTATAGTCGTCAGGAGTGAATATGAACAGCTGGACAGAATAGCATCAAATTCCTGAAGTTAAAAACATTATTCTGTAATTTAAAAGGTGACTCTGGCATTCAGTACATGACATGAGTTCTGGGGAAGAATTTCATTTTCTCCATGTCTGCTGCAGTGCCAGTCACGGTTCCATCATTATCACAGGCTCCAGTCAAGCATTAGTGAAAATTTTAAATATATCAGCCCTTAAACCTGAAGGCTTTGCTCATGTGCAATATGAAAAAGCACAGTTCTCCTGCTGTTCCCTTTATCAGCTCGTATAACCCCTGCAATCATAAGCTGTGAAGCTGCATTGGCTCAGCAGTTTAATCTGTACAAAACCCCTTGCTCCTTCTAGCTCTAGCCTCTTGTAACAGGTTATTAAGATGCTGCATTTCAGAGCAGCACCTCTGTATACATTATTCATATGCTGTTCAAATTAAAAAAGGGGATGCAAGGTGTTAGGTGTGCACACAACTTCTGTGCTGGACACCAGCGCAAGCTTACCACGACACTTGCAACTCATCATACATGCACTTATCTTGCTGGACAGTCTGCAGGTGCTGGGAGTTGTGGGGTTTACGTAGCATTTGCCCAGACATACAGATGTTTGTGATACATGCACGTCCCTTGTAAGTAACGGCTATCATCAGTTTTTAAAATTTGCCAAACTTTTGAGCTCAAACGGGCAAAGAATATAAAAAAGCTGCCACAAAGCCCATGACATCCTGACTGCTGGAAGCCATCATGACATAGCATATGTACATAGGCAGCATTTTTGTTAGTGCTACACGGGGCTTTAACAGCTATGCAGTGCAGTGCATGGAATCTCTGATTCCATGCCTCCAGCCTATCTTGAACAGTGAGCCTCTGTGCCTTTGTGGTAACCTTTCCTTCGTGCTACGGATAACATATTATTCACCGTATGCACGAACCATCTGCTCCTCTTGGATGTCTGCAGTGTGTTGACTTGTAGAGAGGGGCTTAGTGCGATGCTGCATGCCTAGCTCTGCTGGGTGACTCATACCTGCAGAATATAGACCCAACTCCTTGTGAACACAGAGATTCCTAAAAGCTATTCCTTACAATATCTGTCTTTAGAAGATACTTACAGGCTGTCAAGAGAAAATGTCACAGAAGTGCCGAGCAGAACCGTTTAGTCTTGTATTGCAAATTGCATAAATCCTCTACTACACTGATATTTCTTTGGATGGTGTGTCACAGCAAAACAAAAGCCTTATAATTCATTTGGCCAATAATGCATCCTGCTAAAAGTGTTAAAGGATTTATTTCCAGTTTCTATTCAGATCAGACTGTCTAACACATACTCTATTACAAACTGTTTTTCACCATGCTCTTTATCCAGATTGTTGAAGGACATTAGGATACCAAATCAACATTAAACTGATTCAGTGTTGATTCCACAAGACAGCTCAGGAAAAGGCAGTTCCTTCTAAAAGAGCAAATACAAGCAAAAAGGATTTGTCAAAATTGGAAAAATGTATATGCTCAAGTATAACAGTTTTCCGTATCTTTTAAGAACGCTGCTACTGCACTGATTCTGCTGTGGTTGTCACACATCATTCTATTTTGACAGTCCCTTTCATGAAACAGAAGAGTTCAGGTTGTGCCGCTGCCTCTAAGTTTGGGAGCCTGTACCAGACCACAAGCTGCTAAGTACAGCTTTTGTTTGTTCAAGGAGAGGCAACTGATAAGCTGTTGACCTGTTCTCCAGGCACAAATCTGCCTCTACTTTTCTTTAGGGCAATGAAAGTCTATTTGTGATGACATTTTGATTATTGCCTTGATATTTTTTGAGCTTTAAGGATGACACAGAAGCTGCTCTGCTGTACTTACAGAAAAACAGATTATGATATCTAAGTTATTTTCTTACTTCCATCACCCAACTGACTCCCCAAACTGGAAAAACAGTGTTGTCTCTTGAGCCAGCAGGACAACAGCTTAAATGTCTGCACGAAGAGAATATCTTAATCACAGCAGAAATATTTTGGGAAAAAAAAAATTGAAACTTCAAAAGGGATGTGTATGAAAGTGATTTCACTATTAATGGTGAAATCATAACTGTAACATTAACTAGTTGTAGATAACTGTTCCAAATGAACCCATAAACTAATCTTTTATAAGAGATGGCAATTTGATGGAAATCACAGCTTCTGGACAAATAGTTTAGGAGCAGAAAGTAACCTCTGTTTTCCTTGTTCAAAGTTCAGTATTACCAAGCACACAAAACATGCCGTGCAGGAGTAACAACTGCAGCTAACTTCAGGGGATTTTACACTAATATTTAAGCTTCATTAACAAATGATTATACAGATCAAAAAAGTGACTTCAAGGGAGACAAAATCAGTTTTCTGTCTAAGAGAGAAATTCTCTCTTATCTAAGAGAATGTATTCATCCTTTCCTCTCTTTTCTCTGGTTTGTCTGATCATTTACAAAAACACAGGACAAGTTATTGGCTTTACTCTGAAGCTCTAATAATCTTTCCACCTTTGCAATCCATGAAAGCTTTTCTAATGAATCACTGGGTAATATTGTATTACCTTAAAAAATACACGTATTTAAAAAGATCCAATATACTTTTATAACAGTGCTGTTTGATTGTCAAAGTTGTCTAATGTATTTAGATAAAACAGTCTTCACAATATTTTATAAACATTCTAAAAAAGTTATTTTTTTAGCTATTACTATCATATCTTGCACCACATTTGACAGCCAGGAAGAAGATAGCGATGTGAGCAATAGAGCAATTAAAAATATATTAGTGTCTCTATAAAAGCTTTAAAATGAGCATCTGGAAGGCTTGTAGGGAGTATATCCTTACACAGATAATCAGAGAGTTTAAAATCATGGAAGAATTAGAGGCAAACAGAAATAACACGTAGAGAAGAGGTGTTCCAATAAAATGGTTTTCTCTCCAGAGGAACAGAAAATGAGTCACAGCAAGTACATCTTAAAGACATTTAGATCAAGTCAATGGAGGCAGTAAGCAGAGATGAAAGGCTTGTTTAGTACTACAAAAGTAATTTGAAGTAATTCCCATTAGTGGGAATGACAGACTATCGATGGACAGCCAGATAAGCTGCCTCCTTTTTTAATAAACTGAGATGTTTACAAGAAACAAAAGCAAGAGGCAGATATTTAAATGTGTGCACACCCATGCACGGTCCTTTTCACAAACACTATGGGTTTCACATTTCATTTACAGCATTCTCTGTTGAGGTAGAGGACAATGCCCATAATTACAGTGCAGGTAGCAATGGGTGTTCTTGTAAAACTGCTCAGAAAGTAAAACATCATCTTCCCCTAGAGCGTTGCTGTCAAAATCAGGGGAATACATGGAAAGGCAGCAGAGCAGAGCACTGAGCAGAGATACTTGGCTACTTTAATTACCCTTGCTGTTCAGCATTACCACAGTAAAAATCAGGAGACAAAATCATGGACCATGACCACACACTGTTACACATTCCTCAGAAAGAAAGTCCGTGACAGTGGACGTAGGGAAAAGTGATTAGAATGGTAGATGAAATTTTCATTGTAAATCTCTACGCTTAGCTACACCACATGGCCTTAACCACTTCCTGACTAGGTTTTCCAGATGTATCCAAAGCACTACACCCCTACAAAGCACACACCTTCAAGACCAGTTTCAATCCCCATTTTCAGCTGTGTCACTAGCAAAATTTTATATTCAAAACAAGACAATCTCAAGCGCCAGAGCCCTGATTTCCTGCCTCGAGATGTCCTGACTCCCAGAGGTGATCACTGTCCCCAGCCTGTATGCTGACAGCCAACCAACAATTTCTCACCACAAGTCACACTCCTGGCCTAAAAATCTATTTTAATCAACTTGAGAAATATATTACAAATAGTCATCAAAATACAACTTTGACTGTGGTCAGGAATAAATACAGCCTGGCCCTCTTCAGCGATATTTAACCCAAAGATCCTTTAGACAGTGTGCTTGGGAAAGAACTCCTATAACAGGAATAAGATTCCTTGCCAGAACGTGGCTGATGCCTCCATGACTTAAAAGAGCACAGAGGGAAAGAAAATTGTTCTCATTTATAATGTTACCAGCTATTTAAAAAAAAATAACCGGGGGTGTGGGGAAACAGTGTCTCCAGTTGCTTCCCTCAGAGCGTACCGTTTGGGTAATTGCAGACTTACCTTTTGTGATCCAGATGCTGAGCCCTTAAATGAAGTGCGTTTGAAGGAGCCACTCATCCTCCGTAAGGAACCTGCGAGCTTTCCGCCTCTTCCTTTTTTAGTCCCCTGGCCCTTACCCTCCATAAGGGACCTAGTATCCCAGCACCAAAGAAAACTCTGGTTTTAGTCATGTAGTCAGAGCAGTCTTTTCCTGAAGTCAACAACCATTAAGTTACAGCTTATATAAAGAGAGAGACAGATGAATAAACCAAAACCAAAGCCAAATAACGAGACCTCTGTTCTGACATGCACCCCGTCACAAGTGTTACCAGCCAGCGAGACAAGCAGAGAAACAAGGCAATACGCTGAGACAAACTGCTGTCCCCCTCCCTTTTCTCTGCTGACTCTATAATCAGGCTTAATGCACACAGCTTCTGCAAGCTATGGTTTTTAATGGACAGAGATTTAATAAATGGTGATTGAAGGTAAATCTACTTTAGAAGCAGCAGCCCAAAAGGTTTTTATTAGTGCAAAGCACAGGGCAGTCAGATGGAAATTATTTTGGTATCAGTAGAAAGGCACATGGAAAGAGCAGATGGTCCTCGGCAGACTCTGAGTTAGAGGCCTGGTGGAATTCTAAAGGGTATCTGCTGACAGTCAGGGGGCTCACAGAGCACCTTCAAGATCCGTGGCAGCCTGGTCCCTGGGAAGAGTAGGATGCATCCATTTCAAAGTACACAAAGGAACATACTACGCGAGACATCAGTGCCTGTCTATCCTTATAGACACCGCACCACGGAAATTTAACCTCTGCAGTCATGGAAGGATCCATGGGTCAAAGGCCCAACCACAATGTTATTTTAAAAACGTGAATAGTTTGGTTAAAGATCGCTGCAGTTGTTTCAGCCTACAGAAAATCCAGAATGGTCTAAATTGCTTTTACTGTTTGTAGTCAGCGCTATCCTACGACATCGCATCCGAGATACTTCTGGTGCCAGTTTTAGGGCAAAAAAAGAAAAGTGACAGATTTAAAGCTTTGGTCTATAGTCCACCACATCAGCTGAAATGTTTCCATTCACTTTGGTAGTCAAACTAAATATGGAAAACAGTCTTGCATAATCCGATGAACTTTATTTTCACAGACAGACTGGGGTAAAATGGGCTTATACCTCCATAAAGACTTAAATGTAAAAGGCATGTAGGATTAGGTCTTCCTTCACTTTGCATTTAATATGAGTATTAAACTAAACACAAGTTTTTTCACAGGCAATCGATCATAAAGCACTTTTTAATTTTTTTAATGGGGTGTCTTAAAAGAACATTTTCAGTCATAAAGGTATGTTGGTGTAGTTTGACATTTCTGATATGGCAAGAAAATCATGACAGTCATGTGTTTAACTAAAAAAAAAAAAATCCTACATCCCTTTAAGGGTATTCATTAATTAGGCTAATAACAGGAGCTGCTGGTATTGTACCCTGTGCTGCATAAATCTTTTCCAAAAAGGCTTATTCCAAGACAGTCAGAATCAGTCATGTTGCGCTTGCTAAAAAAACATCTAGACAAGCCTCCCCAGAAGCAAATCCATCTTCTACTCTTATTTCCTGCATAAGAGCATCAGCATATGCAACAATTGCCTGAAATCACTGCAGTGTTGCAAACTATTATGATTTTGAAGTCTTTAAACTCTTCAGAAATCCACCTGTTTTTCTGTTATTGGCAGGATAAACTTACTACTCTCCCAAACTGAAAACAAATGGAAATGTCAAAATTACTCAAGATTATTTAATCCTGTTAATCCATTCATGTACTCTCCACAAGTTGGCTAGCTTCAGCAAGACAGTTCAGTTATTTAACTTTCAAAGACCAGCCTCTCTCAAACTGTTTTTCTGTCATTGTAGTACAGAAAATCAAAAAGCTGCAGAAAATCAGCCTAACATCTCATAGTCGTGCACAATAACCTCCAAAGCAGATGACAGAGGGCTTAGTTGAAATGAGGTGGAGCAAAATAAAACTAGATAACCTTTTATAGCCGAGGTAAAGGAAAGAAGCAACACGTTTCCTGACTACTAAGGAAGTGCTTTCCATTCGAATCAGAACTTTACAGCAGTAGATTATTGTTCTTTCACTTTTGAAAGAACAATACGAAAGCAGAACTGTGGGTACAAATGCTCCTCACTTTTGAGTGTTGCATACTTCAAACTGTAAAACCAATAACATTTAACATTTGAAGAACTCCTACTGTTTGGTTATACTGGCTTCTCAGTCATCTAGTGACAGCACTGCACTTGCCTTTCCTCAGTTCCTCACACTGAACATCTTCGCCACCCACGTCTACACGTTCAGATGGTCAAGAATCACACAGATCACAGCAGAAGCACATTTTACTATAATGTCATGAACAGAAAGCTATGAAACAACTGATAGATCTCATTACTGACCAAAAGAAACCAAATGCTCCACTACAACACCACAGTCCATCATAAAGTTTATTGCTTTTTAGAAAAAAACATCACTCTCTTCCCCTGAGATTTGCATAGTTTTCTTCCCTCTTTTACCAAGAAGTAAAGAATTAGATGATAATTTTTTTCATAGAATGGTTTGGATTTGTTGATTGTTTTCCTTCTTGTTTTTTCTGAGTGCTCCTCCATTAGCGCTACAAGTACTTCAAGTTTTGTTGCACTTAAAAACAAAGATAGGAAGGGATGGAGGAAGGAAGGAACAGAGAATCTAATGACAGTAAATACAGCATTTGTCAACATAAATGCAGAATAGGCAGTGATAACTCTCCCTAGTGTGGTAAAACAACTCGGTACCAAACAGAGAGAAAAGTATTGAGATCCAGATCAGACAGACACTGAGGGATCAATAATTACACAAGCATCAAATAACTGGTTTTATCACAAGCTTGACTACGTCTTGTGCCATTCACCTTCCAAACAATTTGCCTTTCTTTTCTTTTTCAATAAAAACTATCTTTGGACACTCGATGACATTAGGTGCAAATTAAAGAGCTGTTTATACACGCTGTATCCAGGGCTATAATTCATAGCCTTATAATTAACATGAACGAGACCTAAATGATGATTAAATTTATGGAGTTATGCAGAGGAACAGAAATCAAACCAGTTAAGCAAAAAGTTCCAAATATTGGTCAGTGCTGGTTACCTACCATGAGAATGAGCACACCGTAGGCTGCTGGGGTCTGCTGTCTCCTGGGCGAAGAAAGTTGACTTCTTTTTCTGTAAACTACATATCCTCAAAGCAATGCCGTAGTAACCTAGGCAAAAGCATATTTGGATTAAAAGTGTAACAGTTTACAGAACAAAACACTGACAGCACCCAACAGGCAGGTGACATCTACAGAAAATAAATTCCATTTAGTCAATTCCACACTTCAAAAAAATCAAAGGCAGACTGTAGGCCACTTTGTGGTCTGTTTATCCATTCCAAGAATGTTTGTTACTTAGCAACTGTCACCTCTCTCCTTCTCTTGCAAGAAAAAAGCAGGTTTAAAGTGAAATTAAGCCGATCATGAGACGTGTGGACAGAAGAGAAAGGGTAAAGAAATAACCTCTGCTTGTGCCAGTGGGCTTGTAACTGGTGCTTGTGTTACCGCCCTCACATATCAGAAACAGTCTGTATTGATCACATAAACAAGAACATACACACCAGTAATCCTACTTCCATAACCCACCTAGGGAGTAGGATCTGCAGAAATCCACCAGGTCGCTTTGTCACCTCACCCTTGGGGATAGATTCAGCTTCCCCATATTCATAAAACCATAGAAATAAATACAGTTAGAATGACCTTTGAAGCTCACCTAGTCTGTCGCCCTGTTCAAAGGAGAGAAAACCTAAAAGTTGGATCAAGTGGTTGCAGGTTTTGTCCAGCTGAATGCTGAAAACCTCCAAGGACAGTGTTTCCAGCCTCTCTGGTAAACCTGCTCCAGTACTCAACCGTTACCAATTCTGAGGAACTTTTATCCTACATCCCTTTGGAATTTCCCTTGCTGCAACTTTCAGCCATTGTTTCTTCCTTCTGCACCTCTGAGAAGAATCTGGCTCCATCTTCTCTGCATTTTACTTAGGGGAAGACTGCAACTAATTCCCTCCTTAGCCTCCTCCTCTCCAGGCTGAACAATCCCAGCTTTTCCAGCCCATCTTTTCATCAGTGCTTTCAAACCCTTATCACCCTGATGGTGCCCAGCTGAGACATTTTTCAATCTCTCCTGTACCAAGGGGCTCCCCCAGTGAGGACAGTCCTCCAGATGCCATCTCATTAGTGCTAAACAGAGGGAATGAACATTTCCCTCTTCCTAACACAGCCCAATACTCAGCCCTCATCACTACAAGGGCACGCTGCTGACTCATCTTCAATTTGCTGTTCACTGGGATTCCAGGCCCTAATGCGTGGGCTTTGATTTACCTTAGTAAAATGTTATTAAATTTGTGTTGGTCGATTCCTCCAGCTTGTATGAGGAACACACACACACACCTCTCCCTGGTATTGCTGTAAATCTCCTGTGAGTGCACTCTATCTCATTTTCCAGGAACGTCAGCCCTTTATGTATCACAGCATTATAACTAGAGAGATATATTCACTATGAAAATTAAAAATGAAAAAAATGTGTCCATCTCAGCAGTTTAGAATTACTGTGCTGGATTGAAGCACAGTGGGATAACTTGGAGTCTGAATTTGAGATGGGGAGGTATGTCCTACATCCTGGTATCTTACTACAGCATCCTTAGAGACATCAAAAGAACAGCTCTACAACAGGCAGACGTGCCCTTAACCATGGGCTGAGATAGCTGAAGATTTCTTGCACAGACAGGGCTAGTTTTCAGCTGTTGAACAATTTTCCACGTAGCTCCGTGATCACTAGTACAAAAGTGGAACAGCCTGTGCTTGGAGGGGCTCAATTGTATCACAGAGCACCACTGTGAGTTGTCTTCTTGCAGCTCCGTGGCTCATTTACCCTAAGTAGCCTCTGAGGTACATTAAAGGCTGCTCGTGCAAGCAGAGAGAGCTTTTGGAGGGTTTGGAAGCATGTTGGGACACGCAGCAATTTAAAGCACAGGTAGCTTCCACCTGAGCAAGCAGGTATGTCACATTAGTAAAGGAAATAAAGAATACGTGATGCCACAGAAAGCAGTGTTGGGAGAGCATTTTTACAGCTCCCAACTTGACCGGACTGCCCATTTCCTTATCCATTAATTACACGTGTACTGTTAGTAGCAGACACGCATTACATTAGATAACGCCTTCCATGAAAAGGATAACAGACCCGTACTTTGCACATCAGTAGCATTTTCTGCTCAGGCTCTCTTTTTTTTTCTATAAGGATTAACCAGATAGCTAATAACAGAAATGAAACTCATCATTTTAAAGATAAAGAACAGTATAATTGGTTAAGGTTCAAATATTGATAAGAAACTCATTAACTTTGATTGCTTGGTTAGAGACAGTGCCTGACCTAATTCTGAAAAATGCTGAACAGGCAGCAGCTCCTGTGATGGCAAAAGGGAGCTGCCAATTTCTTCAACTCAGATTCTTTTTGCCTCAAGTGGCTTTTCAAAAACTGAAGCAGATGAAGGCATTTAAGACTATCTAAATTAATCTCAGCCTTCATTTGTGAAGATCTAGACCACCATTAATGTGTCTTTTTGAAAATTCAGGCCGCGATGGTGTATTGTATGCCACGTCCCCATGCACAGTGATGCATGTTGCCTACTGATATAATTAGAGAGCCTGTGCCATCTTACTGCTGCTCTCGAAGAGGAAAAGCTGAAAACAGCACTGTGGATCCCTTCACTACGGCATCGCATGCTCCATTTCCAACCACGCTGAAAGAGCTGGTGGCACATTTATTCAAAATGCTTCCACCACCAGACAGCCCTGCAACTGGTGACAAAAGCCCACTCTGCTCCCCGCCTGGGCAAACAAGGTCTGAGCAGCATCCGCGCTGGACTCTTGTATTCAATGTACCAAATATTGAAAGAAGGCTTCCTACTGCATTTCATCTTTCCCAAGACAGAGGAAGAAACTGCTTCTTGGGAGATAAATGACTGCTAGCAGTTCTAAAAAGGAGGTAAGGACAGACTGCCATTAGACGGTTTGTTAATGTATCAGTTCTTATTCACAGCATCAAGTTCCATTGTGAAATTCCAAATATATAATTACTGGTGCCGTATTCATTTCGTATCTTTAATGGTAAAAATACTTCTTAGCCCACCTCTTGGCAACCTGGTTGTCACTCACAAGAAACTTTTTTTAGCATCACCAGCTCCATCTGGTGGAAATTCTGCAAAATATATTTTCTTGAAGGGAAAGGGTAAGATTTTTTAACAGGTTTTTTTGTCCTCCCTTTAGAAACGTAAACATTAAAATGTCCAATATTTAATTCCTTTTATATTATAAGAAATTGTGGGAAAGGTCAAATGTTGAAATGCCCATCTTTATTTTGCAATTAATTGTCCAGAAGAGGTTTTAAAACCTCTCTGTAAGAAAAGGAATTTAATCAGCTGGTAAGGTTTCCTAAACCATTAAGCACTGGTATTGTACATAATCATGCTGGCCTTGATTGTGAACATTGCTTTTCAAATGAGAAAAATAAAATACATGAACAACTTTGGACCGGTTAGGAATAGTGGCAACTAAAACCTAGAGAAGACCTGGTAATGTGCACGTGCAATATTTTGATGTAAGGAGACAATATGACGTACGAGTTAGCTGCAAGACAAAGAAAACATAAGGTGTAGAATAGGTTTAGAAGCAAAGTAAGGAACTGAGAATCAGATAATCTCCTCCTAGCCCTCATTTGCTATGGGACCATGTGCGAGTCCCCCTGTATCTTTAATACCTTGTTTTCTCTATCTAAACAAAAGAAGCAATCATATAAACATATGCAAAGACTCTTAATTCCCTAATGTTTGTAAAATCATTTGGAGTCCTCGGACCAATGCAAGCATGGCTATTGTTTGTAAATTTTTTCCGCAAATAATCCCCACATTTTGACAAGAACATTCTCAACTGCATTGACAAACTCACAGTTCTTCACAGTAACAAGTTAAAAAATCTTATTGCTGATAATCTTTGCAGAAGAACATTGCAAAACCCATAACAACTGATTTTCTGAGGATTGCCAACAGGAGCTACCGTAATGCTCATGCTACAGAAAGACAACACCAGACGCTCTCACTCACAGGCTGCCAGGAACACCTCATCCCTTTTATTGTTGATTATGACATTAGCTCCACTTCACAGAAAATGGTAAGACATGCCAAGTTAATCATTAGAAACAAAACACTTCTTGACAGCAACAGCCTGCTACTCTACCAGCAACATCTAGACATAGCAGCCATCAGTCTGCCTTGCCCTCTTACAGTGAGAGGCAAATGAAATTTAGCTGTGACAGACTCATTACCCAGGTCTCCACCCAGAAACAGCTACACAGAGAATACACCTTTACCAGCTCCTTCAGCTGCAGGTTCTCTGTTTCTGCTAGGAACCTCTGTCTCAGTAATTTATTCCATCTGACCAACTCACGTCACATCAATCCCCAGAGACCTGACAGGTGATGGTGATTTTGCTTTGCCAGTTCCTAAATTTCAACAGGTGACACTGATAAGGGGATACATAACAGGGAGAGGACTTCTCCTTTTTTCTCTTTCATAGCCAATCTCCTAATAGTTTTGTAGTCAGGATCACATGAGTTAGTCACCTCTCTTCTGACAATAAAGTCTCAGAGACACCAATAAAGAAAAAACTGCTCCAAACCACTCATGCTAGAGTCAAATGAGCAAATCAAGATGATCAAAAACTACAGTCCCACCTGACCTTGCAGTAATAAGATCACATCAAGATTAATCTATGTCATAGATTAAGCCCCCTGAAGTACACTAATCTTTCTGCAGTCAGCTAAGACTATATGTTTACTCACTAAGCTGGGAAAAACTCCAGTATAAAATGTCTGTCTGCCATAAGAGACCATCTAGACTGCAGCTACGTGAATGTTTAGTGCACTTACTGCTGCACCACTGACCTTAAGGTGGCCTCAGAAAGGAAAAGCTCTTTAAACAGTTTTTTTAAACTATATTGTGCAAGTACTATTACACTAAAAGGCTCCTACAGACTCTACTAAATCACATCTGCGCAGTCAACTTTTTATCTAAACAGAGCAGCGCAGACAGCTTCCAGAAGACAAATTCTTCACATCAGCTCCAAGATGTCCTGCATGCAGCAGAACTGTCTTCCCTCAGCTGGCAGAGAAATACTCTAGCTGGACTGCAAGCAACAGGAAGATCTAAGCTGTGGCAGCTCTGTGAAGGAGCAGCATAATATGTGTGTTTCTCTGGCCACGAACACAGCAGCTGGTGACTGCTTAACTGCAAACATCCCAGCCCACTTCTGTCCTGCCATCAGCCCCTGTACACAGCGAACCCAGAGCTCCACGCTACAGAATGGGTGTTTCTTCCCCTGTGAGTACCATCAAACCGCTACTTGGCCAACCACTGAGAGTCATGGCATTTGTCCATCTGCATCTGGGGAATAAGGTACCTCTGGGGGCATCTGGGGGTAGGAAGTTCCTCTCTTGCACATACATCACACTTCTTCTCTAGAAAGGGCATTTACCACTCTGCGCATCTTTGGGAGGCGTCCATTCTGCCATTTCAGTCCAGTCTGCTCACAATCCTTTTGTAAATTCCCTCATTTCCTTCACCACTACTAATTAAGATGTATTTCAGGATCTCTACTTTGAATTTTCATCGAAATATCAACACCTAACTGAAAGAGGGGAACTGGGGGAATCAATACAGAAATAAATCATGCTTTGGCAGTGTTTCCTCGCTGGCCTCTGGTTTTCTTCTCTACTCTACTCATCACAGCCCAGTGTCTCCAGGTAACATATTTTAAGACTAGATAGTGTCCTGAGAGTAAATTCATAAATCACGAATGAAGTTCAAGACTAATTTGACAGAAGATGAAGAAAACTTCTTGAACTACCGGAAGAAATTGTAGTTGTAGTTCACCGAGTAGTTCTGTGATTTGTGCCATGGGATAGAATATGTGGGTTGGTTTTTTTGTTCTTAGCAATTACTACAGCTCTCTGGGCTCAATTCTACCCACCACCTTTCAGGTGTTGAATTCTCAACATAAAATTCACCATAGTTCAGAAACAAAAAGCAGTGCATATTTTAGGACTTAGGGGAGAGTTAAGCATAGACTGGCTTTATGCCAGCCCTCAGCAGCAGGCTGAATTCCACCTTTAATGAAGTCGATATGAACTAGGCTTTTCCAGGATCTGCAGGATTGGGCCTACTGTTAAATTGGAAATCTTTGTCGTGTTGTTTCACTGCAGCCAAGAAGTTCCCAGCATATGCATGTTTTAATCATTATTTTGACATTTGCTTTAGTAAGGAATAAGCAGATAGAATAGGAACCAACCAAAAGGGCAAAATAATGCAGTTGTCACATGGTTGTATACCTGTGATGCAAATCCAGTCAAATGTCCATTTAGCTCTTTGCACATGCAGGCATTAATCATCTCCTTGTTCTGTGTTTGTACAGTATCAAGCTCAGCAGAGTCCATACTTTAGCTTGTGGGATTGTACCAAAAACAATAAAATCAGTACCACCATGTGCTTAAGGATTTTGTTTTTAATCAAATCCATTTGGAAAGTAAGCGCACATTACCTTCTTACTATCAATTACTCCCACAAGATTCTGCTAGAACTATTAGTATTAGAGGGAAAAAACACATTCAAGGCAGTATTATTTTTGCATCCATTAACAGGATTATTATTGCCTAATAAAATCTAGGAAACTGAACACCAAAGGCCTATTTTTTCACAGCACATCTAGTTCTAACTGTGAATGACAAAACTTCCAAACTAAACAAGGAAGAAACATGCTGAGATGGCAACTTGAAACGTTAATATTTTTAAGATGAAAACATTGCTTCAGCAAACAAACTAAAACAGACATAACCACAATTGTCTGAAGTTTTATTGCTGCCATCATGGTTTCTTTGGTTTGGCTGATAAATATGGAGTTGCTACATCCATATTCACTAGTGCTCCTTGCCTGCTGTGCACTGATTTAAGTCCTGCAAAACTCCCAAGTTCTCATCTCAGTACCAATGAGGTGTGGGCAGTTTCTCATTGGAGCCACTCAAGGCCCAGCTGGTGACTAAACCCACCGCCAAGCCCCATTTCAGCAGCACATAATCAGTACAGACACAAAGAAAGCTACTGTATTGATCTAATTTGATTTTCTGCTACGTGTTCATCTCAAAGTAAACATGACCATATTGGATTGCTGTGTGGTTGGTAAAGGGAGGTGAACTACAAATGTTCGGAAATCTATCACTTTGCTTCATGTCAATGAGGGCCAAAGAGATAAACAGAACAGTGAAACAAAAATAGCAGCAATTAGATAAAATCAGTTAATTTCAAAACTTAGCCTTGCATCAGCCATTTTTCATCCATCATTTATTTCTTTTACTGTTCTATTTATCAGCATTGTTTCCTTCTACAGGTATAACGAGTATTAAAGACACCTGAACTTTGATGAAGCATTCAACAAGTGCGTATCAAAACATACGTATGTACCTCTGTACTTTTTCCTCCAGCACGTTTCAGATGGCTAAGAATATATTTTCAGTATTGATTTTTAAGATTTGTAAAAAAATCCCTCTCTTTTTTTAAATACAAGACAGACAGAGAATTACTTTGCTTAGATAACATATTTGAGGTATAAAAAACTCAAACCATTATGGTATTAAAAGAGTAGCTCAGATTTAAACTACTTAGGACGAATCCAAGCTAAAGTGTCAGAAGATATATCAGAAGAGAGAACTATCAGCTGGGAGAAAAACCCAGGCAGCTCTCATCTCACTAAAAGTAGAATGAGCCTTTTTAGCACCCTGCTTTGCAAAAGACCTTTGACCCAAGCAAATGGCCACTCAAACAACAGTAGAAAAGACGACCGCATTTCTTTTCTCCGTGGCACCCAGTCTCTTTATTTACTTCACTATTTTCCTTAAAATAGAAAAATGAGAAGCACCTACCTTGTCAGGCTTGAAGAAAGCACCATATCCTTGGTATGTACATTAGTTAGATACAGTAAAATAATGTTTACTTTAA
Organism: Phaenicophaeus curvirostris; assembly: GCF_032191515.1. Classification (NCBI taxonomy): domain Eukaryota; kingdom Metazoa; phylum Chordata; class Aves; order Cuculiformes; family Cuculidae; genus Phaenicophaeus; species Phaenicophaeus curvirostris. The sequence continues at coordinate 1,724,590 of NC_091403.1, forward strand.
AATCAAAGTATTCCCCATAGCCCTTAACATGCCAGGGTTCTCTTAGCTCTGCTAGAGGATGTGCAAACGTCTACTCAAGGTATTAGAAAAGGCTAATTCTTAATTCCCTCGACTAAGCCTGCTTGCTGCCATGGACTACTACAGAGGCTTTATTCCTATTAGAGACTTATTGGTTGCCCGAGGTGACAGTGCTGTGTCACAGGTAATCGTGAAAGTGATATGCTAAAGGGTTTCTAAAAATTTAGCTTTGAGTAAATAGACCAACTTACTAAGTCTGCAGCCTTTTAACCCCCCAAACCAAGCATGTAGTTATATTTTACTTTTCCATTATTAGCTGATATGCAATAAAGTCACATAACCTTGCCATTCCCAAGCAAAACTGCCACTCGAAAAATGACAGCAGATTGGAGCAGGCTGATACTTCTTCCCAGATGGAAGCAATTATAAGAAGATGAGAAGGCCAAGTCATGTCAGAAAAGCAAGTGTTTGTGTTCATTTCTTAGTTTGAGGTGTAGGCCAATTAATCTTTTCTAAACATGTAATGTGGAACCAGGCTGATTACCAAGTGATAGAACAAATCCTAGGAGGGGTTAACACCTGTAACTGGCATCTACAGCGGGAAAAAGAACAATGGAACTGATTGAAGACCTTTTTCGATGTTCCTTGCTACATTGAGAAGAAACAAATAGCTACCAACCTTGCTGTAATCATGATTAAACTCCCATGAAACAGCTGAAAGTGTCATTATTCGGTAAGGCATCATCCAAGGCATATGTGTACAGACATGGAATTCAACGAGATTCATGCACCACAGCTTGTCTGTATTTCTGTAACGGAAATTTTGTATTTTAGGTAAATTTTGGCAAAAAACTCAATGAGGCATTTTTGGTTTGGTTTGACTTCTACCATCCTGGAGTATGTTTTTTAAGCAAACTATATTATGACATTTGGCTTCATGTAACACTGAACAACCTGTGCTCACCTGGACTACTTCATTTCATTACAGGACGTACAGCTGACCACTGTCCTCAGTTGCCTGTGCTAAGTATCTCGCACAACATAGTATCTCCCCTGGCTGAATTGATAGGATGTATTCTGGAAGCCACGAAAACAAAACATGACACGAGCTACCCATGAAACTAGCCCTGGAGAGAAGCAGCATGTAAAGCTTTCCACTTCCTAACTGCACTAATGTAACTTCAAGCTCCTACAAAATGATTTCTTGAGCCATTTGCAGGGCTTAACATTCCTGCTCAAGTTCAAATCTTAATAGGTCGTCTAGAGATCATAAAGTTTCCGGCAAGTCCAAGTCTTAACAGTTCTCTGATCTTTCCCTCTCATCCATTCATTACAGACTGAGCAGTTTCTATTTCCATTTTCTAGTATACAGTCCAGACAGATTATTTTTGATATTTAAAGAGACATTAGTCCCTACCTGATGCTTTCAGCCAATATCTCATTACAAATGAGAAATAATAATTGAAGTATTGCAATTGGACATAATTGGATCACAGATTGCAGACAAAAAATTCCACTCGATGACATACACAGAGTCCTTCTGTTTAGACACATTCCTTTATTTTTCAGTTTACATCTTTCCTGTGTGTCCAGGCAAGCTTCCCTACATCATTCACACTATAAGGCTCCAGCAGATGGAGGCAGAAAGCCACTTGTTTGGTTTCGATACCAGGGGAGCTAAACTGGCATCTAGTCGTTAGACTAGATCACTATTATCAGTACTAGCTGATAAGAATTTCTCTTGTGAAAATCAAACATCCCCATTTGATCTTCCTGAAGCAAAACGATGGGTGGCTTCTCCTCTACTCCCCCACTTTAAATCACTCATATTAGGATTTTGCTTATCCCTTCTTTGCAAAACCACAGAAAATACAGGCAGACATGGAGAAGGCAAGGTGGCTCTGTACTTCAGTAATTTTTTCTTTTCATGGACAAGGTCACATTTTGCCAGGGATACAAATTCTCTACTTAAGCAATTAGCAGTCACAGATGTTACTAAGCTGCAAAAACATGGAAGTATGTGAAGTAACACATTTCATTTAGACCAATCTGGCTGTAACTCAAAAAGAAATAGGTCAGAACACAACTTGCTGGCACCTCAGAGCAAGACTCAAGAAGGACACGAAGATTATGTGAGACAGAAGAGGATTAATAAACTGAATTTGCAGTGGATCCTGATCTTTCTACTGCAGAATGAAATAAAGCTTTCAACGCTGAAGAGGAAGTAATGCGTTCTCTGAAGTTCTTGTTCCTTGGCTGCATCCTCAGCTACATTAATCATTTTCTTATAACACTGGCTAGCTATGTCCCAAAGCAATGGCAATATCTAAGCTGCTCCACCACAGAGCCTTTAATAAAGATCATAAACTGAAAAAAATTCCTGCTGGAACATTGCCTTTTAAAGTGAGTGTCCAAAAATGGGAACAACCAGCATTCAAAAATATTATTTCCCTCTATCTAATGAGAGTTGAGACAGTGTAATAGGGCCAATCTGGTAACATGATCCAAAAAGACAGGGGAGAAGAATGTTTAAGTTACTGTCTTCCTCATCTGCAAGGACAGTTTGCGTTCTGTCTGCTGTAAACAGACCCTTCTGCGGGCTGCACAGCTTCCTGGTGTTCCAAGCAGAACGCAGTCAGAGCACACAGTGCTCCTAACCCCTCGGCTGTGGGCCACGTTACAGCACAGTCAGGCAGGTACACCAGCACAGAGCCATCATCTTTTCTGAAAGCGTCCAAGGATCAATCAGACAAAGGAAAACGTGTGTTCTCTGTCTGGAAAGGCTCTTCCAAAGGGACAGCTTCCACTTGCCTATCCTTTTCTGCTGTCAACAGAGGGATCACTTACTTTAGAAAAGCTGATCTCGCAAGCATTTTCAGCTATGTGACATCTTTACTGGAGAAGGAGTGGGTGAGGATTCCAAGATGTCTTGAGGAGTCTCAAGGGGGGCTTGAGCAATGACTAAGGCATTTTGCATAAGCTTTGAAAGTAATTCCACGATACTGAAATTGAATAGTGCTAGCGTGGCCCCTACTGCAGCGAGGTCGCCTGAAACAGCTGACACAAGAAATAAGGACATGGCCAATGCATTGTTAGTGCCTCTTCCTCCCTAGGAGATCCTTCCCAGTCACCTGACTAGCACTGTTGCAGGGCAGCTCCCATCCTGAGCACAGTTCAGTGATTCAAATAAGTCAATATGATGGGATGCTTATCCTCATTCCAGCTAGCAGGCAGCCCCTGACTGAACTCAACAGTAGCAGTACAAAGTAGAGAGGAAAAAATAGCTCTTCCTCCTACACATTAATTAGCTTTCAAATCTCCACAGTGCACCTGTTTTGACATCTCTGCAGGTCCTAATCTATGTTAGAAACTAATTAAAGTTATGAGGAAAGATTTTCACCCATATCTTAGCACATTTAACCATGGTAAAGGGGCCTGAGAAGCCTGAAGTCAGGTAGAGCACAACATGATGGCAGGTTCCATTGGACCCCAGGGACAGTTCAGGTATGAGATCTGCAAGGGACAGGACCACAGGGCACAATATTACTGACCTACATCAGATATGAGAAACTGCCTGTATACCTGTAAATCCTCCTAGCTGCTTGAGCTGTCTAGAATCATAAAAGTGGAAAAGTAATTTAACCCCCTTGCTAGGTTGTGGGTCTTGTGCTCTGCTTCTTACGGTACATCAGAGTATGGGCCAAAACTGACATTCTAAAAAAAAAAAACTATTATTTAGCTGATTCTTAAAAAATAAGAGAAAGAAAGAAAATACTGGCAGTTGGAGATTCCCAAGCTGACACATTTGTTCAACAGTGCTAAACAGAAGCTATTGCAGTAAAGAGTTTTTCCTGTGTCTATTACTGGAATTACTAAAATTAGAAGAAGAGGGGAAAAAAGCATTCTCATTTGAAGTTGTTAGTCTCATTGTTTTATGATTTCAGCTACACAACTAGCTAACTGATGATTTCAGCCACCAGCTGGGCCTTAAATGGGATATTATGAATGCGGGCAGGCCCACTTAGATAGAGGAAACAGACTTCTGCCCCTTTTGGTACACAGCTTGTAATCAAGAAATGAACAGATTACTGTGTGAAAAGTCTGGTTCTCCTGATCCTGAAGTGACGTCAGCGCCAAAACCAACATTTCCTTCATTCAAATTCCTTAAACAGTGGCCTACTTTTTGTATTTAAATTCAGAAGTGAAAAGCTGGAATAAACACAGAAACACTGTACAGCAGCATTGTGCAGATCAGGATCTTTGTTCCTACTGGGATAGGTGGGGTTTTGTACTTTATTTGCGCTGTTGAAAAGCTGACATGAGTCACTGTCTCTCCTCCTTCCTACATTTCTGCCTGCCCTGTACTATCGCAACAGGCATGTGTGTGAGGGGACCAGAGTGTAGTAAAAAGAAACCCAAAGAGTCCCTGCAGAGATACCAAAGCAGCTGATAATGTTTCTAGTCTTGATTTAGAATGACAATACATAAGAAATTGCATGGCTAATAACAATACTAAGAAAGAACAGAGATAAAACTAATGAATTCCTGAGAATCCAAATTAGGAACTAAACAGAAGTACCCCAGCTAGTCTCTTCTGAGTGCTGGCACTTCAACAGTTATTTGATAGCCAAGGCAGAATTAATAATAAGCCAAAATTATTCTTTTTAATTAATCAGTTGGGAGGGGGAAGTGGGAAGGGAATGTAAGTTGTCTTTGTGGAATGTTGTCAGATGAGAATTAAAATTCCAGTCTTGACTGAGGCCTCTGCTGGAATGTACAAAACACCGCGTACGTTCCCCTCGTGCACATACACATTTTGCATTTTATTTTTCATGGCATGCTGCTTAAAGGCTCACAGCTGCTTTCTTATTTGGTTTCTCAGTAATTTTAGTACATAAACACAACAACACCCAGAGCTGAACTCATCAGCCCTGGTGCCCTGGCTGAAACATAAGCTGTGTTACCCAGAAGTGAGATACATCTGAGGGTCCATGCTCGGACTAAGAGGAAACTGCTGGATCAGGATCATCCTGATGTTTAGTCTGCTGCCTTCACCAAAAGCTTCTCAAATACGTCCCTATCCACGGCAGGGGGTTGGAACTGGATGATCTTTACATTCCCTACCATTCCAAACCATTCTATGATTCTATGCTACTGATAATGGCTTAGCAAACCTTCAGTTGTCAGCAGTGGGACATTGTGAGGCCCAGCAGAGCTTTAATTTCACTTTCAGATGGTAAGATCGGGGCTTATGCTCTAAAACACCACTGTTAATATTCATCGTCTATCACACAGAGGTGCCCCTGCGCATAGCAGGGGAGTGGGACTGGGTCATCTTTAAGGTCCCTTCCAATCCAAACCATTCTATGATTCTATAATCTGTCACACTCTCGATTGCAGTTGTTACCCAAAGCACTTACCTTTCACAAAGAACAGAATATTCTTTCCAGGGATAGTAGAGGAGGAGGAGAAGGGAGATGCAATTTTTCTTCCCATGGTAATTTCCCAGAAAATGTAGTCTGAACGCCACAGACAAGGAAGGCCTGCAGAGGGGACAAACACATCTTTTTATAAGACTGTTCCACAATTCATAACAGATTGATACAAATGTTTTTACTAATATCAAATACACAAACTGTACAGGTCACTTATTGCAGGCAACCACTTGATAAATCACAAAATAACACTGTGGGATAATAGAGTCAGATGCCAATTACTGACTCTTTTTGCAGTCCATTCCCTCTAAAGTCAAAGGCAAACTTCCTAGACAAGTATAAATGGAGACATGAAGCTGGATTTGTTCAAGTATATTTTCAATAGATGCCTTACAATGCAGACAATGCTTTGAAGATATCACTGTACACCTTAATCCCATTTGCTCTGATGAGTGATATTTGCAACTCTGAAAATCCCACTTAAATATCTGAATTTCTAGGAGCTTAAGAAGCTTTGAAAATATGCATTCGTGCATGAAATTCACCCGGTGTTGTGGTCAAAAGAGGATTTTACCAACTCCGTTTGGAGCTAAGGTATACTGAGGCCTTGGGATGTAACGAGCAGGGAATCTTATCCTGATCCCACTCTTTAAGGGCAAACATGCCGTGTTATAAATTAGTGTCAAAACTCACACGCTAGAATAGAACTCCCATAGATGAGAGGAACATAGGAGATCACAGTACTGAGACAGGCTGTACATAAACAGCAACTCCTCACACTCTGTCAAAGATGATGTTCCTGGAAGGCCCACAGTGCCAGAGGAGACTCCCCTTAGATGGGAAGTTTCCAGAAACTACAAGTACTGCCCAGTTAGCAAGGGCTGGTGACAGAGTCCTGCCCATCTGCCTTATCACCAATTGGAATGAGTCATTAGTCGCTAACTGCAGTTTCTGTTGGACTCACTGAGGGCGATTAGGCCAACAGTTGAGTTTAAATTTTAACTCGAAGCTACAAGATGTTGCTTTTCTAAGAGTAGTTCAAGCACACTTCAAATTCCACAATAAAATCTGTTTTCCACGGCAGAAGAGTTTGTGCAGCACTGAGCGCATTTGAGAAAGTCCTGTGTTCCAGGTGATTGCCACCAAATAACTTCTAAACCCATGAATGAATTCCAGGAGCACAGACACTAATGAAGTCAGTTTTCTAAGTATTTGCGTCTTATGGCCTCACTGCTGCATAGTAATGCATGAGCTCATGAGACAGTCTCCTTCTCACACAATTATTTGGTCTTTTCCATCCTATTAGCCTATTTAGCCTACTTTCAGACACTGTTTCATTGTTAAAGCTAGCCAAAATTAGCCAGGGGAATCTGCAGTAGGCAAACAGTATTGTTGCATTGGGTCTCCCTGATTTAGCAATCTAGGCTAAAAATAACCCATCCTCTGCACAGCTATCGTTAAACAGCAGTACTGTCGGGAAAGATCAGGAAGAGAAAATTCTTAGAATTCTAGGCACGTCTACTCTTACTCTCTGAATAAAGAAATCGGAGTAAATTCTTTTCTGTGGCCAAACTCCAGTCAGCCTAGGAAAATATAGGATTCCCTGGATCTTATGCTGCGTAGTGCCAACAGAGCATTGCCTGAGTCACTTTGAGAGAACAGTCCCTAAGCCTACATTCCCAAATACAAATAGGCCTACACGTTTATTTGAAAAGTTAATATTAAACATTTCTGACCTTGGTTACAGGGGCAGCCTGTGGTTCCTGAACAGAACATGGAGAAAAGTGAGCTGCTTCACTGAACGACATAGTGGAGTGATAAGCCTTTCCTGTTCAGGTTCCATTTGGATGTTTCCATCTAGACTTTAAAAAAGAAAAAAAAAAATTACGTAAAGGATAAGATTTAAGTATCAAAAAGAACAGTCAGTTATCTGAGACACGCCTACTTACAAATCCAGTACTGCTACTGAATTATTTTAGACCTGGCTAAAATCATTTTACTTCTCCATCACAGTTTCCTTGTTAAATGAGGCAATAGTATGTTTCTCAAAGATTATTTGTTATCCATAGAATTGTGAACATGCAAGTGGCCAGAGTAAACTAAATATCATTATTACATCTTCAAGGGCAGAAAACTGAGCACATTTGACTGGAAATTTGTACTACATGTAAGCAAATGTTTTGTAGCCCACATGTTCACTTTCATCAGTTATTTATTTTTCTTACAGGTCTCAACAAAACTGCCTACATTTCTCTTGAACAAATCTGATATTTAAAAAGCCATTTATTTAATAACTTCAAGGGAATATCAAACTACTAATGCTCATCCTTGGAAATCCTTTTTTTCACAACTTGCAAGCTTGATTCTTCACGTTCTCATTACATGACTACTTGTTCATTACTCACTGAAAACAGCAGAAGCCTCTGCAGTTACTTTCAATCAGACCTTTGCAACAATGTGTGGCCTCAGTGAAAAAAACCCCTAAAATTACTCCTTATGTACATTAGCAAAAGTGAAGGAAGATTTACGGATTTCAATGAGACCTAGAGTAAGAATGGAAATTTCGCCAAGCACCAAAAGGTCCTTTAACTACACTTGTGGCTACACCTGCTATCATTATGTCTTACAGCTACATCGTTCAATACATTGATGAATGTCAGGCACATCTGTTTTATTTTTTTTAAAACGAACATAATTGATAACCTCAGACATTCTATTACTCTCTCATGAATATTTAAATGAATGCAACATGCACTTCATTTAATTACAGCAGCACAGAGAACCCACAAAGGAAATAACACACTTATCAAGGTAAGATTATATGGCAAAGTCCCTTCTTCACAAATCTATCCAAATTTAATTACTATCTCAGCTCTATCAAAACCAAAACTGATGCGTACTATGAAGCCAAACTTTCCAAGTTGTGTAACTAGCTTAAAAAGAAAATGTCCTCATTACCATATCTCTGTTCTATGTAAAACAGGTCAAATTCTGGCAAATGCTGTCAAGATGTATCCCCATCCTTCTGTGACATTAAACGTGTTTGGAAAGTAGTCTAAGACAGAACATTAGCTGAGATTAAAAGTGGAAGGACAAATGTCCCATTTTACTATCAGCTGTGAAATTGTGACCTTTCATTATAGTTGGAAGAAAACCATCTTCTCTTTCTGTTGTTTTTTTCATTAGATATTTTCAGCCATGACTGTGAGGTACTTATTTAGTCCATAAAGCTTCTAGATTGTGAACTTCACGCACAAAACATTATGAAGAGTAAATATTTGCAGTGAAATAAGCACTTAAAGTTTGATCAACACAAATGAAATTATATGCGTACTCCCATCAAATTCAGCAGGACCACTTGATTGAGTAAGGACCACTGGGACACAGAAACATTTGAGTGATCATGTCTCTAGATCATCTGTTACATGAGGTGTGGGACTTAGATAAGTGACATCTGGACAATTTTTTCACAGCATGCAAAATAACAGTCAATCAGACAGTCCAAAAGCAAAGAATACAAATTGACCTCAAGAGCAAAAGTGAGAGTATAATCTTCTGAAAGTATCAGAGAATTGCTGTCCTCTAAAGAGTTAGAATTTGCTTTACTGTTTCCTCTATTAGTTCACTGAGCACTTCTATTGAGTGTTTCAGCCTGATATCCAGTCTGTATCTGAGTGACGATCCAGAGCAGCCCACACTAACAGACCGGTTTCCACAAAAGGCACGAGACACCATGAAGAGTCAGCAGCCAAGCTTAACAAAGGCCAAACTTCCTGTCTACCAGGCAGAACATTCCGACTGAGCAAAACGTATTACACATCTTCCTTACAGCATGGCACCAACAGATATCTAGGATAATTTCAAAAGAAGAATATGCTGCAAATAGTACAAAAAAGCCAAGGGAAAACACAAGATTTGTCATGTTCAGCAGCCTCAAGTGGTATGATTTTGGGGGAGCCTAATTGAAAGATAAAATTACTTTTATTCTGCTAAAACCAAAGGCAAAATGTGCGTATGCAAAGTGCTGAAATCTGGCAGACACAGACCTGCAGCACAGGTGGTCGTATTGTCACACAAAGCTGAATTAAGCAGTTAAGTTCTTTTTACACTCATAGATGTTATTTTGTATTTCAGTTTTAGAACAGACAGACTGTAAACTCTGGACCAAAATTCTCCATGCTCCAAAACAAACTTCAGCAGATAAATCTGCTCTGGCAGCACTCGGAGATGACTAGCCTCAGTGCAGCGACTGATACTGCGTGACAAAATAAAGGTCTGTGGATATACAGCCCTCAATTTATTTGGCTCAGCTGTGTTCAGTTTATCAACTATTCAAAGAAAAGATGACATTCCCAAACAGGAATATACAAACAAGGCTACCCCGAATGACTTTCTCATTTTGTCTGTCCATTTAAGAATGTACGGGGCACTTAACTCTCACCATTTTCAAACAATTTTAATCTATTTATCTAGTCTCACAACTAAGCAACTTCTTTTGTGTGCTGTGGTTGTAGAGACCTGTATTTATCAGAACAAATCCTGACACGGGATACCATTTGTCTATGATTATTTAACATGTTGTGACAGCAGCCCATGCCGTAATGCAGTGGGAATTTACTATCAGACACTTTTGAGGAATAACACAGTGCCACAGTCTCAGGAGGCTCAAAAAGCATTTGTAGAGCAAATCACCCCTCCAAAGAGCAAAGGGCAAAAGCATTACTAATGCACACTTGAGACTCCTGTTCTAGTGCTCTGGTTTAAAGTGCTGAGGGTGTTCCTGCACTTAAGAGATTACTTTTGCTCTCTTCACCCCAGACGCCCCCAAGGCAAACTCTCTCTGCCACCGGCTGATTTGTTACACATTAAAGGAGCTGGTAGCAAAGGGTATGGGGTTGAACACAGCATTTGTCCTGAAAAGCAAGCAAATCCTCCAGTACATAAGAAAGCTACAAAATCAATGTCTCAAAGACACTTCCAACTCTCTCAAACTCAGTGATTCATGCTCATATGCAATAGCACAGCTTTGCTGGCAGAGGCATTAAAGCAACTGGCTTTATTTTCAGTGTATGGCACGTTTGGGCAGTTGCTGATCAGAGAGACACTATTAATGCCAAAAGCAGTCGGGCAGCAGAGTGCATGCAATTATACTCCAGAGTAAAGGAGGAGGGAAACTGTTCTACGTAGTGGGAACAACCTGCTGCTTTTCAGATGAAGACTGTAGGAGAGATGCAAAATTGAAAGCACCAGATGTGGGTACCCGCTCTCCCCATCTCCTCTGCCAAAGGCAGATAGGATGTTGCTTATTAGATTCATCCTTTGTTAAAAGATTGAGAATATGTAAATAACTTGGGGGAAGGGGAATTGTCACCACATTTCAAAGGACAGGGCTGAAAAAGAACGTCATGTTTTAATCACCAACAGTGCTTCTCATGGTATTGAAATAAGAAACATACAGACATTAAAGATCCAAGGTGCAGGCTAAATGCTGAACTAATATTTGTAATATGCTGTAACATAGTGCAGTAGTTTTGAGGGAAGGAAAGGAAAAGAAGGACGTGCACATTCCCTTCCTCCGCGATGTCTTTTTCTGGCTAGGTTCACACAGGATACTGAAGCAGAAGGCTCTAATCCAGCATGATAATTCCTATTTATCATGCAGCACAGCTTCTTCTTCTCTTTGATTAGAAGGGACATACAAGTACATCACACTGTCACACAGCCTTTACCGTGAGGCAAAGGCTCTTCACTACTTTTACAAAGTATGGTTTGTGTCTAGTAAACGATACCTCTCTGTGGAAGGAAAGCATTCCATTCCTTTCTACCCAGCTCAGAGCGTGGGTGGGCTACTGAGGGAACACACGTCGCAGTTTTTCTCACACATTTCCCATTCACCAGAACGAAGGGGGAAATCTTGCCTTTGCGGTTAGAACAGGTGAAGATTTCAGTGCCTGTCCCTGAACCCGTGGGAGGAGAAACACGGGTGAAGGGAAGACACTGTTCTCCCATCAGGCAAGAAGGGACAGGACGAAACCCTCCCTTGCCTGCAGGGCAGAACAGAACAGTGTCCTTCCCTCACCCGCACTAGGAAGGAGGGTCCCCATGCTGGTGGGCACACACAGGGCTCTCCCCCTACTCCTCCGATACCAAAAATGCCAGCAAATAAAACTCTTAAGACTTGGTTTGGAGGTTTAGAAAGCAAGCATCATTTATCAGGGCTGGACAACACGAGGCAGCGATCCCCATTGATCGTGTGCAGCCAGACAGGAGCTGGGACAGGAGATTCCCACTGACAGGCACGGGGATCAATCCTCCCAGAAATCTCATACATGTTCTATTACTTTTCAAGGACTCATTTTAATGTTATTCTGAACTCCCCAACAGTTAAAACTCTTGCTAATGGGGAGCTGGCCCCAGCCCTGGCCTCGCCTTGGGGATGGGGAGAGGCTGCAGACAGAGGGGGTTGCAGGAGAGACACCTGCTCAGCACAGACCAGGCTGAACACAGGGCGTTCTCATCTCCGGAGAACGATCCGTGTCTGGGAAACACGGAAAGAAAACGTGCTGTCAGAGGGACATTCCGTCCAGCTTTCAGAGAACACAATTACTTAAATGAAACTGTAGCTTCAATCAAAAGCATTCCACTTTCACTCCCACGTTCCAGGGCACCCGAGGACACGGCCTGGCTCCCCCTCGCCGCTGTGCCCTCCTCGGGAGCTGAGCGCCCCTGCCTTCTCCCAGTGCAGACAGGAAGGGGTTAAGCGGGAGTAGTCAGAAAATAAAAAAGGTTCTTAAGTATGATTTCTGGTAGAGTTTTGAGCCTTCCTCAATACCCACCTTCCACTGATTGGAGTGGCAATATAAAAAGGGGCACACTAGGTATGCCAGTGAGGGGAAAACATGCGAGTATGTTCTCAAAGATGAAGCAGCATCTGAACAGAGCATGTTCCACGCCTGTAAGAGGGAGGGAACACGGGAAAAAATGGAGCTCAGAGAAAGACAGAGCTTTCTTCAAGATGTGCAGGATAAAAGAGTGGGTGCTAGGATTGGCAAGAAACAGTGTTCTGCAAGAATCTTTCCGAACAGAGACAATTACAAAGGTAACAGGAAAAAAAAAAAAAAGGAACTGAAAATGCCAGGACAGTTTAGCAAGACAAAACACAAGATGTGTGTCTGCATGTTTATATGTATATAAAGATAAACAAGATGAGCTGTGCGAGATATTTGGAGCCTGACAAATTGATAAGAAATGGCTGACGTTGAACTAAAATCTACCAAGAGAACATAATTCCTTATAGTATTAAAGCACACGCACAACAGTCTTTGTTCTCCAGATTTTTGATATCTATAAATAGTTTGTGCTGCAGTAACACCATATTCAAGTATCTCTCTGCCTAACAAAGATCAGGACTCAATACAGCACAGCATGATGTGCCAGCGTGGTTAGAAATGGTGATATTACCATCCTGTTGTAGGTGAGGCTGTGGAGCTAAGAATGCGGCTTAGTTTTAGATTTTGCAATTTTGAGAACACTAAACACAGGATTCTACAGAAGACCTCAGGTCCAGCTGGAAGCCATGGAAGGTTTATACTTGGTTTAGCAGCGGTTAACTGAGCACCCAAAATAAAAAGTCCAAAATGAATGGAAAGTTTTGAATAGTTGAGATTAATGACTTGCCAAAGGCCACAGAGGAGATTTGGCATTTACTGGCTTTACTACCACCTTACTCAGAGAAGTGCACATGGCAGGTATAAACTTCAGTGGGACTTGATTTTGTCAATGGCACATTTCCTAGCTTCAGGTAACAGACACATTGGACAACATGCATCTGCAAGCAGAGAGATGAATGGAAATAGTATTTTATACAAACATGCTTATAAAAATGTTTCTTAAGAAGGAAATAGTTTTCACCATTCTGAAAACATTACTCATGAGGCACCATAAGGACATGCTGCTGAATGCAAGAGTTTCATAGCTTTTAAAACTTGGAGCTAATGAAAACACTTAGAAGACATTTTTGCCACGAATGCTAATTCCCAGCTCCCACAGATGAGATGAGTCATTAGGATTCTGCATAGCAGAGGTTAAGCCTCCAGAGAGCTATCTAGTTGCTAAATTTAAAATAGAATTGGATTGGTTTACTTGCAACTTCTTGTTTCTAGTCTTGTACCTAAAAAATCTGACTTAAGTCTTATCAAATACAGCTCCAGTCTTCTTTGGGATTTGGGACAAAGTGAATCAAAGTGAAATACACAACAATATGACAAGCTTAAGCAGATTAGTTTATAGGAAACCTCAGGGGATCTTCAGCCAAAAGCATGCTTAAGATATTCAAGGCCTGAAAATTGTTTACTTTTGCACTGCACAGGGACATCGCACAGGCTGATACTACTGAGGGAAAAGAATTCCCATAACAAGCCTAAACTAGTACCTGTCCTGTGAGGAAAACACTTCAGTCATGGGCAAATTCTGAATCATAGGCATTAACTCAAGTTATGTACTTTGCCTAGGCACTAGCAGGGGTAGAGAGATCAATGAGACACAATACGACACTCTCACTGAGTATTTCTTAATCTGTTCATATTACAGCTGCTGACAAACAAAGGCATAATACCTAGATGTGATCCTAATTAGGGTTTTCACACGTCCTGTGCCAGGAAACCCTTGGAGGAGCATGCAAATTACCCAATTTTTTTTTTTTTAATATGCTGCTTTTTTCCCACCAACTCCATATCCCACAGGGGTTAAAAGGGACAGTAACAGAGTTAAAATAGGCACAGGCAAGAGCATGAGACTTAAAAATAGACGAGGAATCCAGGAAGCAAAGATAGAGGAAGAGGTCTCAGACAGGCTGCAACAAGAAGGGCTCATTTAAGTCAGTGTGGGTTTTGCCAGTGCCCTTTTATTGAGGCAGTATCTCATTTGGAAAGATCAAACTTGGATTTGATCATCAAGTGAATGAAAAGCCAATGTAATGGGAGATAGTGACAGTCACAAACATTTCACTGTTTATGTGGAGTGCAGTGGCAGATTGACTTCAAGTCTGGATTATGCAAGCAAATGCAGTAGCTTTTAAATGAAAGTATTAAAACAGGATAGGCTTTTGCCCTGCAGGGATACGAACATCTCTTGCTTTTTGAGGAAAAGCAAGGCTGGAGGAAGCCTCACTGTGTTTGAAACCATGAAAGTTATTAATTTATGAATCTTTAGTCTTAATGCCACACTACAGCAGACTACTTAAGGGCTAAGATAGTACAACGCATGCTTAGACACAAACACCACCACTACTAACCACACAGCTGAGTTTGCATACATCTTGCAGTGAAATTCTTCAGGCTTTTTAACTTTCAACACACAAGAGACTGAACTTAAAAAAAATTTGTGAGCATTAGGTGCTGAAGTAGCAATTCCTCAAACACGTATTTGCATGTGTTGATGTTTCTGAAAGGAAGGCTGTTGAGCTGTTGTGCTGGGAAATAAACATTGCCTAACCCTGAAGAGTAACCACAAGAACAGAAAAACAAGTGTTACCGCAGCTGCCATCTTCCTCCCACAGCACTAGTTTCTGACTACTGAAATAAAAAGATTACATGTCACCTGGGGGTCTAGCTAGTTACCAAGTAACTTTCCTATATCTATATAAAGCTTTCAGTTCAAAAGTCTAGAAACCAGTTCCACTCCATTGCCCTCCACCCCTCCAAAAAGTTTAGGAAGTCTCTGCCTCAGCAGCTGCTGAATTGGGAAACACCTGTCTCCTGCTTATTTTAGTGGCAAAATCCGTAGCAGATGGGAATTTCCCCAGACCACAAGGACTACCACTACTGCACTGCTTCCAGCCCCAGAAGTCACATGCTTCCTGGGAGACAGTAGCCCTTGCAGAGCCATAAGTGTGTGAAATCAGCATTTTGTGAAGTGGGGCAATACTGTAAAGGGATAGCAATGAATTCGTCGCTTCCATTAGGCACAAATACGGTATCTAAATGCAGTGGAAGAAAAATGAATAGATCTCTTGAAAGAGATCCCCAGCCTTGGCTTTGGCACTAGCTTGCTGGAAAGGTGCGCTTCTACAAATGTTTAACAGACCTACATTAAACAGAGTTATGACAGAACAGCAAGGGAGGTGTTAAAAATAAATTGGAGAATTAAGGAAAGGTGACATGGAGCCTATACCAGATGGCAGGAAATGATAGAGAGGAGACTCTTAACAGTTTTCCCACTGAATGCAAAACTGTAGGACTTCCCTATTCTCAATACTGCATAAGTCACACAGGAAATATTCCTACAAGGTAAACTGCAGTATTTGCTTAAGCAAAATTTACAGTCAGTCTTTCACAGCCCTCTGCCTCTTTAGTGTCAAAACATTTTGACTTACAACACGGAACACGCTAGTTAATAGTGTGATGTTTTATTGCTCAAATCCTCTCTTGAGACATATTCCATAGGCTTTGTCTGCAATTTTGCCATTTATTTACACCAGTGCATTACATCTCTTGAAATATATATGAACAGTATGTGTACAGAATACAATGGGCACTTTGTACACTAGAGCTAATCCTTTGGGACCTAAAGGGTTGAGGGCTGGGAAAAGGCCCCCTTAGAACCCTGTATCCCTGCCCCATGGTTCACACACATTAAAAATGCTTGTTGTGTTTTTAATTGTCTCATTCACTACTTACAGAATGTCCTTCTAGTAATCTCCATAAAAGATGAAGCAAAGTCAACTACATATACGATATATCCCCTGAAGAATGTAAAAGAGAAATCCAAGGGGTTTTTTTCCTTACATCTTTTCTAGAAACAGATACAGGTTGTCTCTGCCAACTGGCAAAATTATTTTCACACTGAAAAAAAAAAAATCAAGGATGCAGCTCGGCTCTTTCCCTTACTCTAAAGGCATCCATGTCCTCTTATTTGATCAGCTGTCAGATGCTGAGCCTCAACTCCCTCCTGCACAAAGAAAACCACAGCTCACCTGCCCTCTCACTAAGAGTCAGTTGCTGTTAACTGCTTCTGCATCATCATGTTCATCGCTACCTGATCTGCAGTTTATGTGGGAAATCCCCTAGCCCAAAGAAAATCTGTTGTTCAAAGATCAGCAACCCTCTCTTTATGGCAATTAGTTTCAAATACAAAGGCATCTTCTCCACTTCTGCTGTGAGTTCCAGAGGGTGTGTGCTCTGACTCACAATACACACATTAACACTTTTCACCCAAACTATGGCATTAAGCGTTTTAGTTAATATTTTTGTCATGTAATCACTAAAGCATTTTCATGTGTCATTAAGCATCACCACACTGCCTGCACAGGATTATTTCTGAAAGGTGTAAGTTACAACATTCAAACACAACAGAAAGAAAATAAAATCTAGCTTAGTTATTAAATGCAGGTTTCTAATTTACAAACAAGTGTAGTCATGGCAGTGTGCTAATTAGCGCAACAAGTAATTAAGCCTCTATCCTTATTTTGCTTGTACAAGATTGCATTGCAAGGCAGTTATAAGAGAAGGACAGAAACGCATCATAAATGACTGAACAGGGCTATATGACGTTATTTCTCTAATTTTCAGACACAGCATGGCAGGTCCACTGTAGAGTAAGCACATTGTTATCAGAAAGGCAGCACCCTTGCTGCTGGAAGCTGCAGGGTAGAGCCCACACCGTTCCCCAAAAAGCATCCCACTCATTGAAGACATTATTTTTTTTCTTTTATCTAGGTCTCTTACAAAATGCATTACATCATGTCACTCATTCATTGTGCTTTGTTCAGCACTTGTGCTACACAAAATCATCAAGAACTGTTAAATAGCCAGGCCTGCCTTGTGGCGTTTTGCTGTCACCACAGAGGGACAAGCAGTCCCTTGTTCCAGGCTGTTGTTGACCACAGTCATGGTTTAGATAAACCCTGATGTGCTCAGCTGGACAAAAGAACACTGGCAGCTGTGAGATGAACACACGGAATAAGCCAGCACCTGCCACACAGAGCACTCGCAACCCTCATTCATAACATTAAGACATGCTCTGATAAATAAGAAGGCTAGTAAAGACAGAATAACCACACTTGAACATTATGAATGTTCAAGCAACTGTTGCAGTGACTGAGTGTTATAATTCAAGCACGCTAAAACCCAGAACAGAAATGTAAAGGTTACTAAGGGGAAAATCTAGATTTTCCCACACGTACAGAGAGAACTAACTGCAGAGACCCTGTGGGATTCCACTGCAGGGGTTTGGCAGGAGAAGGGAAGGGACAGTTTGGAGAAAAGCTACTCACAAATTGCACCCAAAATCTACGGTGTTTGCTATTATACAGACCATTAAATGTTTCATTCCTCCTGTCTCCAGCAGGGATCCTAAGTTCATTATCCACTTGGAGTTCACAGCTAAGACTTTGCCCTAAATCCAAATGACTATCAGCATGTCACATACTCTGCTGAATGTCACTGAACTCGCCTTCTTACTGATCGAGGTTTTTCCTTTTTTTAATACACAAACCACCAAAAAGGAAACCAAGCTTCTCAGTCTGGCAATGAATATTCCCATTGCATAATGTATTCAACCACTGAACTGCAGCAAACACAAGTCAATCGCCTAGCAGATCTAGCCAGACCACATTTCCCACTACATTTTTGTTCTTCAAAACAGATGAATGCATATAACAAAGGTCAGTTCCATTATCCAAGTAAATAATCTGGGCTAAGAGTAAATCAACTAATGCACTCATAAAACTCTCAGTATCCATATTCCAAACACATTCCAGTCAGTGCTATTTGAACTCTTATGTTTGATTTCCTTGAATCTGAGCAAACGCATTTGATTCTGATGAATGGAAAGTTTGCTCTTCAGAGGAATTGAAGTCCACATTTATTTTTTTAACATTTGCTCAAACTAAATTCTGGACCACACAATTACTCTGCAACAATGCAAGTTGCGCATTTGAAATCCATGTTGCCAGTGCTTTCCTACGGGGGTTACGTTCAGGAAATGAACCTACTGCGTTAAGTGGGAAAGTAACGAACAGAACAAACCACAGATTTTCAGACACCTGTCTGTAAATCATCTGCATGCCAAAAGCTCCCTAGTACAATGTATGAATAGTGCTAAACGGCAAACTACGTTTTGTGATATATCCAATAGGCAGCTCAAAAATAAGCAAGTAGTTCCATAGGCAACTGAACTGAAGAAACACGATTACCTAGGGACATCAGCATGAGCTCACTGATGCCCCAAAACAGGAAAATTCTGCTGCATCTTCACATCAGCATGGACAGGGATCTGTCCTCTAGCCATTACCTGATTTTGAAGGACATCTATGAAATTACTTGAACTCACAGAACAAGCTGAAAACAATGTGTTAAGTAGGAAACAGACACGGAATTGAGTAATCATAGAATGCACAAAATAGATGTTCAAGGTCTCCAAAACTACAGTAATGGTACCTAAAATAAGGAACCCAGTTTTTAAAATGTCTGTGTGCCCAGTACTCTCAGAAATGGATAACATTGGCATGATTATGCAGGGACATAGTGGAGGACTGGGAAACTTGTGGGCCACCTACCTCCCTTAGTGCCAGCCAATACAGGCTCCTGCGTCGTGTGAAATGCACATATTTCCCCCCTGTTTGGATTTCCTGGAAATATCTGCGAGCTTCTGCACAGTGCTTAGTCAGACTGAGTGGTCATTTCTGTACTTCACATTACAAAATGAACCTTTTGGTAGTTTGCTGACACATTTCTGCCACTATCCTTCTCTGCTGTAGAGATATGATCTATCTTCTGCTTCAAGAAAGGAGAGAAGAAAATATTGTCAAGTAAAATTAAGACATTGTCACTTAGTGTCCCTGAAAAAAAACAAGTGAACTCCCTGAAGTCTGCCTGCAGACACATCATCTACATTGCGTGTCTAGCACTTAATCCATTTATCCACAAACGAGCTGATTTTGAAGTATGTATGGCATTTGCATAAGGACTTTGTTATATTCTGGTTAAAGTTCTTGTTAATAGAGTTCATTAAACTATTTTAATTTCACAAAGCATTTTGGAGCTTCTTATTCATGTAATTTAAAACAATGAGCTATTCTGGGAGAGGGAGAACAGGGTGGCTTTCATTTAAAATTATTCCATTGTCATACATTTGTAGCTAAACAAAACTCTAAATTATGTATGAAGAGAACAGTAATAAAAAAACAAACCTGCCAAAACCTGGCTGTACTACTTGAGTGGATGGAAAAATAATGCCATAACAGAGAAAAAGTCACATCAACCTGTGGGACAAACACCTGCAGGTAAGAACACATCAACAACATAATTAAATAAAGAAAAATAAAGACAGAGGTAGGATGGGCCATTTTCAGGGGAGTGAGGAAAGAGCTGAGTTTAGGTACAAGTTCTTAGTCCTTACCCTAATGAGATCTCATTATCGGTAAATTGACAGGAAACATAAGGAGAAGCTGCTAGGTTTCTGCTCCAAGCCGGCTGTTAATCCTGAAGAACTACCAGGTAGATCTATTTAAGCAATGCTCCTCCATTAAAGAGGCAGCTGAGCTTGAATTCAACTAAAATTTCTTACAAAAACGTTTTCCCCAGAAATCCTTTTTCGTCTAGGAATTAATAGGTAAATCCCAAATTCAACCTTGTTAATTGGAAATGTGTAAACTTTTCTTGTAGGTTTGCTCAGCAGAACAAATTATATGGTACCCCCGCATAGAAATGATCTGGCTCATTTGGGCATCAAACCATACCCTCCTGCAGCGGTCGTATGCTTTATTCCTCCCTTTGCTGCAGTGACTCGAGTGCCACACAGCACTAGAGGCTGCACCGCTAAGAAAGCAGCCATGGAGCACTGTGCTAGACACAGGTTACCAACGAGCCTGACAGGGCCTGAAGAGAACCTAAAACATGGGTTGTTTTTTTTTTCCTCCATAAAGTGGGGTGGTAGTATAAGCAGACACTGCACCCAAGTAACACATTTGCATGGGTATGAAACCAGCTTTTTACTCAACTCCAAAGCTGTTTGAGTTTCTGCAGCTGATGTTCACTTCCTTTCACACCCCCTCAAACTCCAAAACTTTCCAAATAGCTTCTAAAGAAGCCCTCCTGATCTCTGACCATCTCTGTCTCAGAGACAAGGTCCATCTGTACTAAAGGAGGGAATTTCACAGTAGCTGGTCTGGAGAACCATGTTCCAGCAAAAGGTAAGAAGCACTGCAGAGTAATCACTTTGAATTCAGAATAGTTTTTGACCCCTTGCCTGCTAAGTTAAGCCACAAACAGTACCTTTTGGTTCATTCAGGCATTAATATCTGTAAAAGCATCTGAGCTGCATCTTCTACATGCCAAGAACAGTAATGAAAAGCAAGTGATTTTCATTTGTCCTTGTAAATAATTCAGAGGCAGTAGAGTGATGTAGCAAGGAGAGTTTTGACAGACAGGACAGTGATTTCCAGCACATCCCCTGGCAATGAGTTAGACCTGTCACTTCCCATTAGAATCCACCCATGGGCTCCACCCAGGCAGCTGCATTCTGGCTCTTTCCCATCCCTTGCACCAGTTCCAACCCTTCCAACCAGTTTGTTCTCTACAGTTCAGCGCCTGTTATAGCGACGCAAGCCCCAGTGTGGCACAGATTGTAGAATGGTTTGTGTGGGAAGGGACCTTAAAGATCACCCAGTTCCAACCCCTGTGATAGGCAGGGACACCTCCCCCTGGGTCAGGGTGCCCAAGGCCCATCCAGCCTGATGGGATGGGGCAGCCACAGCTTCCCTGGGCCTCACTGCCCTCATCTTAAAAAGTTCTTCCTTATGTCTAATCAAACCCTCTTTTCACAGAATCGTAGAATAACCAGGTTGGAAGAGACCCACCGGATCATCAAGTCCAACCATTCCTATCAAACACTAAACCATTCCCCTTAGCACCTCATCCACCCGTCCCTTAAACCCCTCCAGGGAAGGTGACTCAATCCCCTCCCTGGGCAGCCTGTTCCAGTTCCCAATGACCCTTTCTGTGAAGAATTTTTTTTTTTTTGAAGAATTTTCTTGCCGTTTAAAATTGTTGCCCTGCGTCCTGTCACCGCAGGCCTTGATAAAAACTCTCTCATTCCTAAAAAGCTCTCTTTACATATTGAGAGGCCTCACCCCTCTCATAGTGAAGAAATTCCTCCTCACAGCTAGTCTAATCCTGTGTTCAGTTCTGGCCCCTCACCACAAGGATGTTGAGGCTCTGGAGCGAGTCCAGAGAAGAGCAACGAAGCTGGTGAGGGGGCTGGAGAACAAGAGGAGCGGCTGAGAGAGCTGGGGGTGTTTAGCCTGGAGAAGAGGAGGCTGAGGGGAGACCTCATTGCTCTCTACAACTACCTGAAAGGAGGGTGTGGAGAGGAGGGAGCTGGGCTCTGCTCCCAGGGGACAGGACGAGAGGGAATGGCCTCAAGCTCCACCAGGGGAGGTTCAGGCTGGACATTAGGAAAAAAATTTTTCACAGAAAGGGTCACTGGGCAGTGGAACGGGCTGCCCAGGGAAGGGGTTGAGTCACCTTCCCTGGAGGGGTTTAAGGGCCGGGTGGACGAGGCGCTGAGGGACACGGGTTAGTGATTGATGGGAATGGTTGGACTCCATGATCCGGTGGGGCGAGCTTGAGGCCATTCCCCTGTCCACCCCTCCCTCCCCACCGTGTCCTGGAGCCACCCCGGCCGGGGTGGCTCCAGGACACGGTGGGGAGGGAGGGGTGGGGAGGTGCTTCCCCCCCCCCCCTCCATCCAATCAGCCTCTTCCTTTCACTTGCGCGCCATGGCGGTGACGTCGCTCCAGATGTTGGCGCCAGCCCCGCCCCCCCCCCCCCTTTCCCTCACGGGGCGGCTCCGATAACGGGTTGGGCTTTATTCTAGGGGCTCCTTCTCTTCATCGCCTCCTCCAAAAAAAAAAACCACCCTCCAAGAGACGAGCTGCCGCTGCCAGGATCCCGCTGCTCTTTCTTTTTTTTCCACCTTTTTCCCAACGCTTTTTATTTTTATATATTTTTTTTTACGCTTTAGAGGCAAACCGGGTGTGGACGCCAGGAGCAAAGTGTATTTTTTGATGGCTAAACCAGCTTTTTCTTCTACAAAGGGATCCTGAGCAATAAGAGAGTTTGCTCACAATCTTTTTTTTTTTTAAAAAAAAAAAAAAGAAAGAGCAGCGTTGTGGCTTTTTTTAATTTTTTCCTGCTCGGATTTCTTTTTAAACTTAGTGAAAAATGGCAACAGCCGCTTATGTGGATCATTTTGCAGCAGAGTGCCTTGTTTCTATGTCCAGTCGCGCTGTTATCCATAGTCCCAGGGGAGAGCCCGATCCCCCACCTGATGCATCGATACCTCCTTCGTCAAACGGAGGAGATAATTGGGAACTCCGAGAAACTGGGAAAGACAATGGATCATCGGTCCTTGTGGTAGCTGGCATTTTAGCAGACCTGAACCAGCACGTCCCAAACTCCCCCGCTCTAAGGATGGAAAAACCAGAGACCTTTGATATCACAGAGCAAATACACCTTTCTATCGCTCCTGAGGAGTTTGGGGAAGAAAACGTGTCTTCGGCTGGTAAGCGTGGAGGAGGAAGAGCAGCCACACCTACCAGCCTGGCTGCAGTCACCGAACCGAGCCCCAGACAAAAGAACAAACGCACGAGAAGCTGGACTGACCCTGGATCACCCCAGAAAAAGCACAAATGCCACTATGTGGGGTGTGAAAAAGTTTATGGCAAATCTTCCCATCTTAAAGCTCATCTAAGGACCCACACAGGTTAGTTACAATCCAGCCAGAGATTTATGTGCTAGAGCTTGGTAATTAAAATTAATGTTGAAAAGACAAAACCAAACAAACTTGTATTTGGCCACCATTATGGTTTCACCTCTCAGAACTCAAGCTCAGGAAAACCAACCAGGGAAAAAAAGCCAACCCTCTGGGAATAACCCCTTACTGGGCATAGATTGAAAGATAACATTGCCCATTTTTATTACTTAATGTGATGGGGAATGGCGTGTGGGTCATCTATGTGGACTGTACCAGGCTGTAGTTTTTAGCTGATAGCCTTCTTGTTCGGTGCATCTTCTACTTCCCTTTCCAATGCTTCTTACCCTCCCCCATCTACTTTTTCCTACCCCGTGTTCCTATCACTACCTCTATACACTTCCCATGCAAGCATCAATACTCCTGATATTTTAAAATTAAATGTTCTAGAGGCACCTGAATGACTGTGTGTCTGTTTCTTTCTTTAGCAGACACTTGTGTGAAAGCTAGACTAGGCAGGAAGGCAGTCGAGAGGACAGACGTGACCCACAAGGAGACATTTATCTCAAGCGTAGAGAGAAGGGAACATGGGCAGTCTCAAAAAAGCTTTTGGCAGCATTTGAATGCAAACACTAACTTGTTCTGATCAGCATTTAACATTTACTTTGTGGTGAAGACTTATCTGACCACTTTTTTGTTGCTGTTGTGATTTAAGACACACCCATAGAAAAAGTGGAAGCCTTGCAAGCACAGTGAGAGTTACGCACTGAAAATATTAGGAGGGCCATCTTGGAACAGGCCCCCTGGACATGGTGCCTCTGCCTAGTGCAGGGGAATGGGATGGCTTCCAGTCATCTGGAAGCACAGGAACACCAAAAACGTGAGCAGACAGATCTCTGCTGAAGGCACCAATTGTAGCACGTATGGGAAGGCTCTGCACTGACTACAGCAGGCGCATGCAAGCTGTTCCACTGAGTCATTTCAAACAACAAATTAATTTACCTACGGTCCATTCACTTATAAAGAGCATTAAGGTCCTCAGAACTAAACACAACGTAATGACTCTGGAACAGTTTTAGCTCAGAGGTGGCAGCCGCACCCATGCTGGCCATACCTCTTCAGTGCGCCTTCAGCTTTTCCTGCTGCCTTCCAGAGGTAAAGCAAGAGCCCTTCAAAACTGAGGGTGTGTTTTGCTTTCTGTGGAAGAAAAGAAAGCCCTATCAAGTCTGAGCATACGAATGGACAATTCTGTGCCACACAGCCCAGGGAACGACATGTTCCTGGCACCCAGGCAGCCTGCCCTGCTTTGCACTGCCTAACGGCTTTTTGCCTCTTTGGGAGTTATATAGAAAAGGTGCTTCCACTTGGTGTGCAGGGAATTGCCTCCATTCATTTTCTTTCTTACTTCTGCCATTTGCCATTGTTCTAAAAGCAAAAGATAAATTTAGCAACGCTGTTTGGGCTCCCAGACCCACCAGAGACTAAGCAGGGGAACTCCTGCCCTGATGAAGGGAGGAGGGCTGGGCTGGTGGGAGGAGCGGGGTCATTCGGGGACGCTGGCTTCACGCCAGCCTCTCTGCTGTTTTTCTTTTCCTTGCCTTTTTTTTAACTCTTCGTTTCCTGTATTTCTTTCCAGGCCTTTAGGACAGAATTGCTTATTGCTGTAGCTAATGGCATAGAGAGCATGTGCGTGTCTGTGAGAACTAGAAGAAAATCAGGGGAGGGATTGGTTTTGCCCTAGGAGGGGCAGGACCCTCGGGGACTACAACGTCTTTGTTTTCTTGGGTCCCTAGTTTCTCTGTGGGAAGCTTCAAGCAAAGCTATCAAGTCTGCCTCCTTACTGGCAACAGGTCTGTCTGTTTGGATTGAGTTTTAAACACACTTAAACACCTCTTATTTCTCTTGCAAAATGCTAAGGTGTTTGAATTCTTTTCTTTCTTTAAAATGAATTGTGATGGGATTGAAAAAAGTTTATATGGCACTGTTAAACTCACAGAGCAAGGAATGGCTTCCAGGACTGGCAAATGTTTGTTTTCACAAAACACATAATGGGTTTTACTGATTTAGAATAAGGGGTTTGGGTCTCATCTGCTTTCTCGTGGTCCTGAACTAGTTAAGTAGCATGTCTGCCCATCCATCAACTTGATGGCATGATGGCTATGCGGACCTCAGCAATCAGGGGTGAAAGTACTCCATGTACACATACATGCAAGGTGCTTTAAAACAGCTACCCCAGTAACTCCCAAACCTGTTTACTAAGAAACAGTCAAAACCTTTTGCAATGGAGTGAGACTTATTCCACGTGCTATATAACTGATATTTAGGGGTGGACTGAAGGCTTAGAACAGTACCACAGGCTGGAAGATATCGGTGCTGGTGCCAGAGGTACTTGAACAGCGCAGTTTATGACCTGCTTTAGAAACTTACTTGTCTGCTGCTGTCCTCAGAAACTAAAGGCTTTGCTCTTCGTGCTTGGAGGAAGGATAGACAGCATCACTGAGTTTATGGTGTGGCAGAGAGCCTCCCAAGTACTATTGGGTCAAATACAGCCCATCTGGACTGAAAGCTGGTACTATTTTTCAGCTATTTGGTGCCTGATGAAAAATCCTTCTGATGGTAATAGCCAGATTTCTGTGCCCAAATGGCCAAAGCAAAAAACAGCGTAGAGGATGTTAGTTATCCTATTCAAAGCAGAAGAAACAAGATAGAACAGCCAAGGAAGCAGCATCTGCCTTTTGTCCTTGGGCCCTTGCTGCGAGTACAGTGTTTTAGAATGAAGTTCTCTATTAGAACATAATATGCTATAGGAATCCGTAGTTTCTTGTGTTTGGTACCCTGGCAGTTATGCTATCTCAGCGTTGTGAATGCTTCATCTTTATTAAACCAACAAACCTTCGAACGAGGCAGAAAACGTTAGTCACCAAAATCTTTGGTGTTCTCTCTACTGCCTTTCAAACCATAACCCTCCCCCCTACATGTCACTCATGTTTGTTTTCCACCCTACTCTCTAACTGGATTTCTTGGAGCTCAGGGTGATCATCAGCCACAAAGCCCTTGAAGTTTTAATGTTTACCAGAAGGTTATAGTTAGTGTTAGTGGGTAAACGTCATGTCTAAATTCTTTTCCACTGAGGTTCCCGTGGACCCCAGAGACTGTGTTGTGATCCACAGATACAGCACCATGTTTGTCCCAAACTATATTGATCCTATGGATAAGAAAAAAACTCACAGGCACAACAGATTTTAAAATCCTCCCCACTCCTGAGAAAGCTCCTAAACACAATGGACTTTCAAAAAAGAAACAAAAAAATACCAAACAAAAAAACCCCACCCAGATAAATTATTTACGTGGCAAAAAATCTCCTTTCTCCAAGCAGGTTTTCCACATGGGGTTACTAGGGAAGTTTGGAAATTCTCTGGAGTCACTGGGAAAGTCCAAAGTCACTGTCTTTGGACATACCAGTGGGAAGAAAAAGAGACAGTGCAGAGCCTAATAACCATCTACAGGCTATCATCTCAAAGCACTGGCCAGAGATACTGTGCTCTGAGAGGCTGCAGAGCGCCCCAACTTACTGCATTATACTACGTATTTCTGTGTAGAGGAAAACAAACTGGCTTTTGGACAGGAATCACAAGAATCCTATGTGCTGCAGCCACCCTGCCCCCCACATCAGTGCAACTGCTCAAGCTTTTAGCCATGTTCTTTAGCCCACCACCATGAATGAAGAATAAAGCACTAAATAAATAAAATCTTCTATTACTAGTTCTACTCGCTAAGCAGTACATCATAACTCAGAAGCGGCTTTCAATCATCAGAACTAAATGCGTTTACACAAATTAGCGTGGTCTAAGGAAACATGGGCACCAGTCTTAGTCTGGAGTCTTAGGACAGTAGAGTCTTGAAACTTAAAAGGCCAGGTGGCTTCGTGGTGACTCGTTTCCCTAAGCAAAATTTTTCTAATAGCTTTGTAACTAAGGTATGAGAAGATGGAGAATTTCACAATGTGGCTGGTATTTGAAAGCAATCTGAAAAATCAAGCGGTCAGTCCTCACTGTGACAAGTATGACAAGAGCACAACAATTAGGCTGGACAAACTGGATAAGTTTTTGGCCTGCATTTTGGTTGGTAAAGAGCCTTTCTAGCCTGAGCCACATGCATTTTTTCTCAGTGTTAAAAAGTTAAGCAGCCTGCTTCTGCAGTTTTCTGAAAACTGGTAGTTTTAAGTGTCTTTTAATAAGCATGTATTTTTAAAAACAATACAAGACTGCAAAGGATTGTTTTTGTTTACTCTGGAAGAGCTCTGCAACTCCTTTCTTACTTTCTCTAAGAAAGCTTCAACATATTAAGGGGAAAAAAAGAAAAAAAAAATTGAAAAAAAAACAGTTGAGAATACAAACTAATTTCACTTATAGCCTTTCTTAAGTCCTCACCCTAACATGTACTACCAAAGGATAAAATATTGATCCTAAACTGGATCAAACAGTCTGTGTTTATAGAAGAAAAAAATCAGCATTATACGTGTTCTAAGTCTCTTAATGCTAAAATTTTTGAAATAAGAACAGGGCATAAATTTCTTAAAAGAGGAAGCAAGCTTTAAAACTCACGTTTTTCCAAAGCAGCTGAAGTCAGAAAATAAGGCAGAACTACTCCTGCTGACTCCTTTTATCTGACTGGTTCAAGATTGAATAATAGGCCTCAGTTAATTCAGCTGTAAAAGAGTTAGGGTTAAACTGTTTGTGTGGAGAATCTAATTGATTGACAATGGTATTTACCACACACCTGAGTAGTACTAGCTACTAGAGAGAACTAAATCTTCTGGTGGTTATATGGGTTTTCCTGTGATGGGCTTCCCTTCCCCCCTCCTTTTTTTCCTCCTCAGCCTTTTACAGAGACATTAATCATGCAGATTTCACTGAAATAAAGCTTCTGATACAAAATTAATGGAGTTTAGGTATTGTAGCTAAAAAGCATTTAAAGCAAAGTTGTACTTATCGTTGTCATAAATGTGATGGAGAAAAGATCTACTATGAAAAACAGTCTTCTTTTTCCCTCTTCACCATTGTCTCTGCAACAGATATATATATTCAGCATAGCTAAATATTCTTTCCTCACAATTTTTCCCCACTTTTCCTCTGTTTGCTTTTGCTGAGGAGGGAAGATGATGATGGCAACCTGTTTAAAAGACAAATTAGCGTTGCTTTGAATCTGAGGGGACACACATGGTTGGGTTGTGTTGCGTTGCACTGAAACATGTTCAATAAATAAGAAAAAAAATGTACAGAAAGAAAATGAATTTTGTGACTTCAACAATTCTTTGGAAATCACATATTGCTGAGACTGAGGCAGTTATAGAGATAAGTCTAACTCAGGTGACGATGAGTTGCCAGCCTGTTCAACCTGCGATCATACTATAGCCAAGCAGACAGTAATTAACACAAAATATCCCTCAGCAGCATGGCTGTTCCTATCAGTGTCACTCACAGAATACTGTGTTCAGGGACTGCCTGTCCTACAGGGCAAAAACTTGGAGTATCTAGTGAAAAATCAGAAACTTCACAGAATTCTTATCACAAATCATCCTTTTAGCACGGACCTAGTACGTGAGTCCAGTGTAATTAGACCTATTGGTATTGGAAGTGGTGAGGATGGATCACCTGCCAGTGGTTTTCCTCATCCTAGGCACCAGCAGCAGCCCTTTTCTTCTCAATAGCAAGACCTAAGTCTTGCAGATAGTCTGGAGTAAACCAGCAAACAATCTTTTTAATGAATGGACGATTGCAACTGATAACTGTGCTTACATTAGAAATTAACCACAGCGTTATGAAGAACGATCTGTAGAAGCTTTTTCTGCAGTAGCACATACTCCCCTGCAGGACACTGGGAAGTATTTGTGTGTGACATGAGTTATGCATAAACAAATCTTTTGCTAAACTGGAGTTCTTTAGGAGACAAACTCACAATTGGGTTTCATCTGAAAAGAAGGCATCTTTAACCATTTTAAATACAATCGTTGCACTGTGTTATTGTCTGGCTGAACATGGTGATGGCACGTCCAAGAGCAGAAACCTGGTGCTTGTTTATATTGGACATGTGGTTTCTAGGTCTGTTTTATAAATTAAGCATGTTCCAACTTCCCCCCAGCCCCCTTCCAATCTTGGATCAACCGTCTGGAAGTCAGTGCTGACAGAGCCAAAAAAATACTCTGCTGTTCAGATGCAGGACAACCTCAGAAGGGTCCTTTCTCTAGAATTTCTATAGGTATCCATTTCTTCCTTTGTTACCCACTTGGCTTTTATTAGGTAGATTCACAAGGGCAGTGAGATCATCATCTCGCTGTGTACAGTTTAACAATAGCTAGACAATGTGGGTTATTTAAGTGCAGGCCCTGAAGTCAGACACACATATCCTGTATTTTTTTGGTCTTGCAGATTCAGCAGATGTTACAGGGCCTACACTTAATATAAACGAGAAGTTTTTAAAAGTTCAGAGTGCCACCGTTGTGGTTACGGGTAGAAAAATGACCTCAAAGGTTTTTTTCAGCCCTAACAGAAAAAGCATTTACTAACCAGGAACTTGGCGTAAGTCAAATGGTATTAAAGTGAGCGTATCCTGAAATGGCCTGTAGTGCAAGGAAAAGGTTTTCTGCACTCAGTTACAGCACTTTGGTAGTGCTTTCAGGAACTACGGGCAAAATATTTGTGACTGGGTATCTCTCAATGGATCAATAAGCTCTCTTAAATTTATTTCACACTGTATTTCTATCAGACTGCTCTCTATTATTAATTTATAAGTTATACGAGTTTTTGGAATAAAGGCACCTGAAAGATTCACATAAGAGGGTGTTGTGTTGCTGCTACGTGTTTTGCAGCTTACCATCTGCTTTGGTCCTGCAGCCAGCTAGAGCATCCCTGGATGCAAATACCCAAGCAGAACGGGTGTGCTGGTTACGTAGCCTTTGCGCCTTCAGCAGTCACTCTTAAAACTGGTCAAGGAGGGAGGCAGAAACGGAGAGAGGCAGAAATGCTGACCTCTTAGCTCCAGAATGAGACCAGCCGAGGTACAGCAGCCAAAAAGGACGTATAGAGCTTTTTAAACTAACCACCTGTCAGTATTTCCACTAGAGGAACTTGCAATGGAGCCAGTTAAGGTCTAGAACCTGACAGCCTAGTCCATCTTTAGATGTTTCCTGCTCTGACTAAAGAAAACAATACGTTCATAACTATTGTTTAAATGAGAGCATTCTCTGCAAGCTTAGGCACAGAGCGAATGTGTGTGTTTGTATTCTAGAATCATTGGCTGCTTGGGGAGGCAAGAATATCACTCACTCTATGTGAGAGAAACAATTTTGAGTTTTAGGCAAGGAAAACTGGTGTGGAGCAGAGGCAGACTTGCTCTGAAAGCCCACACATTCTCAGCTAAGTGATAAGCATATGACTAGGTTAATTAATTATTCAGAACATTATAAAAGTGCTGTTGGTTCAGTGCTTTATTCAGCCTTTTTTAATGTACCTTCAAATACTTTGTTACTTCTAATATTTCAAAGATTTTTGTCTATATATCAAGACCCCATCATAAGTGCAAGGAACCTTGAAGGCTAAATTCACCTTAGCTATTTTGTATCTGATTGTGTTTAAAGAAAAATCTCTTAAACATAGTTAAGGCATACAAATATAACGATGTTTACACAGTCCTGGGTTTGATGCCTTCTGTATAATTGACATCAGAGCTTCACAAGGCCCTGGTGTAGCACAACTGATTTTTTGTAGTTTTGAAAGAGGAAGGAACATAAAAGACAGGGAGGGGTTGTGTAAGGAAGGGAGAAGAGATAATGTGTGAACTCTTCAGAAGCCAGGAAGTGGCGAACTGCACGGGAGAAACCCTGACATTAGCGATGACAAGTATTGTGTATCTTAGTGCAAGGGTACAGGAAAACAACTAGCAGCAGACTCAGTTCTGGGGTCTACAGACATGGAGGGGAGGTGCAAAATGTGAAATTCCCAAAGGGTTTTTTAATTATTTTTTATGGTCTTCTGCCAATGGGAAAGAATTTAATTTGTCAATTGCCCAGCAAAATTGCCTAATTTTTTGAGTACTCTGTAGCAAAGACAGAGAGAGACTGTAACATAAATGTGTCTAGAAAGGAGAAAACTAAATAAAATTCACTATGCATTCATGGAACTCCATATCAGGCCAGAGGAGATCATAAAACTATATGTTTGGGAAAATATGCTTGGTCTTTCTGGCATGGACTTTGGGTTGGTTGCTTCTTTGCCATGCCTTTATAAACTAAAGAACAAGCAGAAATGAAAATATTCATAAATATGTATCACTGCTATTGAAAGATGACTTTTTCTCTTTTTTTTTTTTTTTTTTTTAAGTAACAGCCATTCTCAAGAAACATAGTCTGCTTGGCTGAATAGTTTTCCCCAGGATAGCGTTTCCTCTCTTGGAGGAAGGCTGCTTCAATCACATCTCTGTTTAACTGTCTGCCCCTCATCCTCCCCACCCAGCCTACTGATCTGTGTTTCCAGATATACTCTTAATTACGTATTTGAAGATGTAGAAATATAAGAATAGCACACAGTGGCATGGTCAGGTTTCCAGTCTGTTTTCACAACGACATAACAATGCTGTTCTGCAAAGCTTCAGAACAGATTACAGAAAATTGTTTCTGGCATACTGGTTTTGGTTTTGCAGGCATTTGTGGAATTCCCAGGACACAAATTCTGTTGTTATAGCATGGTCTTGGCATGTGCTTAAACATGCTAAAATAATGTGCAGAGCTACTACATGAGTTAAATTGAAAAAACGTCCCCAGAATGTGGTTTGACTTAATAATACTCTAATCTGCAGGGCAGTGGCTTTCACACTTCAGACTGATCATTTACAATTGCCTAATCTTCACATTGTAATTCTGAAAATGGTTGATATCACAGTGGTGGTCAACTTGTTTTGGCATTTCAGTCATCAGTAGATTATTTTTAAGCATGCTCAGGCCTACACAGTACTTAGTATTGGTTTTAAATGCTATTCAAATGCTGGATATCACAGAGATGAATCGGTGAAACAGAGCAGATCACTCGAGGGTCTGTACAGGAATGTAACTACACAGGATAAGAGTCTTTAAAAATACACGTGGCTTGAGGTAAAGTCAAGAGGGCACTAAAAGAGTGGTACAAATCAAGCTCAGTAGACATCAGATCTGGTTCCACCATCTCTGTGAGCACTGCAACTTTCTTAATGCAGCGTTTTGTTCTTTGGTCTGGGTGGAGTTCGGGAAGAAGCCAAAAATGTTCTTGCTTGAGTAATTTTCAGTTAAGATCAGTTGAATTGAATACTCAGATGTGATGTTTTTCCAACCAGCTTGTGTAACTCTAAACGCAAGTTAGATGATGTTATGTGCTCTGGCAGAGAAGCTAGAAAGGTTACAGTTTAGTGGGGTTTGGAACATGGAAATCCAAATCTATTTAAAATCGTAATAAATAAATAAATACGGTATTCCTTATCTTTTAAAGGCATCACTTGCCTGCCTCTCTGAAGAATAAAGAGGGTTAAGTTGCATTTTGATTTCTTTATTTTCAAGCATGTTTATCTTTTGGAGACTTACCTCTCTTTGAGACCTGCTCATAATGTTCGCAATGCAGAAAAATACTGTTGCTGCTAAGTCATGGCAGTAAGACTCTGACTATACACATTCACACGGCTGACATGCTTCCTGCCATATTTAAAATATTTGATAACATTTCCACATTTATTTATAGGATCAAATTCTGCTGTCATTGTATAAAGGTGAAATTCTGACTTCAGCATTGTCCGAGATGGAGCTGAGAGTCTTTGGAATCTTTGTTGTGTTGTCTACAGCCACTTTAACAGTGAAAGCTCTTTGTACCATACAGCATGTCCATGGGTTACTGCTTATGCAAGAAAATCATACGCTGGCTGCATGTTCCCTAATGAGATTAAGCAGTCAATTCATACAATCTCTCATTCTGTGGATTCCTCTGATGTTGGTAAAAGGACATTTATGTAACTTACCTGCACAGAAAAACACATCCTGGTTCTCCGTATGAAAATCTCTTGTGTACTGTACTGATATGACCATTGCATTAGTTGTAACTAATGAAATGGTTGGACTCGATGATCCGGTGGGTCTCTTCCAACCTGGTCATTCTATGATTCTATGATCCACAGAACATGCTGGAGAACAATTGGTTGAATGAGCCTTGATTTTTCTCCTAAATAATCAAGAAGACATGAGGGACACCTGCCTTCTCCATGTTCTTGAACAAAATCCTATTAAAAAAAAAGAATTGCCTGTCTGTTCTTCCACACACAGTTTGAGATTTCCCTGACGAATCTTGGAGGCTTCACAAACAGAGGGAAAAACTACCTATAAATCTCTTTTTCTGAGCAGGAGCCTCCTAAGTAGATCCTGGGGATAAACATTACAGCCAAACCTGTCAAGTTAAAATAGATTATTGGCTGCTTACATTGAAGGCTGGCTGGAGTCAGTTTTGTTGTCAGACAATTTTAATTGAGACATATTGAATTCATCCATGAGGCTTATTTATTTACATATTTCTAATTTGATATAGTGTGTGGACAACTTTGATTCCTTGTTTTGGCACAGAATTTTTATAGCTCTCTGGACCTCTTGAACTGGCTATTCAGCATTAGAAAGATTAAGACTAATGCAAGTAGAAGTGATAGAAATTACAACTACAAAAAATGCCAAATCCATGTTTTGATTTTCACTATAATTTTTAAATATCTGAAGACAGAAACTTCACCGCACCTTCTGAACTTCAGCATTGAGTCAGGCAGACATAGGGACAGCTTGGAGAAATAGCTGACCTTTCCATAGAGCTCCGTACAGATATTATCAAAATCCAGAAGTTCAGTGGCCTACGAGAGATGAAATGTGACATCCGTGAAGGGATCAGGAGCCCATCATCCCTGACGATCCAGTTATCAAATAAGGCATAACTAGTTTGATTTACAGTATTTTTAATGGGTTGGAATACCACAGTGGCCTCCTCTCTCTCGGAGAGTAACACCTTCTCCATCCAATTATTGCCAAGTGGCATCTGCCTTGCTCCCATCCTTTTTGCTCAAACTTCTGCATATAAAAAAACCGCGGAAGGCATTGTTCTCCCTTCTAATCGTGGCGTGTTTGCTTCCTGCAGGTGAACGGCCTTTTGAATGCAGCTGGCAAGGATGCAACAAGAAGTTTGCTCGCTCCGATGAGCTCGCTCGCCATTACCGCACTCACACTGGAGAAAAGAAGTTCAGCTGTCCTCTCTGTGAGAAACGCTTCATGCGCAGCGACCACCTGACAAAGCACGCCCGTCGCCACGCCGATTTCCAGCCCAGCATGCTCAAGAGGAGGAGTGGCAGCAGCTCGAGGACAGGGTCTGTCAGTGACTACAGCCGCTCAGATGCCTCGAGTCCAACGATTAGCCCTGCCAGTTCACCATAGACCTACCTGCACTGGATGTCAGCACTTTGCCTCTAATACCTAACACGGAGTTTTATCTGTGTTGCACACATTTAAAAAAAACTCTGCCGCTTCCCCTCCTCAGCCCCCCATCTACATTTTTAAAAAAAATACTTAAAATATCAGTGAACAGCTGCCTCCCACTGCAATTTCCAGTCAAATTTTCTTTACCTAACCACACAAGTGGCTATTCTAACCTCATGGACGGACAGACTTAATGTGTTCTACTTAGTGACTCCTGCTGTCTCAATATTTCATATATTTTGCAACCATTTATGGATCCTCTTCATTATTCTTTATAAGAAAATGGGAAAATCTAAAAAAAGAAAGAAAAAAAAAATCCCACTTAGTTCGCCTCAGGTGTCAAAGTAGTTTTGTAAAACCGGATTGCACAACATGAGCGTACATACACTTACAAATCAACTGTGTTGGATTGTGTCCCCCTCCTCGTTTCTCAGGGATGGATATTTATGTTACAGAATATTCCAATGAAGACACACCTTAACCGCAGCCTTACTCTGTAAATATGTTTGCACTCAGAAGCTTTTTGTTAAGTTCTTTCACACACTGGGGAAAAATAACAAACAAACAAACAATACGATAACCAAACCAGTACTGGAATGTTGTCCCAGACCCTTCCATTGTTTGTTTTCCCGTATATACCTGCATTGGGGAGCGTCCAAACAGGAGTCATGTCTTTCTTCAAGCTCCCGCCTGCTTTTGGTAGCAAGAGGTCCTTTCACTTCATGCTGAAGATGCTCCGAAACTAACTTCCTATTGCAAAAATCTCTGTGAGGTTGATGAACTTGTTTGTTTGTTTCACGCTAGATAAAATTCTGAGGAAAAAAATCTAAACGAGATGCCTTATATTTACACTGGTAACGTTTTATTGCAAGGTGGCATGGAATCTCACTTTCCAAGTTATTAAGCTCTCTGCACTGCCTGTTCAGTATGGGACCAACAGAACATTGAAATCAACCACACTGACTTCAATGATTTTCTTTATTCTTTTTTCTTTTTCTTTTTTTAATGAACTATGGAAATAGCATCGCTGAACCAATGCCTGCTAAAACTTCTATCAAGGTACTTACCTACTGTACAGCTGTATCTTAGGAAGATGTATTGGCTAAGACATAGTTTCCGTATCCTGTTGCATCACAATCGTGGTCACTGATAAAGGAAGTGAAACTCATAAGGTATCTTCTGGATGGAAAAATAAAATAGGTGTTTTAAAGTTTTAAAATAAAAAGACATTTTAGCCTAGCACTACTGCAAGTTTCTCAAAATTACACAAACCAGCATAAATAAGGTGCTTTCATTTCTGAGTAACTGATAACAAAAAGGGAATCTTGGTTATTTTTCAATAAGTTTCAAATATTTGACACTAGGTTGAAAGGTGGAGCGCTAGGACAAGGGGGTTGTTGTTTTATGTGGTAGAAAATATAGTAAAAGACCAAGAGCATTGTGATGCATTTGAGACCTCACTGGCAGCAAAACCACTTTCTTGGCTCTGTCTGGGTCTGATGGTGCATATTATGAATTCAGGTCCTATTGATTCTGGAATTCCGGGGGGTTTCTTGTTTTCACCACAGGGTATAAAATGCAGTTAAGTGCAGCACGGTGAAAAGCAGCTCTCTATGCCAAACCTGCCGATCAAGACCAAGCGAATGCCTCCACATTCCAAATGAACCTGTGTCTCAAAGCTGCTTTGCATCGATCCAGTTCTGCAGGTGGTTATCGTACTGTACATTAACTGTGAGAGGCCAATACAGATTTCCAAGTAGTTTCATAGGTACTTCCATACTATTTATATTATTACTAAAACACTACGCATTCTATTAGTTATACAGATAAATACTTAAGAACAGTCCGTACTGCAGTATTTCAGGTTCTTTTTAGATTCATTTACTTCAGATGTCAGCTCTATAAAATCACAATTTCCTTGTTTTGAATTGGAAGTCACATGAGGCACAATTCTACTGCTTCATTTTACAGAACCACAGAACAATGCAAGGGTTTTTTTGCAAGATGACAAATATTGTTGACTTTGTGTGATGAGCTGGTCAACTGCAATGAGCCAGGGCAAAGCCAGATCCATTTGCCTCCAGAGATTTCCTCTTTTTTTTTTAAATAATTTAATTTACTCAGATACACAATTTTAACAACTTGATACAATTCAGGTAACAGGAATTCACATTCCAGTCATTTCTGTGACCGCTAAAAGTGCTCTTGTCCTGTTGTTAGTAAAGAGGCACTTAAAGTATCTAGCTAAAGGAATTCTACAGGTCAGCTGTGTCTTGTGCACATACTTTGAAACAAGTTATAAACACATTTCTCACTGTCATTCAGCCTTAACAGAAGGATATGGAAGGGGGAAAAATACCAGAACCAAAAGGAGAACTAAGAATCAGCTAAAATCACAAGCTTTATGTTCTAAGTTCAGTTTGCTGTAAAATAATCTTTTCCAACAAGTGCATCATTTAATCTTTAGCAAAGGAGGAACCACTCCAGTCCAGTTATTTAGGGCATAATTCAGCATGAATCAGCAGGCGCATTACAAGCAAGTTGTGTTAATAGCCTGGAGGAAGAATAATCACATCAGGTTTTATTAATACTGTGATAGTGGGATACAAAGGTTATGGGACAACCTATTCTGAGCTATATAATCTTCAACTCAAACGGTAAACTAAGCGTTTTAGGTGAATTCCTCATAGATAGCACCAATAATTCTCCAAGTTTAAGCAGAAAAAAAAAAAAAGGTTCAAAGTCAAGTTTCGTGTTCAGCCAATTCATCTACTGAGAAGGCCGTGAGAGTCTGTATAGACGACACAGCTACGCTTCCAAGAAATTCTCTGAAATTTGTTGTCAAAATGTAAATACTCAGAGTGTGTTAGGCTGACAGTCAATTTACTGCTTTAAAATCCTAGCTAGAGTTCAACTATCTCCATTAAATGTTTAAATACCTGATAACCTCAGGAGAAAAGAATGAATTCCAAACTACTGGTAGCTTTCTAAACTGAATGTGAACAAAACTCCTAATATTTTCATATGGAAAAAGACTGTTTGGGGTTTTGCTGGAAAAGAAGCAGAAGCACCAGCAAGCTCATAAAACTGCATTCTTACGATGGTTCCTCCCGAGTTATGCAGATAAGAGAAGTCTGAAGAGCTCAAATAATGTTTTGAAATCTGGGTGCTTATCCACACTAAGCTCAGATATTTACCCTTGAGTTGTTTCACCCAGCCGTGTGACCTAGAACAGGCCGGCACAGCAACAGACTAGACATACTCAGGAATTTCTGCTCTGGCAAGGTACAGATTTCTTCCCTGTCCTCCATTTGGGGGAGCAACCACCTCCTCCTGCCTCCTCCTCCCCACACAATCTGTTGAGGTGAATCCTCACAAGCTACAAAATTGCCCTGATATTGTTTCTTTTAATTTCAGAATATAACAGCAGATTTATTATTACTAGGAAAGCCCTGAAAGATTGTTTTGCTCCAGCCACGACCCTGGCTTCCTTCCTAAAAGCTGAACTTAACCACCTTGCTGTAAGAAATGGGTGCAAATTAAAATCACCACTTCAACACCCCCACTCAATTGAAACTAAAGATGCTCTTAGAGACTCATTCCCTCCTTCCGTTAACCTCACCCTGTGCAAAGGCCTAACGCGTGTTAATGGCCACATGAATTCAGTTTTCATCCTGCTTCTTTGAAAGCAGCCCTGGTAAGCTCCTGGCAGCTAGATTTTTATTGTGACAGTTGTTTATATCTGAAAATTAGTTGTTCCTTGCTTTTATGTATATGCATAGTATCTGTTTACATGACATAACTGCAAGGGTATATATTTATAACGAGGCATCAGAAGCCTCTGTTTGATGGTAATTCTTCTGTTTGAAGGTATGTATCCTCCCCGCTTTACTGCATTATCCCCTGCAATAACTTTTAGCTGTGAGAGCACCTGTACCCCTTTAAAACCTCATAACCTTCTATCCAGACATCCAGCGCTTTTTGTGGTCCATGCAGCCATGCGGTAAGAGGCTGTGTGAGGACCTTATCCATTTCTAGCTATTCACACTTACAACTGCTTTTCTCCAGTTCTTTACCACGAGTTGTAGAATTTATACTGTGTGGAGTGCATCGTTGTTTTAGAGAACACAGTTTGTGAAGAAAGAATAAGGAAAATGAACTCCACGTACTTAAAGCTCACCTTTTCGTTGCCATTTGATTTACTAATTTCATCAGCCGATGACCACAAACTGTCCTTCAGGTGCTCTTTTACTCCATCACACCATCTGTTTGTGCATCGGGTGCTAATGTATAATCTATGTCAGTGAATGGTATGATGAACGCCTGCATTTTTAACTCTCGGGGGGATAAAGCTATAGCCTTAGACCGAAGATAAATCAGTTGTGCTTGTTTAGCCAGAATATGGAATGCAAAAGCTCATCCACTGGTATGGGGTTTTTATATATATATATATGTATATGTGTATATATATGGATTTATATAAGCATATGCACCTATATAAAAATACATATATATGTGTATATTGTATAGTATGTGTGTGCGTATACATAAATACACAGCAGTGTTTACATACCACACCTTGAATAATGAAGGGATGTCTACAGAGCAAAAACAGGTATCCAGTTCATTATAACCAGTGATGGGTCTGAACCAAAATCCTAGCTCTAAATGCCGTTGCATTTGGGAAGTTTGAACCTGCCTTTTGAGATTTGTCGTTGACTTTCATCTCTGGTTCCAGCTGCAGTTCCTTGTACGTAAATGCATTCTAGGGGACGTACGTGTCCGGGCACATGAGGATTTTTCACAAGCACCTGCCTGTGTGAGCGACAGAGAATACGTGTGCCAGTTAGTGTGTGTGTGTTTACATATATACTTCCAGCTTCAGTGAACTATAATGTTACCAGTGTCATCTTCACCTGTACAGGTTTATCAGCAGCACACGGATGCTTCCATGGGTCACTTTTCAACTCTTGAAATCACTACATTGAAGTATTACAGTTGTATAGTTATATGTTCATCTATTCTTGCTCTGCTGTAACTTTGTACTTTATGTATTTTGTACTGCATAGATTATATATTGTGATAATGTCCTATGCAACGATATAGAAGGGAAAAAGAAAAAAAGGAAGAAAATTAACAACTGTAAAATATTCTCTTAACTTGTATGCATGATTAGTGATGTTTACATTTTCCAAAATAAAACTTGTAACTATAAAATATTGCTTTTCTCTTAATTTCCTTCTCCGTGTATCAGTTAAAAAGCATCAGTTCTTAATATTTCTGCTACTCGGTTGAGGCTTGATATCTCGTTTGATATCTCTGTTTAAATTACTCCCAGTGCTACTGTTTAAAATGGGATATTTTTGTAATCACTGAAAGTTTCCATGGTATTTGTTTTGTACTCTCCTCTGCTTTAATCAGAATTTTATAGCTGCTTTGGTGCTTCATTGTTACGTGCTCCTCCACCCAGACACCCACACGCTGAAACACGTGTTGTAACATTCTCATCTCTGAAAGAAAGTTCTCTCAGGTTGCTCAATGTCTGGGTTTCTGTCTTGCCTGTGACTCAGCGTTTGCCACAGACTTAGAATCATAGACTTGGCGGCAGTTCCATCGAGTTAGACGAGAAGTGGCAATAGTGGTGGAATTAGGATGGGATTTTCCTATTAATATTTACCTGGGTATAATTTCTGGCAGCAGAGGAGTCCACCTTAAGGTTCCTGGCCCCGGCTTTTCAGGGAACCACACCCGGGGGTGCTCTGTTAGCTGACTGCAAGAGATAAAAGTGACAGAAATATAAACACACCGTCAATAGAAACAGAGGGAAAAGCAAAAGAAGACGGATATTGAAATAAAAAAGAGGTGAGGATGATGAGGCGAGCAGAGTGCTTCTGGCAGCTGATCAGAAAGGCTGATATGGCAGCAGAATACCTCTGGGAGTTCCTAAAGGATTTCAGAGAAGGCAAAGCAGGCATCATCTCCGAAGATGACCAGAGACTGTGTCATCTTTTCTAAGAGCAGCAGAGGAGGGAGCTGAGTCGACAAGCAGGCAAGCACACGTCTAGCGAGCTACAACACGCTGCTGGTACCGTTCAGAGCATAAAGAGACAGAGGGATTATTTTAATAGTTTTCTCAATCCACGCACCAGATGAGGGATGAGATTCTGGATGCCTGGACATCTGAGCAGCGAGAGAGAGGAAAGAGTGAACCATGAATGAACACACTGGCTTTTGGAGCCACATTTGTGCTTTGGGCAACCTGGAAAACAAGATCACGTTAAAGAAGTCTGGAGAGAAAACAATAAAAAAAGAGTGAAGTAAACAGGTCTGAAGAAACTTAAAACCTGAAAAGTTTTAGGCAGGCCCCAAAGGTCTGCTAACAAAACCCAAACACTGAGCTTAGTAATAACTCTACCCTCACCAAGAGAAAACAGGTCTGGAGTTTAATTGCTGCTTCATCATAATTGTAAATAATCAACCTGTCCTACCTGGCTGGCGCTGGCAGGAGTTAAGATTTAATCTTAGGCTCCCACTGGCTGGAAAAAGTGTTCAACAGGAAAAGAGGGGTTGGCATCAGGGGCTGGGCTAAGAGAGCCTCTGAGACACTGATGCTGGCAGGTCTCTGCTGAGCTGATGTTTCTCCTCTGCATCACTGGCTGCTCGTGCCAGCCGGAGCGCCTGCGGCAGGGCTGGGCCTGCGGCACCATGGCTCCTTAGGCACAGACACGCTCCAAAGGGTCACCGAGGCCGGCACTGCCCCAGCCACCTGGCTCAGAGGCAGCCCCAGAGCTCTCCCCACGGCCAGCCTGGTGTGACTGGGGCATCTCCCCAAAGGAAGGTGCGGTACGTACGCCAAGCAGGTGGATGAGAGAACATCACGGAGTAAAAAAAGGATGAGAGAGATGGTGCTGCTTGGAGGTTTTCAGGCGTATGGCAGCCTAGCAGTAGGAATGAGATATAAAAATGTGGGTAACAGATGAAAGGTGCAATAAATGGGGAAGGCAGGGTAAAGAGAGGGAGGATAAGTATAGGAAAATGAGAAAGGAATATAGGGTAAGGTGATTTTATGTCATTTTCCAGAGAGAAAAAGAAATGTGCAAAATCTAGGGGGTCTAGAGGAATAAGTAAGAGCGCTCATGTGGTAGCATTTCCAGCAGACCAGAAGGTGAGGCATGGCAGTGCATAATAAATAGGACTGTGCGGCTTTAAGAGACCAATGTTTGTGTTTTCCCATGCTCGCCTATTGTGGAAATAACTTTCTGACTAATTTCTCTGATCCTGGAGACAAACTGAACAGCCGCAAAACATAACAAAGCACAATAGCAACGGGAAGAGAGAAATTCCTCCCTCCCCCTTCCACCACACACACGTTTTACGTCAGCAATCTCAAAGCCTCCGAGGGGGAGGCTTTAGAAACAAGGCGCAGACCGACACTGTTGTTCAGTTCACACTTTTTGAACCGAGTTCTCCTTCACCACCACTACATAAACAGTTACAGCATGAAAGCCACGCTTCCCCAGCCTGCTGCTTTAAAGTACGTTATCCAGTCTCTTCGGTTAGAAGTCTCACCTTCCAGATTTTCCACAGACAGGGAAGTACAGCAGGAGTTTGCTAACTCCAAGGCTTAGCGCTTCAAAGACCCTGCAGCTTTCCTCTCAAGCCCCCTGCCCCACCCTCCGTGAAAAAGGTGTC
Source organism: Phaenicophaeus curvirostris (assembly GCF_032191515.1). Lineage (NCBI taxonomy): Eukaryota > Metazoa > Chordata > Aves > Cuculiformes > Cuculidae > Phaenicophaeus > Phaenicophaeus curvirostris. The sequence continues at coordinate 1,767,007 of NC_091403.1, forward strand.
AGCTTGGGGGTCTCCCTCAAAAACGTGGAAGCTGACATATATCCAAAAATCAAACTCCGATCTGCCCAGAGCAGAGCAGCACGACGCGCCCCCTCACAGGCGGCTGAGCCAACCCAGGCTCTACCGAGGCTCCCTGCGCCAAACTGCAGAATCACCGATCACACTTCAAGATGAGTCTGTTTGCTGCTTCTTCCTTCAGCCTCGGTTTCAGTGCTGAGCTCCTGTCTCGAACCCTTTGATATGTCAGGCGCCGTGGGGCTGCAAGGCCCTCACAGCTCTGGTTTAACGTGCAGCCATTTGGTTGGCTTCAGAAGTCGTAAAACAAATCCCAGGCCTCCCCGCTCTGGTGCTGCCGTACAGGCCGCAGTTTGCAGCCCGCTGGGAAGAAGGGGCTGACCTGACAGGGAGAAGGGCTGTTCAGGATTGCCAACCCCTCCTGCCCGTGCTCCTGCAGAAGGGAGGATCCCTCAGAAGAGACGACCTACATCCACCTTCCTCCCCGCGGGAGAGGAGTCACTCCCGGGGGCTGAGGGTGTGAAAGCAGCCCTAGCGCTCCCCAGCTTTGCACCTTTCCCCAAAGCCTGGGATGGTGTCCCCTTAACCTGCCCTCACGAGCAGCTGCACGGACTCACCTGGGTGAGCAAACGAGGGGCCAGTCCAGGAAACGGGATCCTTGGGGGGGTGCGATGGCACAAACAACAAAGCGGATGGAATCACTCAGGCCAGGCCGCTGGCTTCCCCGTAAGAAACCTGCCATTAAGGCTCCGCTGGGTATTTTTGGACTCCACCTGCCTCTTTTTAGAAGCGATAATTAATGCCGAAGGAAATTGAGGAGGGGGGGAAATCAAGCTTTAAGTCCTAAAATGGAAAATTTGGTAATCTTCACAAAATCACTATGATTAAAGAAGACTAAAAAGGAAGGGTTACATTTCAAAAGTAAAAATATGCTATGAGTCACTGTAAAAATTGTATGTTACATGGCGTTTGCTAAGAGGGGGAAGCATTTCAAGACGACAGCTCTTCACAGCTTAAATGTTATGAAATAGGAGTGAAGGCACAGCTGAGTGCCCAGCTTTAACACGCAGCCGTACTCTGGCTGTGGTTTTGTGTGGCTCTCAGCTGTGCTGAGGCTCCCGGCCTCTCTGCTGTTGTCATCTGGCTTTGGGAGGGGCTGGCTGGGACCTGGAGAAGAACCAGCACAGGCTCTGCCCAGCGCTGGGCGTGAAATTCTGCAATTAAGGAATAATCACAGCGAAGCGACAGCGACGTAGCACCCTCACCAGGTCCTTAAAATAACCTGCCTGAAGCACGGGGCTGTTATAAGGCTAGAAAATCTGTTTAATGAACTGAGATGGGAGGTTCTCAGGAAAAAAAACCTGCCTGCTCAGATACAGGAGATGAAACATGATGGAACGGTGTGTACGATGCTTTCAAAATCCAGCTCTTATTTTACTGACAGCAATGGCTTAGATTCACATCTCCATTGGATGCTAATACAGAGTAATCTGGGTTGCTCAGGAAACCGGGTACAAACAAATCAAGTGTGTTCGATACAAACAAAATTAACTCACACATTTTGGGGAAAAAAACAACGTAGCTCTACTCACCAGGTGGAGGGCTCTAGCTCAGGAAGCGAGGGCTCTGGAAAGTATTAGGTCAAAGAGCAGCTGAATGAGAGGTTCTTGTGCATCTTGTGGCCAGAAAGACTAAAGACATCTTTGTGAATAAATATACAATAATTTAAGTTATGAAATAAACTTGTACTGAAATGTAGATGCTATCAATTCTTATATAGAGTCAGAGACTAATTCAGAAGAGAGACTGTCTCAAGAGCCTGCACCAGAGTCTGCCTGAATTAATCCTTGTCGGAGCTGGAGTGTGTATCACAAAAAGCTTTCAGTCTAATTCAAGTATCTGCAGATCAAGGGAGATGTTAAAAGCCTGGAGGAAACTCAAAGCACAGGCACAAGAAAGATAACATTCCATGAACTGGAAATAAGTCTTTGCAACAGCCTCGTAGAGCACAATCTGCTCAGGCTGACACCGAGGGGGTTTAGGGACGGCCCTGTCAGAGGGTACAAGCAATAAAAGGGCAACAGGCAACTCCTCAATCAGATCCAAACGCAGAAACTGCAATCAGGCAAATTCAGGTGAGAAACAAAAGATTCATGTTTTTTTTTAAAAGGCTACTTAACTATCAGAACAACTTACCATGTGTGAATCTGACTTCCCTTCAGCAGCTGGGGTTTCTCTAAAGAAACACTGTAGTTCAAAGAGAGTTGTTTGACAAATACCCTGTCTGCCACCTGAGGACACGGGCCGAGATCTCCTGAGGGGGGTCACAGCGACAGCCGCAGCCCAGGCTGGAGTGGCAGCTCTGCCCCTCTTGCACCGAAGGGTCTCGTGTCTTTGGAGCCTGGGAACTAGGAATAAAATAAAATAAACCCAAAAGCTGAACAGGCCTGGCATGGCCTGATTTCTGACTTCTGCCTCAGCTCATCAGCCAGCCAGTTTGTGCAATTAATGTTAAAATGAAACTGAGTGAGCTTTATGGTGGCAGAAGGAAAGCTTGTGATGAACCACTCAATCCCCACCCTGGGGCTGCGGCACGTCCCGTGCTCCTTGGTCCTTTGCTGGGCTTCTGTGCTTCCCTAGCGAACCGCTGAGGAGATACACAAAAAGCACGAACAAGAATTCAAGCAAACGGATACTTTAGAAATAAGTTAATTTTATTGAATAGGCATTATAGCTTCTCTCAGTTTCAAACAATGGAGAAGCCAATTCACACAGATTACAGAGCTATCAGTTACTTCGAATAATCTTTCATAAAAGAAAGAAATTAAATACAGTTCTGCTATAAAAAGTGCGACAGTTATAACTGGAAGTTTTTCAAAACGAAAGCAAGTTTTACTACCTATTGCAAAAATCGGTTTAGTGCTTTAATACTTTACAAAGTAACAATCCAACTGCTAAAAACAGCTCCTACACATCATCTTTGTCAAAGTATGGATCAGATTAAAAATGACATTTAAATTGAATTTGAATGAAAAACTGTATGTAGAAAAGGTTCTCAAGAACTCACGCTTTTCATAACAAAAAAATATTAACTCCTTGAACTTTAATTAATGCTTTTCTTCTTTTTGAATGATGGATTTAAACATGATATGGCCATCAGGTTAAAAATGATCAACTGTTTTTTGACTGAGATGAAAGCAACTGCAACCAATCGTGTCTTTAAATTATAAATATGGAAGAGAATGGGAAAAGATAAACTCACTCCTTTCATACAGGATAGAAGTTTGGCACGAAAATGGTCAAACACAGAGCAACCTGAAAAGTCACTACAGCTTTAAACAAATGTCTGATATTGTTTATATTCTTTACTGAAATCCTAAATCAATCTTCGCTAAACTAGTCTAAATGTAGAGAAGACCAGAAGCAGCTCAAACTCAGACTCCGACAAATGAGAAAGATGGTATGACTACCAAGAAGCTGAATTCTTAGCCATCAAAGATCAGCAAGACTTGCTTGATTCCTTATTAACAATTAAGCCCCAGTGAGAACCAACTGCTACCTTTCTTTGAAATAAGGACTTCAGGTACAAATACATTTATTGTACATTTCTGCGGCTTTAAAAATGCTGAATTTGCTAGATTATTAATGAGTCACATTACCTGTCCTGATTTTTTAAACTTTATACATTAGTTTTGGTTATAATCGAACAGAGACCTTCAGTTAATGAGTAAATGAACTTCTATAAACTAAGGGTGTGACCTCGGTGTAATTGTAATTCTAGTTTGGGGAGAGAAGCCAATTTATTTGCAAACTGAACTGACAAAGCCAAATCTTCTTGACTGGAAAATCCACCACAGGCTTTAAGGACAAAGAGCTTTAGAATCTCTCTAAGGAAGTAGAAGATGAAAGGAAAAAATGTTAGGAATAGCAAAAAATAAAGATGTACAAAGATTTTTGAGAAGGGCATAGGATACAATAGTAACAGTAAAGCTACAAAAAGGTTTTGCGTATAGTAGCTCAGACAGTCCTTCCAGATTTGACCATATCTGAGAGGCACTGGGTTTTAACAGCGCAGAATTGTGTAACCAAAAAGATAAAGTATATCGAATGGCAGAAATTCATATAAACAGCATTGGTATTTTCAGTGTTTCATTCTGCTTTTTCCATATAAAAATCATAGAAGCATAGAATCAATGAGGAAGAACGAGGCCTTCCAAGGAGAACAAAGTCTTTCAGCCATACAACAGTCAGCTTCAAGGCGTTACAAAATGTTTGTAACAATAATTTACTTCTTAAAATTGGAGCAAAATAGAGCTTTAGATGGATTCCAATAAGAAAACAAGAGTTCTATGCAGATTTGAAATGCAGCTGCATCACGGTACGACTGGCCCATTGCAAATGCAGCAAGAATTTAACGGGGTAGGAGCGACGGGTTTGGAAAAGACACAGAATTAATTGCTCCTCCCCAGGACAGAGCACAAACCTAATCTGGATTATTAGGGTAGAGTTCTGCACAAAACTGTCAAAACTGGCCTGGAACACTATGGTTGGGAACTCAGCTCCTTAGGTCCATGGGGCTAATTCCATTCATTGTTTAATCTAGGCTTAAGTACTGTTTGTTCTCCTTGGCTCACGGTGAATGAACAGTGTGCATGCAAAGCTCTTGGAGCGGCTCTGAGGGAAAAGCATTTTTCTACTGTACACAAACGATGTGCATTATACAAAGACTGTATTTACAGTACTCAGAACCTTGAGCAAATAAACAAGAAAACCATTGCTTAACTTCTGTTAGTATTAAAACATAAGTGCACACAATTTGCAAAGTTAGGAGACGAGAGCGCTTCTACCTCGCCCACATGGCTGTTTCAGTTCATACCTGATCGCGAGCCCAGAGGAGACGCAGGGCATCCTCTGCACCTGAGACGCCAGGTTTTGCTGCTACATCTCCTGCGTATTTTAACCAAAAGCACAGGGAAGAGGCTTTGTGTTACTTAAACCTGGAGGCAATGAAAAGGCAGTGTTCCCCTTCATCTTTACTGCAAAGATGCTGTTCAGACACCACGGGCCAGAATGAACTGTATCTGTTTTAAAGGGAAGAACGACCAGATTTTCTCTCTTTTGGCCAGGCTGGCCACGGCTCTCAGGCTCCTGAGATCCATCAGGCTTCATCAGCCCAAGGGCTTCTAATTCTTTTCTGTAGCCAGGGAGTTACATGGGATTTACCCAAGAAGGTGGCTTTTACTTTTCAGCTTGCCTGCAAGTGCATGAAAATTGTTTTCATGTTTATATTGATTCTGCATGTGAACAGAGGAAGAACTGTGTCATGATCTTACAAGTTTATTCTTTAAATTTCCCTCTCTTTTTTTTGAAAAACAGCATTTGAAAGGGGCAGAATGAAAATGAAATATACAACTCTCACAGAGGAGTTAGGCACCGTTTAGTTCTAACATTGGATATATTTTTGCAGTCTTAGATATTCTGCCACTTGAGTAGAATTTGCTTTGTTCTGGAAGGGGAGAAAATTTGCCCCTTACCTCTCCCTTCTTCCCAACAGCAAACCTCTGCAACAAAAGAAGAGGCTACATTAGATGCAGAGATGAATGGCAAAACATTTCTGTTTTCCCAGAATACAGGAAGAGCTACAGAACTCCCAGACTTGACAGGAAATACTTTTTAATGCATCTTAGCCCTATTCCCTGTTTTTAGTGGTTTGGTGCCATGGTTACTCCGCTATCTATTTTTATTATCCATTTATTATCCATTATCTATTTTTACCCCTATCTCCTCATCTGACTATGGTTTCCCGACACACCGACACTTACCAACGAATGACAATTTTTTAAAATAATATTTCTTTCAAGATTACAGGTTATTCAGATGAATATGCATACAGTAACGTAGACTACAGCAGGCCAGAGCATTTTACAGTCACGGTTAAACGAGTAAGTGGGACAGAGGCTGCATCCAGTTAAGTGACTCTCAGTCCCCAGAGAGTCATAATTTTAAGGCTGTTTGGAACACGGTGGCTTTTACCCATATCGTACGTTCCACAGTGCAAACGTGCATCAGCCACTTCAATTCTCTTGGTACAGTACATGCATTCAGGTAATGGGAGATAAAACAGCAATCACAACAGCATATTCACTTGAGAGGGAAAAAAAACCCCACAAACCAACCAAACAAAACAGATAGCCAAGAAAAAAAGGCCTTACATTTCCCCCAAAATCACTGGAATAAATGAAGTTGCATTAAGAACGCAACAGTTAAATGGCCAGGTTCTGTAGTGTTCTGGTACAAGGCAACTCTCTCCATATTCAAGCAATCAACTTCACGAATAAGCCCACACAGGAAAAATCACTAAAGATAGAATGTAAATGCCACTGACTGAAGTGTAGACTAGGAAACAAAAGCCCTGAATATGTGTTCGAGTAATGCTCGCTTGATTTTCTGATACCCAGAAAAAGCTTTTGCTCCCACAGAAACTGATGCTCAGTACATGTTAAAACCAATCTATTTATTAGGAGAAACCTAGATGCAGAATCTTAACATTAGGCATCCAGATTTGAAAATTTTGGTTGCAGTACGTCCGTTAATGCTAATTCTTAAACAAAGAAACAACAAAGTAAACTGCAGACGTTATGGAACTTTAAAAACTATACTGACTTCTAATTTAAGGTAATCATTAGTTTGCGAAGTCTTTTTTTGCACAGTTCATCAGTAACTGATATGTACAGTACAAAGAACTAGGAAGAAATAAAATCTGACCACTTGAATCTAAAAGAAGCTAATGTGTATTTGATATCTAATAAGTCACAAGTTATCTGCCAATTAGAGGATGACATTTCTCAATCCAGAGTCTTTTTCTTTCCACAGATGCTAAATGATTACATTGGTTATTAATTCTTGATTTTCATTTTGTAGGAGTTATAAATCTGATGCTGTTTTTTTAAAAAAGCAAAGTATCCCTACTCCAAAGATTCGGAGTTTATTATGAATGTTCTGAGACATCAATATCTGTGCAGAAATGTTTCATTTGGTAAGAAAACTTTCCAGATGAATGTTTATTCAGAAGCTGCTTATAAAAGTGGCTACTGGTAGGGTCTGGAAGGAAGAGTGGAATTAAATAGGGAGGGATAGTGTTGTACCAAAATATATAAAGAAAAATTTAAAGCTTTTCAGTTAAAAAAAAATTGTATATTCAACTCTCATTCAATACAGATGTGCATGACAGACAGAGCAGTTAGAAACAACAAGTACATTTACAAAGCTTTCTTTTCACGGTTAATTTCTACCAGCATTTCTGAAGGTAACCTACCAAAATGATAACCCTGTTTATAATAAAGGCGCAAAATATTGCTCTGTAGCATATTTTGAAAATAATATAAAAATAATTTCTATATTACAATTTAAACTTGGCTTGTAAAATTCCAACACAATACAGCCTTAAGTCTACAAACAGAATGTACTTACAAACACCTCTGTGTTGGTTTCCTCTCGTTTTTAACAATATAGTATTTTAGTAATATACACAGGAAATTAATGTGCAAATTAAAATAGATGCTAGTGTCTGTTACTGAAATAATTTAAATTCTACACTATATACTGTTTGGTGTGCCTCTGCGTAAGCTGCCATACCCTAAAACAAATACTCTTCAAATACATTGACGGAGACTTTAAATACACGAAGCTGAAAAGCCATCTACAATCAGCATCAGTTATTTTGCTTCTCTTGACCTATGCTTATTTGAGACTATTGTGGTTTCTATTGACATATGGGTTTTTACCTGTGCAAATCATTCCCGGTGTTATGAAGATCTTACTCCCGTACTAGCTCCTACTTTACTATCACACCCAGGTTGCAAGTATTTTGTGTGTCTACGAAGCACCTGATTTAAGGCCCCATTACTAATGGGATTCTGTCCAGAGATTCCGGAGGACAGCAGATTTAGCCCAAAGAGGCCCAAGGCTCCCCTCTACTCCTCAGGCAAAATTCTCAGCGATTCTCTCACTGGAAGAGTAACCTGAGGGGAACAAACACTGGCAAAAGGCTCAGGCCTTGATCCCACACACGTTTATGCTTTTACTTAACAGTGGTGTTAAGTTTCTGAAAATAAGCGGTCTCCTTGACGCCGGGGAGACTATTCGTATTAGTGAAGTTGAGCACCAGTGTAACTGTTTGCAGAACCAGGGAGTTAGAGGGCAGTATTTTGTCAGATCTGTGCTGTGCATTTTTTGATAGTCACACATCCATCACGCGAGAAGTAGATTACCCTGAATATGCCTGTATGGACAAGGATTTTGCCTCATTGGACTGCCCTGATCCGCAGTCAAATGGGGCGTAAATCCGTGTTCAGTGTCTCTCCTCAATGCTTTCTGTATGCAAGAAATACTTCACCAGTTCTGCAGTTTTACAAAAGGCAACTCTGAAGGCTTCACTCGGCCTACTTAGACTTCTTAAGAAAGAAGCAACACAAAACTTTTCCAAGTACATCATTTCTCTTTCAGCGATGCCTTTAATGCTACCTTTGACTCAGGAAGAAGGAACTAATTGCTAAAGAAAGCTGGGTCACACACTACATTTCCACTGCATTTATAAAGCTTAACGAACCATAATAACAAAAGGTTAATCAATTGTTTTAAAATCCAAAATATCTGAAGTTACTATTGATAACCTACACCACCTTTTCTGAATGAGCTGCTTGTTAGCCATTTGCTACAACTGATGTGCACGGCTGAAAAAATACTTGTAAAGTCTAGCGATAGTTTATTAATTCTTTATAAAGCATTTTAAATGGAACTTTAATATAAAGTGTGACCGAAACCCATTATGTATTACAGGCCTCCTCTGTTAAGAAAAGACCTTTGTATCAGAGTTTATGAACAACGTAAAAAAATTGCATAATAGGTTAAAGCCTTTTTTTAAATTAGAAAAACCGCACATTCATACATTTAAAAAATTCCAGCTTCATCCAATCTAAATATCTCCTGGTGATTCTGGATCTATTCTGGGAAGGTGTAACCTACCCAGGATTTAGCCTGTACTGCTGCAGGCTGCACAACAGTGATAATTGTTGAATCAATATTAAAGAGAGAGAGGAAAAAAGCACATAGACATGCAAAAGTCTGCACGGGTATTGAAGCCACTTGAGCTAACAGAAGAAACGAGGAGGATCCTCCAAAACCAAAGCTGATTTCTGTATAGCTGGGACTACGTGGTGAGTCTAACGGGCTCTGAAGGTGTAGAGAGGGCAGATGAGGCACAGAAAAGGACTCACTGGCCTGTGGGCTACATACACTTTCAGTGCAAGGGAAAATAAACCAAAAGAGCAGTCAAAGGACAGCCATTTAGTGCAAGAGAAAAACACACTGGAAGATTATTCCCACTCTCATCTAGCTAAGAAATGACACAACATTTTTCAGTGCTGGTGAATGCAACTCACGAGCAGTTGGGAGTTCTCTTTGAAAAAAATCGAATAGGTATAAAATTTTCTCTTACAGCTAGACTCTTCTTCTAACGCGACAACCGCTTCTTCAGGAGGAGGCATGGTTTCTGTATGTTTGGGCTGCTCAATACCAACTACAGTATCCTCTCCTCTTCAGACAACTGCTCAGGAAAAAAAAAAATCACAGTATTACTTATCTAGAAAAAGGGACAGCTACTGGGAAAAGGTGGGCAGGTGTTACCTGGCAAACTGGCCTTGTAGGCCTGCAACTTCTTTTCAGTATTAAATATTAAGGGACAAAAGAATTGTGGGATATTTGCGGAGAGTTCTAAAAGAAAACAGCAAAGGCAAATTATTCTAAGTTACCGAAGAAAGGATTCTGAGGGAACAGGCACAACTAAAAAGTGTTCTGTCAGTATTTCATGTAACAGATACTTTAAAATGAGCAGTCTGGTACTGGTAAAAATTTATGGAAATATCTGAGCGCCTTAAGATGACTGTGCACACTGAAGACTGGCATCATATACCAACAAGCCTATTATTATTCAGAAGACCAATTAATTTTGCAAAATAATCTAACATACAGGAACAATCTATTCAATAATTTAGAACAGAGCAATTTCTCTAAGTATCAATCAGCTGTAAACCTCTTTGTGAGTATTTAGATTTTAAAAACATGCAGTCAAAACAACTCCTTTGAAAAATGGGAAACAGCAAATCCTCGTGGTAGCAAGATTATTTTTACATATGTGCTGTTGCCTTTTTTCCTCACTCAGGAAGGACAGAGCTGACTTAAATACATGGGCTGGTGGAGTCTGCTGCTAATGTAGTATTTCTGAAGAACAACTTTACACAGGAGCAACTCTCAGAGTATGCTGCTCTAATGCTCTAAGAATTCTTAAATATTCTTTCTTTCGTGAAGTTTTATCCTGTCAGTTTTCTCAGTCTCAGCAACAAATACAATCAAGGATGATATTTGATTTGTTTTAAGATGATCTGGCTTGTTCTAGCATAATCTGCAATCACAGATTTCTTTGGCAATAAGAACTTACACGCAATCACAAGAGTTAACTGAAGAAAGGGCACTGCTTACCAGTGTGCACAACCAGAGACCAGGGGTTTAGAATGCGCTTACCTCAAGGACAGAATTCACCTGGAGTTTTACCCTTTCCTTACACAGACCATACGTAAATGCAAATTCAGTCGCATTCAGTGTAGGCTCAGTATATGGCCACAAATACAAAGTACAGGTCTGGATTCACGGAACAGCTAATGTGGCAAACACAGTGACTTTTTAGGAGTGCCTAATGGACTTACTTTGAAACGATTCTTTAAACCTCCCAACCAGCAGAAACCAAAGTCAATTTTAAGCATGTGCTCAGTTCCGCAAATTCCAATGGGACACTAGCAAAATCTTAAATGGTTTTCCTGAAAGCCAGTACACATCAGCACAGGTCTGCGTACCTTGTTTCACAGACTACTTTATGCTTGGATTCAAGGGTAACTAGGATTAACTGTACCCAAGTGAAAAGGTGCCGCTAATGAAGAGAAAAAACTGGGGTACAGCAAAAAAGAATCAGAAATGAAGACTCTTTGGTGAAGAATCTTTCCTGTGCAGGCCAGAAAAGCGCTAGTCCATAATGAGTAAGGCAGAATTCATGTCCTGCACCTTTAGGTGGCAGAGGAAGCAGTCCTGGAGGCAGGACTTCACCTGCCTGTGGGAAACGAGCTCCTTGTGAACAGAAAAGGCAGAGAGTAAGTGAGCCGTTGCCTGCAAGCGTGACAACACTACAGACCTGTTCTTACTACCCCATGCCAGTTGATGGTGGAGGGGTGCAAAAATGGCAAGCGCCACATTCAAGAAAACTTCCCTAAATTATACATCCACTTCAACAATATTTGCAGTGTCTGCTTTACAGAAACGTTTCGATGAACAAAGTTTAGTTTTCAGAAGTATTGCAAATACTTACGTAAATATTTGGATATCAGACTTGTGCAAATCAGTGCTAGGAGTTGCCACTCACACTGGAGGTATTTTATAGCCATCTCGGAACCTCCTGGCAGGTACATAACTCTCTCTAGGAGACTCAAAAATAGGTGGAGCCAACAGTGTTCAAGAAAGGCTCAGAAGTAGTTATCTCTGCAATAACTATCGCTATAATGTTGAGAAATGAATAAATAAAAAATGATTAAATTCATGCAATGGCTAAGAGAATCAATTGATGCAATACCTTTGGTTTGACAAGCAGTTCATTCAGCTCTAAAAATGATCCTACGTTTCCTAGCCAGGCATCAAATTTGCAAATCTAATAGAATTTTTATATTTTAAGTTTATTTTAAAGTTTCTCTCTGCTTTAACAGCAATGAAAATACTACTGATATTCAGGTGCTCAAATCCATGATACGTGGGGTTTTCCTTGTGACTTGAAGTCCCGCAAATCATGACTTATTTTTTATAAAACCCATTTAGAAATTCAGTACAAATAAAAGCGGCTCAAATCTACTTTTTTCAATGGAAATGCAGGAATAACTTGCAAGAACTTAAAATTAGGAAGAGCTACAGCCCTCACGATTTGAGACCTTTCGCTCCCATCTTCCCAGAATCCTTCCCTTTCAGACTACACTGAGTACAAACGTCAGCAGTAAAGCAATACGCTGCCATGTTAAAAATGTGCAGTGCGCAAAATCACTACTCTCCTGAAAAAAAAAGGCTATGAAAAATTTAGGTTTTACTAAGGAAAAAATACTCTCATAGTAGCTATAGAATTTCAAACGTCTGCAAGGCAGATACAACCCTACTACACCTCCGGTATTCTGACTTTCCCCTATCGTTCTACTACCTGAGTGATGTCAGTGTAAATTCAGGCACCATTAGTAAATTTTTGACCAAACATATACACAGCACTGACAAGGAGTAAACAACCCTTCAGCTTACCAGTATATGTAAAAAAGACACTGACAAAATGGAAAATAATATTTTTTTTATGATAAATTAATCCTATTATTAACTCATTGCCCCAGAAAAGCGAAAAGCTAGACACTATTTACTCATCAATCCTTTATTCTTTTTTTAAGGATTCCTTTTACTGCAATTCAACACCGTTTACTTTGTAAGTAAGAAAATGGTAAAACTAAGTAGTCACGGAAGAATCCTCAATGCCTGTGTCCCTTGCTTTCTCTCTCCCTGCGCTTTAACTCTTCTTTGTAGCAGTATGAACAGTAATTTTCAGTCTCAGGGCGACCATAAAAGGAACAGTTCTCCTTCTTACAGCGGTTCTGCTGGATGGAATATATTGGGCAAACTGTGCTTCTGCCTTGATTTTTATCACTGTTCAACCAGGTCTGAGGAGCATCCTCATCAGCGTATTCTAAGCAGTCTCTAATATCTCCGGTATTGAATCCGTTTGTGTACGTCTGAGACTTGTGTTCAGTAGGCATGGCATAGCTCAGCGATTCCACTGTGTTCACCGTACGGATCCCGGATATCCGGGCTGGGCTGTAGCTTTGAGAAGACAGGGATCTGTTTTGTTGGGGATAGGTGGCACAGGTTTTTAAGGTGCCAACCACTGGCTTGTAGGTGTCATCTTGGAAGCTCGACGGCTTGGAGTTGACATCATGCAGATGGATGACACTTTGCCTTTGAACAGGTGGCGTATGGCTATAGTGGGCAGATACCGGGATGGGGCCGCTTTTCTTAGCACCGTTACTAGGTGAAGAAAATGACCCGGGAGTGGGACTAGTGCGATCTTTAAATTTTAAAACCAGCTGAGTTGTATGGCTTTGAGGCAAGACGGGTGATGCCCTGTCCTGAGGAGATGATTCTAATTTTTCTTTTGAATACGCTTCTGGCTCCAGTTTCCTACTAGAAGACCCATTCAGTGCAGCCTTTTTCTCAGCATCCTTCCTCTTCTGTTCCTGTTCTGCATTGAAACGCTCCTGTGCGCTGGTCAGGTAATAGCCTATCATCTCCTCGTGGAACTGATGCCTATGACTGGTCAAAAGAAGGCCAGCAAAAATAAACTTTCGTTCACCCTGCATGGCAGCTCTCAAAATATTTAGGCTGAGTTTCACGTCAGTGCTGTACTTCCAGGGGTCCGACTGCTTGTCAGAGAAGGATTTAGTGTTCATCTTTTCAGTGGGCGAGTTGCTAGCTCTGTCAGTGGGAGATGGAGTGGTCTTTTCAGATGGAGAAGTGCTCGCAGACTGTCCAGATTCTTCTTTGCTCCCTTTTCGAGACTTAGATTTCTTCTCTTTGACTTTCTCTACCGTGTCACCGTTTTTTCCGTTCCCTGAATTGGCTCTGCTCATTTTGCCATGCACCAGGCCTCCAAGACCACCCATATTCTTTTTCAGTTTAATTCCTAGGGTTTTACTGAGGCTTCCTATTTTATTAGCAACAGAATCCGTCCTGGTTTTGTCCTTCTCTTTCCTCTGCTTGTCCTTTTCTTTTTCTTTACTGTTTTTGCCATTATTGCCATTGGAATTACTACAGATGGAATCTCGGTCCGAGTCCATTGAGTCAGCCAGAGACTGAACATCTTCCCCGGCTGAAGCTGTAGGGGATTCTGGTTGAGCCAAAGGGGCCTGCTATGGAAAAGTAATTACAATTAGGTACAGCATAAACAGTTTCATACATAATACTATGAAAAAAAACCCGAAACAAACAAAACCAATTCCCAAATCTCACAGATTTTGACAGTGGTGTTAAATGTACTTTAAAATCTATGCACTGACATTTTAGACTGGTTCTTCACAAAATAAAGGTTATTTGGCCGTGCTGACTATATATCTTGCTTGTTTCTACAGCAGCTTTTGGCTCATTTCAAGCACATTTTTAGAAGAGAGGTCAGTCATTCAGAGGTTCTGTGAAAATCAGTGTCTGAGAGACCCAAGTTAGTGATCCTGTTGAGGGAAAGGCTGCAGCACAACCTCCCAGCCGAGCAGCTGCCCGGCGTGCAGGGAGCAGCCACTCAGCAGGAACACAGCTGCCCCTCAGCCACGGAGGAGACAGGGAGCACAGAAAGAAACCAATAATATTATGACGGAAGGGAAATGAGGTTCTGCTGAAAGCAGAGGAGGGTGCAGCACACAAACCTGTATACAGCAATATTTCAAAATTCATTCTGTTAAAAACCTGACTTATTTAAACTGTTTTCTTTGTTGTTCTGGTCTGTGGTATTAAACCAGAGCTAAACATCTTGCCTGAAACATGAAACGTTAGACTTAAGCGAGTAGACTGAGGAATACAATGAGGCATCTTCATTCTTACTGGAAATACAACGCTGATAAAACTGGTGTCAGAAGTCTGAGTTCCAATTTATATTTTAGGTAAGGTGATAAAACATCTTCCTTGGAAATGCAGTCATGAGGATCCCAGGATACTCTAAAATGTGGCTCTGTTCATTTATTCCTGCAAAACTTAGCCTTGCTGTCAGGCCCTATGAAGCTAGGATCTGCTAGAGAAAAACATGAAACATTTCACTATCCATAAGATTGAGGGCGGGGTGGTTGTGGAGGGAAGGCTCTGGAGATGTATACACTTCCACTACAGAAATTCATGCCTGCTTCTTGCTCTTGGGTACTTAAAGGCCCTCTGTCTCTCTGGAATCCCCAAGCTCTCCACCACGCAGCTGGGAGTAGAGCTGTTATCCCTGCTTGGCAATGGAGGAAGCGAGTGCTGAAGTGACCTGACCATGCTCATGTGGCAAGTGTGACGCAGGGAGAGGTAACCCAGGTCCCACCAAGTTTCATGCTCGCAGCTTACAGCTGCAGGACAATTTCGCCTCTTCTTTTTCTGATGTGGTAGCTACCACAGTAGAAACTGTAGAAAAATGGATTTTTCCCCTCTTGAGTTTGTTAAACACTTTTTCCTTTTGTGTTCTGTTCCTCCTTTCAAATCCCATCTGCGTAGGCTGTCTAAACCACCTCCATCCTCTCCTAGCAACCTTTTGCTTCCAGACTAACGCCTCAATCTATTCAATGTAATTTGCAGAGAATTTTGCAGCTGACTAGGTGCCAGCTGGGCATGGTTCTAAAATAGCTTTCTGAAAGAACCAGGCTCCAGTTCAGCGCCAGTCTGTGGCCTTTTTTCAGCCTCTCTGAACTGGGAGCCGTCCAGGGGTGCAAATGTATCCTCAGAAAGAAGGACTTGGGATTGGTGACCTAACAGTGGCATCGGGAGAGCCAGCCAAAGTTCTGAGGAAACAATGGTGAGAAAAGGTCTATTTTAAGGTTCCTCTGAACTACACATTCGATTGAAATTAGTGACAGAAAGATTAAGCTCAAAAATACATTTCAGAATAGGGCATGAGTTACAAAGATATACAAGCAGTGGTGCTATTAAAACAAATAACTAGAAAAATCTATAAGCCTGAAGGCAACGACCATGAACCACGAGTGACTTGTTCCTGCTGCTAGGACACTCAGGCGTTTCCAGGCAGCTCACCCTGCACAACACCCTGTCGTGCTTTGTATCTCTCATCGTGTTTAGAGACCAAGGAAGAAGTTTACCTTACCCGTGTCTCAGAGGGTATGCGTATCCATGTTACATTCATATAGCTGTGCAGAAGATTAAGCTTTGCCTCAAGAGACAGAATCAAACTAAGGATGAAAAAAGAAGGGAACAAACAGTCAAAAATAATAAAAAAGGAAAAAAGCAATACTTCTCAACACAGACAGCAGCCTGAGTGGTGACTATCAGCTGGAGACCCACCCATGTCTTCTCCCATGTAAGCAGAGAACATGAACAAAGCGCTCTCTGTTGGCCGTTCTCCCAATTCTTCAATCACGTGTGGCTCAAGACATTTTACTGCTTAACAATAAAGTTACAGAAAGGTCTTACTTGGCCAGTCTGGTGTTATCATTGTCATCTTTTCCCCACTCCCAGTCCTTCCCAGGATCAACCGCAAAGTGCAAAGGCAGTAACTTGTGTTCAGAGTCCGTCAGGGGGATCACCGCTGAAGTAGAGAGAAAACAAGGATTGGGGTGGAGGGAACAAAAATGACAGGAAAATGATTTAGTTGGGAAAAGCAGTATAACCGGCTGAAAAAGAAGAGCAGAATCTGAGTGCAGTGCAGAACTGTCTAATCCAGAGCACCACAAATGATTTATACCAGGCTCCATTGCCCTAATTTGATGCTTGTGCAATAGATGAGGGGAGGGAGAGGTTAATACACTGATTGCTCCTGGAGAGAATAACGCTGCCATTTTGTCATGCACAATAAACATTTCCTGGAGACAGAGCCATTAGAATAGCAGAAAGCAATAAAAAGCCAAAATATTCCTGCCTGTCTCTCACACAGATGCACGTACATGCTAATTATTTTCCAGTTTTTTTATCTTTTTGTTTTCCACTGTGAAAGAAACAAAAATATGTTCATAACAGGATTAAGAAACAAAGCAAAAATGCAGTTACAGAGATTTTGGACTCAAACTGTGACTTCACATAATTAAGGAGCGTAGATCGACATATAAATGGATCAAGAGGTCAGTCTGAGGCCTGTCTTGAGTACAGTGAGAAAACCATTACTGCTGTTATTCCCTGGCACTACTCTTGAGCTGGTTTGGCTCTTCTGTCCTTTCCCCGTGCTGCTGCCGCTCTGCCTTCTGACACATTTCTAAATGACTCTGCTTTATACTCAGCATGCAGGGACCGCACTCTGATTTTACATGGTGTCTATCATTCATCACCAGCAAGAAACTGGTGAAAAACACTGTCAGCTTTAATTAAAGCCGGCAATTTGCTTCCAATTCATTAGGAAAAAGAAGTAAAAGCCATTGAGGGGCTGATGGGATACTCAGCGTGACACAGGTCACTGCTGCTGCTTTGACAACCAATCAAGAAATTTAATTTTCTGTTCTAGAACCCTCAAGGACTTTGCCGGGGTATTCATTCCAGCAAAGCCAAGGGGCAAAGGAACTTGGAGAAGTCATCCAAACATCATGGCACTGAATTACTGAAAACTGATTGCACTTATTGGCTTTATTCTGTTTATAATCGTTTCTGCAGTTCAGAAAACAGATGTTGTCAAAACAAAGGTACAACATTTTTGGTCAACCAATGCTCCTCACCTCGCAGAATGCAGGAAATTTACTCTGTACTTTAGATTAACACAGTGCGGTCAGTATTTGGTTCAGACTACAGAAAATATACACATCTCTACATCTTAGCAGGCTGGAAATAGCAAGGTCAAAGCTCTACAAGCTTCATGGAAACGTTTCCCCCTACTGGGTACAGTAGGTAATGCTTGAAATATTTTTCTCATCTTAAATGCAGATAGAACACTGGGGATTAATCAGCTGGAGATGAATCAGTTGCAGTTACCACTGTAAGAAGCAAGCATAGAAATTAAGATTGTAAGAGAATTTCTCTCTTTAAAGAAACTCAATGTGAATAAGTAGCAGACAGTCTAACTCTACAGTTCAAAACACCTGTAATCAAACTCCTGAAGCACAAGGACATAAGAAATGTACACTTGTGTGTACACTTCTTAGCACTCATTGAGTAATATGAGGGCTTATCCTGCTGGATTCACTGAAATTATTGCAACAAAGGGACTGCAATAACTGAGAATATAATTAACCGATAGTGCTTCCCAAGGAAAACACATGCTCTGCCAATTAACTGAATTACTGGCAGGTACTGATGGGATTGACAATTGACCTTGCAATGCCACAGATCAACCATTTAAAGGAAGAAGGCAGCTTAAAAAAAAAAAAGCAGCATTAGAAGCTTCCACTTCTGGGTGTACCTGACCTTGACAGCTACAGCCTGGTAGAGAACTGGGAGTGTGATCCTGAAGCAGGTGATACTGGGAAGCCAGGACCAAGGAACTGTCACTTTAATCCGACTCTTTGGGATGTACACCTCGAAAAGTAAATTTGAGTTTGTTTTCAAAGTGGAGCTGGAAACTAGTTTTCAGAGAGTTCAATGAATAATCACTTTCATAAACAAATTTTAAAAGAATCCTTTTCAAAGGTGTTTTTTTCTACTGATATGGAAAATGTAGTTAAAATGTTTAGTGATACTTGATTTTATTAAAGTCTTAGTATCTAAGTACAAAATAAAGCTTAGAGATGATTTTCTATAGCATGCGACTATGGCCTTAACTAACGTACACGTTGTAACATGTACTGTCTCCACCTTCACACCGAAATTTGTTAACGGAACAGCCTGAGGTATGAAGCACTACCATCTTCCTGCAAAAAGTATCTGCTAAAGTAACAAGAGTTTTAAAATTCTGTCTTCACTGCGAGAGATCTCCTCTCTCTCAGGGAATTGTGCTTGATAGCCGGGGTTCCTGCTAGGACTTCCCCACATTCCTGACAGAAAAGTATTTTAATGTTAGGGCTGCAAGCAGATCCATCCCATTTGTTTCTAAAGCAAACCCAACAGATCGTAACATCTGATGTCCAACCACATCAGAGTTTGCAACTTTGGCGCAGTCGTTTGGTTACTCTTGGGTTTGGATGCTCTTTAGCTGAAACCACGCTATTTGAAACACGGTCTGCAAGTCCTAATGTCAACAGATGAGATATGTCAAAAGTAACAGCAGCTACTTTGTCCACAGCAGCTTTAAGATATGCAGTGAGGACTTTCATATCATTCCTCAGCTGGGTGTATTGCCTTTTGTGCCGTGAAGTCAGTGTTTCCCAGGACTCATCTTCACGCCTTGCATCATTATTAGTCTTCTATAAAGAACACTAACTACTTTGGATAATACCAGTAAAATAAAATGCTGACAGGGATCCTGGCTTGTTGCTGTTGAACCCGCTGTGACACCTCTCCTGCTCGTTACTGCAAACTGCTAGTGGGCAGCCATTTCACTGCTGACTGGCTGACACAGCACGGGAGCGCGTCGAGCTCCAAGCTCAGCGAAGCAGCCTCACGGGCAGCGAGAACCGTCCCTGCACGCCGAGTATCTGATCACTACGTGCCAAAGCAGAACTTGAGGCGCCCACATCAGCATTTATTTGACCACACGTACAGGACACGGCGTCTCCTCCACGAGGCAGCTTCTCAGCAGCTCACGGATGGATGTAAGCATGTGCAGTAGTTCAGGCAGCTTCAGATGCTGCTCCCGACATCTGATTATATGGTTAGAGTATAAACACTACAACTATAATTATGAACGGCTTGGCTATCAGAGAAGAAGCGGTATCTCTAAGCTCTCAGCTACATTCTGATAGTTCAAAATCTGGCCATGTAGTGTGGCACCTGTGCCATTGTTTTCCGACTCCTAACAATTGTGGCTCTGCCTTCCTCTGTGCCAAAGCTGCCAACATCTCTATCCTGACACGGTACAAAAAATAGGCATTATTAGAGCATCCTTGTGCCAGTCTATTTCCTGCCACAGCATCCGAAGAACAATAGCGATGCTGTGTTAGCTGTTAGACTGCTGCAGTCTCTAACAGCAACCAGCTTGGCAGCTGAAAGCTACAGCATTCCCTTCATCCCAGACTTAATGCCAAGCGCTCTCTGCTGCGCCACAGAATTGAAGCCTGTGTATTGAAGGCCCTGCAGGAAAACGTAAAACTGGATCGTACAAAACAAATACTATTTTGATTCAACGGCCCTTGTCTTTAACCTGAATGAACTTGGACACGAACAAAGTCAGTATTTAACATTAGTGATGCTGTGCTGCATACTTGGCATCTTTTCCTCTGCCAGCACCTCTCCTGTGTGACTACAGAAGTAGGAAAATCCTACAGAAGGACAATTTCTAACTACAAGACAGTTATTTAATACTACTGCTAGCACTTGTGGGAGAAATGAAATATGTGACCTTGTTATCAAACCCAAGATCTTGCAGTGTGTGATTAACAGGAATATATGGCTTGTAATATTCTAAATAATTCAGTAGGTGGCACCAAGTTGTATCACTGAACAACACACACTGAGAGGCAGAGCAGCTGAACAGTAGTTACCCTCACTGCCTTCTGTCAATTCTGTCCTTTAAAGGATGCCACAATAAGTTTGGTGGGCAGCAGTTGCCCTATCTGCAAAATTATTGCAAAGATAGTTAAGTCTTGCGTATTCAATCAAATTATTTACGCATATAGGCTCTTTGAAGAACCGTGATAATGAAGTATTGTATGAAGGCAGACAGACCTGCCTGAAATAAATGAGCTTGCTGTCAGTCTGCTTATATTATTCCAGTCCCAAATGTGAGAAAGGAAGAAGTGAATTTTGCCTACTCCAGACATTGTCTTGTTTTGCCACCAACAGAACTCAGACCTAAAATGGATCAAGACCAAAGATGCAGAGGCATGTTCTACAAGAAGACTAGTCTAAAATTTGTAACAGAGACATGTATGTAGGAGCTACTAAATGAACAGCTTGCTGACACTACAGTCCTGGCTGTGGTGTATCATCAACAACCACCAACAGTCAAACAGTATCCTTAAAAAGGCTCCCCAAAACTCTATCTCCATTCATATTACATTATCGCATTAAAATGGTATGAATTTGCTTTGCAGACATCCATCTCTCACAAGGTGTTTCACATCACATCTCGGTGTACTACTTCGGAAATGGTTCTTACGTGAAAAGCATTTTCCTAAGGGCCACTCTTCTACAGATTGAGGGCTCGAAGGCAGCTGCAACGTCCCAGAACACAATGTAAAGGCCAGACCTATTGCCAAGCACCTACCTACAAACCCCTGAAATAGCTACGTGCCATTCAAGGCTGAACAGCTGAACTGGATTGATTTTCCCATCGAATATCCAACACACAGATCAACCTCTTTTCCATTACTGCTTTACAATTCAGTCTCCCCTTCACCAACACAAAGTTTGCCAATACCGCATGCAACCCTTTGCAGAGTATTTCTCCTCTCACACAACCTCATGTGAAAACTTCCAAGAAGGACTCACTCTTTCTGAGAAGGACAACTTAACTAGATGTCAAATTCTTGCATTAGGATGTCTACAATAAAATCTGTTGTTCAGATTTTTTGTCGTTCAAAATCTCTCTCTACCTTGCACAGCTGCAGCATGCCCACTGTTCTCATAAGCATAGAAAATGCCTAATACCTCCAAAATCAGATGAAATGCACAGAGGATTAGGGAATCAAATGAAGGATATTTGCTTGTCTCTAACCCGCTCTCTAGGAAGGACTAAACGAAATTCACTCAGGAGATCTCAACAACCAGCACACATTCCATGTTTACTTTACAGGTATACGCCTTCATAAGGGATTTAAAACACATCTGCAGTGTCATCAGGAAAAAAAAAAAGGAGGATTTATACTTAACAGCAAAAGTCCACTGAGTTGTTCTAAAGCCTCACCACATTTTTGGCAAAACTCGTCTCCCTTCCCCACAAAAGAGGCAAAGACAGATAGGAGGTGATCTCACAGCTTCCAAATGAGGGCAGTTATAGCT
The DNA here is from genome assembly GCF_032191515.1 of Phaenicophaeus curvirostris. Taxonomy (NCBI): domain Eukaryota; kingdom Metazoa; phylum Chordata; class Aves; order Cuculiformes; family Cuculidae; genus Phaenicophaeus; species Phaenicophaeus curvirostris. The sequence continues at coordinate 1,788,850 of NC_091403.1, forward strand.
AGCTCCTAGGCTGCTGCTGCAGGAACAAAACCAGTCCTGAAGGTCTTGTCACTCCCAATCCCATATCAAGGAAGCTCAGACCTCACACAGAAATATCTGCTTGGACTTTATTGTCACTGTTCTGAAGTAAAACAGAAGACAGTAAGATGATATTTCAACTAAATGTTTTCATATGAGAAAAGTGCAGGGAGATTTTTCCGCTGCATGAGTTTTCAATAATAATCTGACTCACACTTCATCTTCTAAAAACCTTAATAACCCAAATTAACAAAGGCCTTCAAGAACCCAGAAGCACAGCAGGTAACCAGGATTGTCCCAACTTACATATATGGAACTGACGGAAAAGGTTCAAGAGCCAGACAATGACAGCACAAGGATTGGGACTGAGAGTTCTTGGCTCCCAGTCTTGTGATCAGACCGCTCAGAACGCAGAAATACCATTTACTGGATATTGCTTCCTTTCTGATAGATAAATACACCTATAGGTAGAAGAAAGTACTTTGTGCATCGTATTCAATAAATACCCTCAAGCTGCTGTGCTTATAACATACCTTGTTCTCTCTGTTGATCTTTTTGTTCCATGGAAACAAGTGCAGAGAAATGGGCCTGGTCATAGGCAAGCACGAGGGGTGAGCAATGGCATCTGTTCGGCAGAACTTCAAGCGGCAAATAAATTCCTCCAAATGGTATAGGTGCAAACGCTGCAAAGAAAAACGAGGCCTTTCCTTTAAACTATGTCAAGGAGTAGACAATAATGTTGGTTCTACTGTAAGCTAACAATTGTGCTACAAGATCTGCAGAGCTCCAGGGGAGCAGCCTAAAGTGGAATAATCAATGCGGAAAACAGTCATAATAAGAGGTCAAATTTCATTTATAAAAATATCAGGAAACACCCTAAGGACAATAATGAAAACATTCTGCTCTAACATGTATTTTCCTTGCTCTGTTTACTAGTAAAGATATTAAGGGCTTATAATAAAATCTTGATGACTCTCACACATACGCAGATTTTTACCTCCCTGCAATACTTCTAGGTAGAAGGACATTTTCTAATCATCATCAGTAAATACAGCATCAGTTCTTTTGGTAAAATGCTCTGCTCATGCTTTGCATTAACAGATTTGTAGAAGAAACACTGCAAACACGTTTATAATCCACGCGCACAGCATCACACACATCACCTGTGTATAAATGTGTATACGTTTATATAGATGATAACCATAAGGAAAGATTTTAAAAAATCTACAAGTAGAATTTGAATGGGATGCTCCATCTGTAAGGGCAAAGTTCTTTCCTTTGAAAGAGTCTACACTTGTTTATACATAATTATGGGAAACAGCAAGTTTGGGCAGGAAAACTCTCTCAATGTGTTCCCTTCTGACCAATTTTCTTTCCTGTTGCTGTGAAAATATGAATCTTTACTGCAGAAACATTGCCAAAACGAACAGAAGGAAAAAATATACCCAACCCCCTCCCCCGTTTTTACGACAGACCTTTTCTTTGAAGGTTCTACTGTATCTAATAGAAATGGATTGTGTATCAATCTTGTTTGCTGTTTTTTTTGACAGCAGCTATCCCATAAGCTCTCAGATATATATCACAGCTGTGTCTTTTGTTTGTTGTAGTTTACGACTGATTCAATTTACACAAATGCACACATTTCTAATTAAAAACTCTTACCTTCCCCCCCCGAGTCTCGTAACATTGTGTCTGCTACTACGACAATAGGTCTTCTCAAAATATGGGCTAAGACAAAAACATGGAACTCTTCTAAGCTTTCATACACTGGATCTTCTGAATTGTCGACTCTGGAAGACACAGCACTGAATGTTATTTTGTATTTAATTGCGTGGAATGAATGCTTTTGTGTAAAACATCATCTGCGGCACGTGAGACGCAGCCATCTGTCAAATAGGAAATACCTTGAATTCAACAAAAAACTTGTTAAATAAGGAAAATCCCAGTTCCTATGCATGTACTAGACATAATTCTAATCCCCCCTTTGCCTTGAATTTTGTTTCTGTTCTAGGATCTGCAGGATAGCCACTGCTTTCAGGTCTGAAGGGATGGCTGAACTAGCATGTTTCCATCACCACAGCAATCTGATTGTTTACAGGCTGCATTTGGCTTAAGTACAATTTACATCAACTCAAAATATGCCAGATGAAAAGATTTGTTGGCCACAAGAAACTTCAGCTAATAAGGGAAAGATATACTGTTACAGTGATCCTTTCTCTATCTGTACCCTGTAACTGCTGCACACACTGAACGATTAAAAAGGAACAGCACTCCAGAGACAGACAATGAGATCAAATAAAAATAGTTTTAAACAACGTCTTTGATGGATGCAGAACTTTTGTATGAAGAATTGTGCATCAAAATACACTGAATACCTAACCACGTCTGAAACCTCAAGAGATTCAAGAGGAACTTCCTGTACAAATTTGCAGGTTTTCTGCCTTAAATAAAAATCTAACAACACATGGGAAGATTATGGCAATACTCCCTCCCTTCTTCCATATTTTAAAATCACTTGACTTTATTAAGAAGACAGCGCCAACAGCAGATGAGACGGCTGGCTAGAAGGCGACAATTAACACTGTTAATAAATAAGAATACCGCCCACTTTCATTCTCTGCCTTAGCTCACACCACGACACAGTATGACATCGAGCTTCCAGCTCAGCTAGGTTTGCAGGAAGTGAATAACAGTGATATTCAATCTAGCACTAGAACAGGCTTTGAAATCTCTGACTGGCAATAGGCTGCAAAATGAAGGAATGGGTTGGAATTTTCTCTTTAGCAGGACTGCAATGGCGCGGTTCTTAACAAAAACAGAGGGTACAAGACATGTTCCTTTTTTCAAAGCAGTTGCTTCAATCCAGTACCCCCGGTTTTGCTTGTAAATGGAGATTAATGAGCCAATGACTTTAATCTGAAATGTATTTTTTACATTTACAGAAAGATGTGCAAATCTGTTTCAAAACGAGAGTCTGCTTCACAGTTAATTAAGTTTGCTCTGCTTTAGTGCTTGAAGGGTTTTACACGCTGGAAACAAGAACTTCAGAACCAGCTTCTTCTGTATTCCCTTTATCTTTTTTCTTTTTCCCTACTTCCAAGCCTCAAGAACAAGAGTGCTTTCAAAGAAGAAACCTTTGGAGACTCGGCGACAATCGCTGATCTCCTTTGCATGGAGTTTCCTCCAAAAAATAACTAAAAGGACCTTGCAGGTGAATGAGGGAGCATAATTCCAGACTGGGGCTTGTCACTGACGTTGTTTGAAGCAGATACGACTTGTGATGCTTTAGCTAATTCTGACACCAAAGGAGAATGTCTCATCTACAATTCAAAGACTAATTTGCAAGCTTTCTTAATAGAGCACCTAACTCAGTACCTAACTAGAGAACGTGTTATACCCCGTCTCAAATATACTATTTTGATATTCCTTTTCATTCTCCAGGGCTCTATTTTGAACATGGGTACATTAAACTGAGAAAATAATTCATTCTGTCACATTCATTTTGTCTTTGGAACGATTGTAACGAGAAATACCTATTCAGACGTTTCTTGCCTGATTCCTCTTTTACCATTTTAAAGGAAAAATTCACTGTTGTCTATTTATCCTTACTCTATTTTGATCTGCAAAAAGATAAATGCAGGCCATGATGAGAACACAAAAAACCAATTTAAATTAGTTCTTCATGTAATGGTAATAGTTCCTGCATCTGGGAACTAAAGGTAAAGATGGTTGATTGACTGGCAAAAGCAACACATAAGGATATCTCTGACTGGTAGATACTGAAACTACAAGGTACGTGAATCATACAGGATGGAATAGAGAGAAGAAGGCCTGAGAAAATCAGGGGTGAATGGCCAAATTTAACAGCAATGTGAATTGAACTGGATTAGAAGGCTAAAGCATATCAATGGGAAACTATCTACAGACACAAAAAACAAAGTAGACAGTAAAATGAAAGCCACTCTATTATTTTTAGTCTCAAAACAGAAGAAAATGAGGCACATTGTGGCTAGGAGTTTTCTAAACCATGTCCTCCTGCATCAGTAGAATTACCAGGATTACCTTTTCTTAACATCACGGGGTTAAAAGGAAAATTAAAATTTATTAAAGCTGTGCTAAAACACAGAAAAGAAGAAGTCTGGGCGCAAATTACTTTCTTCTAAAATGCTATTAGAGGATGGATGTTGTTCTGTCATTCCATGTTTTAGTGGAAGTATCTGAGTAGCAGCTGTATTTCTGCTAAGCCTTCCTCAAATGAAAAGCTACATATCTTCAGTAAGACAAAGCACTAAATCTCCGTGAAGCTAAATGCTACTGCCAACATACTTCTTCCAGAAACCAAGAAAGCAGGATTTAAGAAATCCAGACTCTTGGATGCAAAGTAACCTCAAGTCAGTAAGGTATCTGTACAAGTTTATCAAAATCCTAAATCTTATAATGAGATGTTTAGATAATTATACTCTACCATCAAAAGAAAATCGCAACCAGCTGAAAATGCACTTTGATAGCCTTGCAAACTGTTTCATTCATTTCTACTGTACTGTTTTCCTACTGAGAACAAAAACTAAACAATTTTACCATGCTCTAAACTTACCCACCACCAGTGCCTCCATTTTTGCTGAAATGTGTACGAGGCTCACTTGATGCCAGTTTAAGCAGTTCATTCCACTCCCGTTCCCACTCTTCTTCTGTATACACTAAACCTGACTATGGGAGAGAATGAAATACCTTTTACGATTATGCTGCTACAAACGTAAGCAGAGTTCTGTAGTCGTGTTTATGACTAATTTATTTTGAGCTTCATAAATGATATGGTTTACTATCTTAGACCATTCAACGTTTCTATTCAAGGGAAGAATATTAGCTTATTTAAACAAGATCTAAACCACTAATTGCATACAGGATTACATTTCTAGACACGGCTCTGCCGCTAACAGTGTTCTGCTGTTGGAGTTCCAGTTATTCAGACCCCTGTGAATTCCTTGCAAGCACGGTTAGCTTTACTGCCCATTTCTGGAAGGCTGCTTTCTTCCCCAGGATATGGAATTACTACGACTGCCCTTCTTGGCAGGCATGCGACGCTTTGTCACTCTGTTCAAGAGCAGAAAGGGTTTAAGTGTGCTTCAGCGCCCCTGTGTTTTCAGGTAGCCTAAAGCAGCTGAATCAGTCACAGCTCAGCTGTATTCTCACTGACTGCTGCCAGCAAATAGCAGGTTACAAGTAAGTCACAAACGTTTAAGCACATTTTCTTGACTGCATTCAGGATTACTCTTGAAATGGGCTTTTTAGCCACTGTTTAGGCACAGGTATCTTCAGAAATTAATACATGCTGAAGTACAGCTTCAGTCAAACTAAATTTACAGATGGTTTTAGTTAAGAAACACCCCTTCAATATTTGGTCACAGCTCTAAGAATCCTAATACACCATCCCGGGGAATCGTTCCCAAAGGGTATTTTCTTTTTTTTGTGGATTTTATCCCCTTATTTTATAATGCTTGTGATAGCTAAATTATACATTTAATTGTGAAGCCCAACTCATTTTAGACCTTTGTAGGCACAAAACTATGCGCATTTATGCCCACAAAGCAATAGGCACATTTGCAAAATCAAAGCATCTCCTTCTCCATGCAAAATGGAAGCACAAGGAATTTGACAGCAATTCAAACTTGCATATCAAAATTCAGAAGAATGCTTTTGACCATAAATGATATAAACAAGACTGTCTTTAGGCCATACAGACCTCCTTATTCTGCTGGGTCTGTTGCCATCTCCATCTTCTTTTCAGTGCTTCCCTTTCAGCTCCACTTCTCATCATAGTATAGAGTGCTTTACGTAAAACAAGGTCTCGGTCGTGAAATCCCCACATCCCTGAAGCAGCACAAGATGACATTCAGTTTTAAAGAAGCTACAGTGAAATAGAAATAAGTATGTACTAAAACAATTAATATTGCTCTGTTAGCAAAGGAAGCACAGCTTATACATTATTTAAAATGCTCCCTGGCAAATAATTAACTCACTGCTTTTAAGGTTTCCTAAAGAAACAGTCAATATAGATAAGCTAATGAATAACAAGAGGGAATTCTAACAAAGTTTAAGCTTTGATTAAGGAATGACTAAGGATTTAAGTTGCTCCAGCATTTGCTTGCAGGAAACATCAACTTTGCTGCAAGCAATGGAATATTCAAGGCACAGGTTGGTTTCAGCTGTAGTTGCCAACAGAGCCTGCGGACACAAGAATGTTAATGACAACTGCAGGCACTTCTGGGCATGGCAAATGATCCCGACACCCAAAGGCCTCCTCTCCTACAAAGCATGATGGGAAATTTCCTTTGGCTTCAAATCCAAAAACAGAGAGGAGCATTCAGGATGACTGGAAGTCTAAAAATACAACCAGCCACAGGCTTTCAAACTCATTTTAAGATAATAAAATGTCTTCATGTAGTTGAGAACAGTAGCCTACAACAAAAGTGACCAGAGCTCTCTCCAAGACATGTGCCTGCAGACAGCCTCATTTCAGCTTACCATTTTGTCAGCTACTGGCATTAAATATGTTTATTTAAGACTTTGCTAGTCAAAATACTCCAGACTTTTGCTGTAAATAATACGCAATTCCTTCTAAATAAAAATGAAGTGGACAAAAATGAAAGGATCCTTGGACACAGCAAAAACTTTTATTACTACTTCTTTCAAAAAGAAGAATCTCTTCAATATATTAAAAAAAGCAGCGTTTTTAACAAGTCACCTTTTAGAGTTCTGCTGATGGAAGATTTTAATAAGTTTTCTCATCCCAGTCCTGGTTGGGATAGAGAAGGCATAGCAAAGACTTCCAGCTTCACAGGTTTCTATCAATCCAATTTGAAGAAAGGCGTCAAAGATCTTGTATTAGTGATTAATTAATCAATTGGAAATTACTTTAATTCACCCCAAACTCTGTTTCCTCTATACATAAACTCTACAAAGAATGAACAGAGATAATAGCTAGATGTTGCATTCTTGAAGACAGCATGAGGACTGTTTAAGAAAAGCCAGAGAATGAAAGAAATTCCTCGCCTGCAATGAGGGCAATCCCGCAGAAACAACTGAAATTTGCTTGTTCCCAAGCTGTTAAGTTGGGCTCTGTAAGGAAAATGTGAATCACTGGTGTTTATGATACATAGTTTTTGATACTGTTCCAACTACACTTCTTTTACAACCTGATAAAACTTTCACATCCCTCACTCAAGCACACCTAAAGCACATAATACTTAAGGAAAATTTGAAGAATATATTCCTCCGGAACAAGTTTTTTAATGAAAATCTTTGCATCCCGTGTGATTCTGAGCTTTTGCTGGGGACAGAGAAAAGTGGTAAATATTTCTGGCAGAAGATTTCTCGTACAGACTCTCCCTTACCTAGAGAAGCAGCATGCAAGAGACAGTTTCCATCACCTGTTGTAGCCAAGGGAAGAAGACGTTTGCAGCTTGTACACACCGTGGACCACCAATTTAGTCGTCCTGAAAAGAAAGCATCTATTAAATTGATGGGGTGGACACTAAACCAGGGTGCATGCTGTGTACAGGCACACAGTGATGACACATAATGCTGAAGTTTAATCACGAACACCCTTTCTGCCAAATAAATTTAACGTCAGAAGTGACAACAGAAAAGATTAGAAATAAGAGGTAGACAAATGATTCTCTAAATGTATTTGGAATAAGAATAGAGCACCTTTTATTAATTTGCATCTTCCATTCTCATTTGCTGCATTCAGAAACGGATTGCCAAGAAATTCATTGCCTAAATACCACTATGAGTCTTGGTATCAGTTTCCAAACATCATCAACATTGCCTCCCCCACAGGGACAGCAGAATACATTACAGTAATAAAGTTTCAAAGGCAAAATAATATGCACGTGTTAATCAAGATATGTTACTGTTAGGTAAATTTATTAAGCAAAGTATTAATGTTTCAATCAGAAGGATTGGTTTAACAGCTGATTCTCTTCTCATTTACCATACTGTAAATCATGATTCAACCTACTAAAATCAACAGCTACACTACCAGAAAATTAAATAGAGACCTCGAGGTATAGGACAGCATGTGGTTTTTCTCTTTGAGAACTCACCCGTCGTTGCTACATGAAGCATGTTTCACAGAACAGAAGATAGAGATGGATTATGACTGACAAACGGACAGGTATGGGATGTATCTGGAGGAAGCAAATAAAGCCCCAGAGAGTGTCAAAGCCAGCACTGGACATAGAGAACTCCTGGCACACAGGTTGCTGTGTGGTAGCTTACTGGACTGCTAAGTCTTGGTTAAACAGCCATGTGAACATTTCTAATATAAAGAAAGAGGATGTGACTAATTGTGTAACATCTGCGGGGACATGGAAGAGCAGATGATTAATAATGATGAGTAGAGCTGGTATATTCCCCAAGACTTTTGGAAAGTCTGTGGGTAACAGATGCTTGAATAATTGAATGAATAATTCAATGGGCAGCGTGTGGCAATTTCATTCTTTGTGCTCTTCTGAAGACTTTTTCTCCCCCAATTCCTCCGCTTTCAAGCTGAGAGGAAATAGTATATATATATTTGGATAGTCAGTCTTGCAGTTCAGGTTAAATCCCCAAAACAGAAATAAGTTCAAGCACTGAAAATACTTTTCTCCATTAACATGTTTTCATTACAAAATTATACTGAAGTTTGTTTGTAACAGCAGGTAACACACATAGTCCAAAAAAAAATTATGATAATTTAACATGTGTCCTCAATAACTTGTTCTGGGTACTAAGAACTGTATAATTATATTTGAATTAGTCAGTATGGATTGAGAGTTCAATACACCGTAAAGGTGAAGATGCACAGCAGATCAATAACTAAGCATATCTGCTAATCCTCATGTGATTTTTGCAGCTAGTTTGTAAATGCCCAACATCTCAGACTAGGCTGATTGAGTTCTAAATTTAATACGCATTAAAGAAGCTTAATTTAAAGCACTAATGGACAGCCTTTGGGAAAGATGAATCTGAAATACCAAGTTATCATTTTTAGCAACTCCCATGTCTGTGGGCTGTGAAATAACAACTTGCCACCCGTTTTGGCAGAATGTTTTGGTGGTATCAGATTGAGTAATAAGTTACACCAAGGTGCTGCTTAAAGCACAGTTACAAGACCTAAACCAGACAGACATTAGACTTTATTGTTCTGCAGATTAACTAGCAGCTATTGGTAATAAATGTCAAAGTCTGGTGTTTATGAATCTTTTGAGTAACAGGAGGTTTCTATAAAAGTGATCTGATTTCAAGTAGATGATGCAAAAAATGCTTGTGGGCTTGGTTAACATCACAAAGCTTAGAGCAGCCTAAAAATTAGCAGAAATGTATTGGAGTATAACAAAAAAACCCAATGAATTTTCATTTTTCAAATCTAGTGGTTATAGACAATCCCTTTAGGGAAACAATAGGAAAGCCGTGCTTAAAAGGAATCTGGAAAGAGTTCTTCCTCAGGCTAACTTCTGTCTGCTTTGATAAGACAATATTTATGGACAAACTAGACCTTTCTCTCACCCTCCCTCCCTCTCTTGGTCTCCTACTTGATTCTGCTTCTTACTTATTCACAAAATCCACTCAATATTAAAAAACACAATTTCAAAAAACTGATCTGTTGTTTTAAGTAAAAATACATAGAGAATTAATACAGCTATATTCTAGTATTCTGGGTATTTGGAGGTCTTTCCCATGTGGATTCTATAACATTTAATAAACAATATTCACACCACAAGCTTTTCTTCTACAGAAATACTAAAAATAAGCTCTCTGCTTATTTTCATGAAACTTTTAAAAGCTTACTCACAGTACGTTTGAAATTCGCAGAGTTAAAATTAAAAAATAAACAGGGTACGATCTAAAGAGACAACCTGCTGACAGAGGCTCAGCTTCCCTACCAAACTAGGCTAAATCCAGCCTTTCTTTCATTTCTCCAGCACATTGAATTTCCAGAAATCTACCTCTCATCCATGCCCCAAGATGAGCAAGTCACAAAATAACATTTTCAGCTTCCAAAGCAAGTCTAATTCTGGACACCCTGTACATTCTCAGAAGCACCGGTCCCCCCCGAACGCTCAGCAGCTCCCCTGCAGAATCCAGCAGCAGTGATTGCTCAGGCCTGACTGGGAATGTCAACGCAGGATCACTCAGCCCTCCCAATCAGCAACGGGTGCAGGAACTTCAAATGCAGATTGGAGCAGAGGTACTTCTACACTTCATGCATTTCACACATGACTAGCTAAAGGATTTGTTTGTTTACTTTTAGCTATTGTCCTGTCAGAAAATAAATGTATTCTTGCATGTATTGATGTGAAGAAAATTACAAGAAGTGATTTTCTATGTAGGCTTATAGCAATCATTCAGTGACTACTTCCTTTTAAAAAATAAGTGAATAAAGCATTTATCAATATATTTTGTTATTCACAGAAAAGACCTTCTTGTAGGAGCTCTCTCTTTTAGTCCAGACGACAAAATCGGCTTCGCAAAGCATCTGCAAGGCTATTCATATTTACTGATGTTCTTGAAATGTAATTTTGAACCGTGCATGTAGAAATAAGTAAAACTGAGCAATCAAGTAAATGCTTCACTTTTAGCCTGATGTGTAAGAAACACAGACTGCCACAGAAGCCGTGGTAGTGTGCAGAATGCAAATCAGAGATCATAAAATAAGATGGCACAGAAATACTTGACTAACTGCCTGCAGGTAGCTTTATTTTACGAAGTAAATTTGACAGTTTTCTCTATAACGTTTTAACAGAAACAGAGGATTCAGGTATGGGTCGTTTTGCAAAGAGTGCAGCATTTGCTTTTAAACTCTGGCATTTACTTCCCACGCAGGACGCGCAAGCTCCAGAAATGAAGCATAATTAGAAACGTCAGCCAAAATGTCAGATCACCCAGCTGCTGATATCTGAAGTATTTACCCACCTGCTTGCTCCAAAGCAACCATTGTTGCCTGCTCAATTAAATCTCGCTCAATGAAGCTTCTGAAATCTTCACTGTACACGCTAAGGTCTGGTAGCTGGAATGTGTAGATGGGCATCTCCAAAGGAAACTGTTCGTTGCTGCAGTCATTTGCTACATGTGATCGAGCAAGGGAGACTATGGCTGAGCTGGCATGAGAAATACCTCTGGAAAGACGCTTTTCTGTAGAAAAATCAAAGAGACATTATAGCCCATAAGACTACCCATAAAAAGTCTGCAATCAAAAGAAGTAAATTCTTATGCTTATCACCCTGTACTGGAAATCAACTGCTAGAGGAAGTTGACTCTTTTTAGTTAAGATTTCAATTTCTATTTGGCAGGGGACAAGAGGTTGTTTTTTCTCCTGTGGACCCACAAGAGAACAAAATTTTGAAGCTGAAAGATTTCATACACCCTAACCGCATGCTGTGAGTAAGAATGCAAAGATTGAAATATGGATTTTTTTTTTTTTAGCCTTCTTTTGGTCTCAATAAGCATATAAAATTACATACAATAGCGGTCTGTAACACCCTCTACTTAATTCCTTTTATATGTACCGCGGGACTGCTAGGGGACAATGTATTTTTGTATTTGAATGACATATTAAAAAAATAACTTGCAGAACTAAGGCAAAGCTCATGTCAACTGAAACGTGAGATGTAGGGTCCCAGCAGCAGCTCTGTGGATCCCATCACAATGACACAGTTCACAGGCTGATGACAGTCACTTCCAACTCCCTGCAGACGAGCACGACTTGCAAGCAAACAAGCTAGAAAGCTGCTTGTCCACAGAAGCCCTGGAGAAGAGCTCTTACCTTGAGCAATGTCATCCTGCCTTTGCAAGCAGGGCCGCTCAGCCTTCGTCACCTGGGGAGGCTGCTCTGGCTCCTGCTGCTTGTAGTATTTGCCCTCATTGAACACCTGGGGCAGGTTGGCGGTGTGTACCTGCCGGAGCTGCTCATAGTCATTCAAAGCTGCTGTCAAGTCCCAATTTTTGCCTGCCAAACAGGAAAAGGACATTCTGCTCCCATCTGTATGTGACCAAATCGATAACCCGGAAACCATCTTCATATGCACTTGAAATATAAACTTAAATAGAGCAATCACTCTTACTTAAAGCATCAGCAAGGAAACAGAGGTTCTTCAGACAAACCATTTTACAATCACTCCTCCCTCAACAAAAAAAGCCATAGTTGATAAATACCTTAAAAGTACAGCAAATGTACAGAGAGATATATATTTTCCTTTCTTTCTCTTTCTTTATTTATATTTTACCTTTATATCATGATTGGAGAAGACCTCAGGAATGTTCACGTCCAACTTCCTGCTCAAAGCAGGGTCGGCTATAAGATCAGACTAGACTGCTCGGGGCTTTTCTCACTTAGTTCTTTAAAACGCCAAAGATGGAGACTCTATAACCTCTCTGGGCAAAGTGTTCCCACACTGGACTTTCTTCCTGGGAACTGTGTCCACTCTGAACCTCTCTCATTTCAACTTAAACCCATTGCCCCTTGTCCTCCTGCCACACACCACTGTGAAGAGGCTGCCTCCAACTCCTTGGTTTACGAGGCTTTTACAGCATTCCATGAGTACTTCTGGGAATTCAAAAGTAACCTGATTCTGACTAATCCAGGATTTATTGCACCATAAAAGGTTGTCACTTTATGTACTTTGAGAAGCTGCATTACCTGAGTAGCAGTTAAATATAGCTTATTTGCTTACACAAAGGAGAATAAGCTAAAAATAGTGCAAAGCCGTTTTATACAGATAAAAGAAAGTCTTTTACTGCTACTGTCAATTCTGTGAAGAAAAATACCTAACTGAAGTGTGGAAAAAACAAGACAAACAGCTATTACCTACAGGGCTGAGCTAAACTAGCTCAGGTTTTGAAGCACTAAACAAAACTATGAATGGAGAATTAATAACATTGAGCAAGAATGTTATATACATCCCGAGTAGTCCATGATAGAAACCACCATGTCAATGATATGGAATTGTTCTATATGTTACGCTATAATCTTCTACTAGAAAGCCTGTAGGACAAACTGTATATTCAGAGAAAACTGTCAGAGATCCTAGAACAAGCACTGGAGTTATTGCCAGCATTTTTTTTTCCTCAAAGATCCCATACAGATTCCATGGCTGTGATCCAGCCAGGGTATCGTCTGCATCGAGCTGCCCAACCCAAACATCCAAGAACCACGAGTGTGTTCTCAAGATCTATGTGATCACATATCGATGTTTGGAGGATGGATTGCTTTTCTTCAGTCCTGTTTTTAGGATACACTTACAATAAGTTTTTAAAATCATCTTCTCAACCGTGAGGGCATTTTCTTTGTTTTAAATGAAAGACAAAGAAAATCCCATGCAATATAGGTTCAAACAAAAGAGCCTTGTCCAAGAAAGGGCAGTGCTACAAGTCCAGCACTACGTGACTCCTAGCAGTAGCCTGGGTTTATTCAGTCCAGATACTTGAGTAACAGACCTGGATTAATGGAACACAGACGGCATTTCTCCGGTATCAGAGCATTCCTTACAGGTCACCTGCCCAAGATATTTCATGTTTAAGCTCTGAAATATAACAAAAATCACTGTGCATGTGCTGTAAATGACGGCTGTGTGATGGGGCTTTGATGTATGCAATAGGAAAGCAGAAAATCAGCAGACTAATGGAAATGGCGCTGCGCTTCATTTTAGGCCAAATGCAATAATCTTGTATGAAAGCTTTATCATAATAATTACAGTCAGCCTTCAGAAAGTAGGCTCAGTGTGCTGCATCTAAAATCTAAATTGCAGACTAACCCTTGAGTTATGCACCACGGTACAATGTAGTGACTGAACTTTCAATACAGACTTGACACGACACAGAACAAAATTTCTGTATCTAAATGTATTTAACATATAAATATTTTATTTTCAAATCTCTCCGTCTCCCTGGAGTTGTCCCCATCTCCTGAACAAAAGCACTGATCAGCACCAAAGCCTTTAACTTCAGAAAACCAACATATAGCAAATGCTTATTAGACTCGCCTGCCCCAAATCTGCTGGAGCCTCCAAGCATCAGAATGCAGCAAAAAACTCAAATCAGGGAACATATTAAGCAGTTTTCCATCTCCATGAAATAGTGCTTTTGAATATTAGCCATGCTAACTGACTAGCACGAGTGTTTTCAGCTACTGTCTGTACTGGAAACATGTAAGCTCACCCCCTTTTCCAAGGCTTCCTCTCCTTTTGGTTTATATTTTCACAAGTAAATACAAAGAACAGACTATTTGTTTTTCCAATTGCCCATGAAAAAGAAGAGAATTCATCAGTTCAGGAGGATTAAAGAAGAAAATTCCTAAGTCAAAGTAGAGGAAACTTGAGGCAGCAAAAAGAAACTAAGGGAAAGAAAGAGAGGAAAAAAGAACAGAGGCATTTATAAAATACACTGTGTAAAGAAAAACAAGTAAGTATAAAAGTGTAGTTCAGTATAAAATAAAAACAAAGTAAAAAGAACTTTAAAAAAATGTGATGTGATCTGGACCATAGAAATGGAAATGGACTGCAGAAGCAATGGACGAGCTGGGAACAAAACAGAGAGGTTATTGAGTTCAGAGAAGTCCAGAGCAGATGATCTGAACAAGGATCTCCCACATTGTGACACAGCAGGTGAGAAAGTTTCAGCTGGAAGTCACTCAAGAAACTAGTGGGGCTTATGACTGAGGAGATGAATAGAGCTAACTCTGCCCAGCTCTCCTCCTTTCAATTTTGCATACCAAAAGCTTCTGAATTTCTAAAGCTGTATCTTATTATATTCCAAACTAAGCTTTCAAAGAAGAAAAACCCCTGAGGTCTGCTGGGTCAGAAAGGACAAAAATAAATTCATATAACATTGACATATACACCCTAGTGCTTCAGGGGGTAGGGTCCCTCCTTCCAGTCTTGCTATTTGTCCAACAAGTTTCAGCAGCCTTCCGCTTTGGAGCAGACCACATACAGTCCTCTGGGCTCCTAGGGAAAGTCCCACTCCTTCTAGGTTCCGTTTGTGTGTCTGTCCCCTGCTCTTCTCTGAAATGTCCTAAACCCTGCTCCTTACCCAAATCCCTGCTCTGTCTCATCTCTCATTTTCTTCTCCTGCAGGCCCTCAAGAGAAAGGACCAATCTTTCTCAATCCCACAGAGGTTACAACTCGACATAGGCAATGACATGCCCTCCATCCTCCATCACAAGAATGAAGGAGAAGCAACAGGCAACTCATCTCTTTTGCATCGTTTCATCAAGTAAATCAAGTCAAGCAAGATTTTTCAAAAATCAACACAAGACTATTTTTCAGGTTGTCCACTCTTTTTTTACTGTTATTGTCTGACATATACTACTGTTCACCACTAAATTCTTTATTTGTATGGCACGTTCTTGTATTTAAAAAGGTATTTCACAGGCATAATAATGTTATTGCAGTGTCCACAGTCACATCAGATGACGAGTCACTGGTGGCACCACATCCATTAGCAGCAACCAAACTGCCCCAAAGCAGCATTGACACCGTGCATCTACATGAAAGGCTTGGAGTTTCTAAGTGTCAGAGAACACTGGTCAGCAAAAAGCTGGAGCAATACAAAGCTGGTGAGAAAACACACGCAGTGAATCACGATGCTGGAATCAAATTAATTCACTAACTCAACAAAAAGTACACTCTTACTGAACCATTATTTCCAGAACAGCCGTATGTGCTGTGTGAGTCAGCAGGTGTAAAATCTAACAGGACTGAAAGGTCTCTGTTTTCAAACCAAGGGTTTCCAGCGTGGAGGGAAACCAACAAAACAAAAAATAATGCAGCTGATTAAGGAACGGAATATGCACTCTGGCTGAGGGCTGGTACTGACATTTTAGTGTCAGACACAGCAGGCATCTACATGAAAGGGAAATTAAAAAATAAAAACTCAGTTACACTGTGAAGTTCCTGTCCTAAATAACAGTTGCTTGAATAACAACAGAAGGCATTGGCAGCCTGAAGAAAAAGCAGAGACTTATATAAAACAATATTTAATTTAAGAAGCCACTTATCCATTTTTGCCTCATCACTTTAAACCAAAGCAGTAAAGAGTTAAAAAAATGCTAAAGAACAGCAAGAGTAGGACTCACCTCAGAAGCACTCCAGATGATTCAGTTTTTCCTGATCATCAGAAAGAACCACCTCCCCCAGCCCCCACCTCGGCCCTATTCAGACAACTTGAAGAGTCTAAGCATTGTTCAGACAGTGGGTTTCCCAGTCAATGATGCTCTGAGACCAAGCTGAGAGACAAAATTTTCCCAGGCCTTGGTCCTGGGTCCAAAAAGCCGAGCTTCCCTCAGGGCACTTCAACCAGAGACAACACAACGGTGCCAAGAGCACAGGGGGAGAGTTGAGTGCCCAGTGCCAGGTCTTTCTACGGTAGGTCCACTGGACTCCAAATCCCATCCTACAAAGAAGATGAAAAGGAGCATTCTCTGTGCAAGAGCACTACAGCAGGGACCACACGGAGCGCGTGCCCACCTTGGCACACTGTTCCTCAGGCATCACAAAGAACAAAACACTGATTTTCCTCAAGACTCTACAGAAAAGAAATTGGGAATATAACAATGAAGAAGTCAAACTAAACCAGAGTAAACTTCACAGGACAAAAGATATTCCTGTAGCTGTTTTTCACATATCTAGTTCTGCATCACCAACCACACTGGATCCATGTACTATGTACACACACTACAACAAACGTAAACCATTCACAACATCATTGTTTCGTGAGTGGAACCAGAAACATTGTGCTATCAGACATCCTAGAGTCTGCTTGCATTTTAAAATATCACCACTTTGTTGAATATTAAATAAAATAACACATTGAATAGTTTTTAAAAACCGAAACCAATACAACTACACAATGCTCTCCATTGGAAGCTCTCTTAGAAAAGTTTCAGAGTGACTTCCTGAGACAAAGTCTTGATTTCTTTCCTTTAATAGGTAAGTTTCAAATTCACTTATAAGCTGATCAGCTTGAAAGCTGAAATCTGAACGCAGAAGAGCACTAGGAACTTTAAACTTTTGCTTTAGCCCATGCCCTCCATGACTATCACATTTCGTAATTTTTTTAAAGAGAAATACACTCTGCCTTCATAAAGGTAGTTCGGTGAGCAGCACTCAGGTTTTACAACAGTTTTCACAGCGCTGCATTCACATTGTTTTTTTCTGGAGAACAAGGGGACATCTTGTTTTTAATCTAGTCTTTCTTGAGTCAAGTCTTCAACTTGACTGTGCTGTGAGGAGAAAGCGACTTCTTGCTGCTCTGCAGCACATGAGTAATTGTTGCTTGCTCAATGTTAAGCACACGCTTTGTCAGAATACAACTCATGCTCTAATAACAAAAATCAGGCCCCCGTTGAGCTGCCTACACCAATTGTACCCATCTTAGATACTATGTTTTTCAGCCAGAGAGTATTCAGGCAGCAAGACCTGAGTGACATCCTAGTATCTAGTTTTGAGGTTCTTGCTTTTTATTTTTTCAGTTAAAACCCTGTGACTTACTGGGGTTGTAGTCGTTTATACATCTATTGTCTTTCACTTCTTAAAACAGATATAATAAAACTAGAGGACATTCATCGCTAATTAGTAGCAAGAGGAAGCATGCGATTATAAAGCACACCCTCCCTACCCAAGCTTTCAAATATCCACCTACTCCAATATGTTAAAAAGAACATTTGAAAGGTCACTAGCAATTCTTGATTTAATGACAAACAAAATTCTAAAAAGGATGCAATTTGAGATGGGGAACTGGGAAAGATCTAAATAGTAGAGACCACAATGAAAGGCAATCTCCTGCTAATCTACTGGGATTCGCACTTTTGAGTCGTTTTACACTTAGATGAAATAATTTGAAATAATCAGACCCCCAAGAATTCTACATTAAGGGCTCCTCATGAACAAGGACATTCCTAAGACAGACTAACTTACGGCCAACTGCAGCAAAAACAACAATTTTCATTCCTGATGTTACACGGGTATTCAATTGTATGGGAGAATCCAAAAAGGCCTGGAAGTTGTGAACTGATTTAGGTCTCCCAAAATAGAGGGAAGCCTTTGAAATTCTTCTTTTCCTGTCAACATCAGCTCTGCCGTGTCTAGGTTTAAAGTTAATTTCCGTGCTTCTGATACACTGTACATTTGGGAAATGGAAATGTTCACAACAGAAATGAAAAGTTGAGCCCGTGGTTAACGTATTTAGTCACTGACAGGAATCCTCCCTGTGTACTCGTGTGTATCTGGGAGGATGATGTTTTGTGAGATGCTCGTGGTTTTCAGGATTCATAATTGCCAATAATTATATGAAATCTTGAATTTTGTGTAGGACCGGAAGGGAATATTACCACCTTCATACAGGTAGGGGCATTGTTCCATCATTCTAATGTCTTGTCCAAATCTTTACAGGAACCCTTATTAAAATGTCTTGGCTGAACTTAACTTCTATAGTTCTATTTTTTAATGCAGCACATGTTTGTAGTTCTCTCTGCTGGTGAAGTTACAATTAACTGTTGTGAACTAGAACAATTCTGACATTTTATCCTCACAATTTCATAGGACTTTTTTTTTTTCACAGGACACTTTCTTCAAACATTTAGAGTTGTGTTTAGAGGCACACAGCAGAGTCACCAACTGACTAATTAGACAGCAATTCCAGCTTCAACTGCAAAAGCTCTTTTACTTCTCCAGTTATTGCTAGCAGTGATAACACTAGGAGACCTTCTACTGGATAAAATCTATTTATTAGACCTCGGAGCTTTAGCTGACTATGCTAGAAAGGCATTTGGAAAAATTATAAGCAGCTTGCGCCTTTCAAGATTATTGACTGATTGTCAATTTTCACCAATAAAAAATGATCCTCATTTTGTGCCACTAGGCCAGTGCACAATGATTACTTTTACGCATATATTAAAAAAAAAAAAAGTCTCTGAATTTGACAATCTGTTAAGATACGAAGTCTACCACCAGCTTCTTGGCCCTGTAAGGAAGTCTTTTCTTACAAACCAACTGCTAAAAATGCAACCGACAAGTACAGTTTAAATGCAGTCACTTCTTCCTATTTGGCATGAGGTAGATCAAAAAATATTAACAGGTATAAGATGAGGAACTTAAGACCAGATTTATTCCTTCCAAAAAAGACTACATGCAAAACCAGGATAAAATTAGACCGTAGGTTTTAAAACAAGATTGAACCTTGGTTCACGTTCTCAAAGGAAAATAACACAGCAAGGACACGTTGTTAATATTTGCCTCGTTTTCTGCTAGAATGCAAAGTCACTCAAAGCTGAACAGACAGCTGGAAATGACAATTTTGATCTCTGTATAAGGAGACGCTGGTTGCAGCTCAGCTTCCTCTTCCCTTTGCCAAGCCTTCCACAAGAGAACTAAAAAAGGAACTGTCTGAGGGAGAGGAGAATAAGCGACTATTTTTGGGGAGTTAGCTTTGTACACTCAATCACATGACAGCACTGTAAATTTCTCTCTCCCTCTCCATTAATTACACGCTTTTCTTTGAATTCTGCATATATTCACCATTCTTTGAGACGTCTGTCCACTGCGCCTCTGTCATCTGCCCCAGGGCCAGTCTCCTTTGCTGCATACATTTTATGACTGAAAGCCGATTTCCTCATTTCTAAATTAACAGTGAACTCTGTACACCTTGATTAAGCGCTATATACAGCTGGAAATAGACAGCAATTCCTTCTGTATAAAGGTGAAATACTACACCACTTATATAAATAAACAAACCGTTTACACAAGTAAAAGGGCAGCCTTTCAGTTAAATACGTTATTTTTCATGAAGTTTGTATTCTTTTTTATGTTTGTATTATAAGTATTTTGGTTTTATTACTATTTTATTATGATATTATTATTTTACTAGTAGTATCACTATTGCCAGTGAGTTTCACAAATCCTCCAGTTCCTGATGGTTGTCTATACTGCTGATATTGTAAACTATTTCATCCTATGCCTCCCCTCTGTATTCAAGTGGTCGCTGCCTGCACACTGCTGCTTCCTGAAAACTAAGATATTTTCTAACTAATTTATTAATAACCTCCAAGTTCAACCACACCTACAGCCCTGGCACTGTAAAGCAAACACAGCATAACTTCTTTTAAAGATTAAGCCATTTTCTTTAACCGTTTATTTCTCTTCCTTAGGCCACATTTTAAGTAGGTTATAATTAACAACTCAAGCACTAATGCTGTTCAACTCACGGGACATCTGAGGTGCTGGCCCAGATTACCCAAAAGGGACATGCCCTCTTCATTTGTGGCCATGGGGGAAGCTGGAGATCAAACACACCAGAAGATAATTCAATTCTCTGTCAGACAGATCTATCTAATTATGCTTCAGGTTTTTGCCAAAGCTCAGTGAAGCTTTCTGCTGCCTTCAAGGTGCCTTTGGGTCTGGCTGCCATTTCCAGGCACGCATACACAGAGGTGACACCTGGGGACTCTCGCAGCTGATTCCGTGCTTTCCTGGGATGCATCCTACCTTAATCCTGCACAAAGCAGCGATGTGTGTCCCTGCCAGCATGGGCTGCTTTGCAAACTGTCTTGCTCAGTTTTGAAGACAAAACAGTGCAATTTCTATTCTTTTTAACTGGAATCGAAAGGTAAAATTGAAAGCATAATAATTTTTTTCACAGACAAGAGCTGAAATCACTGAAAAATAAAATGGAGGGGAAAAAAAACGAGTATCAGAAGCAGAGACCTGAAATAGTGCTATTGGTGCTGGGGCACAAGATTCAATGATAGTTTTAGAAAGATTTTTTTAAACCTAGGAAAAGATACAGAAGTTCACACCATGCTCCTGGATACTGCTAGCTCAAAATCAAGCCTGTCTCTCAAGGAATTATGTGAAAGGCTGTTAGAGTAAGAGTTACAGTGATGGGAACGCTCTTGTTTTCAGGCAGGTTAACTGAACATATCTCTTCAGTTTGGGGTTTTTTGTGGAAGAGAGACAAACTTCTACATCCTTCCTTCCTCCTGGATGAAAGTGCGCAGAGGCAAGATCTCAGGTCCACAGCAGATGTTTTTGATACAAAGTGACCTGCTTCAAGCATATCTGATTCCTGAACCATCACACTGCGTAACATCAGATCCAGTTTCCACATCCCCCGAGTCAAATGCTACTCAGAGAGCCAAGCAACTGTCACAGTCACTCTCTTCACTCTGTAATTTGCTGATGTATGTGGTGTTCATCGATTCTCCCCAACCTACGATTTTATTTATTCTCTGGTACAGTCAGCAAATAGCTTTTGCTGTTCTTATATTTGCATTTACATATTTATCATTCTTTAGTTGACTTGTAATTATTAACATGAAAACATCAGGATTTCTGATGTCTTGGACATGCCATGAATTTGAGGACAATTATCTGTAGGTGTGCAAGCTCTCAAAAAGTAATTCCTGCTGGGTGTTTACGCCAAAGTCACTGCAAGATTAGAGACTAAGGTATAAATAGCTATCAATGAAGTGTCCTCCCTGGAGTCTAAATAACAAGGATGAACATTACGAAGTCTTGTAACCATAACCAAGCTCAAAGAACTGTGCTTCCTACTTTAATAATTCAGCCATAATAGTAGCCAAGAATTTTGGCAGGGCTAGTAGAAAGCTGTGTTTCAACAGAAAATGACGGAAGTAGTCTGCGATCCAGGACAAGGAGTACTGAGAAAAAGAAGTACAGAAAGGTACCAAGAAGAACAAGCTAGCAAAACCAAGCATGAAGTGTTCTATGCACAAGACACTGCCAGCAACTAACAGAGCGGACAGAGTACTGCGGCTTCTGATGGAAGACAGATTCTGATGCAGAGACAGATCATCTGGAGAATTCAGCCCAGAAATAGCTCACTCAGCTATTGCTCAGGCATGCAGGCATGCTGTGGGCACAAGAAAAAAATTACACTAGTACAGAGAAGGGTAGATAAGAGCCTCCTGAACTGAGAGAGCTAAGACACTGCCTGGGTTAGCTGTACGTAATCCCTGTGAAAGGATTTTTCTCATGATCTCAGCTACCTTGGGCTCTCAGCCTCGCTGTGGGCATGCAGCTAGGGGGATGCTCAACAGTGAGGAAAAAAAACAAGCAGAGGGCAGAAAGGGGAGAGAAGAGCATTCATAATTTAAAACTATAAGGTCATTCTAAGCTCTCATTAAACCGAGTTACTAAGCATCCACAGCACATCAGAGACCGGAATAAAATTTGATTACGCATACGACTGTGTATCTTTAATAGATGCATATGAGTGACAAGGTAAATGATTTGGTGCTGTCAAAACCTCTGCTTTAAAACAAGATATAATCTATCCTTTACAATATGCCAGCTATATAACCCCGCACAACCATAAGTTTAACCTTTTTTTAGCCATGCTTAATTATTATTTAAGACAAATGGTGTACACTTACAAAATACATCCAGCCACACATATCTCCAATGTTACATTGAACAGCTGGGAAATGGCCTTACTTTTGAAATATTTATATACAGTTTAATGAGAAAAAAAAAATTTTTAATCAATCCTAACAACTAGGTCTATGATGTATCAGCTTGTAAATTCAAGTTTCAAAATTCTTCTGAAACAGCAGAAATGGGCTGTTTATAAATCTCCCAAATTCACAGAATTCTACAGAAATGAGAATAAAACACAGAAAAGTACCACACTGTATTTAGTTGGAAGCATCACCCTTTATAACAAGGAAGAAGTATAGCAAGGAAAACAAGACAAGTAACTCTTCTGAACCACTTCTGATAAGTAGGAACACATGCTCAAATTCTGGCAATGCTCTACCGGCACAGTAAATGACAATCTGTCCTGATACTGCTGAGCAAAACTTTCTCATGTTCTTTTTGGAAAATGATTACCAGACCAAGACAGACCGTGTGCTAGAACGGCAGGCTGATCAAATCAGTGAGACTAAACAGAGGTCTCGTAAATACAGCAAGCCAATGTCAACATTCGCTGCAGAGTATTCTAAGGTTTCATTATATGTAACGTAGATCACTTGAGAAATGCAGCAAAACTGTGCATCTCTGTGTTGATCACGTATCATTCCTCATTACTGAAAGACCCAGATTAAAAAAGAACTTAACAGCAAAATCTAAAACTTTCAGCATATATGCAATGAAGTGAAATTGTTCTTGCACAAAGAAGCCATGAAAACCCTAATGTTTACTTTTGAGTCTGCTGTGTCTGTTCAGTAGTTACTCCAATTTAACACACAATTTCTCAAAGTATGTTAGGATAAAAAAGAAAAAGCCTTCAGGAAACAAGTCCGGTATGTGTGTATCAAACCCACAGAACCACCTCACAATCTATACAGACATCGTGCATTCACTTCTAACTTCCTGCTCTTCACAACTGTTGTGAGCTCACATCAGAACAAATGAACGACTATTACAAAATGCATTCACATATCAAAGTTGTCTTTCCACTTTTAAGCTTATAAACTTAAAACAACTACAATAAAATAAACAAAAAGACCCAGTTATTTTTCTGATATGGTTTCTTAGATGTTTTTAAAAACCCAGATATTTGACTCCCATACCATGACGTTCAGGTACGTGCATTAATCACTGGGCCCCAAAGATATCTCTAGTTTCTCTATCACTTTACTGTTAAGTCCACTTCAGACTAAACTTAGCTACTTTGCACAGTGAGCTGAAACACTTACAACTACTTTCAGGCAGCTGAAAAAGTCAAAATTCAGCTAAAGGCCCCTCCTTGCTCTCCCTGGCATGTACTTTTGAAGCACGACTTTATAACCTAAAATACAGCACTCTCACACTAAGAATTCCTGAAGCTTTTGCTGAAAACATTTCCCTTAGTGTAATCTATGGTCAGCTTATTACAAGAGTGAACTTACTAGTCAAAATACTAAGAAAAGTCTGTTTTCATAGACCAGAGTTCTCATTTTATGACTGGTTCTTGCTTTAAGCAAGCAGTGAACATAGGAAATACTTGTGTCCCGTAAGCTTACCTTCCAGTAAGTCTCTTGCCAGACCTGGTTCTGCCCCTGTGGACCGAACAAAGTCTGACAGGACTGCATCCATATCAAGAGTCATGTGATCATTCAGAGACGCTGCCAGACATGCAGCAGCAGCAGGACTCGCTGGTCGGCTAAAAGGCATCCATCTGCCAAGAAGAAATACGATTTTAGAACATACACTCCAAGGTGCTCTAAACCACATTTTTCCTCTCTTCCACAAACAAAACCATTAAAAATGCTAAAACATTCAAGTTACAGCACATTAAAATAAACACCATTTGTCATCTATCCCTCCCTTAGCCTAGAAGCTGTTTATCACTCACATTTTCTCCTTCTTAACATTCTCATTTTTTTGATTTTTCTTACATGAAGCTTGTAAATAATTCTGCAACTTGAAGACTCCAACACAGCTAAACACAGGAACTATTCATTCAAAGCACAATCATCATATCATTGTCACTACTCATACACTGAATTTGAGCGAGTCTTTAAATGTTTGGCTAGCCTAGAGCTCTTTTGCCTTACTTACTAACACTAACATTTACACAACAGAGCTTAGGATTTGTTCTTTTATTTGCCTTGTCAATACTACCATCTGTAATTTATAGCTTCTCCGCTGTACCCGATCAGGCTGGAACAGAGTTAAATTTCTTCATTTATTTTCCAGAACTGTGGCTAAACCAGCATTGATAACACAACAATATTTTAGCAATTGCTAGGCAGCGCTAACAGAGCCTCAAGGAGTCCCCTGTGTCCTACTCTTCAAGTAAGCTGGGGGTGGACAAGAGGCTGGGAGAGGGGACAGGCAGAAGAGCTGATCCCAACTGGCCAAAGGGATCTTCCAAACCCTACAACATCATGCTGAGCCCTAAAACTGGAGCAGAGTCTTTCCAAAGTGGCCATTGCTCAGCAACTGGCTGGGCATCAGCCTGCTTGGGAGAGGTGGTGAGCGATTTCAAATCACTTGCTTTGTTTCCCTCTTCCCTTCACTTTAATGAAACTGTCTTGATCTTGATCCAGGAGCTCTTTTCCTTGCTTTTGCTGCTCCAATTCTTTACTCGCTGGGGAGTAAGAAGAGCGAGTGAGCAGCTGGTAGATGCTTAGTTGCTGCCTGGGGTCAGCAAACTCCAGGGCTTTGTACATCATACTCCAGGATTTGTTAATGGCCACTCTGAGGCTTTGTTCTTTGCTGTGTTCTTTATCGCTGTGTTTTTCTTTGCCTCCAAGACCTATGATTCATAATTGGTCAAAGTTTACCTTTGAACATGAATTAGATATTTCCTGTTAATTCCTCCTCACAGGCTCATTTGCAGCTTTACACATGCCAAGCGTAAGGACTATCACGGAGATTTCCTACTGGTAGCAGATGATATTGGTTGGCTCTTGCTTGTACCACAGCTACAGAGAAATAAACTGTGAAAGAAATAGGAAACCAGTTTATTTCACTGTTCCCCAAACGCAACACAGTTTTGTACAACTAATCCCATGCTGCTCACAGAACTCCAATGAATGAAACAAAATATTTTTCAGGAAATATACCTGTACAAACTGTAGCACTTAATGTATTGGACACTTCAGCACAATGCTCCTCAAAGCCTCTGTACTGAGCTAGGAAGACCAGCTCCTAAGTCACGCCAGCACCTTTAACCTGACTCCATTCAAATTACCTGTGCTTGACCGAGTTCCACTCACACTTCATAATTACATTATAGAAAGGACATGTGGTCATAGCTTATTTGCAATAATAATCATCCAGTTCTGCAAAATCTGTAAAATGGTTTAAAAAATAGAAAATTAAAATACATTAATTTAACTGGATATGTCCACATCCACTAAATTCCTTTGCAAATACTTTCATCTGGGAATAAAATGTTGCCTTAATTTTGTTTGGCCCATCTTGTCTGTAAAGTGAATTAAACTAAATTAACTGGAGGCCACTTTAATTATGAACGGGAGAGTGCACACAGAGTGGTGCTCTTTAAATTCCTACATTTCATTGATATGCATCAATTTTCCTCAGTATCTTTTGTAGACAAGTCCTGAACCAATACACTAGGCACAGAAGTGAAAAAATAGAGAATGAGGGAAACTACATTGAAGAATCCTCAATCAACAGATTAAACCCCTGTGGAACCATCGGAGAGCAGCTATTTTCCAAGAGAAGAGAATTGTTCAGCTATTTTAAGTTTAGTTCTAGGAAGAATACTGCCAAAGTTCAGAGACAACTGGGGAATATTTTGAACACACTGCTACGTTTCAATTTGCAAAAACGCTATTTAAAATGTCCACTATTTGCTTATTTGCTTCAATTATTTATAGCTACAACTATTGATAAAGGATACCACTATGTCATATTTTGAAGCAATTTACTTAAGAATTAGGGGTAATAACCTGTTATTGGAAGATAAGATAAAAGAAAGTTGAAAAAGAACAACTGAAAAGATCATGCTGCATTTAAGAGCAATGACACGCTCCCACTGAAGAAACATTATGGAAAGCAATATGAACAAAACAGCCCTTTTCCTAATTCAGATTTTTTTCCTCATTTCCCCCCCTAATTCTCCTCATTTATAAATTTTTCCTGACGCTGCAAAAAAATATTGTTTCCATATATCGAACATATTCCTTAAATGTCATCTTTCTTTCACATAAAGAAGGTATGCTGGTCTAAACTCTAATCTTAACACAATTTTCTCTTAGGAAATCATCTATCATACACTCTTCAAACCCTGCACATGTAAAATTTACTTCAGTACATAAAAAGCAAGATGACTACATTATTGAATATATGTAAAAAAGTGTTTCACTAAATTTTTTCAAGTTTGCCTGGCATTAAAAATGCAACACTTGGCCTTACAGGCACCATGAAATGCACACAGCTTAGTAAGAAGCACAACTAAGACCAGCTCAACCACTTGCTGTTTCTTACATTTTGAGGTATTTAGCCCCCTATTTCTACGCTGTGAATTCTAAAGTTAATTGTCATGGCAACAGGAGTCTAAGTCTTCATTTACAATGCAGATAACCTTTTCGATCACGTTCCTCATGCACAACCCCATAGCTTCTGATTTGCAATGTGTTGTAGTCGACGTTTAGCAGGGGATGCGGGGAGAGGAACAGAACACACAGGTAGGACGCTGGCATGCAGAGCTCAGGATGCAGCTCAGCCTCAACCTCTCCTTTACAGCAAGTTTCTTCCTTCTATTACTTGCATTTGAGAACAAACAGCTGCTGCTGAAAGCCAGACTGCTAAGATTAGCTCTCCTGTTAAGGCTGCTTATTCTTGAGCTGTAAATAGATACCCAGCTGATTAAAGCTATCTTTAAGCAAGGTTTTAATTTGACTTACTTACAACTGAGTTTAAATAAGAGTTCCTTGAGGCATGTCTCAGATGGGTGTTATGCTGCTGGTTTTTGGTGAGGAAAATAATCAATTTTTGCCACAGTAGAAGGTATGAATAAACAAAATGTTGTCCCCTGAGAAATCTGGAAAAAAAAAAGAGTACTATATTAATCATTGTTCTTACTCAATGTTACTTCAGTAAACTGGTAAAAAAAAAATTAACTTTACCTTTGACCTTAGGAGCCTAATGCATGCTTCTCTCAACGCAGATAAATTATTGCAGATAAATATACAATCATTTACATTAAGAAAATTGCTTGAGCAGAACCCAGACAATTAAGGGGAAAAAAAAAAAAAGAATTATGAGTATACAAAGGTAGCCTTGCAGCTATCCTACATGAAAACAGTAATTCATGCTTAAAAATTCTTCTAACGGTTCTCTATCTTAAGATTGATCAATTATACCTTTGGAAGATCTTCTTCTCAAAAAGTATCAAAATCTAAGGCAATTAAATAGCGAAGAGTAATTCAGGAGAAGACTCAATTAGGATATCCATTTTCTTTCATGGAAAAAAAGGGACAAATGAAGAAAGGAAAAACACTACTTTCTTTTAGAGGATTTATTTATTTTTAAAAGAAACAGTATTTCTCTTCACATGTAACCTACTCCAATCTACCAATTGTAAGTCCTGCTGCTTGGAATACATAATCCAATTGCTATAAATTTCATCATATTATTCTAAAAGGCACTTACAATCACTTTTACAGATTCTGGTTTTTTTAAATCCATTCATAAAACTCGTAGACTCCTAGGTGTCCCTGCCCATGGCAGGGGGGTTGGAACTGGAGGATCTGTGAGTTTCCTTCCAACCCAAACTAGTCTATGATTCTATGTTCTATACGCCAAACAAAGCCTCGCCTACGCTTATGTTACTCCGTAATGTAACTCAAGCAACATATGAAGGGAAAAAAATTTTCTAATAATAAGGATGCAGTAATGTTTATGAGGCAATAACAAGAACACCAAAAGAAAGATGTTTTTATTTTAAAGGTGGCCACTATCAGTACGCAGGTCCTCTTAAAGAGAAATGGCAAGCATCGAAGAAATTATTATTCTCACTACAGAAAGTGGGGGAAGGGTATAAAATTTGAAACACCTCATCTACGGAAGGTCTATGACTGTGTAACAGCTCACGTTCTTGCAGACACCTCTGACAATTACATCACTTTGATGATCTAGCTTTCTAACGACCAGTTCTTTAGCACAGATTTCATTCTTGTACTGAACCTTGGTCACTTCTAATCTCTTTGTAACCATTGCATGAGGAACACCGATCGCTTGCTTTATTCCCTCAGTCTCTATGGTTTGTCACAAGTTACTGACGGAGGGAAAAAAATCTCTTCTTCAGCTAGAAAATTCTTCCTTACCCCTAACTAGTGGCTCTTCCATGTGAGAAACGGAACACATTTCTCCCCTCTTTGGCTTATGCTAATTTGACTCAGAAAATGTGAGCAGTAGATTGAGCTGACAGGGATATGAAGGCAGAAGCTTAAAGGACATCAAAAGTGTTAGCGTTATGAGCTTTGTATAAATAGTCTTATTGATACAATTCTCCAAGCATCCTTTATCTTCTTGTACACAGAGATCAGAGAAAGGCTCAAAATGCTTTATTGTATGTCAAGTGCACAGTCAACACATTAAGAGTTCAGCGCAGTGTTTTAAAATGGAGTCTCCAGCATATTCATGCCTTGAGGTGGACAATTCAGCTGCTGTTTCAAACACAAGGCTTGACTGTGTGTTACTTTTCGCTTCGCATTGCTCCTAACATCAAGGCAAAACACGTAACGGTGATTTTTCCACGCTCCCCTTAAAAATACTGATCCCACAAATCGGTTCATTCCACAGCTGCAGTGACAGACTGATGGGAGAGTTCCCTCTCTTACAAGTATCCTACAAATCACAGCAGAATCTCCAAGATTTTCAGAACAACTAGAGATATAAAGATATGAGACATGGAATCTAGAATGATTCATTTTGCATCATTTTGGACATGCAGAATTTAATCAAATCAATTCAGTAACATTCTGTAAGTTTTCCCTCACTGCAAATAAGCTATAGTTACCTCTACAGCCATAAAAATTGATCTTTTTTGCAGTTGTTCATTTTTTCCTGTATTCAGGCAATATTTCTAAAAAAAACCAATGACTAACAGGAAATACTCAGGCTCAGCAAGGAGAACTGGAAGCTGATAAACTAAGGAAAGTGTTATAGGGAAACATCCCGAAGAATTGTATACAAGAAAAAAAAATTAGCAACTAACAGATAATCAAAGTTTGATGTTAAAATAGTGCAGCTTGATTTCTGAGAGCTTTTGAACAGTTCTGACCGACTTCAACAGGATTACTGGATGTTCAACATCTCTAAGAAGTAGACCATTAGTTCTAATTGCCACTGTCATCATCGTCTATTATTACGTTCTATGAAAAGCAGGACACAGTCAGAGTTAAATATCAGTGTGCCAAGCAGGAAATTTAGAAACCTAGAAAAAAAATGGAAATTGCTAGTGACTGCAAAATAAGCCTGGGGGTGGGAGAATAAAACCTTTCACCACATTGAATATTAATGTCTACAGTCAACAGCTAAGGAAAATAACTTAAAAAAAATCCAAAACCCAGGCACTGTTGTTATGTACCACATTCACAGAGAGATTCAAACAACAAAAATTCCTGGAGGTTTTCTAAAACTACATTCTCTTTCACACATTGTTTTTTTTGCCTTTAGAGACACATTGATCAAACTCTGCTGCTTTGCTGCTGATCTGAAGCTAAAGGCCTAGCAAAGCTGATTGGAAGCTGTTGCTGATTATTTTTAGAAGCAGTGTAGCATCACTTTGCACAATACACACTGCCAATTTATTGGAACTTTTTCAAAGCAGCATGGCAGAAAATGTCTCTTCCTGACTAGCAGGTCTATTTCTCAGCCAGAAAAGCAAGGAAGGAAGAAAGAAAACATCCTGCCACTGTTGGTCCAAAATAAAAACACGTGGAGCAGGAATTATTTCAGCGATGATCTACGATTTCAGTGAGGTGTTATATGAAATACAAATGTCTGGGGAGAGGGGAGAAAATCTATTATTTGATGTAGGGAGCTGGTCCTGCAAAAATAGATCAGCAGCGTTGGGTGAGACGGATGCTCAACAAACAGTCAAGACCACATAAAAGGCGGGGGGGGAGGGCGGGGAAGATGATGATTTTGCTTGAAACTACCTTCTTCCATAACCTGCAAAAAAACAACTGGATGAGGTGATCAAAATGATGGCTTAAGGACAGGCCAACCACAGTGCAAAAACCACAGGAACAAGGTTACTCCCACTTTCCCATTAAGTTTTACAGAAAACTAACTGAAAAATTATGGTGGTTTTTTTTTAAATCAGTTACTTTCCACTAAATCAGGCAAGTTTGCCAGACAGTGAATTCATGCAATATTCACTCGTCTGAGTCAGCTTTTCTCTTATTTACAAATGTTTTGGAGAAAACTCTTACTTTTCAGTTTGCTAAACCAGTCAATTAACCAGCAGTGTTCTCCACGACAGACAGAACGAGCTCATTTCTTGGAGCTGCAGCGAGCAGACACTGAAAAGCAAACTGTCTATGGGGAGTTCATAACACTTTACAATGTAAAAAAGTACAAGCTGAACTTTATTTAGTTGATTCCCCTTTTCATGCCAATATCAGCTCAAGACTGCATGCCTGTGAATTTGCCAGCATGACATTGTCCAGTGATGTCTGACTGCAAAACTTCATTTCCAGATCAGTATAACCGTGACTTGTAGACCCTAATGGCAGTTAAAGGTTTACCCATTTAATTAGCCTTTCTTCTTACCAAGAGATGGAAAAAAACCACAGTGCAAGAATTCCAGAACTCCTAGTCTGACACCGAACGAGAGTCAATCTCCAAGTGGAGATTGAAGTTCTCCCTGGACAGTTAACAGATGTAGGCAGTCTCTACTAAAGTTCTCTAGTTACAGTTTGGAGTCTTCATTAACTATTTGGGGAGCCCAGGTTCTTAATTCCAGGAACATGGAATTTACACTTACATCATAAAAACTCTGTTATATGTATCACTAAAAAATTGCAATTAATTTTTCAACATGTTGGATGAATTCACACATTACAAGAAACGGTACTACAGTATTTAACTAGCCATACCAACAATAAAGCACTAAATATATACATTATTTCCTTATACTGCAGGACAGGGAGTTTTTTGGTTTTCCTGTGCAGTGGAATTAATTCTACCACTTTTCTTCCTTTGAAGAAGCTGACTGCTATACCTATTTGTCAGAAACCACAAGAGAAATTGGAAATTTTGCCTCACAGGTCCAAGAACGTGGCCTGTAAATGAACAGGCACAGTGCATCTCAGTTTGCACTATGACGATGTTTACCAAACCAGTTTAATCATTTATAATCCTTTTTTTTTTTAAATGCTGGGGTTTTAGAAGCTGAAACTTTAGGAAGAAGAAAGCTATTTTGCATACAGCACTGCTCAGCTCCAGCTTTCAACTGTCATCTGCATAAACACTAGAATGTGTTGTGCCCTTTTCTTATTTCTTTCCAACAAGTCGTATTTTTCTGCAATTTTTTGTCTCGCTGGGAATTCCCTCAGTGCTTCCCCTTCCTATACTGCATAAGGTTTGATCTAATAGATAAAGTAGTTATTTTTACTGCTCTCCTGAGTGGTTCCAACCTCAGCAACTCACAGAATATCCCTGTTTCTCAAGAAGTATTGTACCTAAGCCAGATGGCATTCAACAACACAGAAGGGGTAGTATGGCTTCACCAAGGAAGAAGGGAGGAGACGACCATATATCTCCTGAGTGGCATCTCCCCTTGGTAATGTTTTAATCATCACGAGAATCAGAAGTGAATCTAACAAATTGTCTCATTCCATCCTATTATAAGGCAATTCAGCAGATGCTTTCAGAATCAAGAAAAAAATATAGCGACATTATTTCTTGGTATGTATTAAAATCTCTTTTAATAACAGTCACTGAAGAGAGCAAACATAATTTCCCCATAAATGGAAATATCATATCCTCAGAAAATAAAATACCTCATCATAAAAATTTATCCATCTACTTATGCAACTTTTCAATCAAGGTATTTTAATACAAAATCCTTTTAATCCCTGCACGTTTAATAAGACAAATAAAACATTTGTTAGTTTACTACACTACTAGTGCAAAATTCACCTTTATGATCAGCAACAATAAGTAACCTAAGAACACAAATGAAACAGCCAAATCTCATAAGCTCCAGTGAAACAATATATAGAACATGATCACACGCAGCACACATTTTGGAAAGGGATGCTGACTCAATTCCAAATCCAGCAAAATGTGACCAGGAAGTAAGCGTCTGGAACTTAACCACAGTGTGTTTGACCCTTCTCAGTCTTGAAACCTACTATTTGCCAAACGTCACTTCAGCTTGTAAGAGTGTTAAAGATAGTCTGTGAAGAATTAACTGTTCCATGAAAAGATTTTTTAGAATCTTGTTACACTGAGACTTACTTTAGTTACTCTAAAGGATTTTATTCTCTCTGGATAAAGTTTCCAAAGATTTTTCACATCCATGTGAAATCAACAACGTCAGCTTTTCATGCCTGAAATATATGAAAATAGTTCAAGAAGAAATCTGAGAAGATGATTTACTTGGAAAGGAGTTATTCCCTGTCTTCTCTATCAACATATCAACTGTCTCCTCCTTTTAGCTATACAAACAGTACCAACCTCTCCATCCATATGCTCTTGCCATCATACAAATTAATAAAACTGAGAGACCAAGTATGGATAGCTGTTGTCCAATTTTACTGAAATTCTTTTTGACTTTGCAATAAACTACACTAATTTGCTTCTAATTATGTGAATGCGAAGCTGAACAAGTTTGCTTCTGCAATGCTAAAAATTTATTACAGAGCGCATGCAACATTCAGAACAGATAACACATTTATTTTGAACTGCCCTGATTTCAAAGGTTGAATACATTAGAGACTTCAAGTTTCTAATCCCCTTATCTAAAACAGTAATACTTGGAGAGAGATAAAGATCATCTATTTCATCATGCAGCCCCTGTCTACTAGCTTAGTCTGTAGACACTACACTAATGAGAACATCCTATTACTAACAGTCAAACCAATTTGAATAGAAATTCTTACAGATTTTATGCCAAATAACTATGAAAGGAGTGTTCTGGTACCATGAAGCATTTAAGCATGCATGAAATGTTTAAACCGCATCCTTCTGCTGATCTACACTGACTATTTTCACGTTACAATATATTAGAGCCTTCTTAGATTAAGACAGATTCCTTTACAACGACAGAATCTTGCTCTAAACCAAACTAGTCAGTAAATGTATCATGTTTTTAAAGTATAAATACATATTCTTTTCACCCAGGTTTACATCAACCTACCTCGGAAAAACACCACTTCAGAGTGAAAAAGGAACCTTCAAGACAAAAGAAAAGTTTCCTGGAATTCCACAAGAACCGGTCTTGGACAGAATAGACTGAGACATTATTTTTTGTTTGAAAACATTTGCCTGAAAAGCTGTGTGAAGTTACTACCTTTCAGATACTGCTTCTTTCAGCTGTGAAAGCCACGAGTTTTACAGTTTGTGCAAGAGGATGAATCTCGTTTCTCACTATGGAATAGGGCTTACAAGTATTTTACTCTACTCCCGGTAATCACTGAGAGCATTTTTATTTCATGAGGACAAAGAAAATTAGTTTAGTTCACACAGATAAAATAAGTAATGAAACCCATAGAGGCACATACCAATATGAGGTAAAGAGCATGAACCAGAATGTTTGTTTTCTGCATTTGAAAAAGCAAAGCTACATGTTTGCACTCACTGACAACACGTACCTCATACAATAACAAATTGTTATTAGGTAACAAAATTGTCTCTTAATAGAGAGTTATTAAAATAACCAACCCAACTAGCAATTAAAGCTCAAAATGACGGCGCATTGCCTGTAATTAAATCACACTTTTACTTCCACCCACGTCAGGCAGAGCAGCTCTAGTATCCTCATGCGGTAGTTAGCCTTTATTAATGGTGTCTTAATGGGGATTCCTAAGACAAATGCAATATTGAAATTCAAATAGACTACAATCAAATGGCGCATAGTCTTAAATTAACAGTAACAGCCAAATGATGAATTTAAGAGTAAGCTGCCTGTAGTGACAGGTACCGTGTCCCATTTATTTGCAAAACCAAATGCCACTGCTCTATAATAAGCCAACATACTTCTGTAAAAATACTACCACAGCAATTGCCAAGATGACACTTAAGTAAACTGGAATAACATTTCTGTCCTAACTTGTCTTACGCAGGCACTGCTTATCTCTATTTGACCAGCACCGCCAGCAAGAGACTGGCATTGGCTAGAGTCACTCCCTCTAATAAAATAAAAACTTTTAAAAGATTAAAGAAACCATGAAGTATTGATTTTGCCCCAGAAGAAGAGAGCAATGCAATTTATTCAGCACTGGTGATCTGGCAAGGACAAATAAAATCAGTCTGACACCCGAGCAGAAAGACAGGAACTTGAGGATGCTGAGTGTAGCGTCCAAACTCACAGGAACGCTTGAAGTAAGTGGCAGTGGTTCCAGAGGATACATTCTATAGGACACACTTGGATACAGCTTTTTCTCCATGATCAAACCAGATACTCACAAAATTCTCAGCAAGAATCCCAAAGGTCTTACTAAAAGCATTCTTAATCCTCAGCAACTTAAGTAAAGTACAGAGCCCACAGAGGAGGGTGCAGTTCTGAAACAATTTGTGCATCAGCTTTAGAGAGAACCTGAGAGCTCAGGTGTTGAGCTCAGGAGCCTTGAGATAGTTGGGCATATCAGGTCCCACTCCTGAAAGGGAGAGGCAGACAAAGACTCTGTATTGAAGAAGAGACCTCTGGTAGTCAGATTCCAAAGAAACAAACGACTGGGCACAATTCAAGCTTAAAAGTAGGAAAGAAAGATTTGTGAATTCTAACTTTGCTTCTTTGCTTGACTTCATCCACGCATAATCCAGTCTGTTAACACGCATTTGGTACAAAGGTTGGCTTGCTATTTTTGGTATCTCTCTTTTTCAAGATTATATGAAAATCTTATTACTCAGATTCTGTGTGGACAGAAAGAACACTCTTCAGTATGGAACTATTACCCAGGCGGCATTTATGTTCTTACTCCATGCCCTGAAAACACTGAAGAACATTATTTTCTCTTGAAACTAATTGTCTGAATATTAACTGATAAGACCTAACAAGGAAAGAAAACAGAACTGACAAAATTAATTTCAGGTCCCCAGATCAATACACAATGTTATATTTAATAACTTTACTCATGGTTTACTGAATTCTGTACAAATTTCCCTTGAAACGACAACAGCATAGCTTAATAACCTTAGCAAAGAACTGCACAGCCTTTATTTTTGATGTCTGGAACTGAGAGACTGATTTTTTATTTTTTTAACACAGATAAAACAGGTTTCAAGTTTTCCTTTACTTTTCTGCTGTTTTTTTCCCAAGCTTTGCACTACCTGCAAGTCAATGACATTTTTCTCTTCCTCTTATTTTCAAAATCTGTTTTTAAGGTTTGTCAGCACTATGTTTGTGAAAGCTCAGAACTCTGCTACTGTTGCTCCACTGAAGGCTGTAATGACAGCAGCAGAACAAAAGTTACGGCTCGGGCTTTAAAAGCACAAACTCCAATTTAAACAGAAGAGTTTAGTAGAAAAACACACCATTTCAAAGGCAGATAAAATGGGCACCTGCAAGAAGACAACACTATTTGCCACCCAATAGTCTGCCCTAAACTCAACGATGACTATTCACCATCTTTGCTACACAAATTTCTTCTAAATAGACCTGACTGGGAAATATCAAAAGAACTAAAAATAATTAAGAAGAATTCTTTTGAGGCAAGAGAAGATTAAATTAGATTTAGCTAGCTTAGAGCTTTCTTCTGTTTGAACGTCACTTTTTTCCCCCCCCACAATTCCTTTTACTCGAAATAACCATGAACCTGCCATTAGGTTTCTTAAGTTTTGCTAGAAGTGCTGCCTTGGTATTTTCGAGGTCTGCCTCCCTCCCCCATTCTCTCATTCCTCACAGTCAACCTAAAGTTAAGCTTCAGAATCGGAAACAAATTAAATTTATTAAATGAATTCTGTCAGAACTCCTTTGCAATCACAGTGAACAATGACAGAAAACCCACATTTTGCAGTAACAGAAAATTGATGCCTACTAGGTATTTTGTAGAAATGACCCAACCACCATCAGCGGGGCCACGGGGTGGGAATAAATCTGACAATAACATGACCACTGCTCTTCATGTAAGTGTTATAGAAATCTTCATGCACATCAAAGATATTAACAACAGATCACAAAACTGTTAGAGCTTCTGAAGTCAAAAATACGCACAGGAGTCTTCTCCAGCTACGAGGATATTATAACACATTGCTCATTCTAGCAAAAAAAAAAGTACGCAGATTTAAAATGTGAACACTGCAGGGCCTCGAGGCCATGGTTCCCCCAATGGAGCTGGAAGAATATCCTGGCTCTAACTCCCTGTAGGTCAAAATATAGTAAATGCAAGAACGCAGAATTTTCATTCAGTTCTCGTGTGTAAGGGACATTATAATACATTCTTTAATTATATCCTCAATCTGATATTTTCATTCAAGATCTCTTTTTTTAAACATTTTGGTTAAGAACATGCCTGTAAGGTGTACAATTGCTGTACTATTTTAAAAATGGAACAAAGGAAGACAGACTGGTTTAAAAAGCATTATTAATTTCGAGTCCCTGCTCTTCATTACAATTTTGGAGGGTATTTAGCAACTCAAAATTAAAATTCTAGTTGCCATGTACTTAATTTTCATCATAATGCTTAAGACAGACCTCATGCTGTCAAATCAAGAGCTCTGACCACAGTTTCCCATACTTTTGTCATATACATGGTGGAAAGCAATTATTCTCAGCAACTTTTAGGTAGCTGCTTTAATTTATTAAAAGTCCCTTCAAGCACTTCTGTGGACCTAATGCGGCAGGAGAGGAAAAAGCAGTAGGGAAGAAGTCAATCCTGCACCGCTGCCAAGGAGCAAGATATGCATAGCATACTTCCAGAGAAAGAGAAACATTTGTGTGAAAAGTTTGCTTTAAGCATTGTATTTAGCATCACTAAGAAATTCTGTACCAGAAGCAGGGATGAAAATCAAACTCACCATGGTAGGTTCTACTTGCAAAAATCTCCCTTCTTTCCTGCAGGCCCTATCTCATTTTGGTGAGGCAAATGAGGCAGGCAGCCACAGCAGTGAACCCACCTTCTCCCTAGAAAAAAGGACAGAGAAGTCAGCCAGTAAATGGCAATTTACAGCCACTGGTAGTCAGCTAAACACCACTTAGTAAATATATTGTTCATTTCACTGTCCTTACCAAGGTTATTGCTATGGGAATCTTCCAGTTAAGTCTTATAATTGGTTGCACCATGTTATTACAGCACGAACTGTTAAGAAATACAAAAGCTGCGAATTACACCCAAAAGAGAGCTTCTGCAGTGGCAGATCTACTGCTGCAGCCATTCAACATGGCAATGATGTGGATGGGTTTAGGAACTTATTTGGCATCCAAGTGTTAGGAAGCACAGATAAAAGATTCATGTAATGAGTAACACTGCATCATCCAGCAGCTCTATGCTGCCACAGGCAACAGCTTGCCGTTAGCTTGTTAATAATTTTAGTTGGTTTCTTTGGTTGGCAACAGTGAATTGTTGTCAACCAGAAAACAAATTAAATTACTGTTTTTCTTTGCTAGGTGACAGATGCTAAGTTCGGGGGAGCAGGGGATGTTTACAGCTTCCCACAAGAATGAGGTAGGCAGGACTCTAGCTTTGTTTCTAATATATTTACCTATTTAGGAAGGTAGAAGGCGACCGTCCAGCTGATTTTAGTTCTGATTCTGAAGCTCTGAAGTACCACGTGCCTGTGACAACAGAAAGAAGACGAGAACATGCTTTAGTGTTTTAGTCCTAGTTACAACACACTACACTTTCTCCTCCATATACAGTTTGCTTTTCTTAACATGTTCATATATGTTTATATTTACTTGTATATTCATGTAAGCAAACCCACATATTTGTTAAATGTATTTCTTTCATAAAAAGACTAAGAAATTTCTTTTCTATAGTCCTTTTCCACTCTCTCAGCTATATTTTTCCTAGTATAGGTTGTCATACATGTGTTCCAATGTAACAGACCTTCACTGGTCAGTTTTATAGCCTAAGACATTGCTCACTTTTCAGGTTCAGATGAATTTTCACTGGATTAACTCATGTCACACATGTAGAACTTCAGTGCAGGTTTTCACAAGTATCTACTAAATTCAAAACTACATAAGCAAACCCGTATCACACCTTTGATTCCCAGCTTTATAACAAACTATGCAAAATCACAGAAGTTTTTAAGAGACTGTCCAGATACTTCATTCACTCTTGCTTAGGTCTTTCTTTGACACTTCTAGATTGAGACGTTACCCAAACTTCGCTTCAGTTTACATTGTAATGTACATAATTACGCTAAAACTTTCATAGCCAAAGAACGGTGCTCAAGATCTTAAAGTTCATCTGATTCCTTTGCACCAGCAACATTTCATTCACA
This sequence comes from Phaenicophaeus curvirostris, assembly GCF_032191515.1. NCBI lineage: Eukaryota > Metazoa > Chordata > Aves > Cuculiformes > Cuculidae > Phaenicophaeus > Phaenicophaeus curvirostris. The sequence continues at coordinate 1,827,946 of NC_091403.1, forward strand.
ACACACATTACAGTCACACACACACAAATCATTGAGAACAAGTGGTGCGTCAATAATGCCGCTGGTGGAAACAAAAAGAGAGCCCAAGCCTGTTGTGCTGTTCTGATGCCCTCACATCCTGCCCAACTGCTTGACACTCACAAAACTCAATTAACACTTCTAGAAACAGCACACATGGAAGAATTACTCCGAGTATCACTGTCCATCAAAGTGCTCGTTTGTTTCTCTAAAGTGCCATTAAAAACAGCTGTTTTAATTGAAGAAGTTCAAAAATAGCCAGAACAAAGCTCTCTCTAGACAGCAAAAATGTGAAGTAAAAAAAAGGAAGACAAGAGGCTGCAAAGAACAGTCTCTCCTAGTTACTCTGCCTCCTGCTAAAATGATCCCTGAATGCTTGTAAGCATCCACTGGACAACAAAACAGGCTAGAAGAGTGAGAGGAAATATATTGGTCTCATCTTAATTCAGTGAAATTCATGCAACAGTACAAGCAATGGACAAGGAAACACAAACCTTGTCTTTCAGTGGAAAGGCGATAGCAAAGGCCACAGGTATCTCTGACGGTGAACTACAGATTCAAATGAAATTGTAATTGCCAACACAAACAATTAATTTGACCTCAGTATTCAATTCTCCATTCAGTTATTTGATGAGTCTGTCAAAACAATTCATACATAATGAAAGAAAAAACGAATGGCACTAGATTAAAACTGAAACAATTACAAGAAAGTTTTTATGGAAAAAACATCAAACACTTCTGTATTATCAATATGGGTAATTACTACTTTCAAATTCAATCTATGTCTTGTTTACAGCATAACTGCAATGTGACAATCGCTAACAATTCACAAAGATGAATTTTGGTGCAGTAACACCTTGGTGTGGTTACACTCTAAGTACTGAATGTTCTCACATTAGGATATGTGACACGCATTATCAATACACTGATTATATTACTGTTTAAGCTCCGATTTATAATTCTGTCTCTGAAAATAAAAGAGACTTCCAGTTATGCAGATGGTAGTTATGTGTGTTTTCTGCAGTCACACCATGAAGTCATGGAAAATACAGTAACTGTTTGACTGGTCATAAGCTGAAGACACCTTTTAACAACAGAAAATCCTCTTTTTAAGTAAAGACTTTACATACAACACATATTTTTATCACAAAGTAGAGACACTTTTCCAGGCCTGTGCTAGAAAGCTATCAAATCTAAACTCTCAAGTTCATCAATTACCTACGTTCGTCTTCTGAAAAAAAGAGCTAACATCTGATTTGAACAAATGACGGATGTTATCCCCAATCTCCACATATCTACTTTATGCCACTTTCCCAACAAAACTAGTCTGAACTGACTCAAAGATGATGCTAAAACCTAGTAGCTTCAAAAGGTGGGTTTTAATTCTTTCTACCTTGCTCTGGCTTGGGCCACTTGGTGCCATTTGCTTCTTTTCATTCACTCTGGTACTGGGAAAATAACTTGGAAAAAAGTTTACATTTGATATTTAACAGTGCCTAGCCCGATAAACTCATATCACTTCTGCATAACTTTATGGAGAAAAAGTTTTAGTTACTACTTTTAAATAAAAACTTTCCCAACCTCACCTATAAGCTCAATATAAGCTCATTCCATATCAGAGTGTGTTTCAGTTTAAAAAAAAACTATATAAAATATATTTCCATATGCATGTGTGTATATATGCAGGCATATATACACACACATCAAATCTGCCTTGCTTGTTCCTTGTGATTTCCCATGAGCCTCTCAGACTCTGGTGCAAGAAGACAGATCTTGGACTAGTGCCTAATCACTAGTCATCTTCACCAGTCACACTTTCTAATCACAACTCTCTTCTTTTATACTCCATTAAGGGCATACAAAGTTGTATCTTTTACTAATGCAAAAGTGTGTCCTTCACTCATTCCTAGGTGGCAGAAAATGAATGACTTCTGTTTGAAATGTGTCTTTTCATTTCTGATTATTTCTCCTTGACTCATCTGCAATAAATTTCTGAGAAAAAGCTATTTCTAAATTTTAGACACTCAAAAAACCCACAAGAGTAACTGAATGAAGCCACATTATGAACTCTCTCTGGAAGAGATCAGCAGCAAAGTCATTTACAAGCACACAGACACTCCCACGATGGACCACACAAGGAAAACCTGTCGCTAGAGCGCTGTACAAACTTCAGCAAATAGATGGAGTGCATTGTAATTGCAGATGAAGCTACCCGCTTGTAAAAGAATATCAAATGTAAGCAATTCAAGTTACTCTTTTGCACTCCACACCAACCATCCAGCTTGCTGACTTCACAGGAAAAGCACAGCCACAGTTTTATTCTTCAAGACTTCTTCAAAACACTTCAACTTCACAGGAACAGCTTCACCTTTACAAATAACTAACGCAATTTCACTTTTAAAACAATCATATGTCATTATTTATAAACCACCTCCAGCTACAAGAGCTGACAAGCTCCAAAGCCCACTGCTGAAGAGCAGTACTATACCATATTTCAAAGTATCTGCTCAGGTGTGATAGGACCTTTGCGGTCACTACCTAAATGAGAAAACAGTGCAAAACTAGAGCACACAGCACATACCGATACCTAAAGACTCACAGCATAAAGCACGGTCTCTTACTGATTTTAATTTAACATCATCTCGTCAGACTCATTTTCCTTTAAATCCTACTTCACCAAGTAAACCCATTTTCCAATTGTCACTATCCCGATAACGCAAAAAAGAACGTCTTGAAGGGTAGTGAGAGCTTCCTGTAAAAACTGGGAACCTGCTACTGCTTTATATAATCACGGAAGCATTGTTTCTCCTCAATGCGCTTCTTAGAAAGAAGATTGATGGAGAAGAAAGGCGGACTGTGGCCTGGCTCATCAACATTGTATGGCTGAGCCATGGTAATTTCAACGGGCGCATTCAGAGAAATACTTGGTTGGCCGCCCATCTGTGCTTCTTAGCGGCAGCTTCTCAAGGGTGAGGGGTGGGTGGGAAAAAGAATGGAAAGCGTCAAAGACACTGAAACATGCAAAACCGTGCTCTGCTAAGTGATTACTTTGCATCGTGAAATACCAGAAGAGCAAATCTGACCTCTGTCCAAGAGAAGATGATTAAAGAAAAGTGGCTAGGGGAAATTTTCCACATGATTTAATGAGGTGGGGGAGGGACAATATATTTTGCACCACAGACAATAACTCTTCTATCACTTAAAATATATATCTATAGCCCAGATGTCAATGAAGTTTTTCCAAAAACCAATTACTCAAAATATCTTGTTAGAGGAAGACAAAAAAGAATTAAACCATCCCTCTTGTTTTTCAGAGATGCTCTAAGTGGAAAACATGATGATTATATGATGAGCTGTCGCTCAGCGACAACCCACTCAGTTCTATTACTGCTCACTACAGCTGCTTTAACATTCAGTCAGCTCAGATACCTTTTATATTCATTACATGCAGAAATTCTCAAATGTCCCTTATCTCAGAGAGCAATCCTTGCCCTCGGAGTCCAAACCGATCTGATCTCTTCTTGTGTTATTGGAACTGAGGACTGAATCAGGAAAGAGAGTAGGGACCCTGTTTCCATATCATTTGAATTCCTGCACCACACACATTTTTCTCTGCCCTTCCTTTTGCTCTCCAGAAGACTGAGGTCACACGGTACAGTGCACCATTTGCATATCAAAAGCAACAGCACTTTACACAAAAATGAAAGGCAGCCACTTTTCTGGTTTCAGTGACTAAGAGCTTAAGACATGAAAAGAATTTCCTTCCTCTGAATCTGTAACTCCAAATTCAGGTGTAACTCAGTTCTTCAAGACTGGTTCAGAAAAGAATCTGAAAAATGAAGAAGCTCCCCCACTGCCACTGTTAGCTGATTCTTATCTGCCAACGGCAAGTTTTATTTTCTTTCCAGACCCTTTCCTTCTGGAGCAGTTAAGAGACTTCACTGTCTTCCCTGAAAGAACGTCATTAAGAAAAACATGCAAACAAGATCGAAGGTCATAAAGAAACAAATCTTACTTATCTCAATTCACACACAACTTGTCTGAATGGCACTACCCCTCTTGGCAGGGTATTCCAATGTCTTTTTTTTCAGCTGGCCACCATGGTCTCAGATATGTCAGGTGATGTTACCAAAACGAGCAGGATGACTCTCTGCTCTACCTTTAACAACCTAACCCTTTTTACTGACAGGCACATACAACAGGTAGGTAAGTGCAAAAATGCTTTAAAAGGGGTTAGAGAGGGATGCAACCATGTCCCCTCACCCCCATAATATGACCGCGATTAGTGACATCAATTTTAATTACTTCCCTGCCTAGAAATGTACCTGGCCACCCACATACCCTAGACAGGGTGGTGAGGTGAGAACGGCAGAATGACTCAGAAATACCAGCTGTTTACCGCAATGTCTCACTACTCCCAACACCAACAGCAGCGGGTGGTGTCTGAGCTGCCTTTGGCCCTGCCAAATCCTTCTTCAACTATTTCCCACCATCAGAAACGCTGATGTCTTCCCAAGTCCTACCATGAATGCATTAGTTATTTCAGGAGGAAGATCTGCTTCATCTGGTTTGAAAGAAAAATAGCTAGCAGACAATTCTTATGCTCAAGAGGGCCGTGCTATAGTGTAAGTACGGAGGATTACAGTCATTTGACTCCTACCAGCCAATCAAGCTAGTTTAACATTCATGAGTCACCTAAAACTCTTCTTAAATCCTCAGAGATATCTGATCCGTTTCCCTGTCTGTCTTCAGTTACAGTCACATCATTTAAAGAAATCGCACTGGATCAGGAACAAAAACCAGTATTTAAAATCAGTCAGTCTCAGCAAGCTTCCTTCTATTTTTCACCTATTTGTTACTTAGTAGAGCACACAGTGCAAGGGTACGCTCATTTAACCTAAGAAAAACACGTTTATAGGTACATTGCTATTTGCATAGGAATCTTATCGTTAATCCATTTTCATTTAAAAATAAATTTTATTGAATTCCCAAGTGCATTCCTACACCACCATCCTGTGCTTCACAGGAAGGCAACAGTTACGCCGCTACTGTGTCTTTACAGAGAGGTAAGAGGATAGTGGATCCACAGAGGACTGAGATCTCAAACGTGAAGTAATTCTGTTGCCGCCACTCTCTGTAACCCTTGTAGGATCACAACTCATGTGGAACATTCTATCCCTTTATTGCAATTTAGGTGATAAATGGGAGAACCTCTTAAAAGCATTTGGTGGACTCAGCTGATGAAGTTGCACATCTTATGGGGAATAAACTGTTCTCTCTTTAATGGTTGCCAGAGCAGACACTGAATTTCTTGTAAATTGACAAAAGCTACGTCCATCTTTCTAGGACTTGCTTTTGTGGGTTCTAGATCTGTGCCGATTCTTCCAAGACACTGAAAAGCATGCATTAGAAGAGAGCATTTTTCACAGCTCTATTTCTCACGAAGCGTGGGGAAGACACTTAAAATTCCCAACTCAAACAGCATATACAACCTCTTCAAAAAGATCACAAGTCTGCTGTCAAAACTATCTTTTATGTCCCATACCATCTTCAGTCCAATCCTGCTTTTCTGTCTCCCTGATGTATTCAGAGGTTGTTGCTGGAGTCGCTTCCTTCTCTCTGTCCTATTTAACTAACGTAATTCAACAGAATAAAATAAATTATTTCTGCAATAACAGGAAGGCACACAGTGAACTGTGGAATACCAAATATACCAATTCACTTTATTCAGCGGATACAAATGTTACCCAGAATACCTCACTGTAACTGACTGACACTGAAACAGAACAAATAATTCAGTAATCACACCTGCACCCGGAACAGTCTGTCTTGTTCAGGACTGAGGTCATCCAGAGAGGGGAGTTTGCAGTGCAGCTGCTGCACTTTACATAAACACAGAGCTTCCACGGAAATCTGAATGCTTGCTTCTCCCCCCCTTCCTTTTTTTTTCTTTTTCTTTTAAACATAACTTTCCTATGTAGTTTGGAAAATTATAAACTTCTATGCCTCCTGTGGGCAACTGCGTTTTTTTCCTAATTTAAGAATGAATTAAAACGATAAAATTATTTCCTGTTGTAAATGACAGAACTCTGATGATATTCATATTATATTAGAAGAAGGTTCTTAACTGTCTTTATAGCGTAGGAACCCAAATTTCAAGCCACCTGGCTCTACTTTTTCCAGAGGAGGAAAGACAGAGTTTTAATAGAGAAATGCCCAACGATTCAGATAAACGTGACAAACTGATGTTTTATGCTTACCCAGTTATCGCCTTTTGGTGGCAAAATGATGCAGTGCACTCCCTTCTTCATGACGTTAAGTTTTTCTAAGGATTGACCGCCCCTCCTCTGCATTTGTCATTATACTAAACAAACAGCTTTACAATAATGGACTTACTGCCATTTCTCATGTGCAAAACGTATATTCTCTTCACAACATCCCTAATGGTTCACTTTTACTACAAACATTACTCAGCATACACCTTCTCAGTAGCTGCCAAAACCACATCCTAAACATTTCCCAAACTTGCTGGTAGAGTATGAAATTTAGCTTTAATGTACAGCATAACCAGTCTTACACTGACAGCTACCATTTAACAGAGAACACAAACGTGTAGTAAACCTAAGGGTAACTTAATTATAATATATATATTCAAGTATTATTAAATTACATCGAAACAGACTCAAGCTCTCATTTTGTATACAGCTCTGCGAGAATGGACTTTTTTATATCCATGTTCCTGAAACAAGATGCAAAAGATGCTAGGTGTCCTACCTGAGCCAAAGCCCCTTGCTGAAGCCAGCTGGGAATCCTGCTTCAATAAGCATCCTCAACGGGACCCATCTGAATCCTCATATACACCGGCAGAATAAGCAGGAAGCTCAACAGCAGAAAATGAGGAAATATTATTTGCACATTTCAATGCATTAATGTAATGTAGGACTTCCACTCTTCTCTGTTCAGTTTCTGTGTATATGTAAAAGAGGATGAAGAAGAAAGATTTTCCATTTCAACTATGGATTGTGCTAGAAGCACAAAAGATGGAAATGTGCCTCTGCCAGTCCAATGTCATCTAGTGAACTGCTATTAAAGGTACTTACTGAAATGAGTGGCAAAATCACCACTGCCTTCAATAACAAAGAATCATCTCTGAAACTAAAAAAAATACATGACTGTTTTGGGCGTTTTACTAAGTGTGCTTGCATTACATCAGCTTTTGCATCAAAGCTGGTAGTGCAAAGAGGAAAGCAAAGCCAATTTTATGAACTGATGTAATCAAGCCTAGCATCTCTCTGTGGTTTTTTTGTTCCTATGGTCACAATGACATCAGACTACACTGCCTATTTAGCACTGGTGGGCAGCAGTTCTTCACCTCTGCTCACACTTCTCTATTCTTTTCCTCTTCCTTTCTAGTTTTCTGCCATGTGCATTAAGCGGTATCCAATAAAATGGAACAAGAAAAATTATAATAATAGACAAAACCGAATTATAAGGTAATTATATTCTATATAATTCCAAAAGCCTTCCAGGACCATGCGTTTTATGCTTTTATTTTACCTGCAAGATCTCAAGGTATTTTTTTTTCCCAGACAGAAAGACAAAGCCCACTGTGACAGAGGTGGAGATGACAAAAGGCAAGAGTTTCTAACAAATCACACTTTCCTCAGCTCCTTCAGTGGTTCAGGTGAATCTGTCACATGCCTCATTGGCAGCGTGGAGGAAGATAATACCCTGCCAGGTACCTTGAAGGTGATTCCACTCAGGTTTGCTGCACTCACAATGTGTGTCATTCCCATCAGGCAAACCAGTCATTTACAGAAGCCCTTTAGAAGAGCCTGAGATTGTACCAATAAAGTCTTTCAAATAAGCAAAGACGTTTCAAAATACAGTCACCTGCTGTAGCAATAGACAAAGTAAAGAGTGACAAACTGCTGTACAAAGGTCAAATTAGAGAACAAAAGACCTCCGAACACTGGTAGAAGTACAGATCAAAGTGATTCAAAAAACACTGACAAGATATAATTAACATGTAATTTAAGTAAGTTCAACTTTTCAACATTAACAATTTGGCCAATGCAGCAGAAATCTATCAGAAACTAAATTTAGCATGATGGCATGTATTAGCTTTCAAGAGAAGTATTTAAGCTTTTTTGCATTTCAGTTTGCCAGAGATTTCATTTTGTTTATCCCTTCTGTCTGAAATGCATGGTGTAAGCAAGGCAGTCAGAGAGCGACGAGTTTTGGACTGTGTAGAAAAAACAACACATGAAATAAAAATCACTACTGCCTAGTAACACAGATATTATCATAACCTAGAGCAAAAAATATCTTAACACTGACTGTAAGTGGCTGAATTCTGCTCAAGGACAAAATTCCCAAAGTTTACCTACCAAAGTTTCATCAACTCTTCCTTTTCATTGAAAGAAAACTAATCTTGTACATTTGTTAGAAATCAAACCTTTTACAGTGTCCTGATGAAGAATCACATATACAGCAACCCATATGTCATCTGTAAGCTTCAGCAAAATGTATCATCCTTCCAGAAAAAAGTGTCCCATAACAATACTTGCAGAACATCTTTATGTATGAATAAAATGAAAATGCAGATGGAGCGTACACAGCCTAACATTCAATAGAAAAATTGTCATCTTGCAGAAGTAAAAAGCTGTTCAAATCAAAACCAGAACAGAGCCTCTCTCTGCTTCAAACCCCCAGCTGAGCTGCTGAGTTACTGAGCAGAAGGACACTGGGCAGCACAGGAAAAAACAGACCCAATTTTAGCAGTCAGAAAATATTATGAAGCTTGCAACTGGAAATGAATTAAGCTATAGGCTGGAGTCAAAACAGTGCAATTGACCATAAACAGAGTTTCAAGTATGATAGTTCCATACTGATATACCAGATAGCACAAAAGAGCCAGCAACGCTGTCATAAAAACTTCCCATACAGCAAAACAATAACAGTTCCTGGCAAAACGAGCCCTGATCTTCAACTGGACACACATGTGGCATCATATTTCCCACTGACACACAAACTGAAACACAAAAACCCACCACAAGGAGAGGATGAGATGTGTAATACAGAAGACAAGAAAACAAACTCTAGTTGTTGCCTTTCACTTTCAGATGTTTGCCTATCAAAGGAGTCAAACAGATAATACGCCAGGGCAGGAACGTAGCAGAAGAGGGATACCACATCCTAACCTCCTGCTCTGTAACTCTGCTTTACATGTGGGGCATCCTAAGGACTGAATTACAGTTCTAACTTTAAACAGAACAGAAAAGCTTTTAATATATTACACAAAACAATAAACCAATTAACACTTGGGCTGGCTTCAGGGCGCACTGTAGCTCATCACTGGGACAGCATTTACAGAAGTCGTAAATAGCTTCAGCCAAGCCCTAGCACAGATGTACTTCGTGTAGGTCAGATTTTCCTGACTGCTGGTGTTGCTCAGTGAAGACCAAGAATATAGAATAAAAAACAAGAACAGGAATCCCAGACTGTGCATGTGATTTGCACTGCGCTTCTCAAGAGTTTGTGGAAGTTTTTCCAGACAAAACAGGTTTCTAGACGAACTTTTCCCCATCTCTGCAATTACTGACCTAGCAAGGTAAAGTGTTATTTTAGGGGGCAGGGGGGTGCTTTGCGGGAGAGCCCATAACCAAATGATTTCACCAAATCAACATCAGAAAGCGGCTGAGGTTGGCAAGGAGCTCTGGAGGTCACCCTGCTCAAGCACGGCCACCTAGAGCCAGGTGCCCAGCACCGTTTCCAGCTTTTGAGTACCTCCAAGGATGGAGACTCCACGACCTCTCTGCACATCTTGTGCCAGTGCTTGGACACCCTCACAGCAAAGAAGTGTTTCCTGATATTCAGACGGCATCTCCTGTGTCTCAGGTTGTGCCCATTTTCTCACCAGTTACTCATCGCTGTGTGTCCAGAATGCTGTCACAGTTAAAGCTTTAAAAATCCCAGACAAATGCAGATGCCTGTGTTTACAAAGCAGTTAAAGGACAAGAATCATTATGAAAACTCAAGGAAGCAAATGAGGACAGTAACATTTAAACTAAGACACATGAAAATTTAAAGTCTAAAAAGCCACAACTCCAACAGAAGTTTACAGACTAAAAGAAAAGAGTGTCCTTGTGAAGAGAGACATTGGTCCATGGATGGATGGATGGATGGATGGCCACCGATAACCACGTGGCTCTGCAAGCAAACACAGCTTCATTGCTGCCCTACACATCCACACTGCTACCAGATCATCTCTTGAATGTTTGCTGTCCTATTCTAACTGGCACCAAGCAGAAGTCTGACCATCTCCATACGCCGCCTACTGCAACACGGTCCCTGCTCCACCTCCATTATTTCTAGTTAGGTTCTCTAGAAGCTGCTGCACTGGAAATTGAATATGGGAAGAAACTTTTAATTATGTCTTACATTGCCATGTAGGATTTCCCCGATACAAAAACAACCCCAGTATTTAGGTCAGAGTTGTGTCTCATGCACCCTGGAGTTCTCAGCCATGTGCAAATCACCCCTCCTGCACACTCATGGTTCATCTGATCTGAACGCACGCTGTCAAATCATCTAGGATTTCTGTGCCTCTGCAGCTCCAGAGGAGCTATGACTCCAACTGAATGTCCCATGGCCTGATTAGAGCCGCCACAGGAATTCCCAGGCAACCATCCAAAGGCCTCACAAAGCACCCAGACAAGAACGAACTTCACACAACTGCCAGACACACAAACCCACAGTATCACGAAGGACAAACCACTGAAACAGGACAGAAAACCCTTTTTAGGTAGAAGCTGAACTTTAAGAGAATGGGTCATTCTGACATCGGCTTCAGGACGGAAGAATTGTCTCTGTAGTGACCTCAAAGTCTTCACCACACAGGTGGCAAACCTAATACATTAGAATGTTGCTTTTATTCAGTTTTACTCTACCTAAAACTTCAAAGCCTTTGTGTGTGTTTACCAACAAGAAGGAAATAAAATCACTCTTACTGCATACCTTCATCCTCAAAAATAAATGAGAAAAGAACAATTTTTCTGATCCTTTGGTAATTCTCACTCTAGACAAATGTTTTTTTATTGCTGAAGTAGAAATTAATCAATATATTCCATGAAAGAGTGAGGCCCCTGTTCAGATTATCTTCATTTCCCTTGTAAGAACATTTCTTAATCACAGCACTTTTTGCTGGAGGAGAAAAATAATCTCTCTACCATCTTTCATAAGGACTTTCTGGCAGAGATGAGCTTTAGTGCTTTGTGCACATCTGTGTACTATGGACTATATGAATACTGCCAGTGTCACAGTAAAAAGAAAACTCTGCTTCCAGAATTGCGTGTTGCATCAGAGGCATCAAAGAGAAAACACAAATCCAATTCTATAACGTGACATCTCCAGAGGACCAGAAACAAACTCTAAAAATCCAGCCTGAAACAAGATTTTCACTAACTTCTGTGTGAATTCTTACAGAATTCCATGAGAAAAAGCTGCCTCAGCAAGGCTTTTACAACCCACACTAACACCTGCACCTTCACCATTTTACGTACATTTAGCATCTCAGTTTGCTTTTCTAACAAGGTTTTAAAATTATTTCCAAATATGACAAAGCAGAGAACTGCCTGGCAGCTCAATGAAGACATTTGCCCCCAAATGAATACAGATAGCAAATATTAATAACAGATACTTAGACTCCGAGGAGGCCAGGATTTACTCCATCGGTAATCCTGTCCCCCGTGGACTATTCCAAATGCACAGACAATCGGAGCCAAATGGAACAGCTTGCAGATTCCAAATCTACCCGAGCCACGTTCCTCTTGACCTCGCAGGCCAAGCTGAGGGCTGTAAGCACTCGCATCCACAACTCCTGCAGCGCTGCCCAACTCGGACAGGTCACCTAGAGCAAGCTACTGAAAACTGCTCAGCAATCACTAAGTGGTTAAGCTAAACACACTATTAAAGAAATTTACATGCTGCAATAAGGAAAAAAAGTAATGCTGAACAGCTAAGTAGCAAAGAACAGAAAGCAAAAAATCAGAATGGAATTTCCCTCAACCCTACATTTCCTTCCTTCCATCAGCTTAGTGAACCACGTGAAAACGTAACCAAAAGGATGGAGTTTTTGTCTAAATGGATAGTGAAACTCCTCAGTCAGAGCACGTAAGATTTACTAAAGAAGAGTCCTGCTGGAGCAAGGTTTTCAGCGATGAGCTCCGCTGAACCCTTGAATTAGTTTGTAAAAACAGATAATTAGCATAATATAAGCACCTTATATACAGCTACATACAGCCTAATATATATTTATATTAATTTCTCAGTTTTTCTTTCTAGATTCTCCAGAATCTTTAGATTCCTTAAATTCAGTTTAAAACAGTGTTTAGTTACTGCAATAGATTTAAAGAACTAATACATTACTGAATGAAAAAAGGGTCAAAAGATCTCTACCAAGTCTAGGAGCATCTGATGCTGTTCTGTGGACCAGAAAGCCACTGTCATCTCCTGTGTGCTGTATGTAGTTTACTGGAAATTTCCCCTAGTATTGTACCTATGCAGCGTGCCAGTGGACAGATGGTAGCAAGGTGCAAAATACGTACTAGACGTGGATCAGCTGCATGATAGGGAACCTGGATATTTTTTCACTGTATCCAGTTTTATGTCAAGAAATTAAGAACAGCCAGTCACATTATCCTAGAACTATGAGCTCTTAAGAAAATCAAATATATTTACAAGCGTGTATATATAAAGTAAATACGAATTCATATATTCCCGTATAATTTTTTCTCAAATGCACAGGAGGGGAAGGGATTTTTCCTCTTTATTGAGTCTTCTTCAATTTTATCCATAACAGGCCATATTGAAAAAGGAAGGTGAAAGTTACCGGTGGTGAAACATTTATGCCAAGTTCTTCAAAAACAAAGGAAAAAAAGAAAGGTAGTCAACACTTACCAGAGCTGCACACAAGAAAAGACTGTAAAATGTCCTCTAAAAGGGTTACAGTGGTCCTGAGTTTTTTATTCAGATGGAGAGCCTTGAAGGACAGTACCTTACGATTTACAATATGTACAAAATTCACTCTACAAAGGACTTCCTCTGACAAAAATGTCCACAAATTTCCTTATTCATCCAATTAGTCACCCTGAGTGATGTGCGTCCTGCGCGCATACTGAGAAAGCCTCTTCTCTTTATTAGCCTTATTTGTTCATCAAACGCAGTGATCCCAGGAATACTGAGTTTCTATAAAACAGCAAAACTGGTTTTTTTGGTTGGCAAGACCTGTAACGCTAAAAAACATAACTAGGGAGGCTGCGTACTGAAAAGTTGGTCAAATCACTGCTTTTTTAACCAGAACTAACAACTACTTGTTATTTTGAAATTCTGATGAACTTGGCCCGGAATAATTAAAGTTACAGCTGAACTCATATTAAAAATAAGCTGAAATATTAACTGTTTCTTCAGCTCCCTAGACTGTTAAAAAATGTAACAGAAAGGTGTTCACTGGTGTTTGGTTTTTTTACCTCCCCTTTTGCTGCATTTTTCTTACAACTGAGTATTTTCTGTCACTTCTTGGACAAGCAAAGATATAACTTTTCATTCTAAATATTTAAATACCTTCAGAAAATTCTGAATTTTAGGAAAATTATTAATAAAATACTGAGCATAGCTCTGTAACGAAAAAAGGGGAAAAAGTAAACAAGGAATTTTTCAAGTCAAAATTTCAACCAATGAAATGCATTCTGACTAAATCATCATTATAAAACATTGCTATTTTATTATTTTATAGATTTCAGAATAATACTTAAGTCATTAATAAAAGTAATTCAGAGGACAACAGTGTAATTCAGGGACTCTGGCTTGTCTTATACAGGAGGCAGATGACAAAAGAAATTAATTCTGTCACCTCTGTATCAAATCCATGCCTTCCATTGAGCTACATAACTTTAGGAAGCCAAGCAGCACCAATTTAAAGACTTCAGCTGATGGAAAACCCATCAGGTTACAGATGGTTTCTTAGACTTGCTACTGAAAATCTGGGGAACTTGCTTCCAGTCTGCTTTAACTAGCTCCAGTTTCCAAGTTATGGATCTTGCACAGTATCCCAGTGCTATGCTTAAAAATATACTCCTACTATCAGAAGTCTTTTTCACTGTTCTGGCAATTCTAGACAATAATTACATCTGCTCTTATCCTTCTTTTGCATAAAGCAAGTAGTTTATTTTGAGCTTTGGAAAGCTTGTCTTGTAAAAACAGATTACAGAAAGTCGTTGTTGTAGCTCTTATCTCACATATATGCAGATCGTTGCTCCTATAGTGCTGAAAACCTGCTCTCGTAAAATAAAAGATTTACCCCTAGGTTTTAAAAATGCACTTTTAGAGCCTGATGCAGCCATGCCTTGGTGCTGCAAGCAGCCAGCAGGATTATGCATGACAGTACAGAGCGTTTGGGCATTCAGAACAAGGACCCCAGCAGTTCCACCTGGCAGTCAGTGCCATTTCTTTTCCCATCTCAAGCTTTTCGTGGCAGTCTGCACACTGACAGCACTGACACCATTAAATGGAGCTGCATATTCTCTCTGACTGCTTTAACCTGTGAACCGTCACGCGTGGCAACAAATTTTTATTTGAAGACATTCTCTTTCTGCAGAAGTAGTTAGTGCATCTCATAAGAAGGCACAATTTCTTTCTCGTCCATAAAAAGTAGACTGAGGCTGATGGGAAAACATTTGTTATAAATACAGACCTGTCCCAGCTGCATGGCTCTTGGTAAGGGTGGGGTAAGAATCTACACAGATCTTGGACCTCACACAGACCTCTCCAAAACAAATCTCTCCGTTTTGTGAAGGAGCTTCCTATTCAAGTCAGTACAACAGGCAAAACGTACAAATAGCACCTGCCAAACAGAAACAAACGTATCTCCTGAAATGGAAAAGGAACTGATAAACAGCAAGTCAAATAAGCTTCACAAGCACTGTTAGAAATGGAATATTATTCTGTGGATACTTCTCAGAGATGTCAGAAACGCTCAACTTATAATCTTGAAATTGGAATCTAAAAAGTTACTTTATTACAAAAGACTGCCCTGTAATAAACACACAAGGTACTGAGCTATAATAATTCTACAGATAAATCTTCTTTTGTCACTTCCTAACTTCTCAGTCCCTTTACAATCATAACCTTCCACTAACGTAGCTCTTTAAGCATGGATTTTTGTACTGTTTGCTTATTGTAAAAATACGCAAATTGCAGCCTTTTATCTGTATATTACAGAACAACAGAACAGCCTTTATCACATTGGGTGGATAACAGGAAATGCATTTATCAGCCAATCTGCTGGAAACGCAAGATGAATTTTCATTACCAAGTACATTCTGATACTACATAAACTAGTTTTCATTGCATTATTTGCGTAAAACCCAACAAAACTGCATGAAAAAAATCCATCTCTTGATGCTTAGGTCTCAAAAAAGGATTCTACAAAGCCCTAGAAAGTTTGTCTTATTTAGAATAACATACATAAGAACTGTTGATCTAGTAGGTAACTTAAAAGCAGGGTACAGTTAATGGGTTTGAAATCAAAAAAGATTTGGATCTTCACTGGCACAGCGTCCAGCAAACAATCAAATGGATCCTAGTATGGTTCTCCCTTTCTGAAGTCAAAATGGCAACAATAAAACCACAACATATTCTAGTAGTTTTCATAATTGCATCCTAGCAGACCTGCATCCTCCCACCTCACAAAATCAAACCAGCTATTCTGTCTCCCACTTTCTGTGGAGACAAGGATCACCGATTACCTCCACAGAACCTAGTACCTCCTAGCCACTGCACTCCGAAGAATTTGAGAGCTTATTAAAAAAGATACTTAAATGTCAGAGACAAAGTGCTTTGGACAACTGTACCGTTGCTGTAATACTGATCGCGTAAAGAAAAGCTTTGGCACCCAGAAGGCGTAAGTGAGATACCATGGCTCTGCAAGCTACTTGGCTTTCAAATATTAACAAATGACAAAAACAGAAGGAGAATTTCACTCTCTGAAGACACTGACATTGTACATATATCTAACGGGGAGTCCCTACCGCAGCCAGCCTGACTCCACTCCAAAACATGAGGCTGCAGCAATCAGCTATTCCTGGCTACCCTTTAGAGCAGCACTCACTTTCAAAGAAAAAAAACCAACTAGTGAATATCAACTTTAGATAGAAACACTTTGATCTGTGCCACTGATTTTCAAGATCTTTCTGGCTGAAAAGACTCAAGGCTGCTGGCAAACAAAACAAACATGTAAAAAAGAACAAGAACAGAGACACAGGCTCAGAGGAAAGAAAACTCTAGTGCTCTGCAGATCAACAAACCGAAAGGCAGAGCAGCTTAGGCCTCTTTTGCAGAGGCCTTTGTTACTGAATGATTGTGACAGGACAAATAACTGCTACTCTAAGTGATACCACAGAGGCTGCAGAAGCGATGAGATTTTTTTGCAAGCAGTCGACCTTTTAGTAAACTGAGCAGTTGAGCTCAACAGGACTTTTATAGCATCTAAACAGTATCAAAATATTTAGTGCACTGTACTGAATCTGATGGATCCAGTTCTCTAACAGTGGACAAGGTTGCCTAGGAAAGCTGCAAATCAACTGTTACTAAGCCTGGAGGGAAACTTGTGGTTTAGTATTCCAAATTAAGTTTAATGATCATAGCTCATAGATTATTTAAATTATTTTCCTTTAAATTATAAATTTATCACCATGTGATAAATATTCCACAAATATGAATATGCTAATGACTGCAAGGAAAACTAGCTCTGATAAAACCTGCGTAAATAATAAGGTTGTCCTCCCCAGTAAAGAGCAAAACGACTGTACATGGGGAAGGCTGGGTACACGTGTTCTGGTTCGACCTAAAGTAGAATCCGTTTTCTCACTTCAGCTCAGTCTCATTTAAGTAACTTCATTTTCTGAAAGCTGACTGCATGCTTTTCACACAGTTTTTCCATCTAGAATTGATAACATGGGGTATTGGTATGCACATCGGATGGTGGGAAAGGAATGAACAGGGAGCCTTCTCCATACTCAAATAGCTAATTTGAACCTTTGTTCAAAACTTTGGAAACAGAGCATTAGCTATTTAAGCCCTCAACAGAAGCCTTTTTCTCTCAACCTCAGGAAGCAAACATGGTAAAAGCTGTTTGGACTTCAATATTCCACAAAATAACACACCATGCTACAGCAACGTTCTCTGCCATGTTCTCATTTCTCCTGCTTTTTCATTTAGAGAGATAATAGCTGCCAAAACATGCTTCAAGCTTGAAGATAAGAAAACACCTTCTTAAATTAACACTGAAATAGCTAGAGAAACAAATAAAGTTGCTGCCTTAGTGTACCAGTAATCCATACAGAATCAGTCAGAGGATACATTGCCAGAGGTGTAAATATCACTGGAAGATAAGCTGACAAACCAAGTTATCAACAGAGTCCCAAAAGCCTGCTGGCCTTTGTTCAACTAATCAAATTATTGAGAAGACAGATGACCCTTCTGAGATAGAGAAAACAAAAAAGCAGGAAAAAGAAAATGATGTCACATTACATGAAAGTTATCACAAATAACACTATTATCTACAGGAAATTCTCCATCCAATTTCTGAAAAGAGAAACAAATAGAAAAGCTTCTTGAAACACAATGGCTACTAAATCAATTTAATAAAATAAATTAATAGCTACTGCAGTAATATAAATATTTCATTAGGTAGTAAGTTGCTAAATTCCTTTCCCTGCCAAAAAATAAATAAATAAAAATAATCATATTTTGAAGTTAACAAAGCTCCCTATTTTTGCTTTTGTATTAGGTGCATCTTTCACTGACCACAGCTACAGCTCAGCTTTTGGAGAGAGACAATTACCAGTGCAGATCTAGCAATGGAAAGCTGTATGGATTTTTCCAACAGGTCCTGAGCAAAAGCACACCCTGTTGTCAGAAGGCAGGAGCGCTCTGCAAGAGCGGAACCCCTCTCTGCTTCTCTGTTCAGGAACAGCAATTTCTAGAGTACTGCATCAATAGTTATTTGCTTCTGTACCTGAAAAAACAGTTTAGCTCATCAATCAAAACCCCATTCTTGACACTCAAAGCAAAACCACCCCCAGACACTGTAGGCAAAAATGTATATGTGTACCAAGAAAAAATAATAATTTCTGGTAGATGAGCAATCTTTTTAGCAAAATAAGACTTACCATTTAATTATCAGATTTGTACATCATCTTTAACTATCAAGTTCCATAGATCGCTGTATAGCCACTAGATAGAATTTACTGGACTTAGATGTTCATTCTCCTGGCCTAAACTGTCTCAACACAACATGATTTTTGTTTGAATAATAAAACTAATTCTAAAATTAACTGGATAACATACCAAGCACGACTGTATTTTCAAAAAACCTATGAAAGGTTTTGAAATCTATAGAAAAGGAGATGGTAATCAACCATACATTTACCCCTCCAGATTTAAAGTATCTGTTTCCCATCGTCACAAACACATTTTATTACTATTTTTGTATAGCATCCTTTCAGTACAAAGTATCTTGCAGTACAAGATATCATAGTTGGGTTCGCGTTTTGTGGTTGCTTTCATTTTGAGATTTTCACTAAGATATCTGTTGAATTCAATTCTCGCTTTAGCCCACTGCATTTTAAACTCTGAGCCTTAACTATCGGATTTCATTCTCCATTACATGCAATCTCCTATATTAAAGTTGATTGTTTTTCAGAATGACATCTCATCAAACTCAACGGCTCTTCCTAAAGTAAAAACACACCAACCAATTAAAAAACCGTATGTTCTCAGTATTTTAAACTCTTTCAGATCATATAAGCTGGCCCACGAAAAAAGATGAACTATTCCAACCTACTCTAAAGTATCAACTCAAAACATGAAATACATAAGAAATGTATGCCAAGAACTTTTGTTTATCTTACCCTAAACAAGTTTTACATAATCTGTTTATTCTGTTATCTGGACTACAACCCAAACTGGATATTCCATCTGTCCTCTAATAGCTGTGGTCATTTATGGTATTTCTGAATAGACAGAAGTATATGCTCCTGAGACATGAAGTTAGACGCAATCACGTAAGTTGAGCTTCTTTAAACTTTCTAAAAGGTAGGAAAAGAAATATTTCTGCCGAAAAGAAATATTTCTGCCAAAAAGAAAATATTCCTCAGAACTATGACAAAATAAAAACAGCATGAGAGACAGCAGGCTGGAACTTCTAACAATTCTACTGCTTCTTATACTCTAGAAGAAACTAGAACTATACCAGTGGTTAAAAAGAAGAAAAGGAAGTTTTTACCTATCATGAACTGTGGGCATGTTTCTCACTGTCTGCCTTCTCTAAGGATCGGGGAGATGCCTAGTGATAGTGCTGATCAGAATATGCCCACAGGCCTGTAGCGATACGCTTCCTTACACTTTCATTTTTTGACACGAGGCTGCTGCTTCATTTTGGAGGCCTTGCCCAAGAGAAGGCTTGTGGAACGTCACATACTTTTATCTCTGCGTTTTGTGCCTTAATGACTATGCAGAGTTTTGGTAAAGCCTTTGATATGTACAGGAAAAAAAACCACAAACGACTGTATTCGTAACAGAAATTTCTGAGTGAACTGGGACTTCTGAGCTTGTTTACTGGCTTCAGGGAGGTGGGGAATGACAGATTTTGCTGACATGTGCTCTTGGACAGTATTGAAACACGCAACAGAAATGGTTTGTGAAACGTATATTACTTTCTCCACAGGACTGGAAAATAATACTACCCTCTTCCCAAATTACACATAAAAATAAAAGAATGCTTCATGAAAGCTGCTTTCTGCAAAGCTCATATAAATGGGTTTGAGCCATCGCTGGCTGGCCCAAAGCTTAATTCCACTGAGCTGCTGAGAATAAAGGATAGTGATTAGAGGAATACAGTACCCCTTCAAACACTATTTTTGCAGTACACTAGGAACAATATCACAGATTAGCATCCCTGATGTATTCTGGTATTCCAGTATGTGGCTGCAGCACAGCCCGACCTAGAAGTCTGCCTGGTAGGCTGTCACCTACGCTGGTCTAGGTAGCTGAAGACTGACTACCAGTTTCATATAAAGCTGCACTCATCTGAGTTTAATACCTTCCTGCACAGAATGTGCTGCGTCTGACTTCCAATGCTGAATTGCAGTAACAGGTTGGATATGCAATTGTACTGAGCTACCAGGTAAAATTGAGAATATCAAAGACTATTTTCCCTTTCAAAACGCAAGCATCTCTGTCAGCTCTACTCTGGCTAGATGGAGTAACTCCCTCTTTTATCTGCAGGCGTTTTCTTGATTATGAAATCTAAAAGATTCAGTACATACTGTAACTTTTACTTTACTATCCAGGCGATGATGGGAATATACAGCTAACTCCAAAACAAATCCAATGAGCAACCTTTCCTTGCATAATTTCAACATTTTGGGGAATATCAGCAATAACATATGTAATACTCTATTTTTATTATTCTAAACCACCTTTTTCACACAGAAATCTTCAAATCTTACTTCTATTATTCGGACTTTTACTTCAGATTTCCTTCGGTAACATCCAGCGTGATATACACCTAGTAAACTGACCTTTCTAAAGGGAGTTATCAGTTCAATTTTACAGCTCCATTTATATTTTAAGACTTTAATGGATTTTATGCATTTTTCCCCCAGATACAGTTGCAGCACTGTGACCAATTTTCTTCCAAGACTGGGCAACCATCATCACACAATAAAACTGTTAGTCCTGACTTAGATTTCATAAGCAAGTTCCAAAAAAAAAACCAAACCCACTTCATTTGGGAGAGTAACTTTTTAAATTAAAACAAATCAAAGCAAATTAGTTGTTTTAGTTTGCCTGAACTAAAAGTAAGAATTCCAATGGATTTTCAGTTATACTCATAATGCTCCATTCACGTTTTCCCTTTCCCTCATTAGTGTTACCTTTCAATCCATTTTATGACTGAAAATTTTGGCACAGCTGAAGAGACCCACAGTAACCTTCACCTACAGCAGCTAGCTCTGAGTTTCTGATTATAAGAGAAGCAATTCTATTCCGTACCCGATTCAGATTTTACTTTTAATAACAGGAACTGCAACACACATACTTTATGAAGCAAAATGAGTGAAAAATGAATGGAACAAATCGAGAACATCTCAAGGCAGAGAGAATTGCTATTGATTTCAGTGGGGAGAAGAGGCTCAGAGAGATGACGCTAATCTAAGTAGGGACAGGGTGAAGCTCTTGAGTTCCAGTCCAAATCTTTCAAACCCAATGCTCTTATTTTAAATAAGAGTTCAAAGTCTAAACTTAGGTTTCTAAAATTAAAATGGCCTATGGGAGGGGTCAATCATCTGTATCATCCAGTTAATTTAAGAGTCAGTATAGTTACTCAGTTGTGTGAAAAACCAAATCACTAGGTGTTTACATATAAAGCTCATGTCTTAAGTTTAAAGGCACAGATTTCACATATTTTCTGGACTCCAAGCATTATTTTTCCCCAAATTCAAAAATTTTGCCTCAGTCACAAGTGTCTCCTTGCTCATAGTGTTCTCAATATCAAAAACCTTCAGGCCAATCTAGTCAGATTCTTCATTTACCGTGGAAAGTAACACTACTTGATTAACACATGTATTACGCAGCTGGTCCCTTACAATTTTTTTAAGTTTGGCAATTATCCCCTATGCACTCCCTTAC
Organism: Phaenicophaeus curvirostris; assembly: GCF_032191515.1. Classification (NCBI taxonomy): domain Eukaryota; kingdom Metazoa; phylum Chordata; class Aves; order Cuculiformes; family Cuculidae; genus Phaenicophaeus; species Phaenicophaeus curvirostris. The sequence continues at coordinate 1,849,714 of NC_091403.1, forward strand.
ACCCCAGTTCAGTGATCTAGCAAAGGAAGAATAAAGTTTAATTCAGAATCTGAGTGTTAATCATCCAAATATTCAGTAAACTGCAGTTGAGAATGGTTGGAAGTTGTAGAACTACCACTGCTGGAAGATGCAAAGACAGGTTAATAGGATGCAGTCATTTACAAAACATCGAGTTCCAAAGGGTTGAAAAGCATTTGATTTTAAAGAAGATTTTTTTTTTACAGTCCTCTCCTCTCAGTCTTTTGAGAAGTTTAATTTTCAACAGAATCCCATCTTCTTGCCTTTCCCGAGCAAGAAATTAACAGTCTCAGAGACAGATTACAAAGACGACATCCACGATTAGGTGAGAAATCTATTGGGGACTGCATTTCCCTCCCGTTTCTACTACACACATCAAAACACAATCCACCCGCTCACTATGTTTTACCTGCTTTTAGGAGATGTGGAGCTATTACACATCCTGGCTACAGCATCTGACTCTTTAGCTCAAGCCGAGGAGAGACATGCTGTTAGTGTTCCATGTCTGCACTTCAGCACCTGATGTATCAGTCAAGATGGTGATTATCATAATATCATTTTACAAATAGTTTTTATGAGGCAGGAAACATTTTAATAAGAAGATCTTAGACAGTAAGCCAAAAACCACATAGCCACTCAGCAGGAACCTAATTCCCCTTCCAGTGCCAGATTTGCTACAAAAAAAGGTCACATAGTTTTGTACATGACATTCACCATCTTGTAGAAACAGAGACTCTGTGACAGTTTGATCACATCTTGCAACTGTGAGGTTATTTTCATCTCAGGTCAAAATAACAAGGTGGAGTTCCTTTGTCAATTAAATCGCCAGTCCTTGTTGCTAATGATCTTTATATTAAACAGCATATTTCTCTATTCAAAAGAAAGTAAAATCCACCTTTGTAAGAATACAGGTTCTGTAACTCCCACAGCTTTCCTGCTTCTCAAAAAACTTCTTGTGCTTATATTTTGCAAAGACCCTTTCTCATTGTCTTACAAAAAGGCAAGTAAAGGGGCTATAGGGGACATAGTTATATATAGGTTAGTTTCTTTGTCTTCGGTAAGTAGCTACGGTAAAGATATTCTCTCATTTTAACTGCAGTAGCAGTCTAGACAAGCTACTACCACATCCCACAATTTTCAGATGTCCTGTAATGGAACAACAAATCAATAAAACATTTTGGTACAGCTGTAACTTTCAATGGATGCTGACTAATTCTTTATTTCCAAGACTGTACTTGAATCCTAAGCAAAAAGTCATTGCCATCAAAACATTTTCAAAAACTAGCATTTAGATGCTCTACCGCAACCAAGACAGACTAAATAGCTGCTGGACGGGTGTGGGGGCGAGAGGAGAGGAGAAACACCCATGGAACAAACTCAAATAAATTCTAAGAAAACCCACATTGAAAAACAAGCAGAAGCCCTACGTCATCCGCTCCCCAAAAATCTCATCGCATCCCAAATCTTCTCCCTTGGGAAGTCAGCAGGGCCAGAACTTCACTGCATTCCCACTGCAAGCTTAGGACAGATAGCAGAGAGACAAAGGAAGAGCCCATGGGAAAAGCTTACGCTGAACACCGGGAACAGCAAGCAGTCCTGTTCTCGGTGTACATGCACACAGAGGTGTCTGCATGTGCATATAAATACATGTATGTACGCACACGTGTATATATTTATTCTATCCTAACAGTGTAAAAACCCCTGTGTGGCAAACATCCTTCTCCGCCACTAATACAGAGAAGGCTTATTGTCTAGAATTTGTGGTTTATCTTTTCATAAAGGGTGATATTTTACTTCTCCAAGGGTTCCCAATCCCTTTTCTCAAACTGATAAAACTAAAAATAACAATATATCAGGACATCTTTTTTGGCTCTGCCACAGAAGCAGAGCACGCTGCCTGAGAAGTGCTTTGCGAACTTTCTTCCAAATGGAACAGCAGAGGGGCTTTTGATCAGCACTGTGGTGAGCATTCACTCTGTGACTATTCCTTTGGTGTCAGTCAGCAGCATAGTTCTTGGAGCCAGCTGAAACATTCTCAATAAAATTTGATACTCAGCAGCAGAAAGGATGCTAAACTGACAGAAGAAACAATCAGCCTCCGTACTGTTTTCTCTTGGGGACACTGGAGGTTCAGCTACACCACTGATTCAAATAAATCAGCACAACCAAGAGCTGCAGAAACAGTGCAAGGAAGGAGCAAGAGATTAATATCTGCTCCTTAAAGTGCCCATGGAATAAGAAAACCAAGATGTTTCCTCATCTCTGAAGCTGTTCTTCATATTTCAAATGTTTTCCTCTCTACCTATCCTGAAATGCAGAAATAATAAGCAGAGAAAGCACTGTGTTGTTTCTACAATGTAATCTAACTAAGTCCACTAATATTTATTTCAAATATATAAGCATTTTATCATAGAAAATGGTTTCACCCCAAATGGTTTTTCTTTCTGAGGTCAATTACCTCCAGAGATAACATAATGACCAGCTAGACCGCTGACTCCGAAAAGTGAGGGCAAACTTGATCCTCCTCCAGCCCAGCAAAGGGACACCCTCACGTTAACCATGTAAGAAGCATCAAAGAAAAGGTCACAAACAAAAAGTTAGATGAAAAGTTAAAACGAATAATCAAAATTCACAGTAAGAACAAAGACGTTCCTGCTTCTCTTGGGCCATCTTCTTTTTTTATAATAGTGCTTGTATGTTTTTATACATACAGTCAATAGAGAAGTCTGTGTGTGACGAAAGGACCGTAGAGCTACCTGAATTGTGTCTCATGAGGTACTGCGGCGTGTAAAAGTTCTCACATTATATAAGACCTCTGAATAGAGTAAAGCCTGAAATAGTCACATGAGATATAGACTGACAGTCATATGCTGTTGTTCCTGCTTCAGCATCCATCCATGTTTGGATCCCTTCTAATCTTAGAAATTCAGTTCCTGTAAAAAAGATGCAAAAGCTCGATACTCATCTTAGTCAAGATCAGATATTATGACAAGGTTTCCCTAATGGCAGCAAACATAACTTTTGTCGCCTTAGTTGCCATCACAGTGAAAAGAATAGCTTCCATTTCAAATGCCAACAGGCAGCAGATAATTGAGCATCTGTGGGTGAATGTCTGAAACAGAGTTTTGAACTCTCACGCATAAGTATTTGCTTACAGCAGCCTGTATAGGTTGCAGTGAATTTCGGTAACAACTGGACTAAAGAAGACGACCTCGTTCTGAATCTTCCCGTTAACACGGAGGCAGAACATGCAATTAAAAGGCTGATCACACACCGTGTTTCTGTACAGAGTAGTCAGACCCGGGAAGAGAGGAGTTTGGGTGCCAAAAATAAGGATTCCCAGAAAGAAGCAGTAGTCTTGGAAAGAAGAAGAGGCCAGGAAAGAAGGCAAAGACCGTGACTGCAGAAAAGACTATGGAAGAGAGGGAAAATCCTAGAGATCAGCGATGCACGGAGGCAAATGACTGCTACGGGATGTCCAGGGACCCTTCCAGTGATGTCCAAGACTGACAACTACAAGGAGACGCACCATTCAAACCAACACACCTTTCTACCCGGCCTTCCCAAACCAGCACAGATCTCCCTGCTAGGAAGGGAAGTCAAAACCTAGTGAATGAAGTGCTGGCAACAGACCAGGTGAGTGAGTGTGCAAAATGAAATCAAGTGTGATGAAAGCCTGTTGGTTCTAAATAAACACCAGTACACACTGGTTGCAGCTCTGTCTCACCTTTGACACTTGTAATACTCAGCTTTCTGTTAGTTTTCTTTGGCACGCAGTGGCCTACCTACTGACAAAAGTTTAAGCACATTTTATTCACCATTTCCAAAACAAAAGCATAAAAATAAAAGAATAAATAGAAGTCTCCCAAACCAGAAAACATTTACAAAATCAAACTTTATAACTGCAGGTCTCAAATTGAAGTTTTGCATTGCAATCACAAATCCATTTTTGTAGAAAATGGAGAACATATTTTTTCAAAAGAAAAATAACTTCCTACTGCTAGTTTCTGTTCATGAACAACGCAGCCTACAAAACTAAAAAAATTAAACACTAATCTCAAATTGAAGTTCACAATTAATAATAAAAAAAATATGAATCCATGGAAAGGTATCAAAGAATTACATTTTATTTCACGATTTCCATTTCATGTATCATGAAAGGAAGCAGGCAGAAGTATAAAAGCTTGGGCAAAATAAGAGCATCTTAGTCTCCTGGGAGTTCATTTTATGCTGTAATTGGTGAAAAGCCTCTCTAAAAAGGTTATAAAGGCCATATCATTTTCATTAGGGAAATTCCCATGGCATATTAATTTTGTTTCTGGCACTGTTACTGCATCTTTTCAGATACACAAAATCTGAAGAGGTAATTTCGTTAACAGTAAAGATCTGCAAAAGGCAACTGTTTTAAACAGACTGGTGACAATTCAGCTTGGAAGCACGCATGTTTATGAACACTCGTATACTATCATGCTCTTCCGATTAACAACACGCTATCACACAAGAGCTAGCAGGCTCTGCTACTGAAACCGTGCTACCCTCAGGGCCTCTGTATTTGCAAAGATTGCATGAACAGCTCTCAAAAGATTAATGACCTACTCCTTTATTTAAGGCAGATACTCATCTTCCATGATCATATATAAACTCGGAGGCTGAGCATGAAATTTAACAACTGTTTTAGCTTATGATGCTCAGAAAGAAGATTTTTCCCCTTCAAACACTTGCTACGTTGGACACTGCAGGTAATCCTGAACATATAAAACACTAAGTGTCAGTTTGTACAACAGCATTAACAGCTTCTCCATCCTGGCCTCGATTCTGCAATCTGACTTGTACCTGCAGACCTCTGAAGCTACCTACGGTCTCATTAGTTAGTAGAAGCCAACAGGAGCTTTTTATCATAGGATAAAGTTAAAAAACACAAAGAGATAGCAAACAAATTGTATCACAATAAGTACACAGATACTTGGAAATCTCAGTCTATGATCATCTTTACAAATACGTTACATGTATTTTGTGCGGTTTAGGTCACAATAATTCCAAAATCTACATACACTTAGTGGCTGAGACCTCCTGAGCTCAGCGACAGAATAACAATTGCTAGGTTGGAAAAGACCTTTGAGATCATCGAGTCCAATCGTACCTGTCTGCTACTAAATCTTACCCCTAAGCACTTCATCTCCCCACCTTTTAAATACCACGAGGGATGAGCACCTCTCTGGGCAACCTGTTCTAGTGCCTGATAACCCTTCTGGTGAAGAAATTTTTCCTTATGTTCAATCCGAACCTGCCCTGGCGTGGCTTGAGGTGCTTAAACCCTGAAGAGTAGGAACACACAGAAGAGAAAGGGACTCAGTATTTCTGAGTACTCTGAATACTTAGACAAGCATGGATGGAAACACAGCATGAATAGCAGTTTCCTCTCAACAGATAGTCTTCTGCACAAATTAAGAGCAAGGGATGCCACAGTACCACATCTGACCAACACACAGCTCCCTCAGATTAGGAACCTGTTCAACTGCATAGTCCTCACAAACGACTATTCTTACTGAAGTGTAATAATCATTGAATTACATGGTGCTTATTTTAGATTACACATTCAGTTTGTCACGGTCATGTTTCATTCTATTCCTACCCTTCAAAGTTCCTGCAAGACCTTCTATCTTGTTTTCACAGATACATAATGCAGGCAATCTCATCCAAGTCAGTAATGAAAAGATTAACTAATGCCTCATTTGGGGCACTGTTGGATTTCTGCAGAATCCAGTTGTTTTTTCAAAGCACGGTGAGCATGTGAGCTTTCCGTTAAAAAAAAAAACCAAAAAACTTGCCTTTTAGGCTACCATCTGAGGCGACACAAAATAGTATCCTCAAACTTCTGGATTCTTCCAAGACTACTGTATTTATGAGCAGCAAATTTCCCTTGAATGCCCTAAAATCAACAAGTATTTTATCACATATTCAATTCCTATTGTTACAACGAAAAAGGAGGTAAAAGGAATAACTAGCAGAGACATTATAGCACAACAAGTATTTGCCACAGCTTAGGAAAGACCATATGACTGCAGGTTCCGTTTTAAATAGATGTGTCTAAGGGCTAGGAAACTGTTAATTTTTACAAATCACAGGAGAACAGAGAAAACACGCAGATTTGGGGCTGATACGCAGCTCCACTTTATCAGATTTAAGATGAATGTTTTGTACTGGTGTTTTACAGCTTGAAAGTTAATAAAGTTACACCTTTGTCTGGCAATTTAATCATGAGGACAAGTATGAAGTTCTAAAAAATACTTCATAAGGCTTAGAAGCCTAAATCCCATAAGAAGTTATGGGATCTTTTAAGGACCTGTAGTCAGCTCTTCAAGTGAGGCAAGGAACTTTGGAAACTTTTAAAACAATGCTCTCTGCACAGGCTACTGGTATGATAAAATAAATAACTTTAGTTTCTCTGTCTCTCAAAGAAAGTAGAGCTATCCGAACTATTAACAGATAAAACCGAAATGTTCTGCTACGAAACACTGATCACAGACTTACCAAGCCACAGAACCCCAGAGCTACAACCTGCCCTCTGTTCCATTTGGTCAACTGTACTGAACCCTGTGCCATTTGCATTCACAGGCAGATGCATTCCAGAAGAATATGTGGCTTTGATAGTGACCTGCTAGTAACATACTTGTAGGAAACACGCTTACTCTTAACTGTAATGTATGTTTGCTGCAATACTATGAAATCCTGCTACTAACTTCTTGTGTAAATACGACAAATCCTCTTGTCTTATTTAACATGCGTTATATGCAGTGACCCAATTTAACAGAGCAAGGCTTGAGGAAGAGAAGAGCTATTAGATCTACAAATACATAACATCGCTGCACTCCAGCCAAAAAAACAGTGGGAACAGGCAGAAGCAACACAGAAGGAACACTGCATATCATCGGCAGCTCTTTCCATCCAGATATTTTATTAAACGGGTGAGAAGCTTTTATCTTATCTGGCTGCTCAAGAATTCATGAAAATATTTTTTTTAAAACACAACTTCTCTGGCAATCTACTGTAGCATTAGGTACTTCCTTACGCAAAACAATTGTAAAAGGTTTAGTTTTCTACAGGTCTAAAAAACGTTATTAAAACAAGTATTTTTGCTACCTGTAAATAACTCATTTTCCTAGAACACATGCCTGTAAATCTACATTTTCAACAAGCTTTTTTTTTTCTTTCAAAAACACAGGTAACCCCTTATAACTATATTCATAAATATATGCTTTGTAACTTAAGCTGGAAGATTAAATAAAGGTCACATTTTGCATAAATATCTGTACAGAAAGTTAAGTTCTCCTTTGATGTTTTTACCTTCACAACACTAGCAAACCTCACTCTTAATGTCACATTTAAAGAAAAAAATTAAATGGATTTGAAATGAACCTAATGCTCATTATCTCAAGTTATACAATTGTAACTAACACTATATTCAATATCTCACGGTATGGTGAAAAAATAAGATAACCACAAGCTACCATAACTAGAATTTCACTTATTAGAGATGTTTTCATCTAGATCTCAAGATTCTACTGTCCAGGACTGAAACAGTTATAAAACTACCTCCACCTAAGACCATGAAATATACTGTACAATACTGGGAGAGTACAGGTTTCCTTGAAATCTATTTTTTTCTCTAAGCATAATGCATTTTCCATAGCCACATCCAAGAAAGATATGGTAAGTAGATAAAATATTTCCAAGAAATCCCACCTATGTGGCAAAGTATTTTGTAAAGTAAATGGTGTGAAATCCAGCTGGAGGCTAGTGACAAGTGGTGTCCCCAGGGCTGGGTCCAGCCCTGTTCAATGTCTTTATCAATGACCTGGATGACGGCATCGAGTGCACCCTTAGCAAGTTTGCAGATGACACTAAGCTGGGTGGAAGTGTTGATCTGCTGGAGGGCAGGGAGGCTCTGCAAAGGGATCTGAACAGGCTGGACCGCAGGGCTGAGACCAATGGCAGGAAGTTTAACAAGGCCAACAACCCCGTGCAGCTACAGACTAGGAGAAGTCTGGCTGGAAAGCTGCCTGGAGGAGAGGGACCCGGGGCTGTTGGTTGACAGCAACTGAACATGAGCCAGCAGTGGCCCAGGTGGCCAAGAAGGCCAATGGCATCTTGGCTTGGATCAGAAACGGTGTGACCAGCAGGGCCAGGGAAGTTCTTCTCCCTCTGGACTCAGCACTGGTGAGGCCGCTCCTCGAATCCTGTGTTCAGTTCTGGGCCCCTCACCACAAGAAGGATGTTGAGGCTCTGGAGCGAGTCCAGAGAAGAGCAATGAAGCTGGTGAGGGGGTTGGAGAACAGGCCTTATGAGGAACGGCTGAGAGAGCTGGGGGTGTTTAGCCTGGAGAAGAGGAGGCTGAGGGGAGACCTCATTGCTCTCTCCAACTCCCTGAAAGGAGGTTGTGGAGAGGAGGGAGCTGGGCTCTTCTCCCAAGTGACAGGGGACAGGACAAGAGGGAATGGCCTCAAGCTCCGCCAGGGGAGGTTTAGGCTGGACATTAGGAAAAAATTTTTCACAGAAAGGGTGATTGGGCACTGGCAGAGGCTGCCCAGGGAGGGGGTCAAGTCACCTTCCCTGGAGGGGTTTAAGGGACGGGTGGACGAGGTGCTGAGGGACACGGGTCAGTGTTTGATAGGAATGGTTGGACTCGATGATCCGGTGGGTCTCTTCCAACCTGGTTATTCTATGATTCTATGATTTTGACCCACTTTAAAAGTCAATATGCTGACATGGCATTATTTCAAGAAACACAAAATAATTTTTTTTCCCCACAGATATCAGTCATAGGAAGTGTTTGAAAACATCTAAGACCTAATCTGAAGCTCTCCAACAAGAGAAGATTTTGTTTTCCAGGTGTGAATTGATCAACAGTAATATCAGAATTGGTCATTCATTATTTCCACATCTTAGCTTAAAATTTATTTTACTGACACAATTATCCCCTCTTCTGCCAAAGAGACTCAGAACTCCACTGCTCAAAGGCTTTTTTCTGGCATTATTTCACTAGGAAATAAGGTCCATTACAGTGGTTTTATATTTTTAAAGCTCCAGACCTCTTTTTCACCAATTCCCAAGGACCCTCGAGGAATTTTTTTGCACACAGAATCACTTTCTCCTCCATTCAGAAGCCTCACACTTGTAGAAGAAAAAAATAATGGTTCACAAAGAACATATGTATACCTATATTATTATAGCTTATATAAGATAATAATCAAGCTAAACCCAGTCATAGGGCTATTTGTACCCACAATGTCATACAGCATGCAGAGTAAAATTATGTGTTCTTCCAGCCTTTTCCTCACAAAAACAAAGCATCTTTTTATACAGGTGAACTTTATTATGAAATCCAAATAAGAGTATTTCATATTTTTCTTTGATAGCTATAAATATACATTTAATGAGTCAGTCAGCTTGAGAGGTACCTTCTCTCATGAGTACAAATCTCCGTTTATATCAAATATGAGAGTGATCTGGAATGAAAGCTAACAACTGAATAGCTTTTGAAGGAACCATTTCTCCCATTTTCACGCAAAGCATAATTTAAGAGAGAAAACTGGGGAAGGAAAATTATAATGGTTCTGTTTCTCAAATTCTATATCAAAGAAAGTCAAGAGATTCTCAGCTAGATGCAACCATCTCATCAACTCCAGATACTTACAACTGAGCTGCTCAGGCATGAATATTAGTCTCCTGTGGCAGTAAGAGGTGATGATTTATATTTCCATGTTAATTGAGGTCTGCACTTCACTAGGGCAACACTTCGCACTCACAGGCGCTTAGCTCAGGCACCTGATCTGCGTTAGCACTGAGGGAGAGCAGCCAGCCTGGCAATACTTGAACTGGATGCACATTCATCAGCTTTTCCAGTAAGACTACACATTGTTTATCTGCTGAAATGCGCAGATCCTCTTTTCATGGTCAGGCTACCAGGCCTGCAGGTAAGCAATACATCGTACCAGTAAAGCGCACGTGCCAGTGTATCAGCGCCTTCAGGCTTGCTTCATAGAACATTCCTCCATGTGTAATAAGTAATGAAGTTTGTAGCACATGTTTATAATCACAGACAAACTCACTGCAAACACACACAGACCCCATTGCAAAACTGCTGTTAATTCTTCCAGTCAGAAGTCCTGAGGTTCAATTTCCAGCCTACTATCCTCTGCTTGACCCATCCTCCTCTGCCAGCTACAGGGACTCTCCCTTTGAAAGGTAAAGGAACAAAGAAAAGAATTTGGGATAGACTAAGCAGTAGGAAACAGGTATCTCCCAGAAAGAGACAATATAATGATTACTGTTACAAACAACACTACTCTAGACTTTATGGTCTTACTCTTTCTTTTGCACATGCTTTTATCTATCAACATCAGAAGAAATTTTGAACAATGAAGTATGATAAAAATATAAAATGCGTCGCCCAGGAGACATCACAGACCTCTGCATGAGGCTTCTTCAAGAGAACCCTCTTTACTTTACATCACAGAACATGTGTTTTCACAGCCTTTAGTTTCCTCCTATTCCTGCCAAGAATAGCTATTCTTTCACTAACCCTGATTAAATTCTGCTTTGAGTATTCACAGTTCACCTATACACTAATGAGTATCTGTCTGTGTATTTCCTGCCCCAAAATGTTATACAGTCCTTATCTATTAAGCATCCTCAGCTTGGAATGTTCAAGCAGAGAGATACAAGTATGACTATTGACAGGGAAGAATATTAGAGGAAAAGAAACTTGGCAAAGCACTTCTGGATGCCTCCCTGAAGAGGAGAATTATTCATATGAGTGCAAACAACTTTTCCTAATTTATTTGAAACTCCACCTCCAAGTATTTAGCAATGAACAGAACAGAGGAAATCTACCGTAACACAAATGTGCAAGAAAACTTCAATTATAAACAGATGGATGCAAGTTCTGTATATCTGAGGTCCTAAAATATTGTAGTTGTGTCTAAAAGTCTGAAGGAGCAAAGCGTCTATTGCTAAGAAACACTTAGCTTCTAGAGGACCTGCCATTCCAAGTGTCCCTCATCCACTAAAAGTCATCCACAACTACACGGCTCAATAATTCGTTCCTTCACACCAGCCTTTTAATACAGAAAACACATTGCATAAAGCCCAATTTTAGAACACCTGACCTGCACCCTGGGTTATTAAAACTACATGATAAAAAGCTGTGAGAATACCTCACAGGACCTCAAATCCTTGTGGCTAACTATTGCTCAGAGCTGGAGCTTCCCCTAAATGACTTGGCATTGATACACCCTCCCACGGTCAAGTCTTGCTTCTATGATTTCAAAACCCAAATGTGAAACACTTATGAAGGGAAAACCAAAATTGATACAAAGCATATCAGCTGTTGTTAAGCTTGTACTAAATTCACATTGACCTAACAATCCTGAATTCAATCCTCAGCTTGCAAACTCTAGGGCACCCCAGCACTCACTGTTAACAAAAAGGTTACTGCTTTGCAAAGGCAATTTCTTAACAGCAAACAGCCTCAACTTATCATGCTGCAGACACTGTATTAACCTGACTTTATTTGATGCTATCCTTATGGCTTTCTCTGCCAGACTACTACATTACAGGTTACTCCTGTTAATTTGTACTGAAGGGAGGTTTCTCTCCAGCTCTTACTCATCTGTGCTTGTAAAACTGATGAACACAATACTGCCTGAATCCTTCCTAAATGTGAACTTTATATACAGGTTGCATATTCTGTCATTATTTCTGCTGGAATTATGTAAATCTGCCTTCCCTTTACACTCTACCTTTCCTGGAGAAGAGAATGCTCTGGGGAGACCTCAGAACGGCCTTCCAGTACCTGAAGGGATCTACAAGAAAGCTGAGGAAGAACTCTTTACAAGGGCATGGAGCGATCAGATGAGGGGGAATGGTCTACCTCTGCTTTTGCTGCTTAGTACACACTGAATCTAACCAATAAGCCCAAGTTTACCCACATCGAATCAAGAACCTTTCCTCTGTGCTGATCTTAGTGCTAAGAGGGAAAACTATTTGACACAGCATAAAAGCTCCTTTGCAGTATCTTGGAAACTCTGAAGACAACATAATTATTTGCACAAAAATTTAGTGAGTTTGTACTAGACAGGTGTATCCAGGATCACTCCCTCCAAGTCCTTTCTTAGGAACTTCCAACTGGGTGTAAATACCCAGTAAAGTCACTTACCAGTAACAGAGAAATGACTCATTCCAACCGAGAGAGAGCAGTCCAAGTCAGGGAGTGTTTCTTTCTTATTGCAGTAGACCTCAGATGGAAAAAGCTAATCAAGTACAGATATTACCTGCTATATGATCTTATTTGGCATCCTTGCGTTCATGATTTGCATAGTTTGAGACAGACAAAACCCTTTACAACGTCAGGCTCCCAAATTCAAGTTCTGTCATTACTGCGCTTTGAGGATCTATGGGACAGTGCCCATGGGACACAGTCGTAGCCCTTGTCTGCTGGAAGAGCACTTTTCAAGAAAACTATAGTTACTGCACTATTTAGAAAGTAATGACAGTAGAAGAGAGTAAATTGACTTAACAAAGGTCGGTGTTGTAAGAGAGGCCTCTACCCCAATGCCCCTGTTCTTGAGACCAGAAGTAGTCTGTGGAATTTCTGAATTGTCAGTCACTCACTCATTTAATGTTTCAACAGCACCAATACCTCAGCCTGCTCTGCTGTGTAACACAGAGCAAAGGAATTTGTTCAATAATTTGAACAAATTATTGTTCAAATAATTTGAACACGTTATTGTTCAAATAATTTGAACACGTTATTGTTCAATATTGTTGAACAATATTGAACCGGCAGAGTTTCATTCCTGCTAAGATGCTGAAACAAAAAAGATAAAAAAAAAAATAGAGGAGAATATTTTCATTCAGATTTCCTATTAAGCAACGATTATTTTACCAGTTTCTATGGCATCACCATGGCAGCTAGCCATTTTAATCACAGGCATTAGAACAGCTTTCTGATAACATCACAGCAATAGCTTAGAAATGTATTACCTCTCCTGGCCATATGCAGCAGCAACACCTTTGTAGATTTCCATAGGGCAGCAGCCACGGTGGCATCAGCAGACATCAGCATTAGAAACATGGAGCGTCTAATTAAAGAACAAGTTCTCAGTGTTCCTTACTCTAATTCAGAAAACAATAGTGGAACTATAACCATTGTGACAAAAATGAGAACCAAAATTCTTTCACAGCTTGCTCTGCTTCTACATGGCTTTTGCTCCTTCTTTGACTAACCAGTCAATGCATATGATTACTCAGCAGATCCTAAGAGAATGTGCAAGTGAGGAAAAATGCACTGAAGAGCACCGAGCATCTGTGAAACAATGACAGATGAAAATGGCTACTTTACCCTTGTACTAAAAAAAAAAAACCGTACTTTGTTCTCTATACAGGTTAAATGGTATTGAAGCGTCACGTGCAAGATTGCAATCATGATGTGAAAGCATAACTCGGTGTTCTGGCTAATGAAATTTTCAACATACAATGTGAAACCTACTGATTTTACTAAAAGTATCGTGAAGTATTTGCAGATATGCTCATTCTGAAAAAAAAGACGTATTCAAAAATACTTTCAGCAATAGCAATCTTACGTTTCTTCTATAAATTACATAACAAGAGTAAAATCATACTCTCATCATGGTAATCCTGAGGTTTTTTTCATATTAAAGTGTATTTCAAAATGGTGAAGGACTCTAGAATATTAAACGGATTTATAAACACTCAAAATAAAAGCTAATAAGTGAGTTCAACGATTTCCCTGTTTCAAGCCTAAGGCTTTGCCAAGGGTCCATCCAAGAGATATTAAATAAGGTAAGCACAGATAATGTCAATAATATGCTGCAGTAAAACACTACAGCAAAGCACTGTGACTAAAAATCACTGGTATAACCATATCCTAAAATAGACAGCACTGACCTCAAATAGAAGAACAATCTGAAGTAAACTGAGAATGATACTAGAAATACATCCCAATTAGCTTTGTCTCTTCAAACTACTTGGAATCAGAAATACCCTTCACAGAAGCACTTATGCGAGGAGAACAGAATAAAATCAGAACTGTAAGTGAAGTCTTGCATATCTCCAGTACATCCATGCTTGTTAGTAGACCTACATTTTTCTCTCCCTTAGATCATTAGTTGGAGGACGGCACAGAAAGACCAGAAAATATTTGATAGCAAACTGATAGTCTTGTCACATTTATATGCATATACTAATTAATCTGCCTTTAAAAGAAATCAATTACTTTCAAGGATTTGAAGACAGTTCTGCCATCTTACCTGGGGACACCCAATTTCTGTAGTTCTGTGTCATGCTTTGTCTTAGGAAACCAACAATGAAGAAAGATGCAGCGTACCTTCTAACCAATATTTATATTGCACTAGAACTAGTAAATTTATACACTATTGCAGGATTTTCTGACAATCTAAGCAGCCAGGTTAGTCTCCCAGTTTGTTCATCAAGGTGATACCAATTAGTTTGTTCTTAAGCCCACACGTCATTTAGCTCTGCACCTTGGTCTAAGCCATTTGCACGGCCGCGCAGTGCCTATCAACTATAAATGAACTAGAAGACTGCAAAATCTTCAACAACAACAAAAGAAAAGCTTTCTTGACTTACTTCAGTCCTCAACTTAATAACAGTTACACCTGATATTTTAAGCATTTGCCATTTTCTTAAGGAAAAGTTTATGTTTAATTTTTGCTTAACATGAATCCAAGATATTTTATGAAATTCAAATCAAAAGCAGATTCAGATTGCATTCTGTTTGTGGGAATGCAGAAGGAGGCCTCATTAAATGCCTAGTGGCCTAGACTATCTGGTGACAAATATTCCGCTAGTTCCCTCAGCCCTTTAAACACTCTTTCAACTCAAGGCTTCTCTTCAGCAATACTTAACTACATAGCAACACTTTGCCAGTGTTGTTCTCCTCCTATTAAGACTATAGAAGTTAGTAGGCCTAAGGCAATAATGAGCTAAATAACAGCAGGTGACAACAAGATGATATATGCATTTTTCAAGTTTTTATGTGTCTATGTAGTAAATAAAAAAAATACTATTGTGCCCCAAATAACAGATATGACACCAATGAACTCATACAAAATTCTAAACAACAACAGGATTAGGTTCAAAAATACAGCTTTAAATTAAAACTAGATGCCCTACGCAGTACTTTGGCTAATTAAAACATAGATTCTTTTTTTTAATAAATAAAATAAAGGGGAATGATGGCAACGATTAGCACAGCAGTTGCATAGGCAAGATCTAAGTCAATGTCCTTAGGCCTGCATGTATACAGCTCTACAAAATTCCTGACCTGGAGTCCCACTCACTAAAAGTCTCTTCAGGCCCTGGCGTTTTTGCTGAATCCGCCAACAAGGCTATGAGGGAGATGTGCCAGAGGCAAAGAAAGATGCAGAGATAAGCCTACTACGAAAGGAGTAAGTATCTTCCCACCTGATCATTACTTGGAGCCTGCAATATCCAGCCATTGCCATCCTTATTTGATCTTGTATCAGTAAACCAAGACCAAAATCTTCTCGATCCCATTTGCCAAAACCTACCATTTTCAAAAATAAACACATTATGATTAAGCAATCAATCAGTTATTTTCACATGACACATACAGCAAATTATTAGCCTGTTAGGCCTGAACCCTACAGAGCCTCATACTCTTCATATTATTCTATTATGCAGTAATTAAGCTGTCCTGAAACTGACAGAGCCTCCTGTACACTCCAAACATAAAACCATAATATCACAAAAGGGCAAGAC
Organism: Phaenicophaeus curvirostris; assembly: GCF_032191515.1. Taxonomy (NCBI): domain Eukaryota; kingdom Metazoa; phylum Chordata; class Aves; order Cuculiformes; family Cuculidae; genus Phaenicophaeus; species Phaenicophaeus curvirostris. The sequence goes on from NC_091403.1 coordinate 1,865,557, forward strand.
TCGCAAAAGCATCATTTCCATTCCACGTCACCATCATTTCTGCTGCGTGGGTGTGCGCAGCCCACATCAGTTCTATACTCCACACCACAATCAGCGTTACAGCTTTATCAAAACCATACAGGCTTGCAATAGAAAGCGTGCCAGAGGAGGGCAGGCATCGATATTCACCTATATTCCAGGTTCAAACGGGGCAGCTGGAGGTTGCCCCTGTGTGAGCAGCACACACGCACCCGGGCAAAATCCACAGAAAGGAGACAATGAGCCAATTCCCATCAACGGCAGAAAACGGAGCCAGATCTGGCCTCAACAGCTATCCCACTCATACTTTAATAACAAATTATAAATAACAAACCAACGCTTTTCCTACCAACAGCATTTTCCATTCCAGAAGCTTAATACACTTTGCTTTCAATCTGTGCCACGGCAACCTTTCCTAAAGTCAATGTCATCTGCACGCACGGATCAGAATAAAATGTGGGCCAAACGTATCGGGCAGCAGTTTCCTTCGGCCGCAGAGCTGGGAACGCGGGTCGTGGGCCACCCTAGGAGTGACTGGAGTCGCATATGTTGCGTCCAGCGAGGTATTTTAAACCAGTCCACTGCAAAGCGCTCACCCCGACCACCGCTCCCCAGCGCCTGCCTGAGACGCTGAAGGTCAAACGAAAAGTGTGAAAGGTTCCTCTCTGTTCGTGTTGGATTTCTACCTGTCCGCTGGCAATGGCAGCGCAGCCCGGGCCTGAGGGGAGACGCCTCGGGAGTTAGCGGGGCTCGGGCAGCGCCGCAGCGGGTCGGTTCCACGCGCGGCTGAGGGCGAGCGGAGCCCCTGGCCCCGCGCAGCGATGAGAACCCGCCGGTACCGCTGAGCGGCTACGGCAGAGCGGACAATTCATCCTCTTGATTCCCCTCACCGGCTCGGGAGAGGCTGGGCGCCGCCGCACCGGCCGCTCACCGGGACCTCGGAGCCGCCGGGGCGAGCGGAGCGGAGCGAGCTTTCCAAGGCGATTATGTAAGGCCGAGCGCGGTGCCGAGGGCCGCTGGCCCCGCCGGAGCCCCCGCCGCCCGCCCGGGGCCGGGACGAGCCGCCGGGCACCGGGTCGCCGCCGCCGCCGCCGCCGCGCTCACCTGCCCGCAATGCAGAGACCCGCGGCGCCGAGCGGCCCTTACCCTCCGCTCGCTACCCCAGCTCCATCTTCCTCCGGGGGGACCCGCCCGGCCGCCGCCGCCGCCCGTGCCCGCCGATCCCCCTCCCGCAGGCGGCGCGGCGGACACACCCCCCGCCGCCTCCTTCCCGTGAAGTCAGCGCGCGCCCCGCCCCGCCCGGGGCAGCTCGGACCGGGCACGGGCGGCGCCAGCGGGGCGGGAGGGACCGGGAGGGACCCGCGGGATCCTCCAGTCCGACCGTCCCCGTCCGCCGCTGAACCGCGACCCTCAGCGCCCCGTCTGCCCGCCCTTTAAACCCCAACAGGGGTGCGGACTCGACCCCCTCCCCGGGCAGCCTCTGCCAGTGCCCAATGACCCTTTCTGTGAAAAACTTTTTCCTGATGTCCAGCCTGAACCTCCCCTGGTGGAGCTTGAGGCCATTCCCTCTCGTCCTGTCCCCTGTCACTTGGGAGAAGAGCCCAGCTCCCTCCTCTCCACAACCTCCTTTCAGGTAGTTGTAGAGAGCAATGAGGTCTCCCCTCAGCCTCCTCTTCTCCAGGCTAAACACCCCCAGCTCTCTCAGCCGTTCCTCATAAGGCCTGTTCTCCAGCCCTCTCACCAGCTTCGTTGCTCTTCTCTGGACTCGCTCCAGAGCCTCAACATCCTTCTTGTGGTGAGGGGCCAGAACTGAACCCAGGATTCGAGGAGCGGCCTCACCGGTGCCGAGCACAGAGGGAGAAGAACCTCCCTGGCCCTGCTGGCCACGCCGGGTCTGATCCAAGCCAAGATGCCATTTAGTTCCTGACTCTGTTGCCTTGCTTTATTCCCTTGTTCAAGGCAGAGTTGTTTTATCTTTGGTACATATCTTGGGCTCTCAAAATACAGAGTTTCAGAGAGAGAGACAGAGAGAGATGTTTGTGTCCCCTTGTGGGATGCCACCAAACAACCCTCCAGGTTGCTTTTTCTCAGCAAGACATCTTTATAGTGCAGGATTTTGCTTTCTCACAGTACTGCAACAATAGCAACAACCATATGTATTGCAGCCTGTATCCCGCAGAGCCCTGTAATTCCCATTTTTTAAATGCAGCAATTTACACAGAGGTTAAATAATTTGAACAAGAGGAGATTCATTACCAGTCTGTGTAAAGATGTGGAAAGTAAGTGCGGGCCTGCTCATGATTTTGAAGAAGTTTTTGGTCAAAATCTTGACACCAGAAGCATTTAAAAACATACACACATAAATATCATTACCTATCATAAGCATTTCATGACCTCCAAGACATCCACTGTTCGTACCCACCATCAAAAAGGCCTCTGTCCGTTAGAGTGATCTGTCTGGAGTTTTAAGAATTCATCCATAAGTAAGGTATTAACAACTGCTTCAGTGACTTACTACCTTACACCCATCATAGGCATTAGCTGCATAAATCCGTCAAGCCTCCTTGCCCAGATCCCCAGTCTCTTTGTGAGTATCTCAGCAGCCTCACAGCCCCACTCAAGTCCTCCTTTCCTTCTCCCCTACCGTCTCTCATACTTCTGATGACACCAAGCTATTTATAGAGAAAAAAACAACAGGTAACGTAGCCATCTACATTTCTGCATATTTTCCTCTCTGGTTTCGGTTCTACCACCCCCATCCATTCTGAGCCTGCAATGAGTTACAGAGATTCCAAAAGGGACATCAGGCAAGTTCTGGATGGGAAGCTTGTGGAAAGTGAAAGTGAGCTTCCAGGTATATTCCCCAAAAGATGAGAACATTAGGTTTTTTCCTTCTGGGCCTTTTTTAAGAGCTCTAGATAAACAACTTTGGCAGATGAAATTCTAATAATTTCTCTCCTCTGTACAATAAATACACAGAACATTCTCTTCTATGAGGTCACAGAAGAGTGTCAGACTATAGTGGGTTTTTGTTTGGTTGGAGTTTTGCTTTGGGCTTGAGGGGGTGATTGGGGTTTTTTTAATTCCTTGACGAAAAGATTCATAGAACTATAATGTGACATCTATGACACTGTAGAGATATCTAAAGTTTCTAAACTTTAGTTTGGTCCTCAAAACTCTAAGAGAAAGTTTGTAAGAGACAACTACCTTCAAATAGCAAATAAATTCTACAAGCCTATCTGCAGTCAAAGTCATCCTTAGCAAGTTCATGAAGGGTGGAAGAACTTGATGCAGTTAATTAGCAGCTAAAGGAATGATGTACCGAAGTCTAGCAAACTCCCGAGCCTATCATTTTCATTCTAATTGTATGAAGACCTAGTGACAGATTACGGAATAAAAGAAGGCTCTACATTAAACTTCCTTTTGAACCCCCACTACACAACCAAACAAATTCTCCTGACATTTGCTCTAGTATCTCCTCACAGGTGCTACGTGCAGAATAACGCACAGCTCTGTCTCATGTCTGTGTGTATATATAGAAATATACATCTCAAAAATTATGGAATGAGGTATCTAATCAGGCTTCATTGGTCTACGTCAGACATATCACCTTTAAAAAACAACTTTATTTCTATTCCATGTCCTTGGGCTTTAATATAATGAAGCAACCATTTCAAACTTCTACTTCAGAAAACACAGAAACCGGGACAAAGCTGTTAAAGACAAGTTAGGTACCACAACTTAAACTGCATACAACAGAAATGCAACTTGGATTCCTTCTAATAAATGTCATTTAGGAGAACACCAAACTGAATTACGACTGATCTTGAATATAAATGGAAAGCACAACTTTCAGTGGACTTATTACTGCTAATATTGTTCTGCAGGATCATTAGAGACTACGTATGAATGGACAGGCAAGACCAAATTGCATCTTGCCTGCTTACAGATCAATAGAAAGTTTTCCAAAAATCTTATCTTTGTCTAGAAATGTAAGCGAAGACAGAGTCAATTATTCCTCAGAGAAAAACCTCCTCTAGCCACCTTTTAAGACTGCTACATGTGCAATAGCCTTTAATCATACTTTGATGGTAACTGTATAGCACCTGGAAGAGCTTCTAATGAAAAACCTCTTTTTATTAATCTACTTGGACAAAGTAATTCAATGTACAATACCCTGAGAAAAAGATTTCCTTGAAGGCCTAGGATAATCTTAACTTGAGATGTAAATGAAAGCTTAAAATAAATAAATAAAACCAGTCACACAGAGGCCATTTGAAAAGGCAAGGACATACTTGAGTTAAAAATACCTCCAAAGATTTAACTTGAGTAGAAAATAAGGAAAACAACTTCCATTTTAAACAGGTTTTGAGTCTTTGTAGCTAATACTACTTAAAATTAGGGTTCCTGTGAGTTGTTTCCCCTCCCCTAATGTTTATACAGATCAAATCATCTTCATTTTCACTTCTGAATCCTACACTATTTGAAGCACAGTAACTGCAGGCCAGGCCAGAACAGAGGTGGGGGAAGAAATCAAGCTGGTTACCTCCTCCTCCTTCTGACCTGCGAGACTGGGACCCAGATGATGTTAGCTGTTTCCTAATTAATTTGATTTTTTAAGTTTTTCTTCTTATTAAATGTCACTGAAATTAGCAGTATTTATTGCCAGCAAATCGCTTTTATTACTTGCTAACTCTGGAAGTATCTACTCAACAAGAACACGTTTTTCTATCAAGTCAGCTGGGAAGTTTATTTCTCCTGTCATTACATCTGATTATTATTTTACAGTTACAGACAGATTGTTATCAGCCTTCAGTGGCTTTAAAAATAATACAATATGGTTCCTGGCACTCCCAAGCAGACTGAGAAATGCCACCCACACAATTAGCAACACATTTCTTACACAGCAAGCAAGAGGATTTGTTCTGCAGATGTCTTGGAGTTAATTCTGCAGTAAAATCTGGCACGGAACAGAATCAGTAACGCACTAAGGCACAACACTTGTGTACTTAGAGCAAACATGCAATGCCTCTGCTGCTTCCTGATGAGAAATAGGATCACCTCAATATCCCTCAGGATATCTGACTTAGGACACTTCACTAGGATATGCCTACATCTGCACTAACAAAGTGCTCTTTGTATTGAGAAGGTTAGGCACCACAGAATATTGCAAAGGTACAGCCTGCTGAGCAAAAGGCCAGACCTAGAAGCACACGGCGTTACTGGTACAGCTGCACGCGCTTCAGAGATCCCCAGTTATGGAGCTGTGAAGAGGAGTAAAATCCCCCACTTCTAAACAGAGGGTCTGGAATTCGGTTGTTACAGATTAAGGTGACATGACTTGCCAATTTTGATTTTAAAAAAAAAAAAAATCATCTTCAGTGTCTAAAATGTCAGCACTGCAATACCTAAGGGACACAGTAAGCGTTCCTAATTTGTAAGTGCTCGGGCTTCACAGAGGGAAAGTTTTGCTTTCTGACAGTGACCGTATATTTGGCTGACATTGAAGCAACTGTCTGACTAGTAAATGTTTTTTTTAAAAAAATCGGCAAACCTTCCTAATCCACAGGTTCTCAATGAGCAGAGAAAAGTCTTTCTGTGCAAAAATTTAGAATTTGCAGAAAAAACTAACTGCCTACGTGCAAGGAAAGCAAGCGCCTGAAATAGCCGATTCTGGACATGGGCAATAATCTCACTGTGAGGGTCATTTCAGCTTTCTTTAAAAGAGGGGATTCATGCTTGCATTACTATTACTGTGAGACATAGGACTTGTTCATTTACCAGATGAACCAACAGTAGTGAACGAATACCTGTCTGCATTCCAGTCCTCTGCTAAACTGAGAGCTGCTAAAATACATTTAACATCTATGCAGTGGCCTAACAATGCTGTTCAAAAAAACACAGAACCAATTAGCAGACTTGGGACACGGTTTGAAAAGAAATGAACTACTACTTTTAATAACTAAAAGCTTTTGCAACGTCATATGAATTAAAAATGGGAGATACATTCTGCTCAGTTTGCCTTTGAAATGGCAAACAAAACATCGTCTTTCAAAGGTGGCACTGAAGTCAAATATTTTACTACTGAAAGGTAAATTTTCTGCTGGATTATTGTGTTCAGCCTAACAATGCTATCGGCGCAGAAGGTGAAGAGACTCAGAAACACTTAAAGACATGGAAAGATTTCTAGGCGAGGAGACACTACAAGATTTGTAGTTAGGAAGAAAACAGTTGCCGCCTTTTGTTATTATCCTCACAGTAGAAATCCAGAGGAACACGAACATTAAAATGAAACCCCACTGACACAAATCACAATACTTCTCCCTCCTTTTCTATGCATTAACTCCTACTGGAACCAAATTCTGAGTTCCAACCCATCTGAGACCAAGAGATAAAAACAAAGACAGGACAGCCAGAAAGCTCTGGAATTCTCAGAATTGCTTAATGACATTAGGTAGCCCGATTCTCACCAAAACATACACAGAAGGAAAACCACTAAACAATATTTTATTCTATTATCTCACAAGAGTGGTTATTTTACCCATCCATAGAAGAAAACCACTATGAACTCTAAAAGACTAGTTACAGTTAATTCTGCCAAGAAAACGTTTCCTACTTCACCTCACCAGCACACCAAAACTGAGTTTAATAAAAGGTGTTGCCTTCTCTATGATACAACCCTGAACAAAGACCTAAGATTCCATTGCTAACAATTCCTTAAAGGTCTCCATCAGCCTTTAGTCATCAGAGCTTGAAAATTTGTTCAATCTTTAGCTGTTTTAGCTAAGATTAAGATACTCGGTTCACATACTTAATTGTAGCAAACAGAACATGAATCTGAACAGTTTATTACTACCATCTTAATTTTTAACACAATCCTACTAAAAATCCTGCATCGGGATTTGAATTGGCAACAAAGCAATTCCTCAACATGGCTGTAAGACTAACTTCATGGTCTAAAGACTGCTTCAAGCTTGAAGCAGAAATTATATATTGGTCACACTGAATTAGCAGTTGTCATAGAGATGTTGGAGACCGTTGCTCCCTGCGTGCACGTGGAACTCCTACTAACATTAATGCAGTTACCAAATACATTGAGAGGAGAGCTGGCCCCATTACGTGAACATTGTTGAAAAAGATTAACTGATCTCTCGTGCTAGATGGAATGGAAGTTTTCAGCACTGATTCATTGAAGAATATGAGCACACACTGCTATTAAACGAATGCACAGTACAGAAAAGGATGGAAAGTCTGCCTTTGGAAACAAGGGGCTACAAAAGATCAATACCATACCCCAGGAATCCTCTTCTTCAGAGTTTGGACAAACTGCAGGTCTGGGAATGAGGCTACGTCAACTTCAGCCAGGTTTCTGCCACGTATGCATGCGTGAGTAACCAAACACAAGCAACTTAAATCTCTTCAGGGAGCATTAGTGCCATCTAATACAGGAACCACCTAATACAGGTGTCCAAGTTACAAGTCCGCATTCTTCACATCATATGCAGAGACTTCAGAGGGCTCACAAATCCAACTCTGCCATTCTCCAATGAATATTCAACAAGCTCAGGCTGCTACCACAGATGCTTAAATACAAATGGTTGCATTTCCACTAGCAGTAAAATACAGAATATTTTTTCCAAGTCTAAAGGAGAAAAAAAGCCAGGGGAAGTATTAAATGAAAAATCATAGAATATCTCTCATATGAGTAATGGCACAACAGCACAGTGCATACAGATGCTATAAAACCACTGTTCAGTGGTAATAAATGTCTAAACCAGTCTACGTTCATTATTTAGTTTTAATAGTTCACCTAGTCTGATATAATAATGGATAATAAGGACCTAACCAAGTTTATAATCCTACTACAATAATTAAAGGGCTAATTAACATACATGAGGCTTTCTGCAAAAAAAAAAAAAATCTGATTCCTAAATACAATGAAGGAGACTTAAGCCTGGGAGCTGAAATCCGAGGCTCTTCAAGCAAATTATGCATTATTTTACTATACTTCAGCTTACAAGTCAACGAGTGGATTATAGAAGGTTGCCAGTTAAACAGACTGAAAAGAAACAAAGCAAATCCAACCCAAACTAACTTAGTGACAGTGAAATATTTCTCTTCAAATTTAGCTTTCCTTGGATACGGCTGGATTTGGTTAAATTGTGCATATCTAATGAGAAAATATTTTCTAAGCAAGAGCACACTGTACCTGTTCTTCATCTAACCTGTTGTCCTGTACCACCTCCAGCTGCTGTCTAGAACAGGAATACTTGTACCTTTGGAAGGAACCTGTTTCCTACTATCCACACTATATTTCTCTACGTAACATGAATTTACATTTCTGAATGAGAAGGGCTGAACTTTTCATTAGCCAAATAACTTACTTCACTTACAATTATCAAGAAAAAAAGAATTGTCAACTAGTTTTCTATCACAGATATACTTGGGAAGAGAAAACAGATGCACTAATTATCTCCAGCAGATCCCCTGTGAGCTTCCCGTAGGACACTTGCACTCTCTGTGTATCTCATGCCCATAAACCAGAAGCAGCGCGATATCCCTACAGGGAGTTTGTTCTCTGCAGTTAATCACGAAGGAGTAAAATCTAGATAATAGCTCTTTTCATCACTATTCCAATCTGAAACAGATCCCAATAATATATCTATCGCAGCACTTTACGGTATTTTTAAACACAAGTTCCTAGCAAAACATTCAAATTGTAGTAAGATAATCAATTACTTCAGCAGGTCTACCCTTGCACCGCGTGGATTGCTGTAAACTACAGATGATATTGTGGGAAGCATTAGGCCTTAACATGCTGCTATTTTTCTTTTTTACTATCGTAAAGTTCCAAATCGAAAACAAAGCTCATTATTCTACATACACGTATGTGGTACACAATAAACTTACTGTTAAACTAAAGGCAATAACTCTGCTAGAACTGGACACAAAAAAAGTCCAGTTGAAAAAAGAATAATTTGGATATATAGCCATGTGAATCAGTGATGTTAAAAATTGAATATAGGGAAGAAATACCAACTCAGAACATATTTAACCCATTTCAAATTATCAGTAAAGCTGGCTATCTCTCAGTGTTTAAACTGGAGATGCGCAGAACAAATGATCAGCAATAGCACAGCTCCCTCCTCTTCTTAGAGGATACAGTTTTCTGCAGCTGTTTTTTTCTTTTTGCCCCTTGGAAGTGGGGACATCCAGGTCTCTTGGCCTGAGCAGCTCTGAGCTGCGACCCTCCACCACTAAACTCCATCCCAGTCTTGTCAGAACTGCAGATTTGCAGTCCCAACCTACTGTTTCACAGGCTTCCAAGAGATTTGTGGCTGCCCCATCCCTGGAGGGGTTCCAGGCCAGGTTGGATGGGCCCTGGGCAGCCTGAGCCAGTGGGAGGTGTCCCAGCCCATGGCAGGGGGATTGGAACTGGATGGGCTTTAAGGTCCCTTCCAACCCAAACTATTCTATGATTCTATGATTTACTAGAAATACTGTGCATTTCATGAGGCATTGATGTTGCTGAACAATAGTCTGCTTTTTAATACGGAAAAAAGAAAACAGTTTCCATAATTTCTGCATCTTTGAGATAAAGGGTGATTTTCACCTCAATTCTGTTCTCAGTCAAAGCCTATATACATGCTGAGTTGTTTTGTTTGCCTCGGTAGAAAAAAAACAACCCAGCAGGGTGAGCAGCCTTGCAGACGCTGGATTGCAGGCTGGGGAAGGTCGCAGGCTGCCCTTCTAAGGCCCGATACTGCCAGAAGAGTCACTGCAGGGGACGGTTGTGCGGCCCTGAAGCAGCACTAAACACAACATAGTGAGCGGAGCAAGATAATGTTTACAGTTACATATCCATTAAGAAGATCCCCATACTCCAAAAAGCAGACTGTCCAAAATAACATTTTTTTTAATTAAGTAATTAAATATATATGTAATTAAGTAGCACCCCCTTTGCAGGCACTTCTTAAGAAGAGAGATCTGAAGAAGCCATCTTCAGACTATTTTTTGTTGATATTTTCCAAGAATGGACTATAAGGCACCTCACAAAAAAAGGTATGTTTCAGCTCAAAGCATGCCAGAGTCATAAAGAAACGGGGAGCTGGCTTACAATGCAAAGCACCTGACAAGCCTACAACCTGTTCCATGATGCACTTGAGTACTAGAGTACAGCATCACTCCATCTCAGTCGTCTCTCTTTTCAGAGCCCAATTTAGCGTCAGTTGTAATTTGCTTTTTCCCAGCAGCAATCCCAACAGGCAAACGCAAAGCGCTTCCTCTTCCATGGGTTGCGGCACTGGTTTTGTGCTGATTGCCGCCAGCCCTGTCAGTATTAATGAAACTAATTCAGAAAGACTTTACTGAAGTGACTTGTGGTAAAGCTGACTGGGGAGGTCCTCACTGTAAAAACTGCCCCGAGGAGGACCATAATGAAGGTGTATCTGTGAAAGGAAGAGAAGCTCTTTCATAGGGCGGTGCAACACCCATAAAGAGGAGACTTCTATCTGCCTCTACACCAAGAAAGCACAAAAAAGCCACAGAGATTCTTCCACTTAAGATCTGCCATCTCTGTTTCACCCACTCCAACCCAAACCGTTTTATGACAATGTGATTTCTCTCGTAAGAACTTGTTCATAAGTACTTGAAATTGTATTATACTACTTAAATCAGAGGCATAAAAATGTGATACCCAATGTCAAATGGTATTAGGAAGTGGCTGGAGAACAGTTGGTTTGCTTTGTAACTTGTAAGTTCAAAATGGCAAAGTGAAGCAGAGAAAGATTGACTCATAATAGCATCTAATGAATATTTAAGTAGGCTGCAATTAATTAAGCAGATATGTTGCTTTTTTCAAACATCCATTCTGTATTACATTCCTCCTTTTATCTCACTTAACTCTTCTGACAGCTATTGACAGCAATAGTCAAAAATACCACAAGTTTTCCTACAGAAAACCCTACCGATACTGACTGCTAAATCCACTGGCTCATGTCACTTTGATGACTTGCAACTCATTTCATTTTAATCTCCTTTCCTTTCATGCAGAAGACCTGAACTTTTACAGTTTCATTACAGTCTGCTCCTTTGCCTTTTCTCATATACCTAAGACTAAGTAGGACAAGTAGGAAAAGCCCACATTGGCTGTCACTAGCAGCATTTGTGCTGTTGTGATAGCAGGCTTTAATAATTCACAATTTCTGTAGAGCTTAAGGAAAAGAAACAGGAACGACTCTCAGCAATGCCACTCTCCTTGCCACAGAGTACTGAGATTTAAGAAGAAAGTATCCTGTTTCCTCGTTCCCCTTGCTTCCTTCCCCACAATGCTGAAGTCTGTAGAACTTAGAGGAATAGCCACACTTCCATTTTAAGTCGTGCATTAAACAGAAAGAAAATAGACATTCAAATCTAAGACCCGAGTGCTTGATATTGTGGTTTTTTTACTTTCCTTCGCAAACAGAATGATCACATTTAACACATGGCCATTCAGGCTACTCGGTCATTTATGTTATTTAAAATAACCATACCCGTTTGGTTCTTCATTACCCATTTAAATATCAAACCAGTTTATCTTGTCACATGTTTTGGTAGAGACTGGAACTCAACTTGGACAGACGGAAGATATTTCTACTGTACTTTTCCACTAAACATCGGCAGCTGCCTCTGACTTAGATTGGGTTTGGATACTTAAACACAGTCATATGAACTCCACCGTGCAGACAGGCCTCCAAAACATCTAGTCTTCTTTCAAAAAAAGCCAGAAAGTCCCTAGAAATTATGGCACTACTTCCAGGACAAGTAGTGCTAAATCAGCAACTATGCACAGTTACAGTTTAAGAGATGGTGGGATCTAAAGACTTAATCTCATACTGGATGACACTCATTGACATTTGTGGACTTGCACCTACCCATGTGCACGTCT